>NW_028324178.1:7085357-7761428 GCF_054372755.1 Phalangium opilio
TGGGTACTTCTGGATACTTGTGGGTACTTGTAGGAGCTTGTAGGTACTTGTAGGAGCTTTTAGGTACTTGTAGGAGCTTGTAGGTACTTGTAGGAGCTTTTAGGTACTTGTAGGAGCTTGTAGGTACTTGTGGGTACTTGTGGGTGCTTGTGGGTGCTTGTGGGTACTTGTGGGTGCTTGAAGGTACTTGTGGGTACTTGCCCCGGGTACTTGTGGGTGCTTGAAGGTACTTGTGGGTGCTTGAAGGTACTTGTGGGTACATGCGCCGGGTACTTGTGGGTGCTTGAAGGTACTTGTGGGCACTTGCCCCGGGTGCTTGTAGGTGCTTGTGGATACTTGTAGGTGCTTGTGGGTGCTTGTAGGTGCTTGTGGGTTCTTGTAGGTACTTGTGGGTACTTGTGGGTACTTGTGGATACTTGTGGGTACTTGTGGGTACTTGTGGGTGCTTGTGGGTACTTGTGGATACTTGTAGGTACTTGTGGGTACTTGTGGGTACTTGTGGATACTTGTGGATACTTGTAGGTACTTGTGGGTACTTGTGGATACTTGTGGGTACTTGTGGGTACTTGTGGATACTTGTGGGTACTTGTAGGAGCTTGTAGGTACTTGTAGGTACTTGTAGGAGCTTTTAGGTACTTGTAGGAGCTTGTAGGTACTTGTAGGAGCTTGTAGGTACTTGTAGGAGCTTGTAGGTACTTGTGGGTACTCGCCCCGGGTGCTTGTAGGTGCTTGTGGATACTTGCAGGTGCTTTTGGGTGCTTGTAGGTGCTTGTGGGTACTTGCAGGTACTTGTGGGTACTTGTGGGTGCTTGTAGGTGTTTGTGGGTACTTGTAGGTGCTTGTGGGTACTTGTAGGTACTTGTGGGTACTTGTGGGTACTTGTGGATAGTTGTGGATACTTGTAGGTACTTGTGGGTACTTGTGGATACTTGTGGATACTTGTGGATACTTGTAGGTACTTGTGGGTACTTCTGGATACTTGTGGGTACTTGTAGGAGCTTGAAGGTACTTGTAGGTACTTGTAGGAGCTTTTAGGTACTTGTAGGAGCTTGTGGGTACTTGTAGGAGCTTTTAGGTACTTGTAGGAGCTTGTAGGTACTTGTAGGAGCTTTTAGGTACTTGTAGGAGCTTGTAGGTACTTGTGGGTACTTGTGGGTGCTTGTGGGTGCTTGTGGAAACTTGTGGGTGCTTGAAGGTACTTGTGGGTACTTGCCCCGGGTACTTGTGGGTGCTTGAAGGTACTTGTGGGTGCTTGAAGGTACTTGTGGGTACATGCGCCGGGTACTTGTGGGTGCTTGAAGGTACTTGTGGGCACTTGCCCCGGGTGCTTGTAGGTGCTTGTGGATACTTGTAGGTGCTTGTGGGTGCTTGTAGGTGCTTGTGGGTTCTTGTAGGTACTTGTGGGTACTTGTGGGTGCTTGTGGGTTCTTGTAGGTACTTGTGGGTACTTGTGGGTGCTTTTGGGTACTTGTGGATACTTGTAGGTACTTGTGGGTACTTGTGGGTACTTGTGGATACTTGTGGATACTTGTAGGTACTTGTGGGTACTTGTGGATACTTGTGGGTACTTGATGGAGCTTGTAGGTACTTGTAGGCACTTGTAGGAGCTTTAAGGTACTTGTAGGAGCTTGTAGGTACTTGTAGGAGCTTGTAGGTACTTGTAGGAGCTTGTAGGTACTTGTAGGAGCTTGTAGGTACTTGTGGGTGCTTGTGGGTACTTGTGGGTGCTTGAAAGTACTTGTGGGTACTTGCCCCGCGTACTTGTGGGTGCTTGAAGGTACTTGTGGGTGCTTGAAGGTACTTGTGGGTACTTGCCCCGGGTACTTGTGGGTGCTTGAAGGTACTTGTGGGCACTTGCCCCGGGTGCTTGTAGGTGCTGGTGGATACTTGTAGGTGCTTGTGGGTGCTTGTAGGTGCTTGTGGGTTCTTGTAGGTACTTGTGGGTACTTGTGGGTGCTTCTAGGTACTTATGGGTACTTATGGGTACTTGCAGGTACTTGTGGGTACTTGTGGGTGCTTGTAGGTGTTTGTGGGTACTCGTAGGTGCTTGTGGGTACTTGTAGGTGCTTGTGGGTACTTATGGGTGCTTGTGGGTGCTTGTGGGTACTTATGGGTACTTGTGGGTGCTTGTGGGTGCTTGTGGGTACTTGTAGGTACTTGTAGGTACTTGTGGGTGCTTGTGGGTACTTGTGGGTTCTTGTAGGTACTTGTAGGTACTTGTGGGTACTTGTAAGTACTTGTGGGTACTTGTAGGTGTTTGTGGGTACTTGTAGGTACTTGTGGGTACTTGTAGGTACTTGTGGGTACTTGTAGGTGCTTGTGGGTGCTTTTAGGTACTTGTGGGTACTTGTAGGTACTTGTGGGTACTTGTAGGAGCTTGTAGGTACTTGAAGGTACTTGTAGGAGCTTGTAGGTACTTTTAGGAGCTTTTAGGTACTTGTAGGAGCTTGTAGGTACTTGTAGGAGCTTTTAGGTACTTGTAGGAGCTTGTAGGTACTTGTGGGTGCTTGTGGGTGCTTGTGGGTGCTTGTGGGTACTTATGGGTGCTTGTGGGTACTTGTGGGTGCTTGTGGGTTCTTGTAGGTACTTGTGGGTACTTGTGGGTATTGTAGGTACTTATGGGTACATATGGGTACTTGCAGGTACTTGTGGGTACTTGTGGGTGCTTGTAGGTGTTTGTGGGTACTTGTAGGTGCTTGTGGGTACTTGTAGGTACTTGTGGGTACTTGTGGGTACTTGTGGGTACTTGTGGATACTTGTGGATACTTGTAGGTACTTGTGGGTACTTGTGGATACTTGTGGATACTTGTGGATACTTGTGGATACTTGTGGATACTTGTAGGTACTTGTGGGTACTTCTGGATACTTGTGGGTACTTGTAGGAGCTTTTAGGTACTTGTAGGAGCTTGTAGGTACTTGTAGGAGCTTTTAGGTACTTGTAGGAGCTTGTAGGTACTTGTGGGTGCTTGTGGGTGCTTGTGGGTGCTTGTGGGTACTTGTGGGTGCTTGAAGGTACTTGTGGGTACTTGCCCCGGGTACTTGTGGGTGCTTGAAGGTACTTGTGGGTGCTTGAAGGTACTTGTGGGTGCTTGAAGGTACTTGTGGGTACATGCCCCGGGTACTTGTGGGTGCTTGAAGGTACTTGTGGGCACTTGCCCCGGGTGCTTGTAGGTGCTTGTGGATACTTGTAGGTGCTTGTGGGTACTTGTGGATACTTGTGGATACTTGTGGATACTTGTAGGTACTTGTGGGTACTTCTGGATACTTGTGGGTACTTGTAGGAGCTTGAAGGTACTTGTAGGTACTTGTAGGAGCTTTTAGGTACTTGTAGGAGCTTGTAGGTACTTGTAGGAGCTTTTAGGTACTTGTAGGAGCTTGTAGGTACTTGTAGGAGCTTTTAGGTACTTGTAGGAGCTTGTAGGTACTTGTGGGTACTTGTGGGTGCTTGTGGGTGCTTGTGGGTACTTGTGGGTGCTTGAAGGTACTTGTGGGTACTTGCCCCGGGTACTTGTGGGTGCTTGAAGGTACTTGTGGGTGCTTGAAGGTACTTGTGGGTACATGCGCCGGGTACTTGTGGGTGCTTGAAGGTACTTGTGGGCACTTGCCCCGGGTGCTTGTAGGTGCTTGTGGATACTTGTAGGTGCTTGTGGGTGCTTGTAGGTGCTTGTGGGTTCTTGTAGGTACTTGTGGGTACTTGTGGGTGCTTGTGGGTTCTTGTAGGTACTTGTGGGTACTTGTGGGTGCTTGTGGGTACTTGTGGATACTTGTAGGTACTTGTGGGTACTTGTGGATACTTGTGGATACTTGTAGGTACTTGTGGGTACTTGTGGATACTTGTGGGTACTTGATGGAGCTTGTAGGTACTTGTAGGCACTTGTAGGAGCTTTAAGGTACTTGTAGGAGCTTGTAGGTACTTGTAGGAGCTTGTAGGTACTTGTAGGAGCTTGTAGGTACTTGTAGGAGCTTGTAGGTACTTGTGGGTGCTTGTGGGTACTTGTGGGTGCTTGAAAGTACTTGTGGGTACTTGCCCCGCGTACTTGTGGGTGCTTGAAGGTACTTGTGGGTGCTTGAAGGTACTTGTGGGTACTTGCCCCGGGTACTTGTGGGTGCTTGAAGGTACTTGTGGGCACTTGCGCCGGGTGCTTGTAGGTGCTGGTGGATACTTGTAGGTGCTTGTGGGTGCTTGTAGGTGCTTGTGGGTTCTTGTAGGTACTTGTGGGTACTTGTGGGTGCTTCTAGGTACTTATGGGTACTTATGGGTACTTGCAGGTACTTGTGGGTACTTGTGGGTGCTTGTAGGTGTTTGTGGGTACTCGTAGGTGCTTGTGGGTACTTGTAGGTGCTTGTGGGTACTTATGGGTGCTTGTGGGTGCTTGTGGGTACTTATGGGTACTTGTGGGTGCTTGTGGGTGCTTGTGGGTACTTGTAGGTACTTGTAGGTACTTGTGGGTGCTTGTGGGTACTTGTGGGTTCTTGTAGGTACTTGTAGGTACTTGTGGGTACTTGTAAGTACTTGTGGGTACTTGTAGGTGTTTGTGGGTACTTGTAGGTACTTGTGGGTACTTGTAGGTACTTGTGGGTACTTGTAGGTGCTTGTGGGTGCTTTTAGGTACTTGTGGGTACTTGTAGGTACTTGTGGGTACTTGTAGGAGCTTGTAGGTACTTGAAGGTACTTGTAGGAGCTTGTAGGTACTTTTAGGAGCTTTTAGGTACTTGTAGGAGCTTGTAGGTACTTGTAGGAGCTTTTAGGTACTTGTAGGAGCTTGTAGGTACTTGTGGGTGCTTGTGGGTGCTTGTGGGTGCTTGTGGGTACTTATGGGTGCTTGTGGGTACTTGTGGGTGCTTGTGGGTTCTTGTAGGTACTTGTGGGTACTTGTGGGTATTGTAGGTACTTATGGGTACATATGGGTACTTGCAGGTACTTGTGGGTACTTGTGGGTGCTTGTAGGTGTTTGTGGGTACTTGTAGGTGCTTGTGGGTACTTGTAGGTACTTGTGGGTACTTGTGGGTACTTGTGGGTACTTGTGGATACTTGTGGATACTTGTAGGTACTTGTGGGTACTTGTGGATACTTGTGGATACTTGTGGATACTTGTAGGTACTTGTGGGTACTTGTGGATACTTGTGGATACTTGTGGATACTTGTGGATACTTGTAGGTACTTGTGGGTACTTCTGGATACTTGTGGGTACTTGTAGGAGCTTTTAGGTACTTGTAGGAGCTTGTAGGTACTTGTAGGAGCTTTTAGGTACTTGTAGGAGCTTGTAGGTACTTGTGGGTACTTGTGGGTGCTTGTGGGTGCTTGTGGGTACTTGTGGGTGCTTGAAGGTACTTGTGGGTACGTGCCCCGGGTACTTGTGGGTGCTTGAAGGTACTTGTGGGTGCTTGAAGGTACTTGTGGGTGCTTGAAGGTACTTGTGGGTACATGCCCCGGGTACTTGTGGGTGCTTGAAGGTACTTGTGGGCACTTGCCCCGGGTGCTTGTAGGTGCTTGTGGATACTTGTAGGTGCTTGTGGGTACTTGTAGGTACTTGTGGGTACTTTTAGGTACTTTTAGGTACTTGTGGGTGCTTGTGGGTACTTGTGGATACTTGTAGGTACTTGTGGTTACTTGTGGATACTTGTGGATACTTGTAGGTACTTGTGGGTACTTGTGGATACTTGTGGGTACTTGTAGGAGCTTGTAGGTACTTGTAGGAGCTTTTAGGTACTTGTAGGAGCTTGTAGGTACTTGTAGGAGCTTGTAGGTACTTGTAGGAGCTTGTAGGTACTTGTGGGTACTTGTGGGTGCTTGTGGGTACTTGTGGGTGCTTGAAGGTACTTGTGGGTACTTTCCCCGGGTACTTGTGGGTGCTTGAAGGTACTTGTGGGTGCTTGAAGGTACTTGTGGGCACTTGCCCCGGGTGCTTGTAGGTGCTTGTGGATACTTGTAGGTGCTTGTGGGTACTTGTGGATACTTGTGGATACTTGTGGATACTTGTAGGTACTTGTGGGTACTTCTGGATACTTGTGGGTACTTGTAGGAGCTTGAAGGTACTTGTAGGTACTTGTAGGAGCTTTTAGGTACTTGTAGGAGCTTGTAGGTACTTGTAGGAGCTTTTAGGTACTTGTAGGAGCTTGTAGGTACTTGTAGGAGCTTTTAGGTACTTGTAGGAGCTTGTAGGTACTTGTGGGTACTTGTGGGTGCTTGTGGGTGCTTGTGGGTACTTGTGGGTGCTTGAAGGTACTTGTGGGTACTTGCCCCGGGTACTTGTGGGTGCTTGAAGGTACTTGTGGGTGCTTGAAGGTACTTGTGGGTACATGCGCCGGGTACTTGTGGGTGCTTGAAGGTACTTGTGGGCACTTGCCCCGGGTGCTTGTAGGTGCTTGTGGATACTTGTAGGTGCTTGTGGGTGCTTGTAGGTGCTTGTGGGTTCTTGTAGGTACTTGTGGGTACTTGTGGGTGCTTGTGGGTTCTTGTAGGTACTTGTGGGTACTTGTGGGTGCTTGTGGGTACTTGTGGATACTTGTAGGTACTTGTGGGTACTTGTGGGTACTTGTGGATACTTGTGGATACTTGTAGGTACTTGTGGGTACTTGTGGATACTTGTGGGTACTTGATGGAGCTTGTAGGTACTTGTAGGCACTTGTAGGAGCTTTAAGGTACTTGTAGGAGCTTGTAGGTACTTGTAGGAGCTTGTAGGTACTTGTAGGAGCTTGTAGGTACTTGTAGGAGCTTGTAGGTACTTGTGGGTGCTTGTGGGTACTTGTGGGTGCTTGAAAGTACTTGTGGGTACTTGCCCCGCGTACTTGTGGGTGATTGAAGGTACTTGTGGGTGCTTGAAGGTACTTGTGGGTACTTGCCCCGGGTACTTGTGGGTGCTTGAAGGTACTTGTGGGCACTTGCCCCGGGTGCTTGTAGGTGCTGGTGGATACTTGTAGGTGCTTGTGGGTGCTTGTAGGTGCTTGTGGGTTCTTGTAGGTACTTGTGGGTACTTGTGGGTGCTTCTAGGTACTTATGGGTACTTATGGGTACTTGCAGGTACTTGTGGGTACTTGTGGGTGCTTGTAGGTGTTTGTGGGTACTCGTAGGTGCTTGTGGGTACTTGTAGGTGCTTGTGGGTACTTATGGGTGCTTGTGGGTGCTTGTGGGTACTTATGGGTACTTGTGGGTGCTTGTGGGTGCTTGTGGGTACTTGTAGGTACTTGTAGGTACTTGTGGGTGCTTGTGGGTACTTGTGGGTTCTTGTAGGTACTTGTAGGTACTTGTGGGTACTTGTAAGTACTTGTGGGTACTTGTAGGTGTTTGTGGGTACTTGTAGGTACTTGTGGGTACTTGTAGGTACTTGTGGGTACTTGTAGGTGCTTGTGGGTGCTTTTAGGTACTTGTGGGTACTTGTAGGTACTTGTGGGTACTTGTAGGAGCTTGTAGGTACTTGAAGGTACTTGTAGGAGCTTGTAGGTACTTTTAGGAGCTTTTAGGTACTTGTAGGAGCTTGTAGGTACTTGTAGGAGCTTTTAGGTACTTGTAGGAGCTTGTAGGTACTTGTGGGTGCTTGTGGGTGCTTGTGGGTGCTTGTGGGTACTTATGGGTGCTTGTGGGTACTTGTGGGTGCTTGTGGGTTCTTGTAGGTACTTGTGGGTACTTGTGGGTATTGTAGGTACTTATGGGTACATATGGGTACTTGCAGGTACTTGTGGGTACTTGTGGGTGCTTGTAGGTGTTTGTGGGTACTTGTAGGTGCTTGTGGGTACTTGTAGGTACTTGTGGGTACTTGTGGGTACTTGTGGGTACTTGTGGATACTTGTGGATACTTGTAGGTACTTGTGGGTACTTGTGGATACTTGTGGATACTTGTGGATACTTGTGGATACTTGTAGGTACTTGTGGGTACTTCTGGATACTTGTGGGTACTTGTAGGAGCTTTTAGGTACTTGTAGGAGCTTGTAGGTACTTGTAGGAGCTTTTAGGTACTTGTAGGAGCTTGTAGGTACTTGTGGGTACTTGTGGGTGCTTGTGGGTGCTTGTGGGTACTTGTGGGTGCTTGAAGGTACTTGTGGGTACTTGCCCCGGGTACTTGTGGGTGCTTGAAGGTACTTGTGGGTGCTTGAAGGTACTTGTGGGTACTTGCCCCGGGTACTTGTGGGTGCTTGAAGGTACTTGTGGGCACTTGCCCCGGGTGCTTGTAGGTGCTGGTGGATACTTGTAGGTGCTTGTGGGTGCTTGTAGGTGCTTGTGGGTTCTTGTAGGTACTTGTGGGTACTTGTGGGTGCTTCTAGGTACTTATGGGTACTTATGGGTACTTGCAGGTACTTGTGGGTACTTGTGGGTGCTTGTAGGTGTTTGTGGGTACTCGTAGGTGCTTGTGGGTACTTGTAGGTGCTTGTGGGTACTTATGGGTGCTTGTGGGTGCTTGTGGGTACTTATGGGTACTTGTGGGTGCTTGTGGGTGCTTGTGGGTACTTGTAGGTACTTGTAGGTACTTGTGGGTGCTTGTGGGTACTTGTGGGTTCTTGTAGGTACTTGTAGGTACTTGTGGGTACTTGTAAGTACTTGTGGGTACTTGTAGGTGTTTGTGGGTACTTGTAGGTACTTGTGGGTACTTGTAGGTACTTGTGGGTACTTGTAGGTGCTTGTGGGTGCTTTTAGGTACTTGTGGGTACTTGTAGGTACTTGTGGGTACTTGTAGGAGCTTGTAGGTACTTGAAGGTACTTGTAGGAGCTTGTAGGTACTTTTAGGAGCTTTTAGGTACTTGTAGGAGCTTGTAGGTACTTGTAGGAGCTTTTAGGTACTTGTAGGAGCTTGTAGGTACTTGTGGGTGCTTGTGGGTGCTTGTGGGTACTTATGGGTGCTTGTGGGTACTTGTGGGTGCTTGTGGGTTCTTGTAGGTACTTGTGGGTACTTGTGGGTATTGTAGGTACTTATGGGTACATATGGGTACTTGCAGGTACTTGTGGGTACTTGTGGGTGCTTGTAGGTGTTTGTGGGTACTTGTAGGTGCTTGTGGGTACTTGTAGGTACTTGTGGGTACTTGTGGGTACTTGTGGGTACTTGTGGATACTTGTGGATACTTGTAGGTACTTGTGGGTACTTGTGGATACTTGTGGGTGCTTGAAGGTACTTGTGGGTACATGCCCCGGGTACTTGTGGGTGCTTGAAGGTACTTGTGGGCACTTGCCCCGGGTGCTTGTAGGTGCTTGTGGATACTGGTAGGTGCTTGTGGGTACTTGTAGGTACTTGTGGGTACTTTTAGGTACTTTTAGGTACTTGTGGGTACTTGTAGGTACTTGTGGGTGCTTGTGGGTACTTGTAGGAGCTTGTAGGTACTTGTAGGAGCTTTTAGGTACTTGTAGGAGCTTGTAGGTACTTGTAGGAGCTTGTAGGTACTTGTAGGAGCTTGTAGGTACTTGTGGGTACTTGTGGGTGCTTGTGGGTACTTGTGGGTGCTTGAAGGTACTTGTGGGTACTTTCCCCGGGTACTTGTGGGTGCTTGAAGGTACTTGTGGGTGCTTGTGGGTACTTGTGGGTACTTGTGGATAGTTGTGGATACTTGTAGGTACTTGTGGGTACTTGTGGGTACTTGTGGATACTTGTGGATACTTGTGGATACTTGTAGGTACTTGTGGGTACTTCTGGATACTTGTGGGTACTTGTAGGAGCTTGTAGGTACTTGTAGGTACTTGTAGGAGCTTTTAGGTACTTGTAGGAGCTTGTAGGTACTTGTAGGAGCTTTTAGGTACTTGTAGGAGCTTGTAGGTACTTGTAGGAGCTTTTAGGTACTTGTAGGAGCTTGTAGGTACTTGTAGGAGCTTTTAGGTACTTGTAGGAGCTTGTAGGTACTTGTGGGTACTTGTGGGTGCTTGTGGGTGCTTGTGGGTACTTGTGGGTGCTTGAAGGTACTTGTGGGTACTTGCCCCGGGTACTTGTGGGTGCTTGAAGGTACTTGTGGGTGCTTGAAGGTACTTGTGGGTACATGCCCCGGGTACTTGTGGGTGCTTGAAGGTACTTGTGGGCACTTGCCCCGGGTGCTTGTAGGTGCTTGTGGATACTTGTAGGTGCTTGTGGGTGCTTGTAGGTGCTTGTGGGTTCTTGTAGGTACTTGTGGGTACTTGTGGGTGCTTGTGGGTACTTGTGGATACTTGTAGGTACTTGTGGGTACTTGTGGGTACTTGTGGATACTTGTGGATACTTGTAGGTACTTGTGGGTACTTGTGGATACTTGTGGGTACTTGATGGAGCTTGTAGGTACTTGTAGGCACTTGTAGGAGCTTTAAGGTACTTGTAGGAGCTTGTAGGTACTTGTGGGTACTTGTGGGTGCTTGTGGGTGCTTGTGGGTACTTGTGGGTGCTTGAAAGTACTTGTGGGTACTTGCCCCGGGTACTTGTGGGTGCTTGAAGGTACTTGTGGGTGCTTGAAGGTACTTGTGGGTGCTTGAAGGTACTTGTGGGTGCTTGAAGGTACTTGTGGGTACATGCCCCGGGTACTTGTGGGTGCTTGAAGGTACTTGTGGGCACTTGCCCCGGGTGCTTGTAGGTGCTTGTGGATACTTGTAGGTGCTTGTGGGTGCTTGTAGGTGCTTGTGGGTTCTTGTAGGTACTTGTGGGTGCTTGTGGGTTCTTGTAGGTACTTGTGGGTACTTGTGGGTGCTTGTGGGTACTTGTGGATACTTGTAGGTACTTGAGGGTACTTGTGGATACTTGTGGATACTTGTAGGTACTTGTGGGTACTTGTGGATACTTGTGGGTACTTGATGGAGCTTGTAGGAGCTTGTAGGTACTTGTAGGAGCTTGTAGGTACTTGTAGGAGCTTGTAGGTACTTGTGGGTGCTTGTGGGTGCTTGTGGGTACTTGTGGGTGCTTGAAAGTACTTGTGGGTACTTGCCCCGGGTACTTGTGGGTGCTTGAAGGTACTTGTGGGTGCTTGAAGGTACTTGTGGGTGCTTGAAGGTACTTGTGGGTACTTGCCCCGGGTACTTGTGGGTGCTTGAAGGTACTTGTGGGCACTTGCCCCGGGTGCTTGTAGGTGCTGGTGGATACTTGTAGGTGCTTGTGGGTGCTTGTAGGTGCTTGTGGGTTCTTGTAGGTACTTGTGGGTACTTGTGGGTGCTTGTAGGTACTTATGGGTACTTATGGGTACTTGCAGGTACTTGTGGGTACTTGTGGGTGCTTGTAGGTGTTTGTGGGTACTCGTAGGTGCTTGTGGGTACTTGTAGGTGCTTGTGGGTACTTATGGGTGCTTGTGGGTGCTTGTGGGTACTTATGGGTACTTGTGGGTGCTTGTGGGTGCTTGTGGGTACTTGTAGGTACTTGTAGGTACTTGTGGGTGCTTGTGGGTACTTGTGGGTTCTTGTAGGTACTTGTAGGTACTTGTGGGTACTTGTAAGTACTTGTGGGTACTTGTAGGTCTTTGTGGGTACTTGTAGGTACTTGTGGGTACTTGTAGGTACTTGTGGGTACTTGCAGGTGCTTGTGGGTGCTTTTAGGTACTTGTGGGTACTTGTAGGTACTTGTGGGTACTTGTAGGAGCTTGTAGGTACTTGAAGGTACTTGTAGGAGCTTGTAGGTACTTTTAGGAGCTTTTAGGTACTTGTAGGAGCCTGTAGGTACTTGTAGGAGCTTTTAGGTACTTGTAGGAGCTTGTAGGTACTTGTGGGTGCTTGTGGGTGCTTGTGGGTGCTTGTGGGTACTTGTGGGTGCTTGTGGGTACTTATGGGTGCTTGTGGGTACTTGTGGGTGCTTGTGGGTTCTTGTAGGTACTTGTGGGTACTTGTGGGTGCTTGTAGGTACTTATGGGTACATATGGGTACTTGCAGGTACTTGTGGGTACTTGTGGGTGCTTGTAGGTGTTTGTGGGTACTTGTAGGTACTTGTGGGTACTTGTGGGTACTTGTGGGTACTTGTGGATACTTGTGGATACTTGTAGGTACTTGTGGGTACTTGTGGATACTTGTGGATACTTGTGGATACTTGTAGGTACTTGTGGGTACTTCTGGATACTTGTGGGTACTTGTAGGAGCTTGTAGGTACTTGTAGGTACTTGTAGGAGCTTTAAGGTACTTGTAGGAGCTTGTAGGTACTTGTAGGAGCTTTTAGGTACTTGTAGGAGCTTGTAGGTACTTGAAGGTACTTGTAGGAGCTTGTAGGTACTTTTAGGAGCTTTTAGGTACTTGTAGGAGCTTGTAGGTACTTGTAGGAGCTTTTAGGTACTTGTAGGAGCTTGTAGGTACTTGTGGGTGCTTGTGGGTGCTTGTGGGTACTTGTGGGTGCTTGTGGGTACTTATGGGTGCTTGTGGGTGCTTGTGGGTTCTTGTAGGTACTTGCGGGTACTTGTGGGTACTTGTGGGTGCTTGTAGGTACTTATGGGTACATATGGGTACTTGCAGGTACTTGTGGGTACTTGTGGGTGCTTGTAGGTGTTTGTGGGTACTTGTAGGTGCTTGTGGGTACTTGTAGGTACTTGTGGGTACTTGTGGGTACTTGTGGATACTTGTGGATACTTGTAGGTACTTGTGGGTACTTGTGGATACTTGTGGATACTTGTGGATACTTGTAGGTACTTGTGGGTACTTCTGGATACTTGTGGGTACTTGTAGGAGCTTGTAGGTACTTGTAGGTACTTGTAGGAGCTTTTAGGTACTTGTAGGAGCTTGTAGGTACTTGTAGGAGCTTTTAGGTACTTGTAGGAGCTTGTAGGTACTTGTAGGAGCTTTTAGGTACTTGTAGGAGCTTGTAGGTACTTGTAGGAGCTTTTAGGTACTTGTAGGAGCTTGTAGGTACTTGTGGGTACTTGTGGGTGCTTGTGGGTGCTTGTGGGTACTTGTGGGTGCTTGAAGGTACTTGTGGGTACTTGCCCCGGGTACTTGTGGGTGCTTGAAGGTACTTGTGGGTGCTTGAAGGTACTTGTGGGTACATGCCCCGGGTACTTGTGGGTGCTTGAAGGTACTTGTGGGCACTTGCCCCGGGTGCTTGTAGGTGCTTGTGGATACTTGTAGGTGCTTGTGGGTGCTTGTAGGTGCTTGTGGGTACTTGTAGGTACTTGTGGGTACTTTTAGGTACTTTTAGGTACTTGTGGGTACTTGTAGGTACTTGTGGGTGCTTGTGGGTACTTGTGGATACTTGTAGGTACTTGTGGGTACTTGTGGATACTTGTGGATACTTGTAGGTACTTGTGGGTACTTGTGGGTGCTTGTGGGTACTTGTGGGTGCTTGAAGGTACTTGTGGGTACTTGCCCCGGGTACTTGTGGGTGCTTGAAGGTACTTGTGGGTGCTTGAAGGTACTTGTGGGTACATGCCCCGGGTACTTGTGGGTGCTTGAAGGTACTTGTGGGCACTTGCCCCGGGTGCTTGTAGGTGCTTGTGGATACTTGTAGGTGCTTGTGGGTGCTTGTAGGTGCTTGTGGGTTCTTGTAGGTACTTGTGGGTACTTGTGGGTGCTTGTGGATACTTGTGGGTACTTGTAGGTACTTGTGGGTACTTTTAGGTACTTTTAGGTACTTGTGGGTACTTGTAGGTACTTGTGGGTGCTTGTGGGTACTTGTGGATACTTGTAGGTACTTGTGGGTACTTGTGGATACTTGTGGATACTTGTGGATACTTGTAGGTACTTGTGGGTACTTGTGGATACTTGTGGGTACTTGTAGGAGCTTGTAGGTACTTGTAGGAGCTTGTAGGTACTTGTAGGAGCTTGTAGGTACTTGTAGGAGCTTGTAGGTACTTGTGGGTACTCGCCCCGGGTGCTTGTAGGTGCTTGTGGATACTTGTAGGTGCTTTTGGGTGCTTGTAGGTGCTTGTAGGTGCTTGTGGGTACTTGCAGGTACTTGTGGGTACTTGTGGGTGCTTGTAGGTGTTTGTGGGTACTTGTAGGTGCTTGTGGGTACTTGTAGGTACTTGTGGGTACTTGTGGATAGTTGTGGATACTTGTAGGTACTTGTGGGTACTTGTGGGTACTTGTGGATACTTGTGGATACTTGTGGATACTTGTAGGTACTTGTGGGTACTTCTGGATACTTGTGGGTACTTGTAGGAGCTTGTAGGTACTTGTAGGTACTTGTAGGAGCTTTTAGGTACTTGTAGGAGCTTGTAGGTACTTGTAGGAGCTTTTAGGTACTTGTAGGAGCTTGTAGGTACTTGTAGGAGCTTTTAGGTACTTGTAGGAGCTTGTAGGTACTTGTGGGTACTTGTGGGTGCTTGTGGGTGCTTGTGGGTACTTGTGGGTGCTTGAAGGTACTTGTGGGTACTTGCCCCGGGTACTTGTGGGTGCTTGAAGGTACTTGTGGGTGCTTGAAGGTACTTGTGGGTACATGCCCCGGGTACTTGTGGGTGCTTGAAGGTACTTGTGGGCACTTGCCCCGGGTGCTTGTAGGTGCTTGTGGATACTTGTAGGTGCTTGTGGGTGCTTGTAGGTGCTTGTGGGTTCTTGTAGGTACTTGTGGGTACTTGTGGGTACTTGTGGGTTCTTGTAGGTACTTGTGGGTACTTGTGGGTACTTGTGGGTGCTTGTGGGTACTTGTGGATACTTGTAGGTACTTGTGGGTACTTGTGGGTACTTGTGGGTACTTGTGGGTTCTTGTAGGTACTTGTAGGTACTTGTGGGTACTTGTAAGTACTTGTGGGTACTTGTAGGTCTTTGTGGGTACTTGTAGGTACTTGTGGGTACTTGTAGGTACTTGTGGGTACTTGCAGGTGCTTGTGGGTGCTTTTAGGTACTTGTGGGTACTTGTAGGTACTTGTGGGTACTTGTAGGAGCTTGTAGGTACTTGAAGGTACTTGTAGGAGCTTGTAGGTACTTTTAGGAGCTTTTAGGTACTTGTAGGAGCCTGTAGGTACTTGTAGGAGCTTTTAGGTACTTGTAGGAGCTTGTAGGTACTTGTGGGTGCTTGTGGGTGCTTGTGGGTGCTTGTGGGTACTTGTGGGTGCTTGTGGGTACTTATGGGTGCTTGTGGGTACTTGTGGGTGCTTGTGGGTTCTTGTAGGTACTTGTGGGTACTTGTGGGTGCTTGTAGGTACTTATGGGTACATATGGGTACTTGCAGGTACTTGTGGGTACTTGTGGGTGCTTGTAGGTGTTTGTGGGTACTTGTAGGTACTTGTGGGTACTTGTGGGTACTTGTGGGTACTTGTGGATACTTGTGGATACTTGTAGGTACTTGTGGGTACTTGTGGATACTTGTGGATACTTGTAGGTACTTGTGGGTACTTCTGGATACTTGTGGGTACTTGTAGGAGCTTGTAGGTACTTGTAGGTACTTGTAGGAGCTTTAAGGTACTTGTAGGAGCTTGTAGGTACTTGTAGGAGCTTTTAGGTACTTGTAGGAGCTTGTAGGTACTTGAAGGTACTTGTAGGAGCTTGTAGGTACTTTTAGGAGCTTTTAGGTACTTGTAGGAGCTTGTAGGTACTTGTAGGAGCTTTTAGGTACTTGTAGGAGCTTGTAGGTACTTGTGGGTGCTTGTGGGTGCTTGTGGGTACTTGTGGGTGCTTGTGGGTACTTATGGGTGCTTGTGGGTGCTTGTGGGTTCTTGTAGGTACTTGCGGGTACTTGTGGGTACTTGTGGGTGCTTGTAGGTACTTATGGGTACATATGGGTACTTGCAGGTACTTGTGGGTACTTGTGGGTGCTTGTAGGTGTTTGTGGGTACTTGTAGGTGCTTGTGGGTACTTGTAGGTACTTGTGGGTACTTGTGGGTACTTGTGGATACTTGTGGATACTTGTAGGTACTTGTGGGTACTTGTGGATACTTGTGGATACTTGTGGATACTTGTAGGTACTTGTGGGTACTTCTGGATACTTGTGGGTACTTGTAGGAGCTTGTAGGTACTTGTAGGTACTTGTAGGAGCTTTTAGGTACTTGTAGGAGCTTGTAGGTACTTGTAGGAGCTTTTAGGTACTTGTAGGAGCTTGTAGGTACTTGTAGGAGCTTTTAGGTACTTGTAGGAGCTTTTAGGTACTTGTAGGAGCTTGTAGGTACTTGTGGGTACTTGTGGGTGCTTGTGGGTGCTTGTGGGTACTTGTGGGTGCTTGAAGGTACTTGTGGGTACTTGCCCCGGGTACTTGTGGGTGCTTGAAGGTACTTGTGGGTGCTTGAAGGTACTTGTGGGTACATGCCCCGGGTACTTGTGGGTGCTTGAAGGTACTTGTGGGCACTTGCCCCGGGTGCTTGTAGGTGCTTGTGGATACTTGTAGGTGCTTGTGGGTGCTTGTAGGTGCTTGTGGGTACTTGTAGGTACTTGTGGGTACTTTTAGGTACTTTTAGGTACTTGTGGGTACTTGTAGGTACTTGTGGGTGCTTGTGGGTACTTGTGGATACTTGTAGGTACTTGTGGGTACTTGTGGATACTTGTGGATACTTGTAGGTACTTGTGGGTACTTGTGGGTGCTTGTGGGTACTTGTGGGTGCTTGAAGGTACTTGTGGGTACTTGCCCCGGGTACTTGTGGGTGCTTGAAGGTACTTGTGGGTGCTTGAAGGTACTTGTGGGTACATGCCCCGGGTACTTGTGGGTGCTTGAAGGTACTTGTGGGCACTTGCCCCGGGTGCTTGTAGGTGCTTGTGGATACTTGTAGGTGCTTGTGGGTGCTTGTAGGTGCTTGTGGGTTCTTGTAGGTACTTGTGGGTACTTGTGGGTGCTTGTGGATACTTGTGGGTACTTGTAGGTACTTGTGGGTACTTTTAGGTACTTTTAGGTACTTGTGGGTACTTGTAGGTACTTGTGGGTGCTTGTGGGTACTTGTGGATACTTGTAGGTACTTGTGGGTACTTGTGGATACTTGTGGATACTTGTGGATACTTGTAGGTACTTGTGGGTACTTGTGGATACTTGTGGGTACTTGTAGGAGCTTGTAGGTACTTGTAGGAGCTTGTAGGTACTTGTAGGAGCTTGTAGGTACTTGTAGGAGCTTGTAGGTACTTGTGGGTACTCGCCCCGGGTGCTTGTAGGTGCTTGTGGATACTTGTAGGTGCTTTTGGGTGCTTGTAGGTGCTTGTAGGTGCTTGTGGGTACTTGCAGGTACTTGTGGGTACTTGTGGGTGCTTGTAGGTGTTTGTGGGTACTTGTAGGTGCTTGTGGGTACTTGTAGGTACTTGTGGGTACTTGTGGATAGTTGTGGATACTTGTAGGTACTTGTGGGTACTTGTGGGTACTTGTGGATACTTGTGGATACTTGTGGATACTTGTAGGTACTTGTGGGTACTTCTGGATACTTGTGGGTACTTGTAGGAGCTTGTAGGTACTTGTAGGTACTTGTAGGAGCTTTTAGGTACTTGTAGGAGCTTGTAGGTACTTGTAGGAGCTTTTAGGTACTTGTAGGAGCTTGTAGGTACTTGTAGGAGCTTTTAGGTACTTGTAGGAGCTTGTAGGTACTTGTGGGTACTTGTGGGTGCTTGTGGGTGCTTGTGGGTACTTGTGGGTGCTTGAAGGTACTTGTGGGTACTTGCCCCGGGTACTTGTGGGTGCTTGAAGGTACTTGTGGGTGCTTGAAGGTACTTGTGGGTACATGCCCCGGGTACTTGTGGGTGCTTGAAGGTACTTGTGGGCACTTGCCCCGGGTGCTTGTAGGTGCTTGTGGATACTTGTAGGTGCTTGTGGGTGCTTGTAGGTGCTTGTGGGTTCTTGTAGGTACTTGTGGGTACTTGTGGGTACTTGTGGGTTCTTGTAGGTACTTGTGGGTACTTGTGGGTACTTGTGGGTGCTTGTGGGTACTTGTGGATACTTGTAGGTACTTGTGGGTACTTGTGGGTACTTGTGGATACTTGTGGATACTTGTAGGTACTTGTGGGTACTTGTGGATACTTGTGGGTACTTGATGGAGCTTGTAGGTACTTGTAGGCACTTGTAGGAGCTTTAAGGTACTTGTAGGAGCTTGTAGGTACTTGTGGGTACTTGTGGGTGCTTGTGGGTGCTTGTGGGTACTTGTGGGTGCTTGAAAGTACTTGTGGGTACTTGCCCCGGGTACTTGTGGGTGCTTGAAGGTACTTGTGGGTGCTTGAAGGTACTTGTGGGTGCTTGAAGGTACTTGTGGGTACATGCCCCGGGTACTTGTGGGTGCTTGAAGGTACTTGTGGGCACTTGCCCCGGTTGCTTGTAGGTGCTTGTGGATACTTGTAGGTGCTTGTGGGTGCTTGTAGGTGCTTGTGGGTTCTTGTAGGTACTTGTGGGTGCTTGTGGATTCTTGTAGGTACTTGTGGGTACTTGTGGGTGCTTGTGGGTACTTGTGGATACTTGTAGGTACTTGTGGGTACTTGTGGGTACTTGTGGATACTTGTGGATACTTGTAGGTACTTGTGGGTACTTGTGGATACTTGTGGGTACTTGATGGAGCTTGTAGGAGCTTGTAGGTACTTGTAGGAGCTTGTAGGTACTTGTAGGAGCTTGTAGGTACTTGTGGGTACTTGTGGGTGCTTGTGGGTGCTTGTGGGTACTTGTGGGTGCTTGAAAGTACTTGTGGGTACTTGCCCCGGGTACTTGTGGGTGCTTGAAGGTACTTGTGGGTGCTTGAAGGTACTTGTGGGTGCTTGAAGGTACTTGTGGGTACTTGCCCCGGGTACTTGTGGGTGCTTGAAGGTACTTGTGGGCACTTGCCCCGGGTGCTTGTAGGTGCTGGTGGATACTTGTAGGTGCTTGTGGGTGCTTGTAGGTGCTTGTGGGTTCTTGTAGGTACTTGTGGGTACTTGTGGGTGCTTGTAGGTACTTATGGGTACTTATGGGTACTTGCAGGTACTTGTGGGTACTTGTGGGTGCTTGTAGGTGTTTGTGGGTACTCGTAGGTGCTTGTGGGTACTTGTAGGTGCTTGTGGGTACTTATGGGTGCTTGTGGGTGCTTGTGGGTACTTATGGGTACTTGTGGGTGCTTGTGGGTGCTTGTGGGTACTTGTAGGTACTTGTAGGTACTTGTGGGTGCTTGTGGGTACTTGTGGGTTCTTGTAGGTACTTGTAGGTACTTGTGGGTACTTGTAAGTACTTGTGGGTACTTGTAGGTGTTTGTGGGTACTTGTAGGTACTTGTGGGTACTTGTAGGTACTTGTGGGTACTTGCAGGTGCTTGTGGGTGCTTTTAGGTACTTGTGGGTACTTGTAGGTACTTGTGGGTACTTGTAGGAGCTTGTAGGTACTTGAAGGTACTTGTAGGAGCTTGTAGGTACTTTTAGGAGCTTTTAGGTACTTGTAGGAGCTTGTAGGTACTTGTAGGAGCTTTTAGGTACTTGTAGGAGCTTGTAGGTACTTGTGGGTGCTTGTGGGTGCTTGTGGGTACTTGTGGGTGCTTGTGGGTACTTATGGGTGCTTGTGGGTACTTGTGGGTGCTTGTGGGTTCTTGTAGGTACTTGTGGGTACTTGTGGGTACTTGTGGGTGCTTGTAGGTACTTATGGGTACATATGGGTACTTGCAGGTACTTGTGGGTACTTGTGGGTGCTTGTAGGTGTTTGTGGGTACTTGTAGGTACTTGTGGGTACTTGTGGGTACTTGTGGATACTTGTGGATACTTGTAGGTACTTGTGGGTACTTGTGGATACTTGTGGATACTTGTGGATACTTGTAGGTACTTGTGGGTACTTCTGGATACTTGTGGGTACTTGTAGGAGCTTGTAGGTACTTGTAGGTACTTGTAGGAGCTTTTAGGTACTTGTAGGAGCTTGTAGGTACTTGTAGGAGCTTTTAGGTACTTGTAGGAGCTTGTAGGTACTTGTAGGAGCTTTTAGGTACTTGTAGGAGCTTGTAGGTACTTGTGGGTACTTGTGGGTGCTTGTGGGTGCTTGTGGGTACTTGTGGGTGCTTGAAGGTACTTGTGGGTACTTGCCCCGGGTACTTGTGGGTGCTTGAAGGTACTTGTGGGTGCTTGAAGGTACTTGTGGGTACATGCCCCGGGTACTTGTGGGTGCTTGAAGGTACTTGTGGGCACTTGCCCCGGGTGCTTGTAGGTGCTTGTGGATACTTGTAGGTGCTTGTGGGTGCTTGTAGGTGCTTGTGGGTACTTGTAGGTACTTGTGGGTACTTTTAGGTACTTTTAGGTACTTGTGGGTACTTGTAGGTACTTGTGGGTGCTTGTGGGTACTTGTGGATACTTGTAGGTACTTTTGGGTACTTGTGGATACTTGTGGATACTTGTAGGTACTTGTGGGTACTTGTGGATACTTGTGGGTACTTGTAGGAGCTTGTAGGTACTTGTAGGAGCTTTTAGGTACTTGTAGGAGCTTGTAGGTACTTGTAGGAGCTTGTAGGTACTTGTAGGAGCTTGTAGGTACTTGTGGGTACTTGTGGGTGCTTGTGGGTACTTGTGGGTGCTTGAAGGTACTTGTGGGTACTTGCCCCGGGTACTTGTGGGTGCTTGAAGGTACTTGTGGGTGCTTGAAGGTACTTGTGGGTACTTGCCCCGGGTACTTGTGGGTGCTTGAAGGTACTTGTGGGCACTTGCCCCGGGTGCTTGTAGGTGCTGGTGGATACTTGTAGGTGCTTGTGGGTTCTTGTAGGTACTTGTGGGTACTTGTGGGTGCTTGTAGGTACTTATGGGTACTTATGGGTACTTATGGGTACTTGCAGGTACTTGTGGGTACTTGTGGGTGCTTGTAGGTGTTTGTGGGTACTCGTTGGTGCTTGTGGGTACTTGTAGGTGCTTGTGGGTACTTATGGGTGCTTGTGGGTGCTTGTGGGTACTTATGGGTACTTGTGGGTGCTTGTGGGTGCTTGTAGGAGCTTTTAGGTACTTGTAGGAGCTTGTAGGTACTTGTAGGAGCTATTAGGTACTTGTAGGAGCTTGTAGGTACTTGTTGGAGCTTGTAGGTACTTGTAGGAGCTTTTAGGTACTTGTAGGAGCTTGTAGGTACTTGTAGGAGCTTTTAGGTACTTGTAGGAGCTTGTAGGTACTTGTGGGTGCTTGAAAGTACTTGTGGGTACTTGCCCCGGGTACTTGTGGGTGCTTGAAGGTACTTGTGGGTGCTTGAAGGTACTTGTGGTTACATGCCCCGGGTACTTGTGGGTGCTTGAAGGTACTTGTGGGTGCTTGAAGGTACTTGTGGTTACATGCCCCGGGTACTTGTGGGTGCTTGAAGGTACTTGTGGGCACTTGCCCCGGGTGCTTGTAGGTGCTTGTGGATACTTGTAGGTGCTTGTGGGTGCTTGTAGGTGCTTGTGGGTTCTTGTAGTTACTTGTGGGTACTTTTAGGTACTTGTGGGTACTTGTAGGTACTTGTGGGTGCTTGTGGGTACTTGTGGATACTTGTAGGTACTTGTGGGTACTTGTGGATACTTGTGGATACTTGTAGGTACTTGTGGGTACTTGTGGATACTTGTGGGTACTTGTAGGAGCTTGTAGGTACTTGTAGGTACTTGTAGGAGCTTTTAGGTACTTGTAGGAGCTTGTAGGTACTTGTAGGAGCTTGTAGGTACTTGTAGGAGCTTGTAGGTACTTGTGGGTACTTGTGGGTGCTTGTGGGTGCTTGTGGGTACTTGTGGGTGCTTGAAGGTACTTGTGGGTACTTGCCCCGGGTACTTGTGGGTGCTTGAAGGTACTTGTGGGTGCTTGAAGGTACTTGTGGGTGCTTGAAGGTACTTGTGGGTACTTGCCCCGGGTGCTTGTGGGTGCTTGAAGGTACTTGTGGGCACTTGCCCCGGGTGCTTGTAGGTGCTGGTGGATACTTGTAGGTGCTTGTGGGTGGTTGTAGGTGCTTAAGGGTTCTTGTAGGTACTTGTGGGTACTTGTGGGTGCTTGTAGGTACTTATGGGTACTTGCAGGTACTTGTGGGTACTTGTGGGTGCTTGTAGGTGTTTGTGGGTACTCGTAGGTGCTTGTGGGTACTTGTAGGTGCTTGTGGGTACTTATGGGTGCTTGTGGGTGCTTGTGGGTACTTATGGGTACTTGTGGGTGCTTGTGGGTACTTGTAGGTACTTGTAGGTACTTGTGGGTGCTTGTGGGTACTTGTGGGTTCTTGTAGGCACTTGTAGGCACTTGTAGGTACTTGTGGGTACTTGTAAGTACTTGTGGGTACTTGTAGGTGCTTGTGGGTGCTTTTAGGTACTTGTGGGTACTTGTAGGTACTTGTGGGTACTTGTAGGAGCTTGTAGGTACTTGAAGGTACTTGTAGGAGCTTGTAGGTACTTTAAGGAGCTTTTAGGTACTTGTAGGAGCTTGTAGGTACTTGTAGGAGCTTTTAGGTACTTGTAGGAGCTTGTAGGTACTTGTGGGTGCTTGTGGGTACTTTTGGGTGCTTGTGGGTACTTATGGGTGCTTGTGGGTACTTGTGGGTGCTTGTGGGTTCTTGTAGGTACTTGTGGGTACTTGTGGGTACTTGTGGGTGCTTGTAGGTACTTATGGGTACATATGGGTACTTGCAGGTACTTGTTGGTACTTGTGGGTGCTTGTAGGTGTTTGTGGGTACTTGTAGGTGCTTGTGGGTACTTGTAGGTACTTGTGGGTACTTGTGGGTACTTGTGGATACTTGTGGATACTTGTGGATACTTGTAGGTACTTGTGGGTACTTGTGGATACTTGTGGATACTTGTAGGTACTTGTGGGTACTTCTGGATACTTGTGGGTACTTGTAGGAGCTTGTAGGTACTTGTAGGAGCTTTTAGGTACTTGTAGGAGCTTGTAGGTACTTGTAGGAGCTTTTAGGTACTTGTAGGAGCTTGTAGGTACTTGTAGGAGCTTTTAGGTACTTGTAGGAGCTTGTAGGTACTTGTGGGTGCTTGTGGGTGCTTGTGGGTACTTGTGGGTGCTTGAAGGTACTTGTGGGTACTTGCCCCGGGTACTTGTGGGTGCTTGAAGGTACTTGTGGGTGCTTGAAGGTACTTGTGGGTACATGCCCCGGGTACTTGTGGGTGCTTGAAGGTACTTGTGGGCACTTGCCCCGGGTGCTTGTAGGTGCTTGTGGATACTTGTAGGTGCTTGTGGGTGCTTGTAGGTGCTTGTGGGTTCTTGTAGGTACTTGTGGGTACTTGTGGGTGCTTGTGGGTACTTGTGGGTACTTGTAGGTACTTGTGGGTACTTTTAGGTACTTTTAGGTACTTGTGGCTGCTTGTGGGTACTTGTGGATACTTGTAGGTACTTGTGGGTACTTGTGGATACTTGTGGATACTTGTAGGTACTTGTGGGTACTTGTGGATACTTGTGGGTACTTGTAGGAGCTTGTAGGTACTTGTAGGTACTTGTAGGAGCTTTTAGGTACTTGTAGGAGCTTGTAGGTACTTGTAGGAGCTTGAAGGTACTTGTGGGTACTTGTGGGTGCTTGTGGGTACTTGTGGGTGCTTGAAGGTACTTGTGGGTACTTGCCCCGGGTACTTGTGGGTGCTTGAAGGTACTTGTGGGTACTTGCCCCGGGTACTTGTGGGTACTTGCCCCGGGTACTTGTGGGTGCTTGAAGGTACTTGTGGGCACTCGCCCCGGGTGCTTGTAGGTGCTTTTGGGAGCTTGTAGGTGCTTGTGGGTACTTGCAGGTACTTGTGGGTACTTGTGGGTGCTTGTAGGTGTTTGTGGGTACTTATGGGTACTTATGGGTACTTGCAGGTACTTGTGGGTACTTGTGGGTGCTTGTAGGTGTTTGTGGGTACTCGTAGGTGCTTGTGGGTACTTATGGGTGCTTGTGGGTGCTTGTGGGTACTTATGGGTACTTGTGGGTGCTTGTGGGTGCTTGTGGGTGCTTGTGGGTACTTGTAGGTACTTGTAGGTACTTGTGGGTGCTTGTGGGTACTTGTGGGTTCTTGTAGGTACTTGTAGGTACTTGTGGGTACTTGTGGGTACTTGTAAGTACTTGTGGGTACTTGTAGGTGTTTGTGGGTACTTGTAGGTACTTGTGGGTACTTGTAGGTACTTGTGGGTACTTGTGGGTACTTGTAGGTGCTTGTGGGTGCTTTTAGGTACTTGTGGGTACTTGTAGGTACTTGTGGGTACTTGTAGGAGCTTGTAGGTACTTGAAGGTACTTGTTGGAGCTTGTAGGTACTTTTAGGAGCTTTTAGGTACTTGTGGGTGCTTGTAGGTACTTATGGGTACATATGGGTACTTGCAGGTACTTGTTGGTACTTGTGGGTGCTTGTAGGTGTTTGTGGGTACTTGTAGGTGCTTGTGGGTACTTGTAGGTACTTGTGGGTACTTGTGGGTACTTGTGGATACTTGTGGATACTTGTGGATACTTGTAGGTACTTGTGGGTACTTGTGGATACTTGTGGATACTTGTAGGTACTTGTGGGTACTTCTGGATACTTGTGGGTACTTGTAGGAGCTTGTAGGTACTTGTAGGAGCTTTTAGGTACTTGTAGGAGCTTGTAGGTACTTGTAGGAGCTTTTAGGTACTTGTAGGAGCTTGTAGGTACTTGTAGGAGCTTTTAGGTACTTGTAGGAGCTTGTAGGTACTTGTGGGTGCTTGTGGGTGCTTGTGGGTACTTGTGGGTGCTTGAAGGTACTTGTGGGTACTTGCCCCGGGTACTTGTGGGCGCTTGAAGGTACTTGTGGGTGCTTGAAGGTACTTGTGGGTACATGCCCCGGGTACTTGTGGGTGCTTGAAGGTACTTGTGGGCACTTGCCCCGGGTGCTTGTAGGTGCTTGTGGATACTTGTAGGTGCTTGTGGGTGCTTGTAGGTGCTTGTGGGTTCTTGTAGGTACTTGTGGGTACTTGTGGGTGCTTGTGGGTACTTGTGGGTACTTGTAGGTACTTGTGGGTACTTTTAGGTACTTTTAGGTACTTGTGGCTGCTTGTGGGTACTTGTGGATACTTGTAGGTACTTGTGGGTACTTGTGGATACTTGTGGATACTTGTAGGTACTTGTGGGTACTTGTGGATACTTGTGGGTACTTGTAGGAGCTTGTAGGTACTTGTAGGTACTTGTAGGAGCTTTTAGGTACTTGTAGGAGCTTGTAGGTACTTGTAGGAGCTTGAAGGTACTTGTGGGTACTTGTGGGTGCTTGTGGGTACTTGTGGGTGCTTGAAGGTACTTGTGGGTACTTGCCCCGGGTACTTGTGGGTGCTTGAAGGTACTTGTGGGTACTTGCCCCGGGTACTTGTGGGTACTTGCCCCGGGTACTTGTGGGTGCTTGAAGGTACTTGTGGGCACTCGCCCCGGGTGCTTGTAGGTGCTTTTGGGAGCTTGTAGGTGCTTGTGGGTACTTGCAGGTACTTGTGGGTACTTGTGGGTGCTTGTAGGTGTTTGTGGGTACTTATGGGTACTTGCAGGTACTTGTGGGTACTTGTGGGTGCTTGTAGGTGTTTGTGGGTACTCGTAGGTGCTTGTGGGTACTTATGGGTGCTTGTGGGTGCTTGTGGGTACTTATGGGTACTTGTGGGTGCTTGTGGGTGCTTGTGGGTGCTTGTGGGTACTTGTAGGTACTTGTAGGTACTTGTGGGTGCTTGTGGGTACTTGTGGGTTCTTGTAGGTACTTGTAGGTACTTGTGGGTACTTGTGGGTACTTGTAAGTACTTGTGGGTACTTGTAGGTGTTTGTGGGTACTTGTAGGTACTTGTGGGTACTTGTAGGTACTTGTGGGTACTTGTGGGTACTTGTAGGTGCTTGTGGGTGCTTTTAGGTACTTGTGGGTACTTGTAGGTACTTGTGGGTACTTGTAGGAGCTTGTAGGTACTTGAAGGTACTTGTTGGAGCTTGTAGGTACTTTTAGGAGCTTTTAGGTACTTGTAGGAGCTTGTAGGTACTTGTAGGAGCTTTTAGGTACTTGTAGGAGCTTGTAGGTACTTGTGGGTGCTTGTGGGTGCTTGTGGGTACTTGTGGGTGCTTGTGGGTACTTATGGGTGCTTGTGGGTACTTGTGGGTGCTTGTGGGTTCTTGTAGGTACTTGTGGGTACTTGTGGGTGCTTGTAGGTACTTATGGGTACATATGGGTACTTGCAGGTACTTGTGGGTACTTGTGGGTGCTTGCAGGTGTTTGTGGGTACTTGTAGGTGCTTGTGGGTACTTGTAGGTACTTGTGGGTACTTGTGGGTACTTGTGGGTACTTGTGGATACTTGTGGATACTTGTGGATACTTGTAGGTACTTGTGGGTACTTGTGGATACTTGTGGATACTTGTGGATACTTGTAGGTACTTGTGGGTACTTCTGGATACTTGTGGGTATTTGTAGGAGCTTGTAGGTACTTGTAGGTACTTGTAGGATCTTTTAGGTACTTGTAGGAGCTTGTAGGTACTTGTAGGAGCTTTTAGGTACTTGTAGGAGCTTGTAGGTACTTGTGGGTACTTGTGGGTGCTTGTGGGTGCTTGTGGGTACTTGTGGGTGCTTGAAGGTACTTGTGGGTACTTGCCCCGGGTACTTGTGGGTGCTTGAAGGTACTTGTGGGTGCTTGAAGGTACTTGTGGGTACATGCCCCGGGTACTTGTGGGTGCTTGAAGGTACTTGTGGGCACTTGCCCCGGGTGCTTGTAGGTGCTTGTGGATACTTGTAGGTGCTTGTGGGTGCTTGTAGGTGCTTGTGGGTACTTGTAGGTACTTGTGGGTACTTTTAGGTACTTTTAGGTACTTGTGGGTACTTGTAGGTACTTGTGGGTGCTTGTGGGTACTTGTGGATACTTGTAGGTACTTGTGGGTACTTGTGGATACTTGTGGATACTTGTAGGTACTTGTGGGTACTTGTGGATACTTGTGGGTACTTGTAGGAGCTTGTAGGTACTTGTAGGAGCTTTTAGGTACTTGTAGGAGCTTGTAGGTACTTGTAGGAGCTTGTAGGTACTTGTAGGAGCTTGTAGGTACTTGTGGGTACTTGTGGGTGCTTGTGGGTACTTGTGGGTGCTTGAAGGTACTTGTGGGTACTTGCCCCGGGTACTTGTGGGTGCTTGAAGGTACTTGTGGGTGCTTGAAGGTACTTGTGGGTACTTGCCCCGGGTACTTGTGGGTGCTTGAAGGTACTTGTGGGCACTTGCCCCGGGTGCTTGTAGGTGCTGGTGGATACTTGTAGGTGCTTGTGGGTGCTTGTAGGTGCTTGTAGGTTCTTGTAGGTACTTGTGGGTACTTGTGGGTGCTTGTAGGTACTTATGGGTACTTATGGGTACTTGCAGGTACTTGTGGGTACTTGTGGGTGCTTGTAGGTGTTTGTGGGTACTCGTTGGTGCTTGTGGGTACTTGTAGGTGCTTGTGGGTACTTATGGGTGCTTGTGGGTGCTTGTGGGTACTTATGGGTACTTGTGGGTGCTTGTGGGTGCTTGTGGGTGCTTGTAGGTGCTTGTGGGTGCTTTTAGGTACTTGTGGGTACTTGTAGGTACTTGTGGGTACTTGTAGGAGCTTGTAGGTACTTGAAGGTACTTGTAGGAGCTTGTAGGTACTTTAAGGAGCTTTTAGGTACTTGTAGGAGCTTGTAGGTACTTGTAGGAGCTTTTAGGTACTTGTAGGAGCTTGTAGGTACTTGTGGGTGCTTGTGGGTACTTTTGGGTGCTTGTGGGTACTTATGGGTGCTTGTGGGTACTTGTGGGTGCTTGTGGGTTCTTGTAGGTACTTGTGGGTACTTGTGGGTACTTGTGGGTGCTTGTAGGTACTTATGGGTACATATGGGTACTTGCAGGTACTTGGGGGTACTTGTGGGTGCTTGTAGGTGTTTGTGGGTACTTGTAGGAGCTTGTAGGTACTTGTGGGTGCTTGTGGGTACTTTTGGGTGCTTGTGGGTACTTATGGGTGCTTGTGGGTACTTGTGGGTGCTTGTGGGTTCTTGTAGGTACTTGTGGGTACTTGTGGGTGCTTGTAGGTACTTATGGGTACATATGGGTACTTGCAGGTACTTGGGGGTACTTGTGGGTGCTTGTAGGTGTTTGTGGGTACTTGTGGGAGCTTGTGGGTACTTGTGGATACTTGTAGGTACTTGTGGGTACTTGTGGATATTTGTGGATACTTGTAGGTACTTGTGGGTACTTGTGGATACTTGTGGGTACTTGTAGGAGCTTGTAGGTACTTGTAGGTACTTGTAGGAGCTTTTAGGTACTTGTAGGAGCTTGTAGGTACTTGTAGGAGCTTGAAGGTACTTGTGGGTACTTGTGGGTGCTTGTGGGTACTTGTGGGTGCTTGAAGGTACTTGTGGGTACTTGCCCCGGGTACTTGTGGGTGCTTGAAGGTACTTGTGGGTACTTGCCCCGGGTACTTGTGGGTGCTTGAAGGTACTTGTGGGCACTCGCCCCGGGTGCTTGTAGGTGCTTTTGGGAGCTTGTAGGTGCTTGTGGGTACTTGCAGGTACTTGTGGGTACTTGTGGGTGCTTGTAGGTGTTTGTGGGTACTTATGGGTACTTATGGGTACTTGCAGGTACTTGTGGGTACTTGTGGGTGCTTGTAGGTGTTTGTGGGTACTCGTAGGTGCTTGTGGGTACTTATGGGTGCTTGTGGGTGCTTGTGGGTACTTATGGGTACTTGTGGGTGCTTGTGGGTGCTTGTGGGTGCTTGTGGGTACTTGTAGGTACTTGTAGGTACTTGTGGGTGCTTGTGGGTACTTGTGGGTTCTTGTAGGTACTTGTAGGTACTTGTGGGTACTTGTGGGTACTTGTTAGTACTTGTGGGTACTTGTAGGTGTTTGTGGGTACTTGTAAGTACTTGTGGGTACTTGTAGGTACTTGTGGGTACTTGTGGGTACTTGTAGGTGCTTGTGGGTGCTTTTAGGTACTTGTGGGTACTTGTAGGTACTTGTGGGTACTTGTAGGAGCTTGTAGGTACTTGAAGGTACTTGTTGGAGCTTGTAGGTACTTTTAGGAGCTTTTAGGTACTTGTAGGAGCTTGTAGGTACTTGTAGGAGCTTTTAGGTACTTGTAGGAGCTTGTAGGTACTTGTGGGTGCTTGTGGGTGCTTGTGGGTACTTGTGGGTGCTTGTGGGTACTTATGGGTGCTTGTGGGTACTTGTGGGTGCTTGTGGGTTCTTGTAGGTACTTGTGGGTACTTGTGGGTGCTTGTAGGTACTTATGGGTACATATGGGTACTTGCAGGTACTTGTGGGTACTTGTGGGTGCTTGCAGGTGTTTGTGGGTACTTGTAGGTGCTTGTGGGTACTTGTAGGTACTTGTGGGTACTTGTGGGTACTTGTGGGTACTTGTGGATACTTGTGGATACTTGTGGATACTTGTAGGTACTTGTGGGTACTTGTGGATACTTGTGGATACTTGTGGATACTTGTAGGTACTTGTGGGTACTTCTGGATACTTGTGGGTATTTGTAGGAGCTTGTAGGTACTTGTAGGTACTTGTAGGATCTTTTAGGTACTTGTAGGAGCTTGTAGGTACTTGTAGGAGCTTTTAGGTACTTGTAGGAGCTTGTAGGTACTTGTGGGTACTTGTGGGTGCTTGTGGGTGCTTGTGGGTACTTGTGGGTGCTTGAAGGTACTTGTGGGTACTTGCCCCGGGTACTTGTGGGTGCTTGAAGGTACTTGTGGGTGCTTGAAGGTACTTGTGGGTACATGCCCCGGGTACTTGTGGGTGCTTGAAGGTACTTGTGGGCACTTGCCCCGGGTGCTTGTAGGTGCTGGTGGATACTTGTAGGTGCTTGTGGGTGCTTGTAGGTGCTTGTAGGTTCTTGTAGGTACTTGTGGGTACTTGTGGGTGCTTGTAGGTACTTATGGGTACTTATGGGTACTTGCAGGTACTTGTGGGTACTTGTGGGTGCTTGTAGGTGTTTGTGGGTACTCGTTGGTGCTTGTGGGTACTTGTAGGTGCTTGTGGGTACTTATGGGTGCTTGTGGGTGCTTGTGGGTACTTATGGGTACTTGTGGGTGCTTGTGGGTGCTTGTGGGTGCTTGTAGGTGCTTGTGGGTGCTTTTAGGTACTTGTGGGTACTTGTAGGTACTTGTGGGTACTTGTAGGAGCTTGTAGGTACTTGAAGGTACTTGTAGGAGCTTGTAGGTACTTTAAGGAGCTTTTAGGTACTTGTAGGAGCTTGTAGGTACTTGTAGGAGCTTTTAGGTACTTGTAGGAGCTTGTAGGTACTTGTGGGTGCTTGTGGGTACTTTTGGGTGCTTGTGGGTACTTATGGGTGCTTGTGGGTACTTGTGGGTGCTTGTGGGTTCTTGTAGGTACTTGTGGGTACTTGTGGGTACTTGTGGGTGCTTGTAGGTACTTATGGGTACATATGGGTACTTGCAGGTACTTGGGGGTACTTGTGGGTGCTTGTAGGTGTTTGTGGGTACTTGTAGGAGCTTGTAGGTACTTGTGGGTGCTTGTGGGTACTTTTGGGTGCTTGTGGGTACTTATGGGTGCTTGTGGGTACTTGTGGGTGCTTGTGGGTTCTTGTAGGTACTTGTGGGTACTTGTGGGTGCTTGTAGGTACTTATGGGTACATATGGGTACTTGCAGGTACTTGGGGGTACTTGTGGGTGCTTGTAGGTGTTTGTGGGTACTTGTGGGAGCTTGTGGGTACTTGTGGATACTTGTAGGTACTTGTGGGTACTTGTGGATATTTGTGGATACTTGTAGGTACTTGTGGGTACTTGTGGATACTTGTGGGTACTTGTAGGAGCTTGTAGGTACTTGTAGGTACTTGTAGGAGCTTTTAGGTACTTGTAGGAGCTTGTAGGTACTTGTAGGAGCTTGAAGGTACTTGTGGGTACTTGTGGGTGCTTGTGGGTACTTGTGGGTGCTTGAAGGTACTTGTGGGTACTTGCCCCGGGTACTTGTGGGTGCTTGAAGGTACTTGTGGGTACTTGCCCCGGGTACTTGTGGGTGCTTGAAGGTACTTGTGGGCACTCGCCCCGGGTGCTTGTAGGTGCTTTTGGGAGCTTGTAGGTGCTTGTGGGTACTTGCAGGTACTTGTGGGTACTTGTGGGTGCTTGTAGGTGTTTGTGGGTACTTATGGGTACTTATGGGTACTTGCAGGTACTTGTGGGTACTTGTGGGTGCTTGTAGGTGTTTGTGGGTACTCGTAGGTGCTTGTGGGTACTTATGGGTGCTTGTGGGTGCTTGTGGGTACTTATGGGTACTTGTGGGTGCTTGTGGGTGCTTGTGGGTGCTTGTGGGTACTTGTAGGTACTTGTAGGTACTTGTGGGTGCTTGTGGGTACTTGTGGGTTCTTGTAGGTACTTGTAGGTACTTGTGGGTACTTGTGGGTACTTGTTAGTACTTGTGGGTACTTGTAGGTGTTTGTGGGTACTTGTAAGTACTTGTGGGTACTTGTAGGTACTTGTGGGTACTTGTGGGTACTTGTAGGTGCTTGTGGGTGCTTTTAGGTACTTGTGGGTACTTGTAGGTACTTGTGGGTACTTGTAGGAGCTTGTAGGTACTTGAAGGTACTTGTTGGAGCTTGTAGGTACTTTTAGGAGCTTTTAGGTACTTGTAGGAGCTTGTAGGTACTTGTAGGAGCTTTTAGGTACTTGTAGGAGCTTGTAGGTACTTGTGGGTGCTTGTGGGTGCTTGTGGGTACTTGTGGGTGCTTGTGGGTACTTATGGGTGCTTGTGGGTACTTGTGGGTGCTTGTGGGTTCTTGTAGGTACTTGTGGGTACTTGTGGGTGCTTGTAGGTACTTATGGGTACATATGGGTACTTGCAGGTACTTGTGGGTACTTGTGGGTGCTTGCAGGTGTTTGTGGGTACTTGTAGGTGCTTGTGGGTACTTGTAGGTACTTGTGGGTACTTGTGGGTACTTGTGGGTACTTGTGGATACTTGTGGATACTTGTGGATACTTGTAGGTACTTGTGGGTACTTGTGGATACTTGTGGATACTTGTAGGTACTTGTGGGTACTTCTGGATACTTGTGGGTATTTGTAGGAGCTTGTAGGTACTTGTAGGTACTTGTAGGATCTTTTAGGTACTTGTAGGAGCTTGTAGGTACTTGTAGGAGCTTTTAGGTACTTGTAGGAGCTTGTAGGTACTTGTGGGTACTTGTGGGTGCTTGTGGGTGCTTGTGGGTACTTGTGGGTGCTTGAAGGTACTTGTGGGTACTTGCCCCGGGTACTTGTGGGTGCTTGAAGGTACTTGTGGGTGCTTGAAGGTACTTGTGGGTACATGCCCCGGGTACTTGTGGGTGCTTGAAGGTACTTGTGGGCACTTGCCCCGGGTGCTTGTAGGTGCTTGTGGATACTTGTAGGTGCTTGTGGGTGCTTGTAGGTGCTTGTGGGTACTTGTAGGTACTTGTGGGTACTTTTAGGTACTTTTAGGTACTTGTGGGTACTTGTAGGTACTTGTGGGTGCTTGTGGGTACTTGTGGATACTTGTAGGTACTTGTGGGTACTTGTGGATACTTGTGGATACTTGTAGGTACTTGTGGGTACTTGTGGATACTTGTGGGTACTTGTAGGAGCTTGTAGGTACTTGTAGGAGCTTTTAGGTACTTGTAGGAGCTTGTAGGTACTTGTAGGAGCTTGTAGGTACTTGTAGGAGCTTGTAGGTACTTGTGGGTACTTGTGGGTGCTTGTGGGTACTTGTGGGTGCTTGAAGGTACTTGTGGGTACTTGCCCCGGGTACTTGTGGGTGCTTGAAGGTACTTGTGGGTGCTTGAAGGTACTTGTGGGTACTTGTAGGAGCTTGTAGGTACTTGAAGGTACTTGTTGGAGCTTGTAGGTACTTTTAGGAGCTTTTAGGTACTTGTAGGAGCTTGTAGGTACTTGTAGGAGCTTTTAGGTACTTGTAGGAGCTTGTAGGTACTTGTGGGTGCTTGTGGGTGCTTGTGGGTACTTGTGGGTGCTTGTGGGTACTTATGGGTGCTTGTGGGTACTTGTGGGTGCTTGTGGGTTCTTGTAGGTACTTGTGGGTACTTGTGGGTGCTTGTAGGTACTTATGGGTACATATGGGTACTTGCAGGTACTTGTGGGTACTTGTGGGTGCTTGCAGGTGTTTGTGGGTACTTGTAGGTGCTTGTGGGTACTTGTAGGTACTTGTGGGTACTTGTGGGTACTTGTGGGTACTTGTGGATACTTGTGGATACTTGTGGATACTTGTAGGTACTTGTGGGTACTTGTGGATACTTGTGGATACTTGTGGATACTTGTAGGTACTTGTGGGTACTTCTGGATACTTGTGGGTATTTGTAGGAGCTTGTAGGTACTTGTAGGTACTTGTAGGATCTTTTAGGTACTTGTAGGAGCTTGTAGGTACTTGTAGGAGCTTTTAGGTACTTGTAGGAGCTTGTAGGTACTTGTGGGTACTTGTGGGTGCTTGTGGGTGCTTGTGGGTACTTGTGGGTGCTTGAAGGTACTTGTGGGTACTTGCCCCGGGTACTTGTGGGTGCTTGAAGGTACTTGTGGGTGCTTGAAGGTACTTGTGGGTACATGCCCCGGGTACTTGTGGGTGCTTGAAGGTACTTGTGGGCACTTGCCCCGGGTGCTTGTAGGTGCTGGTGGATACTTGTAGGTGCTTGTGGGTGCTTGTAGGTGCTTGTAGGTTCTTGTAGGTACTTGTGGGTACTTGTGGGTGCTTGTAGGTACTTATGGGTACTTATGGGTACTTGCAGGTACTTGTGGGTACTTGTGGGTGCTTGTAGGTGTTTGTGGGTACTCGTTGGTGCTTGTGGGTACTTGTAGGTGCTTGTGGGTACTTATGGGTGCTTGTGGGTGCTTGTGGGTACTTATGGGTACTTGTGGGTGCTTGTGGGTGCTTGTGGGTGCTTGTAGGTGCTTGTGGGTGCTTTTAGGTACTTGTGGGTACTTGTAGGTACTTGTGGGTACTTGTAGGAGCTTGTAGGTACTTGAAGGTACTTGTAGGAGCTTGTAGGTACTTTAAGGAGCTTTTAGGTACTTGTAGGAGCTTGTAGGTACTTGTAGGAGCTTTTAGGTACTTGTAGGAGCTTGTAGGTACTTGTGGGTGCTTGTGGGTACTTTTGGGTGCTTGTGGGTACTTATGGGTGCTTGTGGGTACTTGTGGGTGCTTGTGGGTTCTTGTAGGTACTTGTGGGTACTTGTGGGTACTTGTGGGTGCTTGTAGGTACTTATGGGTACATATGGGTACTTGCAGGTACTTGGGGGTACTTGTGGGTGCTTGTAGGTGTTTGTGGGTACTTGTAGGAGCTTGTAGGTACTTGTGGGTGCTTGTGGGTACTTTTGGGTGCTTGTGGGTACTTATGGGTGCTTGTGGGTACTTGTGGGTGCTTGTGGGTTCTTGTAGGTACTTGTGGGTACTTGTGGGTGCTTGTAGGTACTTATGGGTACATATGGGTACTTGCAGGTACTTGGGGGTACTTGTGGGTGCTTGTAGGTGTTTGTGGGTACTTGTGGGAGCTTGTGGGTACTTGTGGATACTTGTAGGTACTTGTGGGTACTTGTGGATATTTGTGGATACTTGTAGGTACTTGTGGGTACTTGTGGATACTTGTGGGTACTTGTAGGAGCTTGTAGGTACTTGTAGGTACTTGTAGGAGCTTTTAGGTACTTGTAGGAGCTTGTAGGTACTTGTAGGAGCTTGAAGGTACTTGTGGGTACTTGTGGGTGCTTGTGGGTACTTGTGGGTGCTTGAAGGTACTTGTGGGTACTTGCCCCGGGTACTTGTGGGTGCTTGAAGGTACTTGTGGGTACTTGCCCCGGGTACTTGTGGGTGCTTGAAGGTACTTGTGGGCACTCGCCCCGGGTGCTTGTAGGTGCTTTTGGGAGCTTGTAGGTGCTTGTGGGTACTTGCAGGTACTTGTGGGTACTTGTGGGTGCTTGTAGGTGTTTGTGGGTACTTATGGGTACTTATGGGTACTTGCAGGTACTTGTGGGTACTTGTGGGTGCTTGTAGGTGTTTGTGGGTACTCGTAGGTGCTTGTGGGTACTTATGGGTGCTTGTGGGTGCTTGTGGGTACTTATGGGTACTTGTGGGTGCTTGTGGGTGCTTGTGGGTGCTTGTGGGTACTTGTAGGTACTTGTAGGTACTTGTGGGTGCTTGTGGGTACTTGTGGGTTCTTGTAGGTACTTGTAGGTACTTGTGGGTACTTGTGGGTACTTGTTAGTACTTGTGGGTACTTGTAGGTGTTTGTGGGTACTTGTAAGTACTTGTGGGTACTTGTAGGTACTTGTGGGTACTTGTGGGTACTTGTAGGTGCTTGTGGGTGCTTTTAGGTACTTGTGGGTACTTGTAGGTACTTGTGGGTACTTGTAGGAGCTTGTAGGTACTTGAAGGTACTTGTTGGAGCTTGTAGGTACTTTTAGGAGCTTTTAGGTACTTGTAGGAGCTTGTAGGTACTTGTAGGAGCTTTTAGGTACTTGTAGGAGCTTGTAGGTACTTGTGGGTGCTTGTGGGTGCTTGTGGGTACTTGTGGGTGCTTGTGGGTACTTATGGGTGCTTGTGGGTACTTGTGGGTGCTTGTGGGTTCTTGTAGGTACTTGTGGGTACTTGTGGGTGCTTGTAGGTACTTATGGGTACATATGGGTACTTGCAGGTACTTGTGGGTACTTGTGGGTGCTTGCAGGTGTTTGTGGGTACTTGTAGGTGCTTGTGGGTACTTGTAGGTACTTGTGGGTACTTGTGGGTACTTGTGGGTACTTGTGGATACTTGTGGATACTTGTGGATACTTGTAGGTACTTGTGGGTACTTGTGGATACTTGTGGATACTTGTAGGTACTTGTGGGTACTTCTGGATACTTGTGGGTATTTGTAGGAGCTTGTAGGTACTTGTAGGTACTTGTAGGATCTTTTAGGTACTTGTAGGAGCTTGTAGGTACTTGTAGGAGCTTTTAGGTACTTGTAGGAGCTTGTAGGTACTTGTGGGTACTTGTGGGTGCTTGTGGGTGCTTGTGGGTACTTGTGGGTGCTTGAAGGTACTTGTGGGTACTTGCCCCGGGTACTTGTGGGTGCTTGAAGGTACTTGTGGGTGCTTGAAGGTACTTGTGGGTACATGCCCCGGGTACTTGTGGGTGCTTGAAGGTACTTGTGGGCACTTGCCCCGGGTGCTTGTAGGTGCTTGTGGATACTTGTAGGTGCTTGTGGGTGCTTGTAGGTGCTTGTGGGTACTTGTAGGTACTTGTGGGTACTTTTAGGTACTTTTAGGTACTTGTGGGTACTTGTAGGTACTTGTGGGTGCTTGTGGGTACTTGTGGATACTTGTAGGTACTTGTGGGTACTTGTGGATACTTGTGGATACTTGTAGGTACTTGTGGGTACTTGTGGATACTTGTGGGTACTTGTAGGAGCTTGTAGGTACTTGTAGGAGCTTTTAGGTACTTGTAGGAGCTTGTAGGTACTTGTAGGAGCTTGTAGGTACTTGTAGGAGCTTGTAGGTACTTGTGGGTACTTGTGGGTGCTTGTGGGTACTTGTGGGTGCTTGAAGGTACTTGTGGGTACTTGCCCCGGGTACTTGTGGGTGCTTGAAGGTACTTGTGGGTGCTTGAAGGTACTTGTGGGTACTTGCCCCGGGTACTTGTGGGTGCTTGAAGGTACTTGTGGGCACTTGCCCCGGGTGCTTGTAGGTGCTGGTGGATACTTGTAGGTGCTTGTGGGTGCTTGTAGGTGCTTGTAGGTTCTTGTAGGTACTTGTGGGTACTTGTGGGTGCTTGTAGGTACTTATGGGTACTTATGGGTACTTGCAGGTACTTGTGGGTACTTGTGGGTGCTTGTAGGTGTTTGTGGGTACTCGTTGGTGCTTGTGGGTACTTGTAGGTGCTTGTGGGTACTTATGGGTGCTTGTGGGTGCTTGTGGGTACTTATGGGTACTTGTGGGTGCTTGTGGGTGCTTGTGGGTGCTTGTAGGTGCTTGTGGGTGCTTTTAGGTACTTGTGGGTACTTGTAGGTACTTGTGGGTACTTGTAGGAGCTTGTAGGTACTTGAAGGTACTTGTAGGAGCTTGTAGGTACTTTAAGGAGCTTTTAGGTACTTGTAGGAGCTTGTAGGTACTTGTAGGAGCTTTTAGGTACTTGTAGGAGCTTGTAGGTACTTGTGGGTGCTTGTGGGTACTTTTGGGTGCTTGTGGGTACTTATGGGTGCTTGTGGGTACTTGTGGGTGCTTGTGGGTTCTTGTAGGTACTTGTGGGTACTTGTGGGTGCTTGTAGGTACTTATGGGTACATATGGGTACTTGCAGGTACTTGGGGGTACTTGTGGGTGCTTGTAGGTGTTTGTGGGTACTTGTAGGAGCTTGTAGGTACTTGTGGGTGCTTGTGGGCACTTTTGGGTGCTTGTGGGTACTTATGGGTGCTTGTGGGTACTTGTGGGTGCTTGTGGGTTCTTGTAGGTACTTGTGGGTACTTGTGGGTGCTTGTAGGTACTTATGGGTACATATGGGTACTTGCAGGTACTTGGGGGTACTTGTGGGTGCTTGTAGGTGTTTGTGGGTACTTGTGGGAGCTTGTGGGTACTTGTGGATACTTGTAGGTACTTGTGGGTACTTGTGGATATTTGTGGATACTTGTAGGTACTTGTGGGTACTTGTGGATACTTGTGGGTACTTGTAGGAGCTTGTAGGTACTTGTAGGTACTTGTAGGAGCTTTTAGGTACTTGTAGGAGCTTGTAGGTACTTGTAGGAGCTTGAAGGTACTTGTGGGTACTTGTGGGTGCTTGTGGGTACTTGTGGGTGCTTGAAGGTACTTGTGGGTACTTGCCCCGGGTACTTGTGGGTGCTTGAAGGTACTTGTGGGTACTTGCCCCGGGTACTTGTGGGTGCTTGAAGGTACTTGTGGGCACTCGCCCCGGGTGCTTGTAGGTGCTTTTGGGAGCTTGTAGGTGCTTGTGGGTACTTGCAGGTACTTGTGGGTACTTGTGGGTGCTTGTAGGTGTTTGTGGGTACTTATGGGTACTTATGGGTACTTGCAGGTACTTGTGGGTACTTGTGGGTGCTTGTAGGTGTTTGTGGGTACTCGTAGGTGCTTGTGGGTACTTATGGGTGCTTGTGGGTGCTTGTGGGTACTTATGGGTACTTGTGGGTGCTTGTGGGTGCTTGTGGGTGCTTGTGGGTACTTGTAGGTACTTGTAGGTACTTGTGGGTGCTTGTGGGTACTTGTGGGTTCTTGTAGGTACTTGTAGGTACTTGTGGGTACTTGTGGGTACTTGTTAGTACTTGTGGGTACTTGTAGGTGTTTGTGGGTACTTGTAAGTACTTGTGGGTACTTGTAGGTACTTGTGGGTACTTGTGGGTACTTGTAGGTGCTTGTGGGTGCTTTTAGGTACTTGTGGGTACTTGTAGGTACTTGTGGGTACTTGTAGGAGCTTGTAGGTACTTGAAGGTACTTGTTGGAGCTTGTAGGTACTTTTAGGAGCTTTTAGGTACTTGTAGGAGCTTGTAGGTACTTGTAGGAGCTTTTAGGTACTTGTAGGAGCTTGTAGGTACTTGTGGGTGCTTGTGGGTGCTTGTGGGTACTTGTGGGTGCTTGTGGGTACTTATGGGTGCTTGTGGGTACTTGTGGGTGCTTGTGGGTTCTTGTAGGTACTTGTGGGTACTTGTGGGTGCTTGTAGGTACTTATGGGTACATATGGGTACTTGCAGGTACTTGTGGGTACTTGTGGGTGCTTGTAGGTGTTTGTGGGTACTTGTAGGTGCTTGTGGGTACTTGTAGGTACTTGTGGGTACTTGTGGGTACTTGTGGGTACTTGTGGATACTTGTGGATACTTGTGGATACTTGTAGGTACTTGTGGGTACTTGTGGATACTTGTGGATACTTGTGGATACTTGTAGGTACTTGTGGGTACTTCTGGATACTTGTGGGTATTTGTAGGAGCTTGTAGGTACTTGTAGGTACTTGTAGGATCTTTTAGGTACTTGTAGGAGCTTGTAGGTACTTGTAGGAGCTTTTAGGTACTTGTAGGAGCTTGTAGGTACTTGTGGGTACTTGTGGGTGCTTGTGGGTGCTTGTGGGTACTTGTGGGTGCTTGAAGGTACTTGTGGGTACTTGCCCCGGGTACTTGTGGGTGCTTGAAGGTACTTGTGGGTGCTTGAAGGTACTTGTGGGTACATGCCCCGGGTACTTGTGGGTGCTTGAAGGTACTTGTGGGCACTTGCCCCGGGTGCTTGTAGGTGCTTGTGGATACTTGTAGGTGCTTGTGGGTGCTTGTAGGTGCTTGTGGGTACTTGTAGGTACTTGTGGGTACTTTTAGGTACTTTTAGGTACTTGTGGGTACTTGTAGGTACTTGTGGGTGCTTGTGGGTACTTGTGGATACTTGTAGGTACTTGTGGGTACTTGTGGATACTTGTGGATACTTGTAGGTACTTGTGGGTACTTGTGGATACTTGTGGGTACTTGTAGGAGCTTGTAGGTACTTGTAGGAGCTTTTAGGTACTTGTAGGAGCTTGTAGGTACTTGTAGGAGCTTGTAGGTACTTGTAGGAGCTTGTAGGTACTTGTGGGTACTTGTGGGTGCTTGTGGGTACTTGTGGGTGCTTGAAGGTACTTGTGGGTACTTGCCCCGGGTACTTGTGGGTGCTTGAAGGTACTTGTGGGTGCTTGAAGGTACTTGTGGGTACTTGCCCCGGGTACTTGTGGGTGCTTGAAGGTACTTGTGGGCACTTGCCCCGGGTGCTTGTAGGTGCTGGTGGATACTTGTAGGTGCTTGTGGGTGCTTGTAGGTGCTTGTAGGTTCTTGTAGGTACTTGTGGGTACTTGTGGGTGCTTGTAGGTACTTATGGGTACTTATGGGTACTTGCAGGTACTTGTGGGTACTTGTGGGTGCTTGTAGGTGTTTGTGGGTACTCGTTGGTGCTTGTGGGTACTTGTAGGTGCTTGTGGGTACTTATGGGTGCTTGTGGGTGCTTGTGGGTACTTATGGGTACTTGTGGGTGCTTGTGGGTGCTTGTGGGTGCTTGTAGGTGCTTGTGGGTGCTTTTAGGTACTTGTGGGTACTTGTAGGTACTTGTGGGTACTTGTAGGAGCTTGTAGGTACTTGAAGGTACTTGTAGGAGCTTGTAGGTACTTTAAGGAGCTTTTAGGTACTTGTAGGAGCTTGTAGGTACTTGTAGGAGCTTTTAGGTACTTGTAGGAGCTTGTAGGTACTTGTGGGTGCTTGTGGGTACTTTTGGGTGCTTGTGGGTACTTATGGGTGCTTGTGGGTACTTGTGGGTGCTTGTGGGTTCTTGTAGGTACTTGTGGGTACTTGTGGGTACTTGTGGGTGCTTGTAGGTACTTATGGGTACATATGGGTACTTGCAGGTACTTGGGGGTACTTGTGGGTGCTTGTAGGTGTTTGTGGGTACTTGTAGGAGCTTGTAGGTACTTGTGGGTGCTTGTGGGTACTTTTGGGTGCTTGTGGGTACTTATGGGTGCTTGTGGGTACTTGTGGGTGCTTGTGGGTTCTTGTAGGTACTTGTGGGTACTTGTGGGTACTTGTGGGTGCTTGTAGGTACTTATGGGTACATATGGGTACTTGCAGGTACTTGGGGGTACTTGTGGGTGCTTGTAGGTGTTTGTGGGTACTTGTGGGTGCTTGTGGGTACTTGTGGATACTTGTAGGTACTTGTGGGTACTTGTGGATATTTGTGGATACTTGTAGGTACTTGTGGGTACTTGTGGATACTTGTGGATACTTGTGGGTACTTGTAGGAGCTTGTAGGTACTTGTAGGTACTTGTAGGAGCTTTTAGGTACTTGTAGGAGCTTGTAGGTACTTGTAGGAGCTTGAAGGTTCTTGTGGGTACTTGTGGGTGCTTGTGGGTACTTGTGGGTGCTTGAAGGTACTTGTGGGTACTTGCCCCGGGTACTTGTGGGTGCTTGAAGGTACTTGTGGGTACTTGCCCCGGGTACTTGTGGGTGCTTGAAGGTACTTGTGGGCACTCGCCCCGGGTGCTTGTAGGTGCTTTTGGGAGCTTGTAGGTGCTTGTGGGTACTTGCAGGTACTTGTGGGTACTTGTGGGTGCTTGTAGGTGTTTGTGGGTACTTATGGGTACTTATGGGTACTTGCAGGTACTTGTGGGTACTTGTGGGTGCTTGTAGGTGTTTGTGGGTACTCGTAGGTGCTTGTGGGTACTTATGGGTGCTTGTGGGTGCTTGTGGGTACTTATGGGTACTTGTGGGTGCTTGTGGGTGCTTGTGGGTGCTTGTGGGTACTTGTAGGTACTTGTAGGTACTTGTGGGTGCTTGTGGGTACTTGTGGGTTCTTGTAGGTACTTGTAGGTACTTGTGGGTACTTGTGGGTACTTGTAAGTACTTGTGGGTACTTGTAGGTGTTTGTGGGTACTTGTAGGTACTTGTGGGTACTTGTAGGTACTTGTGGGTACTTGTGGGTACTTGTAGGTGCTTGTGGGTGCTTTTAGGTACTTGTGGGTACTTGTAGGTACTTGTGGGTACTTGTAGGAGCTTGTAGGTACTTGAAGGTACTTGTTGGAGCTTGTAGGTACTTTTAGGAGCTTTTAGGTACTTGTAGGAGCTTGTAGGTACTTGTAGGAGCTTTTAGGTACTTGTAGGAGCTTGTAGGTACTTGTGGGTGCTTGTGGGTGCTTGTGGGTACTTGTGGGTGCTTGTGGGTACTTATGGGTGCTTGTGGGTACTTGTGGGTGCTTGTGGGTTCTTGTAGGTACTTGTGGGTACTTGTGGGTGCTTGTAGGTACTTATGGGTACATATGGGTACTTGCAGGTACTTGTGGGTACTTGTGGGTGCTTGTAGGTGTTTGTGGGTACTTGTAGGTGCTTGTGGGTACTTGTAGGTACTTGTGGGTACTTGTGGGTACTTGTGGGTACTTGTGGATACTTGTGGATACTTGTGGATACTTGTAGGTACTTGTGGGTACTTGTGGATACTTGTGGATACTTGTGGATACTTGTAGGTACTTGTGGGTACTTCTGGATACTTGTGGGTATTTGTAGGAGCTTGTAGGTACTTGTAGGTACTTGTAGGATCTTTTAGGTACTTGTAGGAGCTTGTAGGTACTTGTAGGAGCTTTTAGGTACTTGTAGGAGCTTGTAGGTACTTGTGGGTACTTGTGGGTGCTTGTGGGTGCTTGTGGGTACTTGTGGGTGCTTGAAGGTACTTGTGGGTACTTGCCCCGGGTACTTGTGGGTGCTTGAAGGTACTTGTGGGTGCTTGAAGGTACTTGTGGGTGCTTGAAGGTACTTGTGGGTACATGCCCCGGGTACTTGTGGGTGCTTGAAGGTACTTGTGGGCACTTGCCCCGGGTGCTTGTAGGTGCTTGTGGATACTTGTAGGTGCTTGTGGGTGCTTGTAGGTGCTTGTGGGTACTTGTAGGTACTTGTGGGTACTTTTAGGTACTTTTAGGTACTTGTGGGTACTTGTAGGTACTTGTGGGTGCTTGTGGGTACTTGTGGATACTTGTAGGTACTTGTGGGTACTTGTGGATACTTGTGGATACTTGTAGGTACTTGTGGGTACTTGTGGATACTTGTGGGTACTTGTAGGAGCTTGTAGGTACTTGTAGGAGCTTTTAGGTACTTGTAGGAGCTTGTAGGTACTTGTAGGAGCTTGTAGGTACTTGTAGGAGCTTGTAGGTACTTGTGGGTACTTGTGGGTGCTTGTGGGTACTTGTGGGTGCTTGAAGGTACTTGTGGGTACTTGCCCCGGGTACTTGTGGGTGCTTGAAGGTACTTGTGGGTGCTTGAAGGTACTTGTGGGTACTTGCCCCGGGTACTTGTGGGTGCTTGAAGGTACTTGTGGGCACTTGCCCCGGGTGCTTGTAGGTGCTGGTGGATACTTGTAGGTGCTTGTGGGTGCTTGTAGGTGCTTGTAGGTTCTTGTAGGTACTTGTGGGTACTTGTGGGTGCTTGTAGGTACTTATGGGTACTTATGGGTACTTGCAGGTACTTGTGGGTACTTGTGGGTGCTTGTAGGTGTTTGTGGGTACTCGTTGGTGCTTGTGGGTACTTGTAGGTGCTTGTGGGTACTTATGGGTGCTTGTGGGTGCTTGTGGGTACTTATGGGTACTTGTGGGTGCTTGTGGGTGCTTGTGGGTGCTTGTAGGTGCTTGTGGGTGCTTTTAGGTACTTGTGGGTACTTGTAGGTACTTGTGGGTACTTGTAGGAGCTTGTAGGTACTTGAAGGTACTTGTAGGAGCTTGTAGGTACTTTAAGGAGCTTTTAGGTACTTGTAGGAGCTTGTAGGTACTTGTAGGAGCTTTTAGGTACTTGTAGGAGCTTGTAGGTACTTGTGGGTGCTTGTGGGTACTTTTGGGTGCTTGTGGGTACTTATGGGTGCTTGTGGGTACTTGTGGGTGCTTGTGGGTTCTTGTAGGTACTTGTGGGTACTTGTGGGTACTTGTGGGTGCTTGTAGGTACTTATGGGTACATATGGGTACTTGTGGGTACTTGTGGATACTTGTGGATACTTGTAGGTACTTGTGGGTACTTGTGGATACTTGTGGATACTTGTAGGTACTTGTGGGTACTTCTGGATACTTGTGGGTACTTGTAGGAGCTTGTAGGTACTTGTAGGAGCTTTTAGGTACTTGTAGGAGCTTGTAGGTACTTGTAGGAGCTTTTAGGTACTTGTAGGAGCTTGTAGGTACTTGTAGGAGCTTTTAGGTACTTGTAGGAGCTTGTAGGTGTTTGTGGGTACTTGTGGGTGCTTGTGGGTGCTTGTGGGTACTTGTGGGTGCTTGAAGGTACTTGTGGGTACTTGCCCCGGGTACTTGTGGGTGCTTGAAGGTACTTGTGGGTACTTGCCCCGGGTACTTGTGGGTGCTTGTGGGTGCTTGTAGGTACTTATGGGTACTTATGGGTACTTGCAGGTACTTGTGGGTACTTGTGGGTGCTTGTAGGTGTTTGTGGGTACTCGTTGGTGCTTGTGGGTACTTGTAGGTGCTTGTGGGTACTTATGGGTGCTTGTGGGTGCTTGTGGGTACTTATGGGTACTTGTGGGTGCTTGTGGGTGCTTGTGGGTGCTTGTAGGTGCTTGTGGGTGCTTTTAGGTACTTGTGGGTACTTGTAGGTACTTGTGGGTACTTGTAGGAGCTTGTAGGTACTTGAAGGTACTTGTAGGAGCTTGTAGGTACTTTAAGGAGCTTTTAGGTACTTGTAGGAGCTTGTAGGTACTTGTAGGAGCTTTTAGGTACTTGTAGGAGCTTGTAGGTACTTGTGGGTGCTTGTGGGTACTTTTGGGTGCTTGTGGGTACTTATGGGTGCTTGTGGGTACTTGTGGGTGCTTGTGGGTTCTTGTAGGTACTTGTGGGTACTTGTGGGTACTTGTGGGTGCTTGTAGGTACTTATGGGTACATATGGGTACTTGTGGGTACTTGTGGATACTTGTGGATACTTGTAGGTACTTGTGGGTACTTGTGGATACTTGTGGATACTTGTAGGTACTTGTGGGTACTTCTGGATACTTGTGGGTACTTGTAGGAGCTTGTAGGTACTTGTAGGAGCTTTTAGGTACTTGTAGGAGCTTGTAGGTACTTGTAGGAGCTTTTAGGTACTTGTAGGAGCTTGTAGGTACTTGTAGGAGCTTTTAGGTACTTGTAGGAGCTTGTAGGTGTTTGTGGGTACTTGTGGGTGCTTGTGGGTGCTTGTGGGTACTTGTGGGTGCTTGAAGGTACTTGTGGGTACTTGCCCCGGGTACTTGTGGGTGCTTGAAGGTACTTGTGGGTACTTGCCCCGGGTACTTGTGGGTGCTTGAAGGTACTTGTGGGCACTCGCCCCGGGTGCTTTTAGGTGCTTTTGGGAGCTTGTAGGTGCTTGTGGGTACTTGCAGGTACTTGTGGGTACTTGTGGGTGCTTGTAGGTGTTTGTGGGTACTTATGGGTACTTATGGGTACTTGCAGGTACTTGTGGGTACTTGTGGGTGCTTGTAGGTGTTTGTGGGTACTCGTAGGTGCTTGTGGGTACTTATGGGTGCTTGTGGGTGCTTGTGGGTACTTATGGGTACTTGTGGGTGCTTGTGGGTGCTTGTGGGTACTTGTAGGTACTTGTGGGTGCTTGTGGGTACTTGTGGGTTCTTGTAGGTACTTGTAGGTACTTGTGGGTACTTGTAAGTACTTGTGGGTACTTGTAGGTGTTTGTGGGTACTTGTAGGTACTTGTGGGTACTTGTAGGTACTTGTGGGTACTTGTGGGTACTTGTAGGTGCTTGTGGGTGCTTTTAGGTACTTGTGGGTACTTGTAGGTACTTGTAGGTACTTGTAGGAGCTTTTAGGTACTTGTAGGACCTTGTAGGTACTTGTAGGAGCTTGTAGGTACTTGTAGGAGCTTGTAGGTACTTGTGGGTACTTGTGGGTGCTTGTGGGTACTTGTGGGTGCTTGAAGGTACTTGTGGGTACTTGCCCCGGGTACTTGTGGGTGCTTGAAGGTACTTGTGGGTGCTTGAAGGTACTTGTGGGTACTTGCCCCGGGTACTTGTGGGTGCTTGAAGGTACTTGTGGGCACTTGCCCCGGGTGCTTGTAGGTGCTGGTGGATACTTCTAGGTGCTTGTGGGTGCTTGTAGGTGCTTGTGGGTTCTTGTAGGTACTTGTGGGTACTTGTGGGTGCTTGTAGGTACTTATGGGTACTTATGGGTACTTGCAGGTACTTGTGGGTACTTGTGGGTGCTTGTAGGTGTTTGTGGGTACTCGTTGGTGCTTGTGGGTACTTGTAGGTGCTTGTGGGTACTTATGGGTGCTTGTGGGTGCTTGTGGGTACTTATGGGTACTTGTGGGTGCTTGTGGGTGCTTGTGGGTGCTTGTAGGTGCTTGTGGGTGCTTTTAGGTACTTGTGGGTACTTGTAGGTACTTGTGGGTACTTGTAGGAGCTTGTAGGTACTTGAAGGTACTTGTAGGAGCTTGTAGGTACTTTAAGGAGCTTTTAGGTACTTGTAGGAGCTTGTAGGAGCTTGTAGGTACTTGTAGGTACTTGTAGGAGCTTTTAGGTACTTGTAGGAGCTTGTAGGTACTTGTAGGAGCTTTTAGGTACTTGTAGGAGCTTGTAGGTACTTGTGGGTACTTGTGGGTGCTTGTGGGTGCTTGTGGGTACTTGTGGGTGCTTGAAGGTACTTGTGGGTACTTGCCCCGGGTACTTGTGGGTGCTTGAAGGTACTTGTGGGTGCTTGAAGGTACTTGTGGGTGCTTGAAGGTACTTGTGGGTACATGCCCCGGGTACTTGTGGGTGCTTGAAGGTACTTGTGGGCACTTGCCCCGGGTGCTTGTAGGTGCTTGTGGATACTTGTAGGTGCTTGTGGGTGCTTGTAGGTGCTTGTGGGTACTTGTAGGTACTTGTGGGTACTTTTAGGTACTTTTAGGTACTTGTGGGTACTTGTAGGTACTTGTGGGTGCTTGTGGGTACTTGTGGATACTTGTAGGTACTTGTGGGTACTTGTGGATACTTGTGGATACTTGTAGGTACTTGTGGGTACTTGTGGATACTTGTGGGTACTTGTAGGAGCTTGTAGGTACTTGTAGGAGCTTTTAGGTACTTGTAGGAGCTTGTAGGTACTTGTAGGAGCTTGTAGGTACTTGTAGGAGCTTGTAGGTACTTGTGGGTACTTGTGGGTGCTTGTGGGTACTTGTGGGTGCTTGAAGGTACTTGTGGGTACTTGCCCCGGGTACTTGTGGGTGCTTGAAGGTACTTGTGGGTGCTTGAAGGTACTTGTGGGTACTTGCCCCGGGTACTTGTGGGTGCTTGAAGGTACTTGTGGGCACTTGCCCCGGGTGCTTGTAGGTGCTGGTGGATACTTGTAGGTGCTTGTGGGTGCTTGTAGGTGCTTGTGGGTTCTTGTAGGTACTTGTGGGTACTTGTGGGTGGTTGTAGGTACTTATGGGTACTTATGGGTACTTGCAGGTACTTGTGGGTACTTGTGGGTGCTTGTAGGTGTTTGTGGGTACTCGTTGGTGCTTGTGGGTACTTGTAGGTGCTTGTGGGTACTTATGGGTGCTTGTGGGTGCTTGTGGGTACTTATGGGTACTTGTGGGTGCTTGTGGGTGCTTGTGGGTGCTTGTAGGTGCTTGTGGGTGCTTTTAGGTACTTGTGGGTACTTGTAGGTACTTGTGGGTACTTGTAGGAGCTTGTAGGTACTTGAAGGTACTTGTAGGAGCTTGTAGGTACTTTAAGGAGCTTTTAGGTACTTGTAGGAGCTTGTAGGTACTTGTAGGAGCTTTTAGGTACTTGTAGGAGCTTGTAGGTACTTGTGGGTGCTTGTGGGTACTTTTGGGTGCTTGTGGGTACTTATGGGTGCTTGTGGGTACTTGTGGGTGCTTGTGGGTTCTTGTAGGTACTTGTGGGTACTTGTGGGTACTTGTGGGTGCTTGTAGGTACTTATGGGTACATATGGGTACTTGCAGGTACTTGGGGGTACTTGTGGGTGCTTGTAGGTGTTTGTGGGTACTTGTAGGTGCTTGTGGGTACTTGTAGGTACTTGTGGGTACTTGTGGGTACTTGTGGATACTTGTGGATACTTGTAGGTACTTGTGGGTACTTGTGGATACTTGTGGATACTTGTGGATACTTGTAGGTACTTGTGGGTACTTCTGGATACTTGTGGGTACTTGTAGGAGCTTGTAGGTACTTGTAGGAGCTTTTAGGTACTTGTAGGAGCTTGTAGGTACTTGTAGGAGCTTTTAGGTACTTGTAGGAGCTTGTAGGTACTTGTAGGAGCTTTTAGGTACTTGTAGGAGCTTGTAGGTACTTGTGGGTACTTGTGGGTGCTTGTGGGTGCTTGTGGGTACTTGTGGGTGCTTGAAGGTACTTGTGGGTACTTGCCCCGGGTACTTGTGGGTGCTTGAAGGTACTTGTGGGTACTTGCCCCGGGTACTTGTGGGTACTTGCCCCGGGTACTTGTGGGTGCTTGAAGGTACTTGTGGGCACTCGCCCCGGGTGCTTTTAGGTGCTTTTGGGAGCTTGTAGGTGCTTGTGGGTACTTGCAGGTACTTGTGGGTACTTGTGGGTGCTTGTAGGTGTTTGTGGGTACTTATGGGTACTTATGGGTACTTGCAGGTACTTGTGGGTACTTGTGGGTGCTTGTAGGTGTTTGTGGGTACTCGTAGGTGCTTGTGGGTACTTATGGGTGCTTGTGGGTACTTATGGGTACTTGTGGGTGCTTGTGGGTGCTTGTGGGTACTTGTAGGTACTTGTAGGTACTTGTGGGTGCTTGTGGGTACTTGTGGGTTCTTGTAGGTACTTGTAGGTACTTGTGGGTACTTGTAAGTACTTGTGGGTACTTGTAGGTGTTTGTGGGTACTTGTAGGTACTTGTGGGTACTTGTAGGTACTTGTGGGTACTTGTGGGTACTTGTAGGTGCTTGTGGGTGCTTTTAGGTACTTGTGGGTACTTGTAGGTACTTGTGGGTACTTGTAGGAGCTTGTAGGTACTTGAAGGTACTTGTAGGAGCTTGTAGGTACTTGTAGGAGCTTTTAGGTACTTGTAGGAGCTTGTAGGTACTTGTAGGAGCTTTTAGGTACTTGTAGGAGCTTGTAGGTACTTGTGGGTGCTTGTGGGTGCTTGTGGGTACTTGTGGGTGCTTGTGGGTACTTATGGGTGCTTGTGGGTACTTGTGGGTGCTTGTGGGTTCTTGTAGGTACTTGTGGGTACTTGTGGGTACTTGTGGGTGCTTGTAGGTACTTATGGGTACATATGGGTACTTGCAGGTACTTGTGGGTACTTGTGGGTGCTTGTAGGTGTTTGTGGGTACTTGTAGGTGCTTGTGGGTACTTGTAGGTACTTGTGGGTACTTGTGGGTACTTGTGGGTACTTGTGGATACTTGTGGATACTTGTAGGTACTTGTGGGTACTTGTGGATACTTGTGGATACTTGTAGGTACTTGTGGGTACTTCTGGATACTTGTGGGTACTTGTAGGAGCTTGTAGGTACTTGTAGGTACTTGTAGGAGCTTTTAGGTACTTGTAGGAGCTTGTAGGTACTTGTAGGAGCTTTTAGGTACTTGTAGGAGCTTGTAGGTACTTGTGGGTACTTGTGGGTGCTTGTGGGTGCTTGTGGGTACTTGTGGGTGCTTGAAGGTACTTGTGGGTACTTGCCCCGGGTACTTGTGGGTGCTTGAAGGTACTTGTGGGTACATGCCCCGGGTACTTGTGGGTGCTTGAAGGTACTTGTGGGCACTTGCCCCGGGTGCTTGTAGGTGCTTGTGGATACTTGTAGGTGCTTGTAGGTGCTTGTGGGTTCTTGTAGGTACTTGTGGGTACTTGTGGGTGCTTGTGGATACTTGTGGGTACTTGTAGGTACTTGTGGGTACTTTTAGGTACTTTTAGGTACTTGTGGGTACTTGTAGGTACTTGTGGGTGCTTGTGGGTACTTGTGGATACTTGTAGGTACTTGTGGGTGCTTGTGGGTGCTTGTGGGTACTTATGGGTACTTGTGGGTGCTTGTGGGTGCTTGTAGGAGCTTTTAGGTACTTGTAGGAGCTTGTAGGTACTTGTAGGAGCTTTTAGGTACTTGTAGGAGCTTGTAGGTACTTGTAGGAGCTTGTAGGTACTTGTAGGAGCTTTTAGGTACTTGTAGGAGCTTGTAGGTACTTGTAGGAGCTTTTAGGTACTTGTAGGAGCTTGTAGGTACTTGTGGGTACTTGTGGGTGCTTGAAAGTACTTGTGGGTACTTGCCCCGGGTACTTGTGGGTGCTTGAAGGTACTTGTGGGTGCTTGAAGGTACTTGTGGTTACATGCCCCGGGTACTTGTGGGTGCTTGAAGGTACTTGTGGGCACTTGCCCCGGGTGCTTGTAGGTGCTTGTGGATACTTGTAGGTGCTTGTGGGTGCTTGTAGGTGCTTGTGGGTTCTTGTAGGTACTTGTGGGTACTTGTGGGTGCTTGTGGGTACTTGTGGGTACTTGTAGGTACTTGTGGGTACTTTTAGGTACTTTTAGGTACTTGTGGGTACTTGTAGGTACTTGTGGGTGCTTGTGGGTACTTGTGGATACTTGTAGGTACTTGTGGGTACTTGTGGATACTTGTGGATACTTGTAGGTACTTGTGGGTACTTGTGGATACTTGTGGGTACTTGTAGGAGCTTGTAGGTACTTGTAGGTACTTGTAGGAGCTTTTAGGTACTTGTAGGAGCTTGTAGGTACTTGTAGGAGCTTGTAGGTACTTGTAGGAGCTTGTAGGTACTTGTGGGTACTTGTGGGTGCTTAAGGGTGCTTGTGGGTACTTGTGGGTGCTTGAAGGTACTTGTGGGTACTTGCCCCGGGTACTTGTGGGTGCTTGAAGGTACTTGTGGGTGCTTGAAGGTACTTGTGGGTGCTTGAAGGTACTTGTGGGTACTTGCCCCGGGTACTTGTGGGTGCTTGAAGGTACTTGTGGGCACTTGCCCCGGGTGCTTGTAGGTGCTGGTGGATACTTGTAGGTGCTTGTGGGTGGTTGTAGGTGCTTAAGGGTTCTTGTAGGTACTTGTGGGTACTTGTGGGTGCTTGTAGGTACTTATGGGTACTTGCAGGTACTTGTGGGTACTTGTGGGTGCTTGTAGGTACTTATGGGTACTTGCAGGTACTTGTGGGTACTTGTGGGTGCTTGTAGGTGTTTGTGGGTACTCGTAGGTGCTTGTGGGTACTTGTAGGTGCTTGTGGGTACTTATGGGTGCTTGTGGGTGCTTGTGGGTACTTATGGGTACTTGTGGGTGCTTGTGGGTACTTGTAGGTACTTGTAGGTACTTGTGGGTGCTTGTGGGAACTTGTGGGTTCTTGTAGGCACTTGTAGGCACTTGTAGGTACTTGTGGGTACTTGTAAGTACTTGTGGGTACTTGTAGGTGTTTGTGGGTACTTGTAGGTACTTGTGGGTACTTGTAGGTACTTGTGGGTACTTGTAGGTGCTTGTGGGTGCTTTTAGGTACTTGTGGGTACTTGTAGGTACTTGTGGGTACTTGTAGGAGCTTGTAGGTACTTGAAGGTACTTGTAGGAGCTTGTAGGTACTTTAAGGAGCTTTTAGGTACTTGTAGGAGCTTGTAGGTACTTGTAGGAGCTTTTAGGTACTTGTAGGAGCTTGTAGGTACTTGTGGGTGCTTGTGGGTACTTTTGGGTGCTTGTGGGTACTTATGGGTGCTTGTGGGTACTTGTGGGTGCTTGTGGGTTCTTGTAGGTACTTGTGGGTACTTGTGGGTACTTGTGGGTGCTTGTAGGTACTTATGGGTACATATGGGTACTTGCAGGTACTTGTTGGTACTTGTGGGTGCTTGTAGGTGTTTGTGGGTACTTGTAGGTGCTTGTGGGTACTTGTAGGTACTTGTGGGTACTTGTGGGTACTTGTGGGTACTTGTGGATACTTGTGGATACTTGTAGGTACTTGTGGGTACTTGTGGATACTTGTAGGTACTTGTGGGTACTTCTGGATACTTGTGGGTACTTGTAGGAGCTTGTAGGTACTAGTGGGAGCTTTTAGGTACTTGTAGGAGCTTGTAGGTACTTGTAGGAGCTTTTAGGTACTTGTAGGAGCTTGTAGGTACTTGTAGGAGCTTTTAGGTACTTGTAGGAGCTTGTAGGTACTTGTGGGTGCTTGTGGGTGCTTGTGGGTACTTGTGGGTGCTTGAAGGTACTTGCCCCGGGTACTTGTGGGTGCTTGAAGGTACTTGTGGGCACTCGCCCCGGGTGCTTGTAGGTGCTTTTGGGAGCTTGTAGGTGCTTGTGGGTACTTGCAGGTACTTGTGGGTACTTGTGGGTGCTTGTGGGTTCTTGTAGGTACTTGTGGGTACTTGTGGGTGCTTGTGGGTACTTGTGGGTACTTGTAGGTACTTGTGGGTACTTTTAGGTACTTGTGGGTGCTTGTGGGTACTTGTGGATACTTGTAGGTACTTGTGGGTACTTGTGGATACTTGTGGATACTTGTAGGTACTTGTGGGTACTTGTGGATACTTGTGGGTACTTGTAGGAGCTTGTAGGTACTTGTAGGAGCTTTTAGGTACTTGTAGGAGCTTGTAGGTACTTGTAGGAGCTTGAAGGTACTTGTGGGTACTTGTGGGTGCTTGTGGGTACTTGTGGGTGCTTGAAGGTACTTGTGGGTACTTGCCCCGGGTACTTGTGGGTGCTTGAAGGTACTTGTGGGTACTTGCCCCGGGTACTTGTGGGTGCTTGAAGGTACTTGTGGGCACTCGCCCCGGGTGCTTGTAGGTGCTTTTGGGAGCTTGTAGGTGCTTGTGGGTACTTGCAGGTACTTGTGGGTACTTGTGGGTGCTTGTAGGTGTTTGTGGGTACTTATGGGTACTTATGGGTACTTGCAGGTACTTGTGGGTACTTGTGGGTGCTTGTAGGTGTTTGTGGGTACTCGTAGGTGCTTGTGGGTACTTATGGGTGCTTGTGGGTGCTTGTGGGTACTTATGGGTACTTGTGGGTGCTTGTGGGTGCTTGTGGGTACTTGTAGGTACTTGTGGGTGCTTGTGGGTACTTGTGGGTTCTTGTAGGTACTTGTAGGTACTTGTGGGTACTTGTGGGTACTTGTAAGTACTTGTGGGTACTTGTAGGTGTTTGTGGGTACTTGTAGGTACTTGTGGGTACTTGTAGGTACTTGTGGGTACTTGTGGGTACTTGTGGGTACTTGTAGGTGCTTGTGGGTACTTGTAGGAGCTTGTAGGTACTTGAAGGTACTTGTAGGAGCTTGTAGGTACTTTTAGGAGCTTTTAGGTACTTGTAGGAGCTTGTAGGTACTTGTAGGAGCTTTTAGGTACTTGTAGGAGCTTGTAGGTACTTGTGGGTGCTTGTGGGTGCTTGTGGGTACTTGTGGGTGCTTGTGGGTACTTATGGGTGCTTGTGGGTACTTGTGGGTGCTTGTGGGTTCTTGTAGGTACTTGTGGGTACTTGTGGGTACTTGTGGGTGCTTGTAGGTACTTATGGGTACATATGGGTACTTGCAGGTACTTGTGGGTACTTGTGGGTGCTTGTAGGTGTTTGTGGGTACTTTTAGGTGCTTGTGGGTACTTGTAGGTACTTGTGGGTACTTGTGGGTACTTGTGGATACTTGTGGATACTTGTAGGTACTTGTGGGTACTTGTGGATACTTGTGGATACTTGTGGATACTTGTGGATACTTGTAGGTACTTGTGGGTACTTCTGGATACTTGTGGGTATTTGTAGGAGCTTGTAGGTACTTGTAGGTACTTGTAGGAGCTTTTAGGTACTTGTAGGAGCTTGTAGGTACTTGTAGGAGCTTTTAGGTACTTGTAGGAGCTTGTAGGTACTTGTGGGTACTTGTGGGTGCTTGTGGGTGCTTGTGGGTACTTGTGGGTGCTTGAAGGTACTTGTGGGTACTTGCCCCGGGTACTTGTGGGTGCTTGAAGGTACTTGTGGGTGCTTGAAGGTACTTGTGGGTACATGCCCCGGGTACTTGTGGGTGCTTGAAGGTACTTGTGGGCACTTGCCCCGGGTGCTTGTAGGTGCTTGTGGATACTTGTAGGTGCTTGTGGGTGCTTGTAGGTGCTTGTGGGTACTTGTAGGTACTTGTGGGTACTTTTAGGTACTTTTAGGTACTTGTGGGTACTTGTAGGTACTTGTGGGTGCTTGTGGGTACTTGTGGATACTTGTAGGTACTTGTGGGTACTTGTGGATACTTGTGGATACTTGTAGGTACTTGTGGGTACTTGTGGATACTTGTGGGTACTTGTGGATACTTGTGGGTACTTGTAGGAGCTTGTAGGTACTTGTAGGAGCTTTTAGGTACTTGTAGGAGCTTGTAGGTACTTGTAGGAGCTTGTAGGTACTTGTAGGAGCTTGTAGGTACTTGTGGGTACTTGTGGGTGCTTGTGGGTACTTGTGGGTGCTTGAAGGTACTTGTGGGTACTTGCCCCGGGTACTTGTGGGTGCTTGAAGGTACTTGTGGGTGCTTGAAGGTACTTGTGGGTACTTGCCCCGGGTACTTGTGGGTGCTTGAAGGTACTTGTGGGCACTTGCCCCGGGTGCTTGTAGGTGCTGGTGGATACTTGTAAGTGCTTGTGGGTGCTTGTAGGTGCTTGTGGGTTCTTGTAGGTACTTGTGGGTACTTGTGGGTGCTTGTAGGTACTTATGGGTACTTATGGGTACTTGCAGGTACTTGTGGGTACTTGTGGGTGCTTGTAGGTGTTTGTGGGTACTCGTTGGTGCTTGTGGGTACTTGTAGGTGCTTGTGGGTACTTATGGGTGCTTGTGGGTGCTTGTGGGTACTTATGGGTACTTGTGGGTGCTTGTGGGTGCTTGTGGGTGCTTGTAGGAGCTTTTAGGTACTTGTAGGAGCTTGTAGGTACTTGTAGGAGCTTTTAGGTACTTGTAGGAGCTTGTAGGTACTTGTAGGAGCTTGTAGGTACTTGTAGGAGCTTTTAGGTACTTGTAGGAGCTTGTAGGTACTTGTAGGAGCTTTTAGGTACTTGTAGGAGCTTGTAGGTACTTGTGGGTACTTGTGGGTGCTTGAAAGTACTTGTGGGTACTTGCCCCGGGTACTTGTGGGTGCTTGAAGGTACTTGTGGGTGCTTGAAGGTACTTGTGGTTACATGCCCCGGGTACTTGTGGGTGCTTGAAGGTACTTGTGGGCACTTGCCCCGGGTGCTTGTAGGTGCTTGTGGATACTTGTAGGTGCTTGTGGGTGCTTGTAGGTGCTTGTGGGTTCTTGTAGGTACTTGTGGGTACTTGTGGGTGCTTGTGGGTACTTGTGGGTACTTGAAGGTACTTGTGGGTACTTTTAGGTACTTTTAGGTACTTGTGGGTACTTGTAGGTACTTGTGGGTGCTTGTGGGTACTTGTGGATACTTGTAGGTACTTGTGGGTACTTGTGGGTACTTGTGGATACTTGTGGATACTTGTAGGTACTTGTGGGTACTTGTGGATACTTGTGGGTACTTGTAGGAGCTTGTAGGTACTTGTAGGTACTTGTAGGAGCTTTTAGGTACTTGTAGGAGCTTGTAGGTACTTGTAGGAGCTTGTAGGTACTTGTAGGAGCTTGTAGGTACTTGTGGGTACTTGTGGGTGCTTGTGGGTGCTTGTGGGTACTTGTGGGTGCTTGAAGGTACTTGTGGGTACTTGCCCCGGGTACTTGTGGGTGCTTGAAGGTACTTGTGGGTGCTTGAAGGTACTTGTGGGTACTTGCCCCGGGTACTTGTGGGTGCTTGAAGGTACTTGTGGGCACTTGCCCCGGGTGCTTGTAGGTGCTGGTGGATACTTGTAGGTGCTTGTGGGTGGTTGTAGGTGCTTAAGGGTTCTTGTAGGTACTTGTGGGTACTTGTGGGTGCTTGTAGGTACTTATGGGTACTTGCAGGTACTTGTGGGTACTTGTGGGTGCTTGTAGGTGTTTGTGGGTACTCGTAGGTGCTTGTGGGTACTTGTAGGTGCTTGTCGGTACTTATGGGTGCTTGTGGGTGCTTGTGGGTACTTATGGGTACTTGTGGGTGCTTGTGGGTACTTGTAGGTACTTGTAGGTACTTGTGGGTGCTTGTGGGTACTTGTGAGTTCTTGTAGGCACTTGTAGGCACTTGTAGGTACTTGTGGGTACTTGTAAGTACTTGTGGGTACTTGTAGGTGTTTGTGGGTACTTCTAGGTACTTGTGGGTACTTGTAGGTACTTGTGGGTACTTGTAGGTGCTTGTGGGTGCTTTTAGGTACTTGTGGGTACTTGTAGGTACTTGTGGGTACTTGTGGGTACTTGTAGGAGCTTGTAGGTACTTGAAGGTACTTGTAGGAGCTTGTAGGTACTTTAAGGAGCTTTTAGGTACTTGTAGGAGCTTGTAGGTTCTTGTAGGAGCTTTTAGGTACTTGTAGGAGCTTGTAGGTACTTGTGGGTGCTTGTGGGTACTTTTGGGTGCTTGTGGGTACTTATGGGTGCTTGTGGGTACTTGTGGGTGCTTGTGGGTTCTTGTAGGTACTTGTGGGTACTTGTGGGTACTTGTGGGTGCTTGTAGGTACTTATGGGTACATATGGGTACTTGCAGGTACTTGGGAGTACTTGTGGGTGCTTGTAGGTGTTTGTGGGTACTTGTAGGTGCTTGTGGGTACTTGTAGGTACTTGTGGGTACTTGTGGGTACTTGTGGGTACTTGTGGATACTTGTGGATACTTGTAGGTACTTGTGGGTACTTGTGGATACTTGTGGATACTTGTAGGTACTTGTGGGTACTTCTGGATACTTGTGGGTACTTGTAGGAGCTTGTAGGTACTTGTAGGAGCTTTTAGGTACTTGTAGGAGCTTGTAGGTACTTGTAGGAGCTTTTAGGTACTTGTAGGAGCTTGTAGGTACTTGTAGGAGCTTTTAGGTACTTGTAGGAGCTTGTAGGTACTTGTGGGTACTTGTGGGTGCTTGTGGGTGCTTGTGGGTACTTGTGGGTGCTTGAAGGTACTTGTGGGTACTTGCCCCGGGTACTTGTGGGTGCTTGAAGGTACTTGTGGGTACTTGCCGCGGGTACTTGTGGGTAATTGCCCCGGGTACTTGTGGGTGCTTGAAGGTACTTGTGGGCACTCGCCCCGGGTGCTTGTAGGTGCTTTTGGGAGCTTGTAGGTGCTTGTGGGTACTTGCAGGTACTTGTGGGTACTTGTGGGTGCTTGTAGGTGTTTGTGGGTACTTATGGGTACTTATGGGTACTTGCAGGTACTTGTGGGTACTTGTGGGTGCTTGTAGGTGTTTGTGGGTACTCGTAGGTGCTTGTGGGTACTTATGGGTGCTTGTGGGTGCTTGTGGGTACTTATGGGTACTTGTGGGTGCTTGTGGGTGCTTGTGGGTACTTGTAGGTACTTGTAGGTACTTGTGGGTGCTTGTGGGTACTTGTGGGTTCTTGTAGGTACTTGTAGGTACTTGTGGGTACTTGTAAGTACTTGTGGGTACTTGTAGGTGTTTGTGGGTACTTGTAGGTACTTGTGGGTACTTGTAGGTAATTGTGGGTACTTGTGGGTACTTGTAGGTGCTTGTGGGTGCTTTTAGGTACTTGTGGGTACTTGTAGGTACTTGTGGGTACTTGTAGGAGCTTGTAGGTACTTGAAGGTACTTGAAGGAGCTTGTAGGTACTTGTAGGAGCTTTTAGGTACTTGTAGGAGCTTGTAGGTACTTGTAGGAGCTTTTAGGTACTTGTAGGAGCTTGTAGGTACTTGTGGGTGCTTGTGGGTGCTTGTGGGTACTTGTGGGTGCTTGTGGGTACTTATGGGTGCTTGTGGGTACTTGTGGGTGCTTGTGGGTTCTTGTAGGTACTTGTGGGTACTTGTGGGTGCTTGTAGGTACTTATGGGTACATATGGGTACTTGCAGGTACTTGTGGGTACTTGTGGGTGCTTGTAGGTGTTTGTGGGTACTTGTAGGTGCTTGTGGGTACTTGTAGGTACTTGTGGGTACTTGTGGGTACTTGTGGGTACTTGTGGGTACTTGTGGATACTTGTGGATACTTGTAGGTACTTGTGGGTACTTGTGGATACTTGTGGATACTTGTAGGTACTTGTGGGTACTTCTGGATACTTGTGGGTACTTGTAGGAGCTTGTAGGTACTTGTAGGTACTTGTAGGAGCTTTTAGGTACTTGTAGGAGCTTGTAGGTACTTGTAGGAGCTTTTAGGTACTTGTAGGAGCTTGTAGGTACTTGTGGGTACTTGTGGGTGCTTGTGGGTGCTTGTGGGTACTTGTGGGTGCTTGAAGGTACTTGTGGGTACTTGCCCCGGGTACTTGTGGGTGCTTGAAGGTACTTGTGGGTGCTTGAAGGTACTTGTGGGTGCTTGAAGGTACTTGTGGGTACATGCCCCGGGTACTTGTGGGTGCTTGAAGGTACTTGTGGGTACTTGTAGGTGCTTGTGGGTGCTTTTAGGTACTTGTGGGTACTTGTAGGTACTTGTGGGTGCTTGTAGGAGCTTGTAGGTACTTGAAGGTACTTGTAGGAGCTTGTAGGTACTTTTAGGAGCTTTTAGGTACTTGCAGGAGCTTGTAGGTACTTGTAGGAGCTTTTAGGTACTTGTAGGAGCTTGTAGGTACTTGTGGGTGCTTGTGGGTGCTTGTGGGTACTTGTGGGTGCTTGTGGGTACTTATGGGTGCTTGTGGGTACTTGTGGGTGCTTGTGGGTTCTTGTAGGTACTTGTGGGTACTTGTGGGTGCTTGTAGGTACTTATGGGTACATATGGGTACTTGCAGGTACTTGTGGGTACTTGTGGGTGCTTGTAGGTGTTTGTGGGTACTTGTAGGTGCTTGTGGGTACTTGTAGGTACTTGTGGGTACTTGTGGGTACTTGTGGGTACTTGTGGATACTTGTGGATACTTGTAGGTACTTGTGGGTACTTGTGGGTTCTTGTAGGTACTTGTGGGTACTTGTGGGTGCTTGTAGGTACTTATGGGTACATATGGGTACTTGCAGGTACTTGTGGGTACTTGTGGGTGCTTGTAGGTGTTTGTGGGTACTTGTAGGTGCTTGTGCGTACTTGTAGGTACTTGTGGGTACTTGTGGGTACTTGTGGATACTTGTGGATACTTGTAGGTACTTGTGGGTACTTGTGGATACTTGTGGATACTTGTGGATACTTTTAGGTACTTGTGGGTACTTCTGGATACTTGTGGGTACTTGTAGGAGCTTGTAGGTACTTGTAGGTACTTGTAGGAGCTTTTAGGTACTTGTAGGAGCTTGTAGGTACTTGTAGGAGCCATTAGGTACTTGTAGGAGCTTGTAGGTACTTGTAGGAGCTTTTAGGTACTTGTAGGAGCTTGTAGGTACTTGTGGGTACTTGTGGGTGCTTGTGGGTGCTTGTGGGTACTTGTGGGTGCTTGAAGGTACTTGTGGGTACTTGCCCCGGGTACTTGTGGGTGCTTGAAGGTACTTGTGGGTGCTTGAAGGTACTTGTGGGTACATGCCCCGGGTACTTGTGGTTGCTTGAAGGTACTTGTGGGCACTTGCCCCGGGTGCTTGTAGGTGCTTGTGGATACTTGTAGGTGCTTATGGGTGCTTGTAGGTGCTTGTGGGTACTTGTAGGTACTTGTGGGTACTTTTAGGTACTTTTAGGTACTTGTGGGTACTTGTAGGTACTTGTGGGTGCTTGTGGGTACTTGTGGATACTTGTAGGTATTTGTGGGTACTTGTGGATACTTGTGGATACTTGTAGGTACTTGTGGGTACTTGTGGATACTTGTGGGTACTTGTAGGAGCTTGTAGGTACTTGTAGGAGCTTTTAGGTACTTGTAGGAGCTTGTAGGTACTTGTAGGAGCTTGTAGGTACTTGTAGGAGCTTGTAGGTACTTGTGGGTACTTGTGGGTGCTTGTGGGTACTTGTGGGTGCTTGAAGGTACTTGTGGGTACTTGCCCCGGGTACTTGTGGGTGCTTGAAGGTACTTGTGGGTGCTTGAAGGTACTTGTGGGTACTTGCCCCGGGTACTTGTGGGTGCTTGAAGGTACTTGTGGGCACTTGCCCCGGGTGCTTGTAGGTGCTGGTGGATACTTGTAGGTGCTTGTGGGTGCTTGTAGGTGCTTGTGGGTTCTTGTAGGTACTTGTGGGTACTTGTGGGTGCTTGTAGGTACTTATGGGTACTTATGGGTACTTGCAGGTACTTGTGGGTACTTGTGGGTGCTTGTAGGTGTTTGTGGGTACTCGTTGGTGCTTGTGGGTACTTGTAGGTGCTTGTGGGTACTTATGGGTGCTTGTGGGTGCTTGTGGGTACTTATGGGTACTTGTGGGTGCTTGTGGGTGCTTGTAGGAGCTTTTAGGTACTTGTAGGAGCTTGTAGGTACTTGTAGGAGCTTTTAGGTACTTGTAGGAGCTTGTAGGTACTTGTAGGAGCTTGTAGGTACTTGTAGGAGCTTTTAGGTACTCGTAGGAGCTTGTAGGTACTTGTAGGAGCTTTTAGGTACTTGTAGGAGCTTGTAGGTACTTGTGGGTACTTGTGGGTGCTTGAAAGTACTTGTGGGTACTTGCCCCGGGTACTTGTGGGTGCTTGAAGGTACTTGTGGGTGCTTGAAGGTACTTGTGGGTGCTTGAAGGTACTTGTGGGTGCTTGAAGGTACTTGTGGTTACATGCCCCGGGTACTTGTGGGTGCTTGAAGGTACTTGTGGGCACTTGCCCCGGGTGCTTGTAGGTGCTTGTGGGTTCTTGTAGGTACTTGTGGGTACTTGTGGGTGCTTGTGGGTACTTGTGGGTACTTGTAGGTACTTGTGGGTACTTTTAGGTACTTTTAGGTACTTGTGGGTACTTGTAGGTACTTGTGGGTGCTTGTGGGTACTTGTGGATACTTGTAGGTACTTGTGGGTACTTGTGGGTACTTGTGGATACTTGTGGATACTTGTAGGTACTTGTGGGTACTTGTGGATACTTGTGGGTACTTGTAGGTACTTGTAGGAGCTTTTAGGTACTTGTAGGAGCTTGTAGGTACTTGTAGGAGCTTGTAGGTACTTGTAGGAGCTTGTAGGTACTTGTGGGTACTTGTGGGTACTTGTAGGTACTTGTGGGTACTTGTAGGTAATTGTGGGTACTTGTGGGTACTTGTAGGTGCTTGTGGGTGCTTTTAGGTACTTGTGGGTACTTGTAGGTACTTGTGGGTACTTGTAGGAGCTTGTAGGTACTTGAAGGTACTTGAAGGAGCTTGTAGGTACTTGTAGGAGCTTTTAGGTACTTGTAGGAGCTTGTAGGTACTTGTAGGAGCTTTTAGGTACTTGTAGGAGCTTGTAGGTACTTGTGGGTGCTTGTGGGTGCTTGTGGGTACTTGTGGGTGCTTGTGGGTACTTATGGGTGCTTGTGGGTACTTGTGGGTGCTTGTGGGTTCTTGTAGGTACTTGTGGGTACTTGTGGGTACTTGTGGGTGCTTGTAGGTACTTATGGGTACATATGGGTACTTGCAGGTACTTGTGGGTACTTGTGGGTGCTTGTAGGTGTTTGTGGGTACTTGTAGGTGCTTGTGGGTACTTGTAGGTACTTGTGGGTACTTGTGGGTACTTGTGGATACTTGTGGATACTTGTAGGTACTTGTGGGTACTTGTGGATACTTGTGGATACTTGTAGGTACTTGTGGGTACTTCTGGATACTTGTGGGTACTTGTAGGAGCTTGTAGGTACTTGTAGGTACTTGTAGGAGCTTTTAGGTACTTGTAGGAGCTTGTAGGTACTTGTAGGAGCTTTTAGGTACTTGTAGGAGCTTGTAGGTACTTGTGGGTACTTGTGGGTGCTTGTGGGTGCTTGTGGGTACTTGTGGGTGCTTGAAGGTACTTGTGGGTACTTGCCCCGGGTACTTGTGGGTGCTTGAAGGTACTTGTGGGTGCTTGAAGGTACTTGTGGGTGCTTGAAGGTACTTGTGGGTGCTTGAAGGTACTTGTGGGTACATGCCCCGGGTACTTGTGGGTGCTTGAAGGTACTTGTGGGTACTTGTAGGTGCTTGTGGGTGCTTTTAGGTACTTGTGGGTACTTGTAGGTACTTGTGGGTGCTTGTAGGAGCTTGTAGGTACTTGAAGGTACTTGTAGGAGCTTGTAGGTACTTTTAGGAGCTTTTAGGTACTTGCAGGAGCTTGTAGGTACTTGTAGGAGCTTTTAGGTACTTGTAGGAGCTTGTAGGTACTTGTGGGTGCTTGTGGGTGCTTGTGGGTACTTGTGGGTGCTTGTGGGTACTTATGGGTGCTTGTGGGTACTTGTGGGTGCTTGTGAGTTCTTGTAGGTACTTGTGGGTACTTGTGGGTACTTGTGGGTGCTTGTAGGTACTTATGACAACATATGGGTACTTGCAGGTACTTGTGGGTACTTGTGGGTGCTTGTAGGTGTTTGTGGGTACTTGTAGGTGCTTGTGGGTACTTGTAGGTACTTGTGGGTACTTGTGGGTACTTGTGGGTACTTGTGGATACTTGTGGATACTTGTAGGTACTTGTGGGTACTTGTGGATACTTGTAGGTACTTGTGGGTACTTCTGGATACTTGTGGGTACTTGTAGGAGCTTGTAGGTACTTGTAGGTACTTGTAGGAGCTTTTAGGTACTTGTAGGAGCTTGTAGGTACTTGTAGGAGCTTTTAGGTACTTGTAGGAGCTTGTAGGTACTTGTGGGTACTTGTGGGTGCTTGTGGGTGCTTGTGGGTACTTGTGGGTGCTTGAAGGTACTTGTGGGTACTTGCCCCGGGTACTTGTGGGTGCTTGAAGGTACTTGTGGGTGCTTGAAGGTACTTGTGGGTGCTTGAAGGTACTTGTGGGTACATGCCCCGGGTACTTGTCGGTGCTTGAAGGTACTTGTGGGTACTTGTAGGTGCTTGTGGGTGCTTTTAGGTACTTGTGGGTACTTGTAGGTACTTGTGGGTGCTTGTAGGAGCTTGTAGGTACTTGAAGGTACTTGTAGGAGCTTGTAGGTACTTTTAGGAGCTTTTAGGTACTTGCAGGAGCTTGTAGGTACTTGTAGGAGCTTTTAGGTACTTGTAGGAGCTTGTAGGTACTTGTGGGTGCTTGTGGGTGCTTGTGGGTACTTGTGGGTGCTTGTGGGTTCTTGTAGGTACTTGTGGGTACTTGTGGGTGCTTGTAGGTACTTATGGGTACATATGGGTACTTGCAGGTACTTGTGGGTACTTGTGGGTGCTTGTAGGTGTTTGTGGGTACTTGTAGGTGCTTGTGGGTACTTGTAGGTACTTGTGGGTACTTGTGGGTACTTGTGGGTACTTGTGGATACTTGTGGATACTTGTAGGTACTTGTGGGTACTTGTGGATACTTGTGGATACTTGTGGATACTTGTAGGTACTTGTGGGTACTTCTGGATACTTGTGGGTACTTGTAGGAGCTTGTAGGTACTTGTAGGTACTTGTAGGAGCTTTTAGGTACTTGTAGGAGCTTGTAGGTACTTGTAGGAGCTTTTAGGTACTTGTAGGAGCTTGTAGGTACTTGTGGGTACTTGTGGGTGCTTGTGGGTGCTTGTGGGTACTTGTGGGTGCTTGAAGGTACTTGTGGGTACTTGCCCCGGGTACTTGTGGGTGCTTGAAGGTACTTGTGGGTGCTTGAAGGTACTTGTGGGTGCTTGAAGGTACTTGTGGGTACATGCCCCGGGTACTTGTGGGTGCTTGAAGGTACTTGTGGGTACTTGTAGGTGCTTGTGGGTGCTTTTAGGTACTTGTGGGTACTTGTAGGTACTTGTGGGTGCTTGTAGGAGCTTGTAGGTACTTGAAGGTACTTGTAGGAGCTTGTAGGTACTTTTAGGAGCTTTTAGGTATTTGCAGGAGCTTGTAGGTACTTGTAGGAGCTTTTAGGTACTTGTAGGAGCTTGTAGGTACTTGTGGGTGCTTGTGGGTGCTTGTGGGTACTTGTGGGTGCTTGTGGGTACTTATGGGTGCTTGTGGGTACTTGTGGGTGCTTGTGGGTTCTTGTAGGTACTTGTGGGTACTTGTGGGTACTTGTGGGTGCTTGTAGGTACTTATGGGTACATATGGGTACTTGCAGGTACTTGTGGGTACTTGTGGGTGCTTGTAGGTGTTTGTGGGTACTTGTAGGTGCTTGTGGGTACTTGTAGGTACTTGTGGGTACTTGTGGGTACTTGTGGGTACTTGTGGATACTTGTGGATACTTGTAGGTACTTGTGGGTACTTGTGGGTTCTTGTAGGTACTTGTGGGTACTTGTGGGTGCTTGTAGGTACTTATGGGTACATATGGGTACTTGCAGGTACTTGTGGGTACTTGTGGGTGCTTGTAGGTGTTTGTGGGTACTTGTAGGTGCTTGTGCGTACTTGTAGGTACTTGTGGGTACTTGTGGGTACTTGTGGGTACTTGTGGATACTTGTGGATACTTGTAGGTACTTGTGGGTACTTGTGGATACTTGTGGATACTTGTGGATACTTTTAGGTACTTGTGGGTACTTCTGGATACTTGTGGGTACTTGTAGGAGCTTGTAGGTACTTGTAGGTACTTGTAGGAGCTTTTAGGTACTTGTAGGAGCTTGTAGGTACTTGTAGGAGCTTTTAGGTACTTGTAGGAGCTTGTAGGTACTTGTAGGAGCTTTTAGGTTCTTGTAGGAGCTTGTAGGTACTTGTGGGTACTTGTGGGTGCTTGTGGGTGCTTGTGGGTACTTGTGGGTGCTTGAAGGTACTTGTGGGTACTTGCCCCGGGTACTTGTGGGTGCTTGAAGGTACTTGTGGGTGCTTGAAGGTACTTGTGGGTACATGCCCCGGGTACTTGTGGTTGCTTGAAGGTACTTGTGGGCACTTGCCCCGGGTGCTTGTAGGTGCTTGTGGATACTTGTAGGTGCTTGTGGGTGCTTGTAGGTGCTTGTGGGTACTTGTAGGTACTTGTGGGTACTTTTAGGTACTTTTAGGTACTTGTGGGTACTTGTAGGTACTTGTGGGTGCTTGTGGGTACTTGTGGATACTTGTAGGTATTTGTGGGTACTTGTGGATACTTGTGGATACTTGTAGGTACTTGTGGGTACTTGTGGATACTTGTGGGTACTTGTAGGAGCTTGTAGGTACTTGTAGGAGCTTTTAGGTACTTGTAGGAGCTTGTAGGTACTTGTAGGAGCTTGTAGGTACTTGTAGGAGCTTGTAGGTACTTGTGGGTACTTGTGGGTGCTTGTGGGTACTTGTGGGTGCTTGAAGGTACTTGTGGGTACTTGCCCCGGGTACTTGTGGGTGCTTGAAGGTACTTGTGGGTGCTTGAAGGTACTTGTGGGTACTTGCCCCGGGTACTTGTGGGTGCTTGAAGGTACTTGTGGGCACTTGCCCCGGGTGCTTGTAGGTGCTGGTGGATACTTGTAGGTGCTTGTGGGTGCTTGTAGGTGCTTGTGGGTTCTTGTAGGTACTTGTGGGTACTTGTGGGTGCTTGTAGGTACTTATGGGTACTTATGGGTACTTGCAGGTACTTGTGGGTACTTGTGGGTGCTTGTAGGTGTTTGTGGGTACTCGTTGGTGCTTGTGGGTACTTGTAGGTGCTTGTGGGTACTTATGGGTGCTTGTGGGTGCTTGTGGGTACTTATGGGTACTTGTGGGTGCTTGTGGGTGCTTGTGGGTGCTTGTAGGAGCTTTTAGGTACTTGTAGGAGCTTGTAGGTACTTGTAGGAGCTTTTAGGTACTTGTAGGAGCTTGTAGGTACTTGTAGGAGCTTGTAGGTACTTGTAGGAGCTTTTAGGTACTCGTAGGAGCTTGTAGGTACTTGTAGGAGCTTTTAGGTACTTGTAGGAGCTTGTAGGTACTTGTGGGTACTTGTGGGTGCTTGAAAGTACTTGTGGGTACTTGCCCCGGGTACTTGTGGGTGCTTGAAGGTACTTGTGGGTGCTTGAAGGTACTTGTGGTTACATGCCCCGGGTACTTGTGGGTGCTTGAAGGTACTTGTGGGCACTTGCCCCGGGTGCTTGTAGGTGCTTGTGGATACTTGTAGGTGCTTGTGGGTGCTTGTAGGTGCTTGTGGGTTCTTGTAGGTACTTGTGGGTACTTGTGGGTTCTTGTGGGTACTTGTGGGTACTTGTAGGTACTTGTGGGTACTTTTAGGTACTTGTGGGTACTTGTAGGTACTTGTAGGAGCTTGTAGGTACTTGTAGGAGCTTGTAGGTACTTGTAGGAGCTTGTAGGTACTTGTGGGTACTTGTGGGTGCTTGTGGGTGCTTGTGGGTACTTGTGGGTGCTTGAAGGTACTTGTGGGTACTTGCCCCGGGTACTTGTGGGTGCTTGAAGGTACTTGTGGGTGCTTGAAGGTACTTGTGGGTGCTTGAAGGTACTTGTGGGTGCTTGAAGGTACTTGTGGGTACTTGTCCCGGGTACTTGTGGGTGCTTGAAGGTACTTGTGGGCACTTGCCCCGGGTGCTTGTAGGTGCTGGTGGATACTTGTAGGTGCTTGTGGGTGGTTGTAGGTGCTTAAGGGTTCTTGTAGGTACTTGTGGGTACTTGTGGGTGCTTGTAGGTACTTATGGGTACTTGCAGGTACTTGTGGGTACTTGTGGGTGCTTGTAGGTGTTTGTGGGTACTCGTAGGTGCTTGTGGGTACTTGTAGGTGCTTGTGGGTACTTATGGGTGCTTGTGGGTGCTTGTGGGTACTTATGGGTACTTGTGGGTGCTTGTGGGTACTTGTAGGTACTTGTAGGTACTTGTAGGTACTTGTGGGTGCTTGTGGGTACTTGTGGGTTCTTGTAGGCACTTGTAGGCACTTGTAGGTACTTGTGGGTACTTGTAAGTAGTTGTGGGTACTTGTAGGTGTTTGTGGGTACTTGTAGGTACTTGTGGGTACTTGTAGGTGCTTGTGGGTGCTTTTAGGTACTTGTGGGTACTTGTAGGTACTTGTGGGTACTTGTAGGAGCTTGTAGGTACTTGAAGGTACTTGTAGGAGCTTGTAGGTACTTTAAGGAGCTTTTAGGTACTTGTAGGAGCTTGTAGGTACTTGTAGGAGCTTTTAGGTACTTGTAGGAGCTTGTAGGTACTTGTGGGTGCTTGTGGGTACTTTTGGGTGCTTGTGGGTACTTATGGGTGCTTGTGGGTACTTGTGGGTGCTTGTGGGTTCTTGTAGGTACTTGTGGGTACTTGTGGGTACTTGTGGGTGCTTGTAGGTACTTATGGGTACATATGGGTACTTGCAGGTACTTGGGGGTACTTGTGGGTGCTTGTAGGTGTTTGTGGGTACTTGTAGGTGCTTGTGGGTACTTGTAGGTACTTGTGGGTACTTGTGGGTACTTGTGGGTACTTGTGGATACTTGTGGATACTTGTAGGTACTTGTGGGTACTTGTGGATACTTGTGGATACTTGTAGGTACTTGTGGGTACTTCTGGATACTTGTGGGTACTTGTAGGAGCTTGTAGGTGCTTGTAGGAGCTTTTAGGTACTTGTAGGAGCTTGTAGGTACTTGTAGGAGCTTTTAGGTACTTGTAGGAGCTTGTAGGTACTTGTAGGAGCTTTTAGGTACTTGTAGGAGCTTGTAGGTACTTGAGGGTACTTGTGGGTGCTTGTGGGTGCTTGTGGGTACTTGTGGGTGCTTGAAGGTACTTGTGGGTACTTGCCCCGGGTACTTGTGGGTGCTTGAAGGTACTTGTGGGTACTTGCCCCGGGTACTTGTGGGTACTTGCCCCGGGTACTTGTGGGTGCTTGAAGGTACTTGTGGGCACTCGCCCCGGGTGCTTGTAGGTGCTTGTGGATACTTGTAGGTGCTTTTGGGAGCTTGTAGGTGCTTGTGGGTACTTGCAGGTACTTGTGGGTACTTGTGGGTGCTTGTAGGTGTTTGTGGGTACTTATGGGTACTTATGGGTACTTGCAGGTACCCACAATCACCCACAAGCACCCATAAGTACCCACAAGCACCCATAAGTACCCACAAGCACCCACAAGTACCCACAAGCACCCACAAGCACCCACAAGTACCTACAAGCTCCTACAAGTACCTAAAAGCTCCTACAAGTACCTACAAGCTCCTACAAGTACCTAAAAGCTCCTACAAGTACCTACAAGCTCCTACAAGTACCTTCAAGTACCTACAAGCTCCTACAAGTACCCACAAGTACCTACAAGTACCCACAAGTACCTAAAAGCACCCACAAGCACCTACAAGTACCCACAAGTACCCACAAGTACCTACAAGTACCCACAAGTACCTACAAGTACCCACAAACACCTACAAGTACCCACAAGTACTTACAAGTACCCACAAGTACCTACAAGTACCTACAAGAACCCACAAGTACCCACAAGCACCCACAAGTACCCATAAGTACCCACAATCACCCACAAGCACCCATAAGTACCCACGAGTGGGTGCTTGTGGGTGCTTGTGGGTACTTGTGGGTGCTTGAAGGTACTTGTGGGTGGTTGTAGGTGCTTAAGGGTTCTTGTAGGTACTTGTGGGTACTTGTGGGTGCTTGTAGGTACTTATGGGTACTTGCAGGTACTTGTGGGTACTTGTGGGTGCTTGTAGGTGTTTGTGGGTACTCGTAGGTGCTTGTGGGTACTTGTAGGTGCTTGTGGGTACTTATGGGTGCTTGTGGGTGCTTGTGGGTACTTATGGGTACTTGTGGGTGCTTGTGGGTACTTGTAGGTACTTGTAGGTACTTGTAGGTACTTGTGGGTGCTTGTGGGTACTTGTGGGTTCTTGTAGGCACTTGTAGGCACTTGTAGGTACTTGTGGGTACTTGTAAGTAGTTGTGGGTACTTGTAGGTGTTTGTGGGTACTTGTAGGTACTTGTGGGTACTTGTAGGTGCTTGTGGGTGCTTTTAGGTACTTGTGGGTACTTGTAGGTACTTGTGGGTACTTGTAGGAGCTTGTAGGTACTTGAAGGTACTTGTAGGAGCTTGTAGGTACTTGTAGGAGCTTTTAGGTACTTGTAGGAGCTTGTAGGTACTTGTAGGAGCTTTTAGGTACTTGTAGGAGCTTGTAGGTACTTGTGGGTACTTGTGGGTGCTTGAAAGTACTTGTGGGTACTTGCCCCGGGTACTTGTGGGTGCTTGAAGGTACTTGTGGGTGCTTGAAGGTACTTGTGGTTACATGCCCCGGGTACTTGTGGGTGCTTGAAGGTACTTGTGGGCACTTGCCCCGGGTGCTTGTAGGTGCTTGTGGATACTTGTAGGTGCTTGTGGGTGCTTGTAGGTGCTTGTGGGTTCTTGTAGGTACTTGTGGGTACTTGTGGGTTCTTGTGGGTACTTGTGGGTACTTGTAGGTACTTGTGGGTACTTTTAGGTACTTGTGGGTACTTGTAGGTACTTGTAGGAGCTTGTAGGTACTTGTAGGAGCTTGTAGGTACTTGTAGGAGCTTGTAGGTACTTGTGGGTACTTGTGGGTGCTTGTGGGTGCTTGTGGGTACTTGTGGGTGCTTGAAGGTACTTGTGGGTACTTGCCCCGGGTACTTGTGGGTGCTTGAAGGTACTTGTGGGTGCTTGAAGGTACTTGTGGGTGCTTGAAGGTACTTGTGGGTGCTTGAAGGTACTTGTGGGTACTTGTCCCGGGTACTTGTGGGTGCTTGAAGGTACTTGTGGGCACTTGCCCCGGGTGCTTGTAGGTGCTGGTGGATACTTGTAGGTGCTTGTGGGTGGTTGTAGGTGCTTAAGGGTTCTTGTAGGTACTTGTGGGTACTTGTGGGTGCTTGTAGGTACTTATGGGTACTTGCAGGTACTTGTGGGTACTTGTGGGTGCTTGTAGGTGTTTGTGGGTACTCGTAGGTGCTTGTGGGTACTTGTAGGTGCTTGTGGGTACTTATGGGTGCTTGTGGGTGCTTGTGGGTACTTATGGGTACTTGTGGGTGCTTGTGGGTACTTGTAGGTACTTGTAGGTACTTGTAGGTACTTGTGGGTGCTTGTGGGTACTTGTGGGTTCTTGTAGGCACTTGTAGGCACTTGTAGGTACTTGTGGGTACTTGTAAGTAGTTGTGGGTACTTGTAGGTGTTTGTGGGTACTTGTAGGTACTTGTGGGTACTTGTAGGTGCTTGTGGGTGCTTTTAGGTACTTGTGGGTACTTGTAGGTACTTGTGGGTACTTGTAGGAGCTTGTAGGTACTTGAAGGTACTTGTAGGAGCTTGTAGGTACTTTAAGGAGCTTTTAGGTACTTGTAGGAGCTTGTAGGTACTTGTAGGAGCTTTTAGGTACTTGTAGGAGCTTGTAGGTACTTGTGGGTGCTTGTGGGTACTTTTGGGTGCTTGTGGGTACTTATGGGTGCTTGTGGGTACTTGTGGGTGCTTGTGGGTTCTTGTAGGTACTTGTGGGTACTTGTGGGTACTTGTGGGTGCTTGTAGGTACTTATGGGTACATATGGGTACTTGCAGGTACTTGGGGGTACTTGTGGGTGCTTGTAGGTGTTTGTGGGTACTTGTAGGTGCTTGTGGGTACTTGTAGGTACTTGTGGGTACTTGTGGGTACTTGTGGGTACTTGTGGATACTTGTGGATACTTGTAGGTACTTGTGGGTACTTGTGGATACTTGTGGATACTTGTAGGTACTTGTGGGTACTTCTGGATACTTGTGGGTACTTGTAGGAGCTTGTAGGTGCTTGTAGGAGCTTTTAGGTACTTGTAGGAGCTTGTAGGTACTTGTAGGAGCTTTTAGGTACTTGTAGGAGCTTGTAGGTACTTGTAGGAGCTTTTAGGTACTTGTAGGAGCTTGTAGGTACTTGAGGGTACTTGTGGGTGCTTGTGGGTGCTTGTGGGTACTTGTGGGTGCTTGAAGGTACTTGTGGGTACTTGCCCCGGGTACTTGTGGGTGCTTGAAGGTACTTGTGGGTACTTGCCCCGGGTACTTGTGGGTACTTGCCCCGGGTACTTGTGGGTGCTTGAAGGTACTTGTGGGCACTCGCCCCGGGTGCTTGTAGGTGCTTGTGGATACTTGTAGGTGCTTTTGGGAGCTTGTAGGTGCTTGTGGGTACTTGCAGGTACTTGTGGGTACTTGTGGGTGCTTGTAGGTGTTTGTGGGTACTTATGGGTACTTATGGGTACTTGCAGGTACCCACAATCACCCACAAGCACCCATAAGTACCCACAAGCACCCATAAGTACCCACAAGCACCCACAAGTACCCACAAGCACCCACAAGCACCCACAAGTACCTACAAGCTCCTACAAGTACCTAAAAGCTCCTACAAGTACCTACAAGCTCCTACAAGTACCTAAAAGCTCCTACAAGTACCTACAAGCTCCTACAAGTACCTTCAAGTACCTACAAGCTCCTACAAGTACCCACAAGTACCTACAAGTACCCACAAGTACCTAAAAGCACCCACAAGCACCTACAAGTACCCACAAGTACCCACAAGTACCTACAAGTACCCACAAGTACCTACAAGTACCCACAAACACCTACAAGTACCCACAAGTACTTACAAGTACCCACAAGTACCTACAAGTACCTACAAGAACCCACAAGTACCCACAAGCACCCACAAGTACCCATAAGTACCCACAATCACCCACAAGCACCCATAAGTACCCACGAGTGGGTGCTTGTGGGTGCTTGTGGGTACTTGTGGGTGCTTGAAGGTACTTGTGGGTGGTTGTAGGTGCTTAAGGGTTCTTGTAGGTACTTGTGGGTACTTGTGGGTGCTTGTAGGTACTTATGGGTACTTGCAGGTACTTGTGGGTACTTGTGGGTGCTTGTAGGTGTTTGTGGGTACTCGTAGGTGCTTGTGGGTACTTGTAGGTGCTTGTGGGTACTTATGGGTGCTTGTGGGTGCTTGTGGGTACTTATGGGTACTTGTGGGTGCTTGTGGGTACTTGTAGGTACTTGTAGGTACTTGTAGGTACTTGTGGGTGCTTGTGGGTACTTGTGGGTTCTTGTAGGCACTTGTAGGCACTTGTAGGTACTTGTGGGTACTTGTAAGTAGTTGTGGGTACTTGTAGGTGTTTGTGGGTACTTGTAGGTACTTGTGGGTACTTGTAGGTGCTTGTGGGTGCTTTTAGGTACTTGTGGGTACTTGTAGGTACTTGTGGGTACTTGTAGGAGCTTGTAGGTACTTGAAGGTACTTGTAGGAGCTTGTAGGTACTTGTAGGAGCTTTTAGGTACTTGTAGGAGCTTGTAGGTACTTGTAGGAGCTTTTAGGTACTTGTAGGAGCTTGTAGGTACTTGTGGGTGCTTGTGGGTGCTTGTGGGTACTTGTGGGTGCTTGTGGGTACTTATGGGTGCTTGTGGGTACTTGTGGGTGCTTGTGGGTTCTTGTAGGTACTTGTGGGTACTTGTGGGTGCTTGTAGGTACTTATGGGTACATATGGGTACTTGCAGGTACTTGTGGGTACTTGTGGGTGCTTGTAGGTGTTTGTGGGTACTTGTAGGTGCTTGTGGGTACTTGTGGGTACTTGTGGATACTTGTGGATACTTGTAGGTACTTGTGGGTACTTGTGGATACTTGTGGATACTTGTAGGTACTTGTGGGTACTTCTGGATACTTGTGGGTACTTGTAGGAGCTTGTAGGTACTTGTAGGTACTTGTAGGAGCTTTTAGGTACTTGTAGGAGCTTGTAGGTACTTGTAGGAGCTTTTAGGTACTTGTAGGAGCTTGTAGGTACTTGTGGGTACTTGTGGGTGCTTGTGGGTGCTTGTGGGTACTTGTGGGTGCTTGAAGGTACTTGTGGGTACTTGCCCCGGGTACTTGTGGGTGCTTGAAGGTACTTGTGGGTGCTTGAAGGTACTTGTGGGTGCTTGAAGGTACTTGTGGGTACATGCCCCGGGTACTTGTGGGTGCTTGAAGGTACTTGTGGGCACTTGCCCCGGGTGCTTGTAGGTGCTTTTGGATACTTGTAGGTGCTTGTGGGTGCTTGTAGGTGCTTGTGGGTTCTTGTAGGTACTTGTGGGTGCTTGTGGATACTTGTGGGTACTTGTAGGTACTTGTGGGTACTTTTAGGTACTTTTAGGTACTTGTGGGTACTTGTAGGTACTTGTGGGTGCTTGTGGGTACTTGTGGATACTTGTAGGTACTTGTGGGTACTTGTGGATACTTGTGGATACTTGTAGGTACTTGTGGGTACTTGTGGATACTTGTGGGTACTTGTAGGAGCTTGTAGGTACTTGTAGGTACTTGTAGGAGCTTTAAGGTACTTGTAGGAGCTTGTAGGTACTTGTAGGAGCTTGTAGGTACTTGTAGGAGCTTGTAGGTACTTGTGGGTACTCGCCCCGGGTGCTTGTAGGTGCTTGTGGATTTTTGTAGGTGCTTTTGGGTGCTTGTAGGTGCTTGTGGGTACTTGCAGGTACTTGTGGGTACTTGTGGGTGCTTGTAGGTGTTTGTGGGTACTTGTAGGTGCTTGTGGGTACTTGTAGGTACTTGTGGGTACTTGTGGGTACTTGTGGGTACTTGTGGATAGTTGTGGATACTTGTAGGTACTTGTGGGTACTTGTGGGTACTTGTGGATACTTGTGGATACTTGTGGATACTTGTAGGTACTTGTGGGTACTTCTGGATACTTGTGGGTACTTGTAGGAGCTTGTAGGTACTTGTAGGTACTTGTAGGAGCTTTTAGGTACTTGTAGGAGCTTGTAGGTACTTGTAGGAGCTTTTAGGTACTTGTAGGAGCTTGTAGGTACTTGTAGGAGCTTTTAGGTACTTGTAGGAGCTTGTAGGTACTTGTGGGTATTTGTGGGTGCTTGTGGGTGCTTGTGGGTACTTGTGGGTGCTTGAAGGTACTTGTGGGTACTTGCCCCGGGTACTTGTGGGTGCTTGAAGGTACTTGTGGGTGCTTGAAGGTACTTGTGGGTACATGCCCCGGGTACTTGTGGGTGCTTGAAGGTACTTGTGGGCACTTGCCCCGGGTGCTTGTAGGTGCTTGTGGATACTTGTAGGTGCTTGTGGGTGCTTGTAGGTGCTTGTGGGTTCTTGTAGGTACTTGTGGGTACTTGTGGGTGCTTGTGGGTTCTTGTAGGTACTTGTGGGTACTTGTGGGTACTTGTGGGTGCTTGTGGATACTTGTGGATACTTGTAGGTACTTGTGGGTACTTGTGGGTACTTGTGGATACTTGTGGATACTTGTAGGTACTTGTGGGTACTTGTGGGTACTTGATGGAGCTTGTAGGTACTTGTAGGCACTTGTAGGAGCTTTAAGGTACTTGTAGGAGCTTGTAGGTACTTGTAGGAGCTTGTAGGTACTTGTAGGAGCTTGTAGGTACTTGTGGGTACTTGTGGGTGCTTGTGGGTGCTTGTGGGTACTTGTGGGTGCTTGAAAGTACTTGTGGGTACTTGCCCCGGGTACTTGTGGGTGCTTGAAGGTACTTGTGGGTGCTTGAAGGTACTTGTGGGTGCTTGAAGGTACTTGTGGGTACTTGCCCCGGGTACTTGTGGGTGCTTGAAGGTACTTGTGGGCACTTGCCCCGGGTGCTTGTAGGTGCTGGTGGATACTTGTAGGTGCTTGTGGGTGCTTGTAGGTGCTTGTGGGTTCTTGTAGGTACTTGTGGGTACTTGTGGGTGCTTGTAGGTACTTATGGGTACTTATGGGTACTTGCAGGTACTTGTGGGTACTTGTGGGTGCTTGTAGGTGTTTGTGGGTACTCGTAGGTGCTTGTGGGTACTTGTAGGTGCTTGTGGGTACTTATGGGTGCTTGTGGGTGCTTGTGGGTACTTATGGGTACTTGTGGGTGCTTGTGGGTGCTTGTGGGTACTTGTAGGTACTTGTAGGTACTTGTGGGTGCTTGTGGGTACTTGTGGGTTCTTGTAGGTACTTGTAGGTACTTGTGGGTACTTGTAAGTACTTGTGGGTACTTGTAGGTGTTTGTGGGTACTTGTAGGTACTTGTGGGTACTTGTAGGTACTTGTGGGTACTTGTAGGTGCTTGTGGGTGCTTTTAGGTACTTGTGGGTACTTGTAGGTACTTGTGGGTACTTGTAGGAGCTTGTAGGTACTTGAAGGTACTTGTAGGAGCTTGTAGGTACTTTTAGGAGCTTTTAGGTACTTGTAGGAGCTTGTAGGTACTTGTAGGAGCTTTTAGGTACTTGTAGGAGCTTGTAGGTACTTGTGGGTGCTTGTGGGTGCTTGTGGGTACTTGTGGTTGCTTGTGGGTACTTATGGGTGCTTGTGGGTACTTGTGGGTGCTTGTGGGTTCTTGTAGGTACTTGTGGGTACTTGTGGGTGCTTGTAGGTACTTATGGGTACATATGGGTACTTGCAGGTACTTGCAGGTACTTGTGGGTACTTGTGGGTGCTTGTAGGTTTTTGTGGGTACTTGTAGGTGCTTGTGGGTACTTGTAGGTACTTGTGGGTACTTGTGGGTACTTGTGGATACTTGTGGATACTTGTAGGTACTTGTGGGTACTTGTGGGTTCTTGTAGGTACTTGTGGGTATTTGTGGGTACTTGTGGGTGCTTGTAGGTACTTATGGGTACATATGGGTACTTGCAGGTACTTGTGGGTACTTGTGGGTGCTTGTAGGTGTTTGTGGGTACTTGTAGGTGCTTGTGGGTACTTGTAGGTACTTGTGGGTACTTGTGGGTACTTGTGGATACTTGTGGATACTTGTAGGTACTTGTGGGTACTTGTGGATACTTGTGGATACTTGTGGATACTTGTAGGTACTTGTGGGTACTTCTGGATACTTGTGGGTACTTGTAGGAGCTTGTAGGTACTTGTAGGAGCTTTTAGGTACTTGTAGGAGCTTGTAGGTACTTGTAGGAGCTTTTAGGTACTTGTAGGAGCTTGTAGGTACTTGTAGGAGCTTTTAGGTACTTGTAGGAGCTTGTAGGTACTTGTGGGTACTTGTGGGTGCTTGTGGGTGCTTGTGGGTACTTGTGGGTGCTTGAAGGTACTTGTGGGTACTTGTGGATACTTGTGGATACTTGTAGGTACTTGTGGGTACTTGTGGATACTTGTGGGTACTTGTAGGAGCTTGTAGGTACTTGTAGGTACTTGTAGGAGCTTTTAGGTACTTGTAGGAGCTTGTAGGTACTTGTAGGAGCTTGTAGGTACTTGTAGGAGCTTGTAGGTACTTGTGGGTACTCGCCCCGGGTGCTTGTAGGTGCTTGTGGATACTTGTAGGTGCTTTTGGGTGCTTGTAGGTGCTTGTGGGTACTTGCAGGTACTTGTGGGTACTTGTGGGTGCTTGTAGGTGTTTGTGGGTACTTGTGGGTGCTTGTAGGTACTTATGGGTACATATGGGTACTTGCAGGTACTTGTGGGTACTTGTGGGTGCTTCTAGGTGTTTGTGGGTACTTGTAGGTGCTTGTGGGTACTTGTAGGTACTTGTGGGTACTTGTGGGTACTTGTGGATACTTGTGGATACTTGTAGGTACTTGTGGGTACTTGTGGATACTTGTGGATACTTGTGGATACTTGTAGGTACTTGTGGGTACTTCTGGATACTTGTGGGTACTTGTAGGAGCTTGTAGGTACTTGTAGGTACTTGTAGGAGCTTTTAGGTACTTGTAGGAGCTTGTAGGTACTTGTAGGAGCTTTTAGGTACTTGTAGGAGCTTGTAGGTACTTGTAGGAGCTTTTAGGTACTTGTAGGAGCTTGTAGGTACTTGTGGGTACTTGTGGGTGCTTGTGGGTGCTTGTGGGTACTTGTGGGTGCTCCTACAAGTACCTACAAGCTCCTACAAGTACCTTCAAGTACCTACAAGCTCCTACAAGTACCCACAAGTACCTACAAGTACCCACAAGTACCTAAAAGCACCCACAAGCACCTACAAGTACCCACAAGTACCCACAAGTACCTACAAGTACCCACAAGTACCTACAAGTACCCACAAACACCTACAAGTACCCACAAGTACTTACAAGTACCCACAAGTACCTACAAGTACCTACAAGAACCCACAAGTACCCACAAGCACCCACAAGTACCCATAAGTACCCACAATCACCCACAAGCACCCATAAGTACCCACGAGTGGGTGCTTGTGGGTGCTTGTGGGTACTTGTGGGTGCTTGAAGGTACTTGTGGGTGGTTGTAGGTGCTTAAGGGTTCTTGTAGGTACTTGTGGGTACTTGTGGGTGCTTGTAGGTACTTATGGGTACTTGCAGGTACTTGTGGGTACTTGTGGGTGCTTGTAGGTGTTTGTGGGTACTCGTAGGTGCTTGTGGGTACTTGTAGGTGCTTGTGGGTACTTATGGGTGCTTGTGGGTGCTTGTGGGTACTTATGGGTACTTGTGGGTGCTTGTGGGTACTTGTAGGTACTTGTAGGTACTTGTAGGTACTTGTGGGTGCTTGTGGGTACTTGTGGGTTCTTGTAGGCACTTGTAGGCACTTGTAGGTACTTGTGGGTACTTGTAAGTAGTTGTGGGTACTTGTAGGTGTTTGTGGGTACTTGTAGGTACTTGTGGGTACTTGTAGGTGCTTGTGGGTGCTTTTAGGTACTTGTGGGTACTTGTAGGTACTTGTGGGTACTTGTAGGAGCTTGTAGGTACTTGAAGGTACTTGTAGGAGCTTGTAGGTACTTGTAGGAGCTTTTAGGTACTTGTAGGAGCTTGTAGGTACTTGTAGGAGCTTTTAGGTACTTGTAGGAGCTTGTAGGTACTTGTGGGTGCTTGTGGGTGCTTGTGGGTACTTGTGGGTGCTTGTGGGTACTTATGGGTGCTTGTGGGTACTTGTGGGTGCTTGTGGGTTCTTGTAGGTACTTGTGGGTACTTGTGGGTGCTTGTAGGTACTTATGGGTACATATGGGTACTTGCAGGTACTTGTGGGTACTTGTGGGTGCTTGTAGGTGTTTGTGGGTACTTGTAGGTGCTTGTGGGTACTTGCAGGTACTTGTGGGTACTTGTGGGTACTTGTGGATACTTGTGGATACTTGTAGGTACTTGTGGGTACTTGTGGATACTTGTGGATACTTGTAGGTACTTGTGGGTACTTCTGGATACTTGTGGGTACTTGTAGGAGCTTGTAGGTACTTGTAGGTACTTGTAGGAGCTTTTAGGTACTTGTAGGAGCTTGTAGGTACTTGTAGGAGCTTTTAGGTACTTGTAGGAGCTTGTAGGTACTTGTGGGTACTTGTGGGTGCTTGTGGGTGCTTGTGGGTACTTGTGGGTGCTTGAAGGTACTTGTGGGTACTTGCCCCGGGTACTTGTGGGTGCTTGAAGGTACTTGTGGGTGCTTGAAGGTACTTGTGGGTGCTTGAAGGTACTTGTGGGTGCTTGAAGGTACTTGTGGGTACATGCCCCGGGTACTTGTGGGTGCTTGAAGGTACTTGTGGGCACTTGCCCCGGGTGCTTGTAGGTGCTTGTGGATACTTGTAGGTGCTTGTGGGTGCTTGTAGGTGCTTGTGGGTTCTTGTAGGTACTTGTGGGTGCTTGTGGATACTTGTGGGTACTTGTAGGTACTTGTGGGTACTTTTAGGTACTTTTAGGTACTTGTGGGTACTTGTAGGTACTTGTGGGTGCTTGTGGGTACTTGTGGATACTTGTAGGTACTTGTGGGTACTTGTGGATACTTGTGGATACTTGTAGGTACTTGTGGGTACTTGTGGATACTTGTGGGTACTTGTAGGAGCTTGTAGGTACTTGTAGGTACTTGTAGGAGCTTTAAGGTACTTGTAGGAGCTTGTAGGTACTTGTAGGAGCTTGAAGGTACTTGTAGGAGCTTGTAGGTACTTGTGGGTACTCGCCCCGGGTGCTTGTAGGTGCTTGTGGATACTTGTAGGTGCTTTTGGGTGCTTGTAGGTGCTTGTGGGTACTTGCAGGTACTTGTGGGTACTTGTGGGTGCTTGTAGGTGTTTGTGGGTACTTGTAGGTGCTTGTGGGTACTTGTAGGTACTTGTGGGTACTTGTGGGTACTTGTGGATAGTTGTGGATACTTGTAGGTACTTGTGGGTACTTGTGGGTACTTGTGGATACTTGTGGATACTTGTGGATACTTGTAGGTACTTGTGGGTACTTCTGGATACTTGTGGGTACTTGTAGGAGCTTGTAGGTACTTGTAGGTACTTGTAGGAGCTTTTAGGTACTTGTAGGAGCTTGTAGGTACTTGTAGGAGCTTTTAGGTACTTGTAGGAGCTTGTAGGTACTTGTAGGAGCTTTTAGGTACTTGTAGGAGCTTGTAGGTACTTGTGGGTACTTGTGGGTGCTTGTGGGTGCTTGTGGGTACTTGTGGGTGCTTGAAGGTACTTGTGGGTACTTGCCCCAGGTACTTGTGGGTGCTTGAAGGTACTTGTGGGTGCTTGAAGGTACTTGTGGGTACATGCCCCGGGTACTTGTGGGTGCTTGAAGGTACTTGTGGGCACTTGCCCCGGGTGCTTGTAGGTGCTTGTGGATACTTGTAGGTGCTTGTGGGTGCTTGTAGGTGCTTGTGGGTTCTTGTAGGTACTTGTGGGTACTTGTGGGTGCTTGTGGGTTCTTGTAGGTACTTGTGGGTACTTGTGGGTACTTGTGGGTGCTTGTGGGTACTTGTGGATACTTGTAGGTACTTGTGGGTACTTGTGGGTACTTGTGGATACTTGTGGATACTTGTAGGTACTTGTGGGTACTTGTGGGTACTTGATGGAGCTTGTAGGTACTTGTAGGCACTTGTAGGAGCTTTAAGGTACTTGTAGGAGCTTGTAGGTACTTGTAGGAGCTTGTAGGTACTTGTAGGAGCTTGTAGGTACTTGTGGGTACTTGTGGGTACTTGTGGGTGCTTGTGGGTGCTTGTGGGTACTTGTGGGTGCTTGAAAGTACTTGTGGGTACTTGCCCCGGGTACTTGTGGGTGCTTGAAGGTACTTGTGGGTGCTTGAAGGTACTTGTGGGTGCTTGAAGGTACTTGTGGGTACTTGCCCCGGGTACTTGTGGGTGCTTGAAGGTACTTGTGGGCACTTGCCCCGGGTGCTTGTAGGTGCTGGTGGATACTTGTTGGTGCTTGTGGGTGCTTGTAGGTGCTTGTGGGTTCTTGTAGGTACTTGTGGGTACTTGTGGGTGCTTGTAGGTACTTATGGGTACTTATGGGTACTTGCAGGTACTTGTGGGTACTTGTGGGTGCTTGTAGGTGTTTGTGGGTACTCGTAGGTGCTTGTGGGTACTTGTAGGTGCTTGTGGGTACTTATGGGTGCTTGTGGGTGCTTGTGGGTACTTATGGGTACTTGTGGGTGCTTGTGGGTGCTTGTGGGTACTTGTAGGTACTTGTAGGTACTTGTGGGTGCTTGTGGGTACTTGTGGGTTCTTGTAGGTACTTGTAGGTACTTGTGGGTACTTGTAAGTACTTGTGGGTACTTGTAGGTGTTTGTGGGTACTTGTAGGTACTTGTGGGTACTTGTAGGTACTTGTGGGTACTTGTAGGTGCTTGTGGGTGCTTTTAGGTACTTGTGGGTACTTGTAGGTACTTGTGGGTACTTGTAGGAGCTTGTAGGTACTTGAAGGTACTTGTAGGAGCTTGTAGGTACTTTTAGGAGCTTTTAGGTACTTGTAGGAGCTTGTAGGTACTTGTAGGAGCTTTTAGGTACTTGTAGGAGCCTGTAGGTACTTGTGGGTGCTTGTGGGTGCTTGTGGGTACTTGTGGGTGCTTGTGGGTACTTATGGGTGCTTGTGGGTACTTGTGGGTGCTTGTGGGTTCTTGTAGGTACTTGTGGGTACTTGTGGGTGCTTGTAGGTACTTATGGGTACATATGGGTACTTGCAGGTACTTGCAGGTACTTGTGGGTACTTGTGGGTGCTTGTAGGTGTTTGTGGGTACTTGTAGGTGCTTGTGGGTACTTGTAGGTACTTGTGGGTCTCTTCTCGGGGAATCCTTGGAGATCTCCACCGACCGTGGCTGTCCTCAGGGAGGGGTTCTTTCCCCTCTTCTTTGGTGCCTGGTGGTGGATGAGCTGCTGGGCCGACTCGGGGAGGGGGGGTGTCACTGCTTTGGCTATGCGGATGACATCGCAGTGATTGTTACAGGGAGGTTCCCTGCAACTATCGCTGCACTGATGAAATCTGTCTTACATGATGTTGAGGAATGGTGTAGGGAAGTTAACCTCACCGTCAATCCCAATAAGACTGTCCTTATACCGTTTACCCGGAAAAGGACTAATGACCTCTTCAATGATATTTCCTTCTTTGGACAGGTTTTAAAGAAGTCCTCCGAGGTCAAGTACCTTGGCGTGACCCTTGATGCCAAGCTTACTTGGAAATCCCATCTTGATCTGAGCATCAAGAAAGCCAAAATTCTATTTTGGCGTTTAAGGAGTTCAGTCAGCAAGTCCTGGGGTTTAAGCCCTAGCGCTGTAAACTGGATTTATACTAGGATCATCAGGCCAGTGGTCTCCTATGGAGCCCTTGTCTGGTGGCCCAGGGTTCGCCTTAAGACAGCCCAAGATGAACTACGCAAGCTTCAAAGGCTGGCGTGCATCGGTATCACGGGGTCCATGAGGACAGCCCCCACAGCCTCTCTGGAAATCCTTCTCAATATGCTTCCCCTTCACCTCTTTATTGAGGAAGAAGCTATTATGGGAGCCTGTAGGCTCAACAACCTCGGCTGGTGGAAGCCCAAGCACTGGGACTTCAGTCACACCAAGCTTTTCAGTGAGTACAGCAGTACTGAGCCATCACTTGTGATGGTCTCAGATAAGTCTGTTATATCACACCACTTCGACAAGCCCTTCAGCGTGCACTTTCCCAGTCGCGCTGTTTGGGAGACCACCCCAGTCCTTGGAACTGGGGGGGAGTCCGTCTGGTTCACGGACGGCTCTAAAACGGACTCTGGAGTTGGTGCCGGGGTCTACTGCTTGACCAAGAAGTTTGGTTTTTACGAGAGCCTTGGCAACTTTGCCAGCGTTTTTCAGGCGGAAATCATGGCCATTTGTTTATGTGTGGATTTCTGCAACAAGAAAAACTACCGCGGACGGACGATTCAGATTTATTCGGATAGTCAGGCCGCTCTCAAGGCGCTAAATCAGTGCCTTGTCGATTCTAGACTGGTGCTCAGCTGCCTGGATCTGCTGAGTTCTTTGGCTGCCCGCAACAAGGTTCAATTGCTGTGGGTGCCAGGGCACTGCGGATACCTGGGCAATGAGAGGGCTGATATGTATGCCAAAAGGGGGGCTGAGGCGAAGTTCTTCGGACCTGAGCCTGCGGTTCCCATCCCCCATGGCATCATTCGCCATAGGATTCACTGCCGGATGTCTGCACTTCAACTGCAACTCTGGCTAGACATGGATGGGCAGAGACAAGCCAAGGAGTTTGTCCCGGGTCCTTCTATTACTAGGGCAAAGGAACTGCTTGCCCTTACCAAAAGCAAAATTAGGCTGGTCACCAGTCTCCTCACTGGACACTGCCGGCTGAATAGACACCTGCACCTACTGGGCATCGTTGATGACCCACTCTGTAGGTTCTGCCGGGAGGAAGAGGAAACCTCCTCCCATATCCTATGTTGCTGCGACTATCTCGCGGCCATGAGGTTTGAGCATTTCGATATGCATACTATGGAACCTCACCAGTTCTCTACTGTCTCGGTCAATCGGATTCTCCGATTCATCGAGGCGACAGGACTCTTCGCAGTCTAACCAGTTCGGGGCGCACAATATACCCTTGGTATCGGTGCTCGACGCGGCGACGCGTCACCCCCTTCAACAATAACAATACTTGTGGGTACTTGTGGGTACTTGTGGATACTTGTGGATACTTGTAGGTACTTGTGGGTACTTGTGGGTTCTTGTAGGTACTTGTGGGTATTTGTGGGTACTTGTGGGTGCTTGTAGGTACTTATGGGTACATATGGGTACTTGCAGGTACTTGTGGGTACTTGTGGGTGCTTGTAGGTGTTTGTGGGTACTTGTAGGTGCTTGTGGGTACTTGTAGGTACTTGTGGGTACTTGTGGGTACTTGTGGATACTTGTGGATACTTGTAGGTACTTGTGGGTACTTGTGGATACTTGTGGATACTTGTGGATACTTGTAGGTACTTGTGGGTACTTCTGGATACTTGTGGGTACTTGTAGGAGCTTGTAGGTACTTGTAGGAGCTTTTAGGTACTTGTAGGAGCTTGTAGGTACTTGTAGGAGCTTTTAGGTACTTGTAGGAGCTTGTAGGTACTTGTAGGAGCTTTTAGGTACTTGTAGGAGCTTGTAGGTACTTGTGGGTACTTGTGGGTGCTTGTGGGTGCTTGTGGGTACTTGTGGGTGCTTGAAGGTACTTGTGGGTACTTGTGGATACTTGTGGATACTTGTAGGTACTTGTGGGTACTTGTGGATACTTGTGGGTACTTGTAGGAGCTTGTAGGTACTTGTAGGTACTTGTAGGAGCTTTTAGGTACTTGTAGGAGCTTGTAGGTACTTGTAGGAGCTTGTAGGTACTTGTAGGAGCTTGTAGGTACTTGTGGGTACTCGCCCCGGGTGCTTGTAGGTGCTTGTGGATACTTGTAGGTGCTTTTGGGTGCTTGTAGGTGCTTGTGGGTACTTGCAGGTACTTGTGGGTACTTGTGGGTGCTTGTAGGTGTTTGTGGGTACTTGTGGGTACTTGTGGGTACTTGTGGATAGTTGTGGATACTTGTAGGTACTTGTGGGTACTTGTGGGTACTTGTGGATACTTGTGGATACTTGTGGATACTTGTAGGTACTTGTGGGTACTTCTGGATACTTGTGGGTACTTGTAGGAGCTTGTAGGTACTTGTAGGTACTTGTAGGAGCTTTTGGGTACTTGAAGGAGCTTGTAGGTACTTGTAGGAGCTTTTGGGTACTTGTAGGAGCTTGTAGGTACTAGTAGGAGCTTTTAGGTACTTGTAGGAGCTTGTAGGTACTTGTGGGTACTTGTGGGTGCTTGTGGGTGCTTGTGGGTACTTGTGGGTGCTTGAAGGTACTTGTGGGTACTTGCCCCGGGTACTTGTGGGTGCTTGAAGGTACTTGTGGGTACATGCCCCGGGTACTTGTGGGTGCTTGAAGGTACTTGTGGGCACTTGCCCCGGGTGCTTGTAGGTGCTTGTGGATACTTGTAGGTGCTTGTGGGTGCTTGTAGGTGCTTGTGGGTTCTTGTAGGTACTTGTGGGTACTTGTGGGTGCTTGTGGGTTCTTGTAGGTACTTGTGGGTACTTGTGGGTACTTGTGGGTGCTTGTAGGTACTTGTGGATACTTGTAGGTACTTGTGGGTACTTGTGGGTACTTGTGGATACTTGTGGATACTTGTAGGTACTTGTGGGTACTTGTGGATACTTGTGGGTACTTGATGGAGCTTGTAGGTACTTGTAGGCACTTGTAGGAGCTTTAAGGTACTTGTAGGAGCTTGTAGGTACTTGTAGGAGCTTGTAGGTACTTGTAGGAGCTTGTAGGTACTTGTGGGTACTTGTGGGTGCTTGTGGGTGCTTGTGGGTACTTGTGGGTGCTTGAAAGTACTTGTGGGTACTTGCCCCGGGTACTTGTGGGTGCTTGAAGGTACTTGTGGGTGCTTGAAGGTACTTGTGGGTACTTGCCCCGGGTACTTGTGGGTGCTTGAAGGTACTTGTGGGCACTTGCCCCGGGTGCTTGTAGGTGCTGGTGGATACTTGTAGGTGCTTGTGGGTGCTTGTAGGTGCTTGTGGGTTCTTGTAGGTACTTGTGGGTACTTGTGGGTGCTTGTAGGTACTTATGGGTACTTATGGGTACTTGCAGGTACTTGTGGGTACTTGTAGGTACTTGTAGGAGCTTTTGGGTACTTGTAGGAGCTTGTAGGTACTTGTAGGAGCTTTTAGGTACTTGTAGGAGCTTGTAGGTACTTGTGGGTACTTGTGGGTGCTTGTGGGTGCTTGTGGGTACTTGTGGGTGCTTGAAGGTACTTGTGGGTACTTGCCCCGGGTACTTGTGGGTGCTTGAAGGTACTTGTGGGTACATGCCCCGGGTACTTGTGGGTGCTTGAAGGTACTTGTGGGCACTTGCCCCGGGTGCTTGTAGGTGCTTGTGGATACTTGTAGGTGCTTGTGGGTGCTTGTAGGTGCTTGTGGGTTCTTGTAGGTACTTGTGGGTACTTGTGGGTGCTTGTGGGTTCTTGTAGGTACTTGTGGGTACTTGTGGGTACTTGTGGGTGCTTGTAGGTACTTGTGGATACTTGTAGGTACTTGTGGGTACTTGTGGGTACTTGTGGATACTTGTGGATACTTGTAGGTACTTGTGGGTACTTGTGGATACTTGTGGGTACTTGATGGAGCTTGTAGGTACTTGTAGGCACTTGTAGGAGCTTTAAGGTACTTGTAGGAGCTTGTAGGTACTTGTAGGAGCTTGTAGGTACTTGTAGGAGCTTGTAGGTACTTGTGGGTACTTGTGGGTGCTTGTGGGTGCTTGTGGGTACTTGTGGGTGCTTGAAAGTACTTGTGGGTACTTGCCCCGGGTACTTGTGGGTGCTTGAAGGTACTTGTGGGTGCTTGAAGGTACTTGTGGGTACTTGCCCCGGGTACTTGTGGGTGCTTGAAGGTACTTGTGGGCACTTGCCCCGGGTGCTTGTAGGTGCTGGTGGATACTTGTAGGTGCTTGTGGGTGCTTGTAGGTGCTTGTGGGTTCTTGTAGGTACTTGTGGGTACTTGTGGGTGCTTGTAGGTACTTATGGGTACTTATGGGTACTTGCAGGTACTTGTGGGTACTTGTGGGTGCTTGTAGGTGTTTGTGGGTACTCGTAGGTGCTTGTGGGTACTTGTAGGTGCTTGTGGGTACTTATGGGTGCTTGTGGGTGCTTGTGGGTACTTATGGGTACTTGTGGGTGCTTGTGGGTGCTTGTGGGTACTTGTAGGTACTTGTAGGTACTTGTGGGTGCTTGTGGGTACTTGTGGGTTCTTGTAGGTACTTGTAGGTACTTGTGGGTACTTGTAAGTACTTGTGGGTACTTGTAGGTGTTTGTGGGTACTTGTAGGTACTTGTGGGTACTTGTAGGTACTTGTGGGTACTTGTAGGTGCTTGTGGGTGCTTTTAGGTACTTGTGGGTACTTGTAGGTACTTGTGGGTACTTGTAGGAGCTTGTAGGTACTTGAAGGTACTTGTAGGAGCTTGTAGGTACTTTTAGGAGCTTTTAGGTACTTGTAGGAGCTTGTAGGTACTTGTAGGAGCTTTTAGGTACTTGTAGGAGCTTGTAGGTACTTGTGGGTGCTTGTGGGTGCTTGTGGGTACTTGTGGGTACTTGTGGGTGCTTGTAGGTACTTATGGGTACATATGGGTACTTGCAGGTACTTGTGGGTACTTGTGGGTGCTTGTAGGTGTTTGTAGGTACTTGTGGGTGCTTGTGGGTACTTGTGGGTTCTTGTAGGTACTTGTAGGTACTTGTGGGTACTTGTAAGTACTTGTGGGTACTTGTAGGTGTTTGTGGGTACTTGTAGGTACTTGTGGGTACTTGTAGGTACTTGTGGGTACTTGTAGGTGCTTGTGGGTGCTTTTAGGTACTTGTGGGTACTTGTAGGTACTTGTGGGTACTTGTAGGAGCTTGTAGGTACTTGAAGGTACTTGTAGGAGCTTGTAGGTACTTTTAGGAGCTTTTAGGTACTTGTAGGAGCTTGTAGGTACTTGTAGGAGCTTTTAGGTACTTATGGGTGCTTGTGGGTACTTGTGGGTGCTTGTGGGTTCTTGTAGGTACTTGTGGGTACTTGTGGGTGCTTGTAGGTACTTATGGGTACATATGGGTACTTGCAGGTACTTGTGGGTACTTGTGGGTGCTTGTAGGTGTTTGTGGGTACTTGTAGGTGCTTGTGGGTACTTGTAGGTACTTGTGGGTACTTGTGGGTACTTGTGGATACTTGTGGATACTTGTAGGTACTTGTGGGTACTTGTGGGTTCTTGTAGGTACTTGTGGGTATTTGTGGGTACTTGTGGGTGCTTGTAGGTACTTATGGGTACATATGGGTACTTGCAGGTACTTGTGGGTACTTGTGGGTGCTTGTAGGTGTTTGTGGGTACTTGTAGGTGCTTGTGGGTACTTGTAGGTACTTGTGGGTACTTGTGGGTACTTGTGGATACTTGTGGATACTTGTAGGTACTTGTGGGTACTTGTGGATACTTGTGGATACTTGTGGATACTTGTAGGTACTTGTGGGTACTTCTGGATACTTGTGGGTACTTGTAGGAGCTTGTAGGTACTTGTAGGTACTTGTAGGAGCTTTTAGGTACTTGTAGGAGCTTGTAGGTACTTGTAGGAGCTTTTAGGTACTTGTAGGAGCTTGTAGGTACTTGTAGGAGCTTTTAGGTACTTGTAGGAGCTTGTAGGTACTTGTGGGTACTTGTGGGTGCTTGTGGGTGCTTGTGGGTACTTGTGGGTGCTTGAAGGTACTTGTGGGTACTTGCCCCGGGTACTTGTGGGTGCTTGAAGGTACTTGTGGGTGCTTGAAGGTACTTGTGGGTACATGCCCCGGGTACTTGTGGTTGCTTGAAGGTACTTGTGGGCACTTGCCCCGGGTGCTTGTAGGTGCTTGTGGATACTTGTAGGTGCTTGTGGGTGCTTGTAGGTGCTTGTGGGTACTTGTAGGTACTTGTGGGTACTTTTAGGTACTTGTGGGTACTTGTAGGTACTTGTGGGTGCTTGTGGGTACTTGTGGATACTTGTAGGTACTTGTGGGTACTTGTGGATACTTGTGGATACTTGTAGGTACTTGTGGGTACTTGTGGATACTTGTGGGTACTTGTAGGAGCTTGTAGGTACTTGTAGGAGCTTTTAGGTACTTGTAGGAGCTTGTAGGTACTTGTAGGAGCTTGTAGGTACTTGTAGGAGCTTGTAGGTACTTGTGGGTACTTGTGGGTGCTTGTGGGTACTTGTGGGTGCTTGAAGGTACTTGTGGGTACTTGCCCCGGGTACTTGTGGGTGCTTGAAGGTACTTGTGGGTGCTTGAAGGTACTTGTGGGTACTTGCCCCGGGTACTTGTGGGTGCTTGAAGGTACTTGTGGGCACTTGCCCCGGGTGCTTGTAGGTGCTGGTGGATACTTGTAGGTGCTTGTGGGTGCTTGTAGGTGCTTGTGGGTTCTTGTAGGTACTTGTGGGTACTTGTGGGTGCTTGTAGGTACTTATGGGTACTTATGGGTACTTGCAGGTACTTGTGGGTACTTGTGGGTGCTTGTAGGTGTTTGTGGGTACTCGTTGGTGCTTGTGGGTACTTGTAGGTGCTTGTGGGTTCTTATGGGTGCTTGTGGGTGCTTGTGGGTACTTATGGGTACTTGTGGGTGCTTGTGGGTGCTTGTAGGAGCTTTTAGGTACTTGTAGGAGCTTGTAGGTACTTGTAGGAGCTTTTAGGTACTTGTAGGAGCTTGTAGGTACTTGTAGGAGCTTGTAGGTACTTGTAGGAGCTTTTAGGTACTTGTAGGAGCTTGTAGGTACTTGTAGGAGCTTTTAGGTACTTGTAGGAGCTTGTAGGTACTTGTGGGTACTTGTGGGTGCTTGAAAGTACTTGTGGGTACTTGCCCCGGGTACTTGTGGGTGCTTGAAGGTACTTGTGGGTGCTTGAAGGTACTTGTGGGTGCTTGAAGGTACTTGTGGTTACATGCCCCGGGTACTTGTGGGTGCTTGAAGGTACTTGTGGGCACTTGCCCCGGGTGCTTGTAGGTGCTTGTGGATACTTGTGGGTGCTTGTGGGTACTTGTGGGTACTTGTAGGTACTTGTGGGTACTTTTAGGTACTTTTAGGTACTTGTGGGTACTTGTAGGTACTTGTGGGTGCTTGTGGGTACTTGTGGATACTTGTAGGTACTTGTGGGTACTTGTGGGTACTTGTGGGTACTTGTGGGTACTTGTGGATACTTGTGGATACTTGTAGGTACTTGTGGGTACTTGTGGATACTTGTGGGTACTTGTAGGTACTTGTGGGTGCTTGTGGGTACTTGTGGATACTTGTAGGTACTTGTGGGTACTTGTGGATACTTGTGGATACTTGTAGGTACTTGTGGGTACTTGTGGATACTTGTGGGTACTTGTAGGAGCTTGTAGGTACTTGTAGGAGCTTTTAGGTACTTGTAGGAGCTTGTAGGTACTTGTAGGAGCTTGTAGGTACTTGTAGGAGCTTGTAGGTACTTGTGGGTACTTGTGGGTGCTTGTGGGTACTTGTGGGTGCTTGAAGGTACTTGTGGGTACTTGCCCCGGGTACTTGTGGGTGCTTGAAGGTACTTGTGGGTGCTTGAAGGTACTTGTGGGTGCTTGAAGGTACTTGTGGGTACTTGCCCCGGGTACTTGTGGGTGCTTGAAGGTACTTGTGGGCACTTGCCCCGGATGCTTGTAGGTGCTGGTGGATACTTGTAGGTGCTTGTGGGTGCTTGCCCCGGGTACTTGTGGGTGCTTGAAGGTACTTGTGGGTGCTTGAAGGTACTTGTGGGCACTTGCCCCGGGTGCTTGTAGGTGCTGGTGGATACTTGTAGGTGCTTGTGGGTGCTTGTAGGTGCTTGTGGGTTCTTGTAGGTACTTGTGGGTACTTGTGGGTGCTTGTAGGTACTTATGGGTACTTATGGGTACTTGCAGGTACTTGTGGGTACTTGTGGGTGCTTGTAGGTGTTTGTGGGTACTCGTTGGTGCTTGTGGGTACTTGTAGGTGCTTGTGGGTACTTATGGGTGCTTGTGGGTGCTTGTGGGTACTTATGGGTACTTGTGGGTGCTTGTGGGTGCTTGTAGGAGCTTTTAGGTACTTGTAGGAGCTTGTAGGTACTTGTAGGAGCTTTTAGGTACTTGTAGGAGCTTGTAGGTACTTGTAGGAGCTTGTAGGTACTTGTAGGAGCTTTTAGGTACTTGTAGGAGCTTGTAGGTACTTGTAGGAGCTTTTAGGTACTTGTAGGAGCTTGTAGGTACTTGTGGGTACTTGTGGGTGCTTGAAAGTACTTGTGGGTACTTGCCCCGGGTACTTGTGGGTGCTTGAAGGTACTTGTGGGTGCTTGAAGGTACTTGTGGTTACATGCCCCGGGTACTTGTGGGTGCTTGAAGGTACTTGTGGGCACTTGCCCCGGGTGCTTGTAGGTGCTTGTGGATACTTGTGGGTGCTTGTGGGTACTTGTGGGTACTTGTAGGTACTTGTGGGTACTTTTAGGTACTTTTAGGTACTTGTGGGTACTTGTAGGTACTTGTGGGTGCTTGTGGGTACTTGTGGATACTTGTAGGTACTTGTGGGTACTTGTGGGTACTTGTGGATACTTGTGGATACTTGTAGGTACTTGTGGGTACTTGTGGATACTTGTGGGTACTTGTAGGTACTTGTGGGTGCTTGTGGGTACTTGTGGATACTTGTAGGTACTTGTGGGTACTTGTGGATACTTGTGGATACTTGTAGGTACTTGTGGGTACTTGTGGATACTTGTGGGTACTTGTAGGAGCTTGTAGGTACTTGTAGGAGCTTTTAGGTACTTGTAGGAGCTTGTAGGTACTTGTAGGAGCTTGTAGGTACTTGTAGGAGCTTGTAGGTACTTGTGGGTACTTGTGGGTGCTTGTGGGTACTTGTGGGTGCTTGAAGGTACTTGTGGGTACTTGCCCCGGGTACTTGTGGGTGCTTGAAGGTACTTGTGGGTGCTTGAAGGTACTTGTGGGTACTTGAAGGTACTTGTGGGTACTTGCCCCGGGTACTTGTGGGTGCTTGAAGGTACTTGTGGGCACTTGCCCCGGGTGCTTGTAGGTGCTGGTGGATACTTGTAGGTGCTTGTGGGTGCTTGCCCCGGGTACTTGTGGGTGCTTGAAGGTACTTGTGGGTGCTTGAAGGTACTTGTGGGCACTTGCCCCGGGTGCTTGTAGGTGCTGGTGGATACTTGTAGGTGCTTGTGGGTGCTTGTAGGTGCTTGTGGGTTCTTGTAGGTACTTGTGGGTACTTGTGGGTGCTTGTAGGTACTTATGGGTACTTATGGGTGATTGCAGGTACTTGTGGGTACTTGTGGGTGCTTGTAGGTGTTTGTGGGTACTCGTTGGTGCTTGTGGGTACTTGTAGGTGCTTGTGGGTACTTATGGGTGCTTGTGGGTGCTTGTGGGTACTTATGGGTACTTGTGGGTGCTTGTGGGTGCTTGTAGGAGCTTTTAGGTACTTGTAGGAGCTTGTAGGTACTTGTAGGAGCTTTTAGGTACTTGTAGGAGCTTGTAGGTACTTGTAGGAGCTTGTAGGTACTTGTAGGAGCTTTTAGGTACTTGTAGGAGCTTGTAGGTACTTGTAGGAGCTTTTAGGTACTTGTAGGAGCTTGTAGGTACTTGTGGGTACTTGTGGGTGCTTGAAAGTACTTGTGGGTACTTGCCCCGGGTACTTGTGGGTGCTTGAAGGTACTTGTGGGTGCTTGAAGGTACTTGTGGTTACATGCCCCGGGTACTTGTGGGTGCTTGAAGGTACTTGTGGGCACTTGCCCCGGGTGCTTGTAGGTGCTTGTGGATACTTGTGGGTGCTTGTGGGTACTTGTGGGTACTTGTAGGTACTTGTGGGTACTTTTAGGTACTTTTAGGTACTTGTGGGTACTTGTAGGTACTTGTGGGTGCTTGTGGGTACTTGTGGATACTTGTAGGTACTTGTGGGTACTTGTGGGTACTTGTGGATACTTGTGGATACTTGTAGGTACTTGTGGGTACTTGTGGATACTTGTGGGTACTTGTAGGTACTTGTGGGTGCTTGTGGGTACTTGTGGATACTTGTAGGTACTTGTGGGTACTTGTGGATACTTGTGGATACTTGTAGGTACTTGTGGGTACTTGTGGATACTTGTGGGTACTTGTAGGAGCTTGTAGGTACTTGTAGGAGCTTTTAGGTACTTGTAGGAGCTTGTAGGTACTTGTAGGAGCTTGTAGGTACTTGTAGGAGCTTGTAGGTACTTGTGGGTACTTGTGGGTGCTTGTGGGTACTTGTGGGTGCTTGAAGGTACTTGTGGGTACTTGCCCCGGGTACTTGTGGGTGCTTGAAGGTACTTGTGGGTGCTTGAAGGTACTTGTGGGTACTTGCCCCGGGTACTTGTGGGTGCTTGAAGGTACTTGTGGGCACTTGCCCCGGGTGCTTGTAGGTGCTGGTGGATACTTGTAGGTGCTTGTGGGTGCTTGTAGGTGCTTGTGGGTTCTTGTAGGTACTTGTGGGTACTTGTGGGTGCTTGTAGGTACTTATGGGTACTTATGGGTACTTGCAGGTACTTGTGGGTACTTGTGGGTGCTTGTAGGTGTTTGTGGGTACTCGTTGGTGCTTGTGGGTACTTGTAGGTGCTTGTGGGTACTTATGGGTGCTTGTGGGTGCTTGTGGGTACTTATGGGTACTTGTGGGTGCTTGTGGGTGCTTGTAGGAGCTTTTAGGTACTTGTAGGAGCTTGTAGGTACTTGTAGGAGCTTTTAGGTACTTGTAGGAGCTTGTAGGTACTTGTAGGAGCTTGTAGGTACTTGTAGGAGCTTTTAGGTACTTGTAGGAGCTTGTAGGTACTTGTAGGAGCTTTTAGGTACTTGTAGGAGCTTGTAGGTACTTGTGGGTACTTGTGGGTGCTTGAAAGTACTTGTGGGTACTTGCCCCGGGTACTTGTGGGTGCTTGAAGGTACTTGTGGGTGCTTGAAGGTACTTGTGGGTGCTTGAAGGTACTTGTGGTTACATGCCCCGGGTACTTGTGGGTGCTTGAAGGTACTTGTGGGCACTTGCCCCGGGTGCTTGTAGGTGCTTGTGGATACTTGTGGGTGCTTGTGGGTACTTGTGGGTACTTGTAGGTACTTGTGGGTACTTTTAGGTACTTTTAGGTACTTGTGGGTACTTGTAGGTACTTGTGGGTGCTTGTGGGTACTTGTGGATACTTGTAGGTACTTGTGGGTACTTGTGGGTACTTGTGGATACTTGTGGATACTTGTAGGTACTTGTGGGTACTTGTGGATACTTGTGGGTACTTGTAGGAGCTTGTAGGTACTTGTAGGTACTTGTAGGAGCTTTTAGGTACTTGTAGGAGCTTGTAGGTACTTGTAGGAGCTTGTAGGTACTTGTAGGAGCTTGTAGGTACTTGTGGGTACTTGTGGGTGCTTGTGGGTGCTTGTGGGTACTTGTGGGTGCTTGAAGGTACTTGTGGGTACTTGCCCCGGGTACTTGTGGGTGCTTGAAGGTACTTGTGGGTGCTTGAAGGTACTTGTGGGTGCTTGAAGGTACTTGTGGGTACTTGCCCCGGGTACTTGTGGGTGCTTGAAGGTACTTGTGGGCACTTGCCCCGGGTGCTTGTAGGTGCTGGTGGATACTTGTAGGTGCTTGTGGGTGGTTGTAGGTGCTTAAGGGTTCTTGTAGGTACTTGTGGGTACTTGTGGGTGCTTGTAGGTACTTATGGGTACTTGCAGGTACTTGTGGGTACTTGTGGGTGCTTGTAGGTGTTTGTGGGTACTCGTAGGTGCTTGTGGGTACTTGTAGGTGCTTGTGGGTACTTATGGGTGCTTGTGGGTGCTTGTGGGTACTTATGGGTACTTGTGGGTGCTTGTGGGTACTTGTAGGTACTTGTAGGTACTTGTGGGTGCTTGTGGGTACTTGTGGGTTCTTGTAGGCACTTGTAGGCACTTGTAGGTACTTGTGGGTACTTGTAAGTACTTGTGGGTACTTGTAGGTGTTTGTGGGTACTTGTAGGTACTTGTGGGTACTTGTAGGTACTTGTGGGTACTTGTAGGTGCTTGTGGGTGCTTTTAGGTACTTGTGGGTACTTGTAGGAGCTTGTAGGTACTTGAAGGTACTTGTAGGAGCTTGTAGGTACTTTAAGGAGCTTTTAGGTACTTGTAGGAGCTTGTAGGTACTTGTAGGAGCTTTTAGGTACTTGTAGGAGCTTGTAGGTACTTGTGGGTGCTTGTGGGTACTTTTGGGTGCTTGTGGGTACTTATGGGTGCTTGTGGGTACTTGTGGGTGCTTGTGGGTTCTTGTAGGTACTTGTGGGTACTTGTGGGTGCTTGTAGGTACTTATGGGTACATATGGGTACTTGCAGGTACTTGGGGGTACTTGTGGGTGCTTGTAGGTGTTTGTGGGTACTTGTAGGTGCTTGTGGGTACTTGTAGGTACTTTTGGGTACTTGTGGGTACTTGTGGGTACTTGTGGATACTTGTGGATACTTGTAGGTACTTGTGGGTACTTGTGGATACTTGTGGATACTTGTAGGTACTTGTGGGTACTTCTGGATACTTGTGGGTACTTGTAGGAGCTTGTAGGTACTTGTAGGTACTTGTAGGTACTTGTAGGAGCTTTTAGGTACTTGTAGGAGCTTGTAGGTACTTGTAGGAGCTTTTAGGTACTTGTAGGAGCTTGTAGGTACTTGTGGGTACTTGTGGGTGCTTGTGGGTGCTTGTGGGTACTTGTGGGTGCTTGAAGGTACTTGTGGGTACTTGCCCCGGGTACTTGTGGGTGCTTGAAGGTACTTGTGGGTGCTTGAAGGTACTTGTGGGTACATGCCCCGGGTACTTGTGGGTGCTTGAAGGTACTTGTGGGCACTTGCCCCGGGTGCTTGTAGGTGCTTGTGGATACTTGTAGGTGCTTGTGGGTGCTTGTAGGTGCTTGTGGGTTCTTGTAGGTACTTGTGGGTACTTGTGGGTGCTTGTGGATACTTGTGGGTACTTGTAGGTACTTGTGGGTACTTTTAGGTACTTTTAGGTACTTGTAGGAGCTTGTAGGTACTTGTAGGAGCTTGTAGGTACTTGTAGGAGCTTTTAGGTACTTGTAGGAGCTTGTAGGTACTTGTAGGAGCTTTTAGGTACTTGTAGGAGCTTGTAGGTACTTGTGGGTACTTGTGGGTGCTTGAAAGTACTTGTGGGTACTTGCCCCGGGTACTTGTGGGTGCTTGAAGGTACTTGTGGGTGCTTGAAGGTACTTGTGGTTACATGCCCCGGGTACTTGTGGGTGCTTGAAGGTACTTGTGGGCACTTGCCCCGGGTGCTTGTAGGTGCTTGTGGATACTTGTAGGTGCTTGTGGGTGCTTGTAGGTGCTTGTGGGTTCTTGTAGGTACTTGTGGGTACTTGTGGGTGCTTGTGGGTACTTGTGGGTACTTGTAGGTACTTGTGGGTACTTTTAGGTACTTTTAGGTACTTTTAGGTACTTGTGGGTACTTGTAGGTACTTGTGGGTGCTTGTGGGTAGTTGTGGATACTTGTAGGTACTTGTGGGTACTTGTGGGTACTTGTGGATACTTGTGGATACTTGTAGGTACTTGTGGGTACTTGTGGATACTTGTGGGTACTTGTAGGAGCTTGTAGGTACTTGTAGGTACTTGTAGGAGCTTTTAGGTACTTGTAGGAGCTTGTAGGTACTTGTAGGAGCTTGTAGGTACTTGTAGGAGCTTGTAGGTACTTGTGGGTACTTGTGGGTGCTTGTGGGTGCTTGTGGGTACTTGTGGGTGCTTGAAGGTACTTGTGGGTACTTGCCCCGGGTACTTGTGGGTGCTTGAAGGTACTTGTGGGTGCTTGAAGGTACTTGTGGGTGCTTGAAGGTACTTGTGGGTACTTGCCCCGGGTACTTGTGGGTGCTTGAAGGTACTTGTGGGCACTTGCCCCGGGTGCTTGTAGGTGCTGGTGGATACTTGTAGGTGCTTGTGGGTGGTTGTAGGTGCTTAAGGGTTCTTGTAGGTACTTGTGGGTACTTGTGGGTGCTTGTAGGTACTTATGGGTACTTGCAGGTACTTCTGGGTACTTGTGGGTGCTTGTAGGTGTTTGTGGGTACTCGTAGGTGCTTGTGGGTACTTGTAGGTGCTTGTGGGTACTTATGGGTGCTTGTGGGTGCTTGTGGGTACTTATGGGTACTTGTGGGTGCTTGTGGGTACTTGCAGGTACTTGTAGGTACTTGTGGGTGCTTGTGGGTACTTGTGGGTTCTTGTAGGCACTTGTAGGCACTTGTAGGTACTTGTGGGTACTTGTAAGTACTTGTGGGTACTTGTAGGTGTTTGTGGGTACTTGTAGGTACTTGTGGGTACTTGTAGGTACTTGTGGGTACTTGTAGGTGCTTGTGGGTGCTTTTAGGTACTTGTGGGTACTTGTAGGTACTTGTGGGTACTTGTAGGAGCTTGTAGGTACTTGAAGGTACTTGTAGGAGCTTGTAGGTACTTTAAGGAGCTTTTAGGTACTTGTAGGAGCTTGTAGGTACTTGTAGGAGCTTTTAGGTACTTGTAGGAGCTTGTAGGTACTTGTGGGTGCTTGTGGGTACTTTTGGGTGCTTGTGGGTACTTATGGGTGCTTGTGGGTACTTGTGGGTGCTTGTGGGTTCTTGTAGGTACTTGTGGGTACTTGTGGGTACTTGTGGGTACTTGTGGGTGCTTGTAGGTACTTATGGGTACATATGGGTACTTGCAGGTACTTGGGGGTACTTGTGGGTGCTTGTAGGTGTTTGTGGGTACTTGTAGGTGCTTGTGGGTACTTGTAGGTACTTGTGGGTACTTGTGGGTACTTGTGGGTACTTGTGGATACTTGTGGATACTTGTAGGTACTTGTGGGTACTTGTGGATACTTGTGGATACTTGTAGGTACTTGTGGGTACTTCTGGATACTTGTGGGTACTTGTAGGAGCTTGTAGGTACTTGTAGGTACTTGTAGGAGCTTTTAGGTACTTGTAGGAGCTTGTAGGTACTTGTAGGAGCTTTTAGGTACTTGTAGGAGCTTGTAGGTACTTGTGGGTACTTGTGGGTGCTTGTGGGTGCTTGTGGGTACTTGTGGGTACTTGCCCCGGGTACTTGTGGGTGCTTGAAGGTACTTGTGGGTGCTTGAAGGTACTTGTGGGTGCTTGAAGGTACTTGTGGGTGCTTGAAGGTACTTGTGGGTACTTGCCCCGGGTACTTGTGGGTGCTTGAAGGTACTTGTGGGCACTTGCCCCGGGTGCTTGTAGGTGCTGGTGGATACTTGTAGGTGCTTGTGGGTGGTTGTAGGTGCTTAAGGGTTCTTGTAGGTACTTGTGGGTACTTGTGGGTGCTTGTAGGTACTTATGGGTACTTGCAGGTACTTCTGGGTACTTGTGGGTGCTTGTAGGTGTTTGTGGGTACTCGTAGGTGCTTGTGGGTACTTGTAGGTGCTTGTGGGTACTTATGGGTGCTTGTGGGTGCTTGTGGGTACTTATGGGTACTTGTGGGTGCTTGTGGGTACTTGCAGGTACTTGTAGGTACTTGTGGGTGCTTGTGGGTACTTGTGGGTTCTTGTAGGCACTTGTAGGCACTTGTAGGTACTTGTGGGTACTTGTAAGTACTTGTGGGTACTTGTAGGTGTTTGTGGGTACTTGTAGGTACTTGTGGGTACTTGTAGGTACTTGTGGGTACTTGTAGGTGCTTGTGGGTGCTTTTAGGTACTTGTGGGTACTTGTAGGTACTTGTGGGTACTTGTAGGAGCTTGTAGGTACTTGAAGGTACTTGTAGGAGCTTGTAGGTACTTTAAGGAGCTTTTAGGTACTTGTAGGAGCTTGTAGGTACTTGTAGGAGCTTTTAGGTACTTGTAGGAGCTTGTAGGTACTTGTGGGTGCTTGTGGGTACTTTTGGGTGCTTGTGGGTACTTATGGGTGCTTGTGGGTACTTGTGGGTGCTTGTGGGTTCTTGTAGGTACTTGTGGGTACTTGTGGGTACTTGTGGGTACTTGTGGGTGCTTGTAGGTACTTATGGGTACATATGGGTACTTGCAGGTACTTGGGGGTACTTGTGGGTGCTTGTAGGTGTTTGTGGGTACTTGTAGGTGCTTGTGGGTACTTGTAGGTACTTGTGGGTACTTGTGGGTACTTGTGGGTACTTGTGGATACTTGTGGATACTTGTAGGTACTTGTGGGTACTTGTGGATACTTGTGGATACTTGTAGGTACTTGTGGGTACTTCTGGATACTTGTGGGTACTTGTAGGAGCTTGTAGGTACTTGTAGGTACTTGTAGGAGCTTTTAGGTACTTGTAGGAGCTTGTAGGTACTTGTAGGAGCTTTTAGGTACTTGTAGGAGCTTGTAGGTACTTGTGGGTACTTGTGGGTGCTTGTGGGTGCTTGTGGGTACTTGTGGGTACTTGCCCCGGGTACTTGTGGGTGCTTGAAGGTACTTGTGGGTGCTTGAAGGTACTTGTGGGTGCTTGAAGGTACTTGTGGGTACATGCCCCGGGTACTTGTGGGTGCTTGAAGGTACTTGTGGGCACTTGCCCCGGGTGCTTGTAGGTGCTTGTGGATACTTGTAGGTGCTTGTGGGTGCTTGTAGGTGCTTGTGGGTTCTTGTAGGTACTTGTGGGTACTTGTGGGTGCTTGTGGATACTTGTGGATACTTGTAGGTACTTGTGGGTACTTTTAGGTACTTTTAGGTACTTTTAGGTACTTGTGGGTACTTGTAGGTACTTGTGGGTGCTTGTGGGTACTTGTGGATACTTGTAGGTACTTGTGGGTACTTGTGGATACTTGTGGATACTTGTAGGTACTTGTGGGTACTTGTGGATACTTGTGGGTACTTGAAGAGCTTGTAGGTACTTGTAGGTACTTGTAGGAGCTTTTAGGTACTTGTAGGAGCTTGTAGGTACTTGTAGGAGCTTGTAGGTACTTGTAGGAGCTTGTAGGTACTTGTGGGTACTCGCCCCGGGTGCTTGTAGGTGCTTGTGGATACTTGTAGGTGCTTTTGGGTGCTTGTAGGTGCTTGTGGGTACTTGCAGGTACTTGTGGGTACTTGTGGGTGCTTGTAGGTGTTTGTGGGTACTTGTAGGTGCTTGTGGGTACTTGTAGGTACTTGTGGGTACTTGTGGGTACTTGTGGATAGTTGTGGATACTTGTAGGTACTTGTGGGTACTTGTGGATACTTGTGGATACTTGTAGGTACTTGTGGGTACTTCTGGATACTTGTGGGTACTTGTAGGAGCTTGTAGGTACTTGTAGGAGCTTTTAGGTACTTGTAGGAGCTTGTAGGTACTTGTAGGAGCTTTTAGGTACTTGTAGGAGCTTGTAGGTACTTGTGGGTACTTGTGGGTGCTTGTGGGTGCTTGTGGGTACTTGTGGGTGCTTGAAGGTACTTGTGGGTACTTGCCCCGGGTACTTGTGGGTGCTTGAAGGTACTTGTGGGTGCTTGAAGGTACTTGTGGGTACATGCCCCGGGTACTTGTGGGTGCTTGAAGGTACTTGTGGGCACTTGCCCCGGGTGCCTGTAGGTGCTTGTGGATACTTGTAGGTGCTTGTGGGTGCTTGTAGGTGCTTGTGGGTTCTTGTAGGTACTTGTGGGTACTTGTGGGTGCTTGTGGGTTCTTGTAGGTACTTGTGGGTACTTGTGGGTACTTGTGGGTGCTTGTGGGTACTTGTGGATACTTGTAGGTACTTGTGGGTACTTGTGGGTACTTGTGGATACTTGTGGATACTTGTAGGTACTTGTGGGTACTTGTGGATACTTGTGGGTACTTGATGGAGCTTGTAGGTACTTGTAGGCACTTGTAGGAGCTTTAAGGTACTTGTAGGAGCTTGTAGGTACTTGTAGGAGCTTGTAGGTACTTGTAGGAGCTTGTAGGTCCTTTTGGTACTTGTGGGTGCTTGTGGGTGCTTGTGGGTACTTGTGGGTGCTTGAAAGTACTTGTGGGTACTTGCCCCGGGTACTTGTGGGTGCTTGAAGGTACTTGTGGGTGCTTGAAGGTACTTGTGGGCACTTGCCCCGGGTGCTTGTAGGTGCTGGTGGATACTTGTAGGTGCTTGTGGGTGCTTGTAGGTGCTTGTGGGTTCTTGTAGGTACTTGTGGGTACTTGTGGGTGCTTGTAGGTACTTATGGGTACTTATGGGTACTTGCAGGTACTTGTGGGTACTTGTGGGTGCTTGTAGGTGTTTGTGGGTACTCGTAGGTGCTTGTGGGTACTTGTAGGTGCTTGTGGGTACTTATGGGTGCTTGTGGGTGCTTGTGGGTACTTATGGGTACTTGTGGGTGCTTGTGGGTGCTTGTGGGTACTTGTAGGTACTTGTGGGTGCTTGTGGGTACTTGTGGGTTCTTGTAGGTACTTGTAGATACTTGTGGGTACTTGTAAGTACTTGTGGGTACTTGTAGGTGTTTGTGGGTACTTGTAGGTACTTGTGGGTACTTGTAGGTACTTGTGGGTACTTGTAGGTGCTTGTGGGTGCTTTTAGGTGCTTTTAGGTACTTGTGGGTACTTGTAGGTACTTGTGGGTACTTGTAGGAGCTTGTAGGTACTTGTAGGAGCTTGTAGGTACTTTTAGGAGCTTTTAGGTACTTGTAGGAGCTTGTAGGTACTTGTAGGAGCTTTTAGGTACTTGTAGGAGCTTGTAGGTACTTGTGGGTGCTTGTGGGTACTTTTGGGTGCTTGTGGGTACTTATGGGTGCTTGTGGGTACTTGTGGGTGCTTGTGGGTTCTTGTAGGTACTTGTGGGTACTTGTGGGTACTTGTGGGTGCTTGTAGGTACTTATGGGTACATATGGGTACTTGCAGGTACTTGTTGGTACTTGTGGGTGCTTGTAGGTGTTTGTGGGTACTTGTAGGTGCTTGTGGGTACTTGTAGGTACTTGTGGGTACTTGTGGGTACTTGTGGGTACTTGTGGGTACTTGTGGATACTTGTGGATACTTGTAGGTACTTGTGGGTACTTGTGGATACTTGTGGATACTTGTAGGTACTTGTGGGTACTTCTGGATACTTGTGGGTACTTGTAGGAGCTTGTAGGTACTTGTAGGAGCTTTTAGGTACTTGTAGGAGCTTGTACGTACTTGTAGGAGCTTTTAGGTACTTGTAGGAGCTTGTAGGTACTTGTAGGAGCTTTTAGGTACTTGTAGGAGCTTGTAGGTACTTGTGGGTACTTGTGGGTGCTTGTGGGTGCTTGTGGGTACTTGTGGGTGCTTGAAGGTACTTGTGGGTACTTGCCCCGGGTACTTGTGGGTGCTTGAAGGTACTTGTGGGTGCTTGAAGGTACTTGTGGGTACATGCCCCGGGTACTTGTGGGTGCTTGAAGGTACTTGTGGGCACTTGCCCCGGGTGCTTGTAGGTGCTTGTGGATACTTGTAGGTGCTTGTGGGTTCTTGTAGGTACTTGTGGGTACTTGTGGGTGCTTGTGGGTACTTGTGGGTACTTTTAGGTACTTGTGGGTACTTGTGGGTGCTTGTGGGTACTTGTGGATACTTGTAGGTACTTGTGGGTACTTGTGGATACTTGTGGATACTTGTAGGTACTTGTGGGTACTTGTGGATACTTGTGGGTACTTGTAGGAGCTTGTAGGTACTTGTAGGTACTTGTAGGAGCTTTTAGGTACTTGTAGGAGCTTGTAGGTACTTGTAGGAGCTTGTAGGTACTTGTGGGTGCTTGTGGGTACTTGTGGGTGCTTGAAGGTACTTGTGGGTACTTGCCCCGGGTACTTGTGGGTGCTTGAAGGTACTTGTGGGTGCTTGAAGGTACTTGTGGGTACTTGCCCCGGGTACTTGTGGGTGCTTGAAGGTACTTGTGGGCACTTGCCCCGGGTGCTTGTAGGTGCTGGTGGATACTTGTAGGTGCTTGTGGGTGGTTGTAGGTGCTTGTGGGTTCTTGTAGGTACTTGTGGGTACTTGTGGGTGCTTGTAGGTACTTATGGGTACTTATGGGTACTTGCAGGTACTTGTGGGTACTTGTGGGTGCTTGTAGGTGTTTGTGGGTACTCGTAGGTGCTTGTGGGTACTTGTAGGTGCTTGTGGGTACTTATGGGTGCTTGTGGGTGCTTGTGGGTACTTATGGGTACTTGTGGGTGCTTGTGGGTGCTTGTGGGTACTTGTAGGTACTTGTGGGTGCTTGTGGGTACTTGTGGGTTCTTGTAGGTACTTGTAGGTACTTGTGGGTACTTGTAAGTACTTGTGGGTACTTGTAGGTGTTTGTGGGTACTTGTAGGTACTTGTGGGTAATTGTAGGTACTTGTGGGTACTTGTGGGTACTTGTAGGTGCTTGTGGGTGCTTTTAGGTACTTGTGGGTACTTGTAGGTACTTGTGGGTACTTGTAGGAGCTTGTAGGTACTTGAAGGTACTTGTAGGAGCTTGTAGGTACTTGTAGGAGCTTTTAGGTACTTGTAGGAGCTTGTAGGTACTTGTAGGAGCTTTTAGGTACTTGTAGGAGCTTGTAGGTACTTGTGGGTGCTTGTGGGTGCTTGTGGGTACTTGTGGGTACTTGTAGGTACTTGTGGGTACTTGTAGGTGCTTGTGGGTGCTTGTGGGTGCTTTTAGGTACTTGTGGGTACTTGTAGGTACTTGTGGGTACTTGTAGGAGCTTGTAGGTACTTGAAGGTACTTGTAGGAGCTTGTAGGTACTTGTAGGAGCTTTTAGGTACTTGTAGGAGCTTGTAGGTACTTGTAGGAGCTTTTAGGTACTTGTAGGAGCTGGTAGGTACTTGTGGGTGCTTGTGGGTGCTTGTGGGTACTTGTGTGTGCTTGTGGGTACTTATGGGTGCTTGTGGGTACTTGTGGGTGCTTGTGGGTTCTTGTAGGTACTTGTGGGTACTTGTGGGTGCTTGTAGGTACTTATGGGTACATATGGGTACTTGCAGGTACTTGTGGGTACTTGTGGGTGCTTGTAGGTGTTTGTGGGTACTTGTAGGTGCTTGTGGGTACTTGTAGGTACTTGTGGGTACTTGTGGGTACTTGTGGATACTTGTGGATACTTGTGGATACTTGTGGGTACTTGTAGGAGCTTGTAGGTACTTGTAGGTACTTGTAGGAGCTTTTAGGTACTTGTAGGAGCTTGTAGGTACTTGTAGGAGCTTTTAGGTACTTGTAGGAGCTTGTAGGTACTTGTAGGAGCTTTTAGGTACTTGTAGGAGCTTGTAGGTACTTGTGGGTACTTGTGGGTGCTTGTGGGTGCTTGTGGGTACTTGTGGGTGCTTGAAGGTACTTGTAAGTACTTGCCCCGGGTACTTGTGGGTGCTTGAAGGTACTTGTGGGTACATGCCCCGGGTACTTGTGGGTGCTTGAAGGTACTTGTGGGCACTTGCCCCGGGTGCTTGTAGGTGCTTGTGGATACTTGTAGGTGCTTGTGGGTTCTTGTAGGTGCTTGTGGGTACTTATGGGTGCTTGTGGGTGCTTGTGGGTACTTATGGGTACTTGTGGGTGCTTGTGGGTGCTTGTGGGTACTTGTAGGTACTTGTAGGTACTTGTGGGTGCTTGTGGGTACTTGTGGGTTCTTGTAGGTACTTGTAGATACTTGTGGGTACTTGTAAGTACTTGTGGGTACTTGTAGGTGCTTGTGGGTACTTGTGGGTACTTTTAGGTACTTGTGGGTACTTGTAGGTACTTGTGGGTGCTTGTGGGTACTTGTGGATACTTGTAGGTACTTGTGGGTACTTGTGGATACTTGTGGATACTTGTAGGTACTTGTGGGTACTTGTGGATACTTGTGGGTACTTGTAGGAGATTGTAGGTACTTGTAGGAGCTTTTAGGTACTTGTAGGAGCTTGTAGGTACTGGTAGGAGCTTGTAGGTACTTGTAGGAGCTTGTAGGTACTTGTGGGTACTTGTGGGTGCTTGTGGGTGCTTGTGGGTACTTGTGGGTGCTTGAAGGTACTTGTGGGTACTTGCCCCGGGTACTTGTGGGTGCTTGAAGGTACTTGTGGGTGCTTGAAGGTACTTGTGGGTGCTTGAAGGTACTTGTGGGTACTTGCCCCGGGTACTTGTGGGTGCTTGAAGGTACTTGTGGGCACTTGTACGTACTTGTAGGAGCTTTTAGGTACTTGTAGGAGCTTGTAGGTACTTGTAGGAGCTTTTAGGTACTTGTAGGAGCTTGTAGGTACTTGTGGGTACTTGTGGCTGCTTGTGGGTGCTTGTGGGTACTTGTGGGTGCTTGAAGGTACTTGTGGGTACTTGCCCCGGGTACTTGTGGGTGCTTGAAGGTACTTGTGGGTGCTTGAAGGTACTTGTGGGTACATGCCCCGGGTACTTGTGGGTGCTTGAAGGTACTTGTGGGCACTTGCCCCGGGTGCTTGTAGGTGCTTGTGGATACTTGTAGGTGCTTGTGGGTTCTTGTAGGTACTTGTGGGTACTTGTGGGTGCTTGTGGGTACTTGTGGGTACTTGTAGGTACTTGTGGGTACTTTTAGGTACTTTTAGGTACTTGTGGGTACTTGTAGGTACTTGTGGGTGCTTGTGGGTACTTGTGGATACTTGTAGGTACTTGTGGGTACTTGTGGATACTTGTGGATACTTGTAGGTACTTGTGGGTACTTGTGGATACTTGTGGGTACTTGTAGGAGCTTGTAGGTACTTGTAGGTACTTGTAGGAGCTTTTAGGTACTTGTAGGAGCTTGTAGGTACTTGTAGGAGCTTGTAGGTACTTGTGGGTACTTGTGGGTGCTTGTGGGTACTTGTGGGTGCTTGAAGGTACTTGTGGGTACTTGCCCCGGGTACTTGTGGGTGCTTGAAGGTACTTGTGGGTGCTTGAAGGTACTTGTGGGTACTTGCCCCGGGTACTTGTGGGTGCTTGAAGGTACTTGTGGGCACTTGCCCCGGGTGCTTGTAGGTGCTGGTGGATACTTGTAGGTGCTTGTGGGTGGTTGTAGGTGCTTGTGGGTTCTTGTAGGTACTTGTGGGTACTTGTGGGTGCTTGTAGGTACTTATGGGTACTTATGGGTACTTGCAGGTACTTGTGGGTACTTGTGGGTGCTTGTAGGTGTTTGTGGGTACTCGTAGGTGCTTGTGGGTACTTGTAGGTGCTTGTGGGTACTTATGGGTGCTTGTGGGTGCTTGTGGGTACTTATGGGTACTTGTGGGTGCTTGTGGGTGCTTGTGGGTACTTGTAGGTACTTGTGGGTGCTTGTGGGTACTTGTGGGTTCTTGTAGGTACTTGTAGGTACTTGTGGGTACTTGTAAGTACTTGTGGGTACTTGTAGGTGTTTGTGGGTACTTGTAGGTACTTGTGGGTACTTGTAGGTACTTGTGGGTACTTGTGGGTACTTGTAGGTGCTTGTGGGTGCTTTTAGGTACTTGTGGGTACTTGTAGGTACTTGTGGGTACTTGTAGGAGCTTGTAGGTACTTGAAGGTACTTGTAGGAGCTTGTAGGTACTTGTAGGAGCTTTTAGGTACTTGTAGGAGCTTGTAGGTACTTGTAGGAGCTTTTAGGTACTTGTAGGAGCTTGTAGGTACTTGTGGGTGCTTGTGGGTGCTTGTGGGTACTTGTGGGTACTTGTAGGTACTTGTGGGTACTTGTAGGTGCTTGTGGGTGCTTTTAGGTACTTGTGGGTACTTGTAGGTACTTGTGGGTACTTGTAGGAGCTTGTAGGTACTTGAAGGTACTTGTAGGAGCTTGTAGGTACTTGTAGGAGCTTTTAGGTACTTGTAGGAGCTTGTAGGTACTTGTAGGAGCTTTTAGGTACTTGTAGGAGCTGGTAGGTACTTGTGGGTGCTTGTGGGTGCTTGTGGGTACTTGTGTGTGCTTGTGGGTACTTATGGGTGCTTGTGGGTACTTGTGGTTGCTTGTGGGTTCTTGTAGGTACTTGTGGGTACTTGTGGGTGCTTGTAGGTACTTATGGGTACATATGGGTACTTGCAGGTACTTGTGGGTACTTGTGGGTGCTTGTAGGTGTTTGTGGGTACTTGTAGGTGCTTGTGGGTACTTGTAGGTACTTGTGGGTACTTGTGGGTACTTGTGGATACTTGTGGATACTTGTGGATACTTGTGGGTACTTGTAGGAGCTTGTAGGTACTTGTAGGTACTTGTAGGAGCTTTTAGGTACTTGTAGGAGCTTGTAGGTACTTGTAGGAGCTTTTAGGTACTTGTAGGAGCTTGTAGGTACTTGTAGGAGCTTTTAGGTACTTGTAGGAGCTTGTAGGTACTTGTGGGTACTTGTGGGTGCTTGTGGGTGCTTGTGGGTACTTGTGGGTGCTTGAAGGTACTTGTAAGTACTTGCCCCGGGTACTTGTGGGTGCTTGAAGGTACTTGTGGGTACATGCCCCGGGTACTTGTGGGTGCTTGAAGGTACTTGTGGGCACTTGCCCCGGGTGCTTGTAGGTGCTTGTGGATACTTGTAGGTGCTTGTGGGTGCTTGTAGGTGCTTGTGGGTTCTTGTAGGTACTTGTGGGTACTTGTGGGTGCTTGTGGATACTTGTGGGTACTTGTAGGTACTTGTGGGTACTTTTAGGTACTTTTAGGTACTTGTGGGTACTTGTAGGTACTTGTGGGTGCTTGTGGGTACTTGTGGATACTTTTAGGTACTTGTGGGTACTTGTGGATACTTGTGGATACTTGTAGGTACTTGTGGGTACTTGTGGATACTTGTGGGTACTTGTAGGAGCTTGTAGGTACTTGTAGGAGCTTTTAGGTACTTGTAGGAGCTTGTAGGTACTTGTAGGAGCTTGTAGGTACTTGTAGGAGCTTGTAGGTACTTGTGGGTACTTGTGGGTGCTTGTGGGTACTTGTGGGTGCTTGAAGGTACTTGTGGGTACTTGCCCCGGGTACTTGTGGGTGCTTGAAGGTACTTGTGGGTGCTTGAAGGTACTTGTGGGTACTTGCCCCGGGTACTTGTGGGTGCTTGAAGGTACTTGTGGGCACTTGCCCCGGGTGCTTGTAGGTGCTGGTGGATACTTGTAGGTGCTTGTGGGTGCTTGTAGGTGCTTGTGGGTTCTTGTGGGTGCTTGTAGGTGTTTGTGGGTACTTGTAGGTGCTTGTGGGTACTTGTAGGTACTTGTGGGTACTTGTGGGTACTTGTGGATACTTGTGGATACTTGTAGGTACTTGTGGGTACTTGTGGATACTTGTGGATACTTGTGGATACTTGTAGGTACTTGTGGGTACTTCTGGATACTTGTGGGTACTTGTAGGAGCTTGTAGGTACTTGTAGGAGCTTTTAGGTACTTCTAGGAGCTTGTAGGTACTTGTAGGAGCTTTTAGGTACTTGTAGGAGCTTGTAGGTACTTGTAGGAGCTTTTAGGTACTTGTAGGAGCTTGTAGGTACTTGTGGGTACTTGTGGGTGCTTGTGGGTGCTTGTGGGTACTTGTGGGTGCTTGAAGGTACTTGTGGGTACTTGCCCCGGGTACTTGTGGGTGCTTGAAGGTACTTGTGGGTGCTTGAAGGTACTTGTGGGTACATGCCCCGGGTACTTGTGGGTGCTTGAAGGTACTTGTGGGCACTTGCCTTGGGTGCTTGTAGGTGCTTTTGGATACTTGTAGGTGCTTGTGGGTGCTTGTAGGTGCTTGTGGGTTCTTGTAGGTACTTGTGGGTACTTGTGGGTGCTTGTGGGTACTTGTGGGTACTTTTAGGTACTTGTGGGTACTTGTAGGTACTTGTGGGTGCTTGTGGGTACTTGTGGATACTTGTAGGTACTTGTGGGTACTTGTGGATACTTGTGGATACTTGTAGGTACTTGTGGGTACTTGTGGATACTTGTGGGTACTTGTAGGAGCTTGTAGGTACTTGTAGGAGCTTTTAGGTACTTGTAGGAGCTTGTAGGTACTGGTAGGAGCTTGTAGGTACTTGTAGGAGCTTGTAGGTACTTGTGGGTACTTGTGGGTGCTTGTGGGTGCTTGTGGGTACTTGTGGGTGCTTGAAGGTACTTGTGGGTACTTGCCCCGGGTACTTGTGGGTGCTTGAAGGTACTTGTGGGTGCTTGAAGGTACTTGTGGGTGCTTGAAGGTACTTGTGGGTACTTGCCCCGGGTACTTGTGGGTGCTTGAAGGTACTTGTGGGCACTTGCCCCGGGTGCTTGTAGGTGCTGGTGGATACTTGTAGGTGCTTGTGGGTGGTTGTAGGTGCTTGTGGGTTCTTGTAGGTACTTGTGGGTACTTGTGGGTGCTTGTAGGTACTTATGGGTACTTGCAGGTACTTGTGATAACTTGTGGGTGCTTGTAGGTGTTTGTGGGTACTCGTAGGTGCTTGTGGGTAGGCGAAAAAGCGTACAGTAGGAAAAATCTGACATCGCTTAGTAAGCGCTGCCATCAAAGAGGGTTACTGAACGTACCCCACAGTATGGAAAAGATCAGACCAACACCTTCCTTTGTGGACAACCCCCAATACTGCCAACGGATGACGTCATTTTATTAAATTATACAGGGTGTAAAAAATAATTGGAATTATTTTTTTATTTTATGCAAGAGGCAAGGAACAACAGGAATATTAGAGAATAAGCCTGAATGCAAAAAATTGTTATAAAGCTCAGTCCTACAATTAGTCTTAGAACTCAGGTCTCAAATTACAACCTCTAATCTGTTTCGTAAACACATCAACGTAAATGTTCGATGTGAATACCATTTCGGTACAAGCATAAACTCATGACGTAGGAAGTACGACTGTACAAGTAAATGTCTTCATTCATTTTCTCATCGAGAAGAAGGGTCCGATAACTCTGTTTCTAAGAATGTCCACCCAAAATTTCACCTTCCATCGCAATTGATGGTGAGAATTTCTTTGGGTCTAGTAGTACTTCACCACCGACTATTTTTGAGTTATTGGCTCTAGTATACATCCTCAAATAACCACTTTCCCAAGTGTGGGGCTGAAAACGCACACTCATAGCTCCATCGAAAATATTACGACGAATATGAAAATGGAGGGCGTTACCTTCATCGACAAGTGAACAGGGAAATTTTCCGCTATCATTAAAGTAATGTCTTTCTGCTCGCAAATATCGTCAATGGTATTTATGTATTTTGTTTCTGATAATAGCAGTTCTGATTTCAAAGCACCCGAAAAGCATCTGGACAAAACAGTGCACCCGAGTAACCATCCGCACAGTAAGAACCTCGGTGATTCCGAATTGAAGTACTCGAAACTGTTTTCTAAGAAATCCGATAAATATTGCCAAATATACTGATTGAAATTAGTCGTTAAAGCAGGTATCCATCCTAGAAAAGTGCATTAAATGTGAAATAACTTCATTTGTGAAACATAAAAATAGCTGACTCTTTAATTAAAAAGTCAACTGTTCACGTTTCGTCTTATAAGTTCTGTAACCTTTTGCTAATGATAAGGATGTAGCCAATGTTGATACCATAGACATGAAGAGCAATGCCGTTACGATCAGGCACCACGTGGGTGTATCTAAACCATCCACGGATAAACGTGTGTCGTGTTTATTAACTGTGTTGAATCACGTTGCAATGCGATTATCACCCATTATGACGGATGGAGAAACGTGATAAAGAAAAACGTCTTCGGGTTCTACTGAATAACTTAAGACAGCCATATCAATAACCTGTAAACATTTATACAAACGTAAAAAATAATAAAGGAAGAGCTAGAAAACCGGGATGTGCAATTCGCCGTTTTTGAAAGGGTGTTAAAATGTGCTATATTATGTGTGACGTAATTTATGGACGGTCCGTTACGTAAGAAAAAAATATGAGTGTCTCAAATTCGTCTTCATAGAAAATTATTTATAGGTAAGTTGTCTTTAATTGTCATGAGTTCAATCGAGACGTTATATTATGATCAAAAATATTATAAATATTTTGATGAACTTGCCTTTTCCTTTATTGCGGTGGCAAACATGTGAGCTAACACATTACTTTGATAACCGTGGAACTTCAAAAGAGTTTCCGAGATGTTATATCGTGGTATGTATTTTAATCTAATAAAAAAAGCAGAGTTATTCAATTCGTAAATTGTTTTTGAATATATCAGCTACACCAAGCAATATAATTTCACTATTAAACTACTTACGATACGTTTTCAATATTGTTAAGAATATAAGCCGGCAAAAAATTCGTAAACGGGTACTTGTGATTAATAAGTCCATTTACAATATGTTGTCCAAAATCATCGGATTCCTTAACGTATTAAGTCATGAACATTGCAGGGATTATTCACATTAGTGAAGATATCTTTAATCAAGAACGGGGTATTTTTCATACATGATGTTCCAAACTTCAATTCTCGCAAATTATTTCCTTCATACATCTTCCCTTTATGTAAAAACGCTTTAAACACCAAATTAATTTAAGAATGGTACAAGTTAAACAACTAAATTTCTATAAGAGACTCGCAGCGATCTGAAATTTAAGATAGACTTTTTGGTCCGGACTCATATGAGTTCTTGCCTTATCCCATCAAAATCTTATTTTCGAATGTTATTTCAGATAAATTACAATTTTGTACAAATATCATTCCGTATAATTTACCGTAATACATACATTCTTTTAAATGAGTATTTTTGAAAATAGAAGAAGAAATTGAGGCCGCGTTTACACTCGGCATTTAAAAACTGTTTTGAAGAGTTTTAGAAAGGTGTAAATGTAACCTTTAGTCGTTAACCATATAGATCTTTCAAAATAAAATGTTCAATTTTATTTTTAAGTTGTTTTTTTTTAAAAAAAAGCGAATGAGCATTTTCTAGTGCAGGTTCTATATGGTTAACAGCTAAATGTTATAATTCGACCATCCTAAAGTTGTTGAAAACGGTTTCAAAGTGTCTAGTGTAAACGTGACTGAAGTGTGTTATATGAAACGTTAATTATCAAAAACTCTTCAGTATTCTGATTGCTTTGTCCTCGTGAAATCCTTTCCTCTAATGACTCATTTCATAGACTAACTGTAAATATGAAAAGGTCGATCTTATGTTAAAGAAATGAAAGGGTTTTGTCGCACGTTTTCCGCGACATTGGTATTTACCATCACCTTATTTGCTCAAAATAATTTATATGGTAGATTTTCCAGTTACCTTATTATTCTAGGCTCTGAGACGTTAGCTATGTAAATCTTTTTCTGAAATATCTTCATAATACTTGTGGAAGTCCTGCATGGAAATTCTTTCTCCATAAGCTGACATTCCATTCGTGCTTAGTCTATGACAACACTGTGAGTCGATACAACACGCACTTAAACACTAGCACCTCGAAGAGATTTTAAACTCATTACGTCAGAAATTCTCCATATATGCCTAGTGCTATAAAGGACATTGATACAATTTTTGCAAGATGTGTCTAGCATTTTTGACGAATATATTGCGATTGCAAGAAAGAAATGGCTTATAAAGTTTATGCAAATCATGATTTTTATATTAAAAATTTGTAAGTAATATATTAAAAATATTAAATTGAAGTCGAAAGTATTTTATTATTACCTGATTAAATAGAAATTAAAATTCTAAAGATTCGACACAAAAATTTACCATTGAAATCTGAGAAAATGGTTCTGTTTCAGATGTAGAAAGCATCGCAGTTATTTAGACATAGAAAATGCATCTTTAATTCTAAAGAAAGATGTCCGTCGGTATGAGTTAGTCCATGGTTATAGTTAAAAATGGGGAAAATTCGTGTTTGCACTGTTAATAAGTATGGAAGTGATGTTAACAGAGGAGCGTACAATGATTCTAATTAAATTGGAATAAATTTTCTGTTTGTACTGTTAGAAAACTTGAAAGTGATGTTTACAAAGTAGCGTATAATGAGCTTGGTGAAATATTTCGTATTTGCATCCCTGTCTTTTTTTGGGCGGGGGGGAGGTTGTCATGATAATATAACAAGGAGTCAAACTTAAAATATTTGGGATTTTATATCTCCCTAGCTTAAGCCTATGTAGGCTTCGTGTTCTTTGACACTTTCCACTCTGTTTGACCTTTAGAAAACGACCTCTAATTTATGGAAGTTTTATCAGAAACACAATTGACAATCTAAAGGTGTTAATCATTAGAAACGAGTCTTTTGAGAATCAAATTGTTTTAGTATTTATTTTAACCATAGCAGTGAGATTTTATTAATCGAAACACGAATATAACATCGTCAGGTGATCGTTGTTATAAACATTTTATTAAATATATTTTCTAGCATGGCGATTTACTGATTTAAGCTTGGCATATCACATTCACAATCCACAATAGGTCTCTGAGGGAAGAAATGTTTTTTGCACAAATCTATTTTTATGAACATTTTTGAAAAACATTTTAACATGGAAAAAATTATGAAATTATTCAACGTGTTCTTAGTCTTTCAAAACGTTTGATAGACAAACATATTTCGTACAAAATAAACCTTTGTTTATCAATTATTATTAAATAAATTTAAGGGGGGTGCAGAGCAAATTTGTGCTAAATTGTTTCATTGCCTATTTTGCGTAATATTCCTTATGACTATTTTCATATAATACGTATTTTGCATCTATAACATATTAGCCCTCGGGGCCCCCTAGGCACTATGTATTCGGGGACCCACTGCGATATGTCCGCGGCCCAAAGCGAGGCGATAGCTCTATCAATATATTCATGTACTTGGTGTCATCACATAAACGGGTACTATTTTAATTGTTAAAAAACTAATATATCAATTGGCAATGTTGTGGGCCCCTTGTTCTTTCACACTTTTCACTCAGTTTGACAAAACACGGATTAATGTAGTAAGAAGGTTGGATCATGGCTTTAGCCTCTGGCACCATCCTTGCACTTTTTACTGAGAAACTTCTTCTGTTTACATTTTGGCTACACCCACAAACCATGGATGAAGGATGCGCGTGAAAAACCTTCGGAACTCTACAGGATTTGCAGTACATTTTATTTTTCACGCGAGGATTTCCAGCGCTGATAGCCAGACGGCGTTAGTATCGACCTGTCTACTTTTAAGTATAGGGGGTTGCACATCCTGTAGAGCGTCGAATGTTTTTCAAGCGCATCCTTCATCCATGCACAAACTTTGTATATAGCGACATCTAGTAGTCCAAAATGTCATTGTTATCTCGATTTTGCTGGTTAAATAATTCGTTCGGAAATAGTGCTAGCGGTAAAAAATCAAAGAGGACAACAATGCGATATAACTCTCGATATAGTGAAAGTAACTTTCAAAGTTGGTAATATATTTAATTGATGTTTCTTTAAATAGAAGTCTCATGACAAGAAATTCGTTAAAATGGAGAAAATCTCACAAATGGCGACGGCAGTGGCGAATGCAATTCCGTAGAAGTATATGGTAAAAATGGGAGCAAGGAACCCAAGAGACAACACAGTTGCGTCTTGAATTTGATAGCCATTCTTCCAAAATAGTTCTCGATGTAGAAAGGCATGATTATTTTGTCCTGGCGTTCTTTGACGAGTCTCCAAAAACATTAGAGTTCTAAATAAAACAATGAATAAGCAAAATTTGACTTAATAAATGTGGATCAGGACTAGTGGTCGGCATTTGGATAGGATAATATCTGTTTGTTTTATCTTTATCCATAATTTGAAATTATCCACGGGACGTCTATGATAAATGCAATGTAATCACGAATAATTATCTGATTATTATCCATGGATAACTGATTAACCAAAATTCTGTGGATTATCTTGTCCAAACGCCGACCACTAATCAGGACATTTTAAATAACTTATAATTGTTGAGTTTGTTCCACAGTGTTAAGTAGTATAAAGACACGAACTGAAATACATAAACTTTAATGTTGTTTTAAACACTACGTTTCCCATAATGAAACTGATTCTAACTTCCTAATAAAACATTTTCGAGCTTTAAATATTGTTTCTGTAAAAACAAATTTGTGTCAATTATCTCGTTCCCCAAAAGAGCAAACTCTTAAGCTTTAACAAATCGTCAAGGCTCCGTTCTGCAATTTTCATTTTATTAGCTACCAGTTGTTACCAGTGAATAAATTGTGCGGTAGAAATCAGAAATGTTCTCGAGTAAGGATAAGGCTTTCCTTCAAAGTTGTCAAATTGTGTTAACTATTTTCCTGATTTGATGATTTTGATTTGATCTCGTAATTAAATTTATAAAAAATCTCAACATCTCTTTCCTAATAATTGAAAGGAGCAATACTATGATCCTTTTCTTTTGTCATTTGATACCCACACCAAAAATCTTAAAAATTGTAAGGCATCTATTCTTATAACAACAATACCATTTGCGGTACTTACAAATAGTTGATGTTTTCAAGAATGTCACAAGGCAGTTGTTTGTTTATGAGAAAATAATAGTATATTGGTTCATACGATTCTTTTCCAACGTAAATCTTTCTATTTGATTTGATCATTTCGGGTTGAACAATTACGGGTAAGTCTGTCATAATGTATTCCTTGTCTACAAAAAGTGCAGATATAAAGCGAAGAAAAAGGACTCTAACTGCGGAAGACATAATAGTAGCACTCAAAACCAATCCATTTTCCTTCATCCTTTTGTCAAGTTTGGCACTAAAAGACAAGTTTTTCTGTATAAAAGACGATAAAATTTGCATACATTTAGTACATATTTGAGCATGTTCAAAAAAGGGAGATCAATATGTTTTAGAACCTTAATGCCCAGATGCCACATTAGGGCTGTTTATAATGATTAACAACTCTGATGATATTAATCTTCATGCAGCTACTATTTTAAAATTATTATCAAAAGGAAGATTGTTACCTGCATAGACAAATGCATAACAGCATTTTCCGGCATCATTAAAGTAATGTTTTTCTGCTGACAAATATCGTCAATTGTGTTTATATATTTTTCATTTGATAGGAGAAAATCTGACTTCAAAGCACCCGAAAAGCATCTGCTCAACACCGTGCAGCCAAGTAGCCATCCGCAAAGCAAGAGCTTCGGTGATTTCAAATTCTCGAAACTATTTGCTAAGAAATCCGATAAGTACTGCCAAATATATTGGTTGCAGTTGGTCGTTAAAGCAGAAATCCATCCTGGAAATCATTGTATTTTATTCAAATTGACTTTGCTTGTAACAATACCTGACTTATAAATCAAATTAAAGTTCAGCTTTTACCTTTTTCAATTCTGGTGCTTCTCGCTAATATTTTTGATCGCAAAAATGTATTGAACGATGAGACCATGGACAGAAGAACCATAGCCGTTGCGATGAGACACCACGTGTATGCATCCAAACCATTGATAGATAAACGGGTGTCGAGTTCATTTCTTGGGTTGACGCATGTAGCAATGCGGTTATCACCCATCATAATGGCTGGTGAAACATGAAAACGAAAAACATCTTCAGGTTGTAATGAATAACTTTCTAATGACATGTCAATAACCTGTAAAAAAAGGAAGTGGACTATTTAGACATTTGTAATCACTAAGATCTTATTTCAGAAAATGTTATTTGTGGTTCGAAGATGGTAATATCTGAAAAAGATAATGTTTGGATGTTCATTTAAGGTATATCCTAAATATAATTTTTCTTAAATAAACCATGGTTAACTAAAACGGAGCGTGCAAAATGATCTAGGCCCGTGCGTGTCGATATTTATGTGGGGAACTATCAGAGTGGGGTGGCGTAGCGGTTAGCGCTTTAGCATCGCAGCAAGAGAATCCCGGTTTCAATCCCGGACTGTGGCACCGGGTGAAAATCTGAGAATATATCCTTCTGCGTAGAGTTTGCAAGTTCCCCCCCCCTTGTTAACAGGAGTTTTCCTCCGCGGTCTAACCCGGTTTCTCCTTTCCATTAAAAGTTGCAGAGGTTAAGGGTAATAGTTAGTATAGGGCGCTGTAGATTAGCTTTGGCACAGGGGCTAGCCACCACCCCTCTATGCATTGTAAAGAGAACCACCTGCAAACAAGCCACATCTTAATGTGGAAATCTCTTCATAGACAAAGCTTAGATTATTGTTATTATAGAGGAAATATTTTCACCCAATATGTGTACTAGATGGCGCTTTTATTACCGTTGCTACCGGGGTCTTCCATAAATTATAGTTGCTTTTTAGGAACCAATTATAAAAATTTTACGAAAGAGAAAGGTTTCACCCATAAATTAACGTAATTGCTTTAGGGGCTATTAACGTTTTATTGAATCTTTTGGTTAGATTGTAATCATTGTATGGACAACAAAATTAATTATGAGATTTTAACATCGTTGTGTTTTTAGTAAAACAAAACTTCTTGAAGTTGCTAATTCAGTTTTATTATACCATAAGAGGAATTTTTTAACCCCTTCATAACCTTTAATTTTTTAATCTTAGCTTTTTTATCCTTTACTTCTTTGGCATGATTGTTTAGTAAAGGTCTTCGGAAATTTTCTAAAACGTTTTCTTACTATCTGCGACCTCGGCTTCACTAAAAGCGCCACCAAGCAAAAAAACATAGCGAACTAAATTAGTTAAAAATATATTCTCGCTTCGCGATAGGCACGGGCCTAGATAATTTCGGAGGCTTCGTTTAAAGTTTTTTTACTATGTTTGTGAATAAATGTTTTAGCACAAAGAGTTCTACTGGAATCATCATAAAAATTTCGGATACCGAACCTTCAGCTGAGTTGCGACGGCAAGGGTGTGATACACAATTTTATATTGATAGCCGTAGACCTTCCAAAGTGTTTCCGTGATGTTTCGAAATGATACAAATTTTAATCTAACGTTAAAGGTGACACAAATATTGAATTGCAATGTGTTTTAACTGATATTTCTGTATTAGTTTACTCACGTTACATTTCAAATATTACACAGGACATAAGCTGTGTGAAAAACCCTAAAATTATCGTTATATGTAATAAGGCCATTTACGATGAGTGGTCTCAAATTCTGGAGATCTTGTAAAATGATTGGTGCTGTGGTTTTTAAACTTATATGCATGTGCAATATTAAACTTTTATTTCATCTCGTTTCTAAGGTAGAATAATACAAAATATTCTTACTTACATTTATTGTTCCAAACTTAAATTCTAGTGAATCATTTCCTTCAAGCATGTTGGGTTTATGTAAGAACTGAACTTCAGAGTGAGACACGCGAATAAAAGGAAATTGCTAAAAGGTATTTCAGACGTTTTTGTTAATTGATTAAATATTGTAATTTATTATGAATATTTTTTCGAGTATCCAATAGGTGCGGTTTTACACTTGTAAAATCTTTACCGAATCAAGAGAGCACCTTCAGATAATTTACAGTTTTTATTCTAACATCTTACCGTTTTTTTACTTCGGCGTCTACCTTTGTGTACTCTTGTGTAAAATGGCTCTGTAATGATTGTAACTATTTGACTTTTCAAAATGAGAAAGTGTGTTGTATGTAACCTTTATTTACAGTAATATAATGAGATTCTACTTTATAGGGGTTTCTTTGTCCAATGAACTGCTGGCTATGGCTATCATAGTTACATGAACCAGCATATAACAAGGGAGAAGTTTTTTGAGTTTTTTAGCTCATTTCACCCTTTAATGCCACAAACATATTTCAAATTAACGAAATTTTAAGAGTTTTCTCTATGTTCATCGTTAAAATTAGCAAGTAGCTATATTTTTTATAATTAATAATATAAAGAAAAAAATCAGGTACATTCGAAATTTCAAAGAAAAGCCTAAAATTTATTGGAACCTTTAACCAAAATCAATAAATCTGACCCAATGAAATACAATGATTCAGATTTTCGTGCTCTAAATTTAGGTTTTTTTTATTGCTAATCTTTTGTGTTAATATCAATCATGATACAATTAACAATTTAAATTAAACGAGCGAAACAATATGAATCTGAAGTTGGCTTCTTGATGGTATAAATATGAGAATTAAATAAATTATTGATTCTAAATTTCAAAAGAAGCCAAAAAGTTTTAATTTTATACCTTATTTAACCATAGTTTTGAACCTTATTTTATGATACTGTGTTTTACGAACGATAAATTGGATTTTTTAAATTGCTATCTTTTGTGTTAGTACTAGCCGTATTGGCAACAACAGCAATCAACAATTCAAATGCAACGAACGAAATAATCTTAAAACGAAGTTTGTTACGTGAACGGAAAGCCAAAGTTTAAAAGAGGTTTGATAATAAAAGCTAGTGTAAGCAAGGTAAACATTAATGGCGTTTACTTCGATATAATGTAAAATATGGTCATTATGGCTCATGGTTTCTCGCACGAAAAATACTGTATTTACAAAACAAAATGCTTCGTTTGATTAAGGAAAAAGTTCATTTTACACAATAGACGATATTATAAAGTCCATTTTCTCTTTCAAGAAAAATGGGCCGAGGGAACAGCAAAGGTGGAGGGCATTTTTCCGTCCTTCGTCTATGCCAGCGCCCCTGGTGGATGTTTCTTTATGGTATCGCCTATTGGTAAACTTAAAAGTATGCACCGAATATTATATTCGGGCAGGTAACTTTCTCAAATCTTTGGTCTTCTTCGAGAATAACGCTGGTAGCCCATAGCAAGGTCTTTTCATGATAAGAATATTTTTTCGAAAACAAGTTATCTAAATATATCCAATATATACTTATATACGAAACGACATCGATTATTGGATAATAGAGATAATACGAAGCAGTGGTGATAAAATGGATAAAATTTCACAAATGGCGACGGCAGTGGCGAATGCAATTCCGTAAAAGTATATGGTAAAAATGGGAGCAAGAAACCCAAGAGACAACGGAGTCGCGTCTTCAATTTGATTGCCGTTCTTCCAAAACAGTTCTCTGTGTCTAAAGGCATGATTATTTTGTCCTGGCGTTCTTTGACCAGTCTCCAAAAACATAAGTGTTCTAAATAAAACATTGAAAGAACAATATTTGACTCAAAAAAATATGGAGTAAGGCTTTTGAACTAATTTAAAACTGTCAAATTGTGTGAACTATTCTCCTGATTTAACTATTTTACAGTGATCTCGCAATTAAATTAACAAAAATAAAAAATGGAACCTTCTTTTCCAATAATTGAAAGGACTATTACTATAAGACTTTCCTTTAGTCATTGAAACCCTTACAAAACATCTCAGAACTTGTAAGACATCTATTCATACAACAACAACACGATTTGCGGTACTTACAAATAGTTGATGTTTTCAAGAATGTCACGAGGCAGTTGTTTGTTTATGAGAAAAAAATAGTATATTGGTTCGTACGATTCTTTTCCAATGTAAATTTTGCTATTTGATTTGATCATTTCGGGTTGAACAATTAGGGGTAAGTCTGACATAATGTATTCCTTGTCTACAAAGAGTGCAGAGGTCCCGAGAGGAAAAAGGAGTTTAACTGCTTGAGACATAATAGTAGCCCTCAAAACCAATCCATTTTGCTTCATCCTTTTTTTAAGTTTGGCGCTAAATGACAAGTTTTTCTGTATAAAAGACAATAAAATTTACATACATTTAGTACATGTTTAACAATGTTCAATAAAGAGAGATCTATGTTTAAGAAATGAAAGTGTGGCGAAGTACCGAACCTTAAAGCCCCGTTAGGATTCAACATCCAGAAAAATTAGCGGCTCTAATCCTAGTGCCAGATGATTATACTGAGCCATAACTCTCATGATTCTTGTTTAATATTGCAGCTACGATGTTTGAAAATTAAAGCCCTCAACGCCAATAGGTAAAGAAGAGATGGGAAGGTAAGTCTCATAACAATTAGTGGTCGGCGTTTGGACAAGATAATCCACAGAATTTTGGTTAATCAGTTATCCATGGATAATAATCAGATAATTATTCGTGATTACATTGCATTTATCATAGACGTCCCGTGGATAATTTCAAATTATGGATAAAGATAAAACAAACAGATATTATCCTATCCAAATGCCGACCACTAATAACAATGCATTTTTAAGTAAACTTTTTTGCTAGTATACCATTCTTTACTACTTCCAGCTGGTAATTGGTTACTGTGGCTCTAAATTTGAAGGTACAGACGTTTGCTTTCAAGCGTGGTCATAAGTGGTTGCAAGCACGTACACATCTCTCTGTGGAAGTACCACGACGAATATCATAAGGGAGATTGTTACCTGCATAGAAATATGCATAACAGCATTTTCTGGCATCAATAAAGTAAAGTTTTTTTGCTGACAAATATCATCAATTGTGTTTATGTATTTTTCATTTGATAGGAGAAAATGTGATTTCAAAGCACCCGAAAAGCATTTGGTCAACACAGTGCACCCAAGTAGCCATCCGCACAGCAAGAGCTTCGGTGATTTCAAATTCTCGAAACTATTCTCTAAGAAATCCGATAAATATTGCAAAATATATTGATTGAAGTTGGTCGTTAAAGCCGCAATCCATCCTGAAAATGATTGTATTTAATATAAACTGACTTCATTTGTAACAGTCTCTGACGTTTCAATGAAAATTGAAGTTCATGTGTTTCGATTTAGTAATTTTTTGTACCTTTGTCATTTCTGTAACTTTCAGCTAATGAATTCGATCGCAAAAATGTATTCAAGGATGATATCAGAGAAAGAAGAGTTAGAGCTGTAGCGATGAGACACCACGAGGCCGTATCAAAACCATTGATAGATAAACGGGTGTTGTCTTCATTTTTTGGGTTAACGCATGTTGCAATGCGGTTATCACCCATCATGATGGTTGGAGAAACGTGATAACGAAAAACATCTTCTGGTTGTAATGAATAACTTTCTAAAGACATGTCAATAACCTGAAAAAAACAAGGTTAAATGCAACTTGAACAATAGCGCTTGTATAATGTCCATTTTTAGTTTTAACAGAGAGTCGCTGTACTCCTTTGTTGAGTTTTTGTCCAATAACATTTTATGTAGGTAAATAAATTTTGACTGTATGATTTCCAGTTTTAAAGCAAGTATTTCCATAAAATATAAAACCATATCAAGAAGGAATTTACTATAAGAAGGCCTAAAAAGGCGTCTGATGCGCGCGTGATAGTCGACAAACCCCCCTCATGGGTGGGGGAGGCTGGAAACCAAGGCGGGACTTAATACTTTATCTTACTCTATGTTTTCCACCATCTATTTCTTTATACTTTTCGTTAAGCGTTGGTTTGGTTTTTGGAACTCACGAAATCATAAGTATAGTACACTTGATTCGATTTAGAAACAATTATAGAACAAACGATTTTCACGTAGAGACACGTATTCAAAAAGCCTTAAAATTAGGTTCAAAACCTTTAACTAACTTGTTAATGGCAATTGAAAACCATTCCCAAACCGTTTCAGCACCGCTGGCAGTCTCCATTATCTGTTTACTTTGCTCGAGGTTTTTTTTTCTCTACTCGGAATACGTCAATCGCGTCTGTATGACGTATCCCCACGGGATCCAATAGGAAAGCGCAGAGCAATGACGGACATGAAAGGGGTGGGGCTTATTTGTCCGCTGCCACCGGCGTAAGAGTAGAAGCGTAAAATCTAGTGACTTAGGCATTCTTATAGTAAATTAATTCTTGACCATATAAAATTGTTGAGAGGGGTTCAGTGATTTGACGGGATTATAGTAATTTACTATAGAAATAAAACCCCAATTCTTCGATTATTATAAAAATTTTGGTTACTGAACCTTTAGCTCCGTTGCGACGGCAAGGGTGTGATACATTATTTTAAATTGAAAACCGTAGTCCTTCCAAAGTGTTTTCGTGATCTTCAGAAATGGTATAAATTTTAATCTAATGTAAATGGAAGCGCGAATATTGAATTGTTAAAACATTTTTGATTCTATCAATAATAACAAGCGTTGTGTTTAAACTGATATTGCTGTATTAGTTTACTCACGTTACGTTTCGAATATTACACAGGATATAAGCCGTGTGAAAAACTCTAAAATAATCGTTATATGTAATAAGGCCATTTACAATGAGTGGTCCCAAATACTGGAGATCCTGTAAAATGTTTGGTGCTGTATTTTTTAAACTTACATGCATTTGTAATATAAACGTTTTGTTTCATCTGTATCTAAGGAAGAATAAGACAAAACATTCTTACTTACATTTATGGTTCCAAACTTAAATTCTAGTGAATTATTTCCTTCAAGCATCTTGCGTTTATGTAAGAACTGAACTTCAGAGTGAGACAGGCGAAGAAAAGTTTTTGCTAAAATGTATTTTAGACGTAAGCTTATATTTTGTAATTTATTTTGAATATTTTTTCAAGCCTCTGATAAGTTCTGCTGTACACTTGTAAAACATTAACCGAATGTAGAAAGCACTTTCTGATATTTTACGGTTTCAACTCTAACAATCTAACCAATCTTTCCGTTTATTTTACTTTGACGATAACCTTTGTTTACTTCGTGTAATGTAAAATGGCTCTGTAATGGTTCTAACTATTTGACTTTTTAAAATGAGAAAGTGTGTTGTATGAATCCTTATTTACAGAAATATAATGAGGTTCCACTTGATAGGGTTGCTTGGTCCGCTCTGCTTTGTCCAATGAAGCGATGGCTATGACTATCATTATATAGACAAGCTTTTATTTAGTCTCATTTCATCCTTTATCTCCGATTACCATCACTTTTCTTGCCTAAATACTGTATATTTCAAATTAAAAGCTCTATACGATCTAATAAACGGAATTCTAACAGTTGATTTATGTTTTTTGTTACAATTAGCTAGAAGTTTTATTTACCGTTTTTACCTCTCCGAGTGACGTATGTCACGGAGAGGTTCTAAAATCGACAGGCATGTCTGTGTGTGTGTGTGTGTGTGTCTGTCTGTTGTTATTGACTTACACCCCAGGGGAGCGCGTTCGCAGTTTCCGAATCGAAGCAAATGTGTTCGCTATTTCCGGACCGCATTCACAGTTTCCGGAAAATTCAAAACTTGAGGCTATCCACAATTCAACTAGCCATAATTACTTCATCTGACTAGTCAATTATCCATTCCACATGAACACCAATCTGTATTCATTGGCTTCTTACACCACCATCTGCTGGGCGTTGTTTTTGTCTATCCCACATAGACACCAGTCTGTACTTACTTGCTTCTAACACCACCATCTTCTGGTCATTGTCCATCCCACATGGACACCAGTCTGTACACACTGACTTCTTACACCACCATCTTCTGGTCTTTGGTTTTGTCCATCCCACATGGACACCAGTCTGCACACCTGGCTTCTACTCCAACATCATCCTTAAGGTTAAGACATACGCGGCGATCAGCTAGGGTTACGAGAAACGTCTAGCATCCCTAAGGTGGGGTGTCCACCAGAGGTTTTCGCAATTGCGGTTGTTCTTGCTTTTAACTGTAGTTCGACACCCTTATATACTACCTATTTTAGTAAGGCGAAGCAACCGGCGTATGCTTCATTTCAAACGCCAATATTAGTCAAGTCTCTCAAGAATGTTTAATTGTTCTTTTTTAAAACGATGTAACGTTCAATAAGGCGAATAACTAACTTAGAAAATATTAAATATTAATTATATTTATTTTAAAATTTAAGATGATCTTGTTTCTCAATTCAAAATTAATACGGAAAGAGTTAAAAAGCAGTCTATGTTTTTGTCTGTGTGTGTCCGTCCGTTGTTACAGTAGTGCGCTGCGTTAGAAGTTCGTTTTGTTTTGATGTGTTAAGAAATCCTACAGAACCATAATATTCCCTTTATCCTTAATATAAAGTGAATATGTGGAAATATTTTTCGTAATTATGATGCATTTAGTACTTTTGTAGCTTTAAAGCTCTATTTCATTTTGATATTCCAAAGATGTTTTTAAATATTATTATTTAAAATGGATGTTTATATATTACTTGAGCTATACTAGATCTGTTTATAGCATAATCCTTTCTAAAGTGAATACAAGCACAACGCTATTATGATGGTCAAATGAACTTTTATTTGTCAATAGGCCTAGTGAACCAAAAAGTAAACGTTTGGTTTTCGTTTCTGTAATGCAGAGACATTAACGGTTCAGAGTGAGCCGAAAGTTAAATACACTTTTAAATAATTAGGCTTAAATTTTATAATCATGGTGGAAATCTGGGCCGCGTTCAGCAGAGCCCAGCGCTGTGAACAGTGTCCTACATAACGGGATTTTGTTTATGAATTTTGACGTCATGGTGCTCAGCGCTGGGCTAGCGCAGTCTTCAAAGAAAATAGTCGGGTTTTTGAATAACGTGACGTAAAACGCGTAGTTCTCAGCTTGGCGAAAAAACCATGGAGGAATTAATACAAATAGATTGATGATTCTGATGGGACTATAACTATTTCATTGGCGTGAAATCAGTTGATCACGCGAGAATTTTAAGAGATATGTTAGTTTCTAATTTTAATTATAAAAGTTGTTATCTATCTCTATAAATATGTCAACATACAATTTTTTTAAGCCTTGGTACCTTGCACGCTTTATTGCGCTAGCGTCATTTATAAAACGCGGATGACCGGAGAAAAGCTATGACGACAGAGCACACCGGTAAACATTTCCAAAATCCGCTGTCTTTTTTGGTGAGCTCTGCTGAACGCAGCCCAGACCAGTGAAAGGTCTGATCGTAATCGGATTATAGAGTCGTGTTTTCATGCTTTTTATGATGCGCATTTACTTTCAGTGTGTGTAGCCACAAATAAGCTTTGGTGTTATGTAACGTTAACAGTCATGTTGACAAAACTAAGAAAATCGTTGAGGTGAAACGAGAGGATAGTGTTTACATGGCAACCCTGTTGTGAATATGGCTTTGAACATAGAGGGCATACAGTTGAGGAGTAGAAAATTGGGCCTTTACAAACACGTAAAGGTAATATCCCTCCAAAGTTGTATCTCTTCATTTCCCGTTTTTCCCCCATCGGATGATTTTAATGTGTACAAGTATATCATTATTGGATGTAAAATGTCGTCTGATTTACAGTATATTTGCTATGCTTTGTATACTGCTTTAATATTTCATAAATTTTAACTTAAGAAACATTTCCATATCTGGGTAAATAAGTTTGTAAGTAGTCGTCTTGACTCGGAGAGGTAATATTTTGGTTTTCCCAACTTGTATTTTAAGATGGCGTCTACGTAAGTTTTCAAATTACGCGACACAGTTTTTAATATTTTTAATAATTATTTATTTTCTTAGGATGATTCTTCGTCTTCTGAAAAGCCTCCGTTACCTTCTTTATTATCTTCTAAATCCATATCTAAAGGTATGTCCGCACTAGGCCAAAAATTGCGCTAAGTTCGCTGCGTTCGCTACGCTCGCCAATCACGCCGAGAAAACCAGCTGTTCGCACTTCGAAATTTTCCGCGCTCAGCGTACTCGACGAAGCTGGCGAGAGAGAGAACGAAGTTGAAAATGTTCAACTTTTTGCGTCGATCTCGCCGGCGTAGGCGACGCACAACCAATCAGCGTCCATCGTTTTACGGGCGTCATATTTAAAGAGCTGCATCGGTTTTTATTCACTATAGAAGTCTGAATTAATTGCATGTTGAATCTTGGTTTGGCTGCTATTTGGAATTTTTCTCGTTATGCTGTCGGACAACGAAACTAGAATTGATATTAATGCAAATGCTCAACGAAGAGTTTATCCCCGTATCGTTCGTAATAATATCTCATTTTGGTTGTGGGATTATAAAAATCTCCATCTTTTTTTCTGTCCTGGAAAACTTCTCTAAACCAAATACGTTTTATATGGTCCCTTTTCTTTTGTTTTCGAATTAATAGCAATGAAATAATTAATTTATTCGCATGAGCTAAACGCTTCACTCTACTGCAATTTCCCGCCATTATTTCGATCTATTCACAGAACTTATCCCACGTGACAAAGAAAAGGTCGTGGATTGGTTGTGCGTCGCTTACGCTGGCGAGATCGACGCAAAAAGTTCAACATTTTCAACTTCGTTCTCTCTCTCGCCAGCTTCGTCGAGTACGCTGAGCACGGAAAATTTCGAAGTGCGAACAGCTGGTTTTCTCGGCGTGATTGGCGAGCGTAGCGAACGCAGCGAACTTAGCGCAGTTTTGGCCTAGTGCGGACATACCTTTAGACTTTCAACCAATGTATTTGTCATCTAACGATATTTTCAACCTTGTTGTTGTCTTTCAACCAATATAAAGCCATTAAAACCATTTTTTCTCATTTAGTCAATACTAACCCTTGCAACTACCTTTTACTCATATAACAACACTTTCAACCGTATTTTTATAGAAAAGCAGATCTTCCTATTGAAATTAGTTATTTAAGATCAATTTTCAATGAAACATTTCTCGTCCAACCGTTTTTTAATGAAATTTAGTATTTGACAACGTTTCAACCATATTTTATTGATAGATATCTTTAACGTTTAGAAATTCAAGGCCAGACATTGTTAAAGAAAATCCACAAAACAATTATAGGCCCTATTGGGTATGATATTGCGTGGTGATGGACTTACATAAGAACGTTTATTTCTTATCTTTAAAGTTAAACTTATATGCATATATATGACGTGCTCAGCCGTCCATCTCCGTCGACTTCATCAGCATTGGGACACCTACACCATTTAAATTAGTGATGTATCGGTGGACGATGCCCACCAAAAAGTGACATTTTCACTTCGTATAGAAAATATTTGATCAAAGCTGGTTAAATCGATTTAAACGGTTTTAATTAATTACGTTAAGGTATTAAATTGGTTGACCTATTTAGAAATATTGTGGACAGCTTGAAGAATTGCCTTATCTTGGGATCTGCGTTGTATTTTATAAGGTCATACCATGTAGCGTCTTTCTATAATGTGATAAATTAAACCAATCACGTACATGCTGGCGAATCTCATATACTATATGTTTTAAATAGTGCTAGAAAAAATTTTCTTTCAACTCTTCCTATAAACTGTTTATTTAGTTTTTTTGTTTTTCATTACACAGAACCAAAATTTTGACTGAATTTGTTAATTTAATACGCTTTCCGTATGTTTTTACAGCGCTTTAGAGTCGAACATTAGACATTTATCCCTTTCAACCACTTTTTTTTATCAATCGCAACACTTTCAACCAGTTTTTTTGTAATTTAACAACACTTCCTAGCATTTTTTGTCATTTGACAGCACTTCAAACAGCTTTTCGGTCCTTTAACGTAATTTTCTATTATATTATTGTCATTAAACGAAGCTTTGAAACACGTTTTACCTTTTTAGTCATTTATCAACACTTTAAACCACTTTTTAGTTATTTATCAACATTTTCAACTGCTTTTCAGTAATTTAACTACGCTTCAAACCGCTTTTCAGTCATTTACCATCGTTTTCTTTTATATTATAGTCATTTAACGACACTTCCTAGCACTTTTTTTGTCATTTGACAACACTACAAACAACTTTTTGTTCACATTATAGTCATTTAACGAGGCTTTGAACCACTTTTTAGTCATTTAACGAGGCTTTGAACCACTTTTTAGTCATTTATCATCACTTTCACCCACTTTTTAGTCAATTATCAAGACTTTCAACTACATTCAGTAATTTTACTACACTTCATACCGAATTTCAGTCATTTAATATCGTATTCTATTATATTACAGTCATTTAACGACATTTTCATTCATATTTTAGTCACTCTACGAAACCTTCAACCACTTTTTTAGGCATTCATCAACAATTTCATCACCATTTTATTAATTTAACAAAACTTTCAACCTGTTTTTAGTCATTTAACAACTTTTTCTAGCAATTTTTGTCATTTGACAGCACTTCGGGCAGCTTTTCGGTCCTTTAATATAAATTTTCTATCATATTATAGTCATTTAACGAAGCTTTGAACCACTTTTTAATCATTTATCAACACTTTCAACCATTTCTTAGTCATTTTCAAATATTTTCAGTAATTTAACTACGCTTCAAGACGCTTTTCAGTCATTCAACATCGTTTTCTATTATATATTATAGTCATTAACGACATTTTCATTCATATTTTAGTCATTAAACGACACTTTCGACCACTTTTTATTCATTTAACGACACGTTCAACCACTTTTTATTCATTTAACATCATTTTCTAACATATTATAGGCATTTAACGACATTTTCATTCAGGGTTTTGTCATTTAACGAAATTTTAACTTCTTTTTAGTTTCTTAACGACACTTTCAACCACATTTAAATCATTTATTAGCACATGCAACCATCTTTTTGTCATTTATCGAAACTTTCAACCATATATTATAGTAATTTATCAAAAATTATCTAACTTTAACTTATTTAACAACACATTTTTATAATTTTCCTTTTTTAAAAACACATTTTAATAATTTTCAACAGTTTCAACCACGTTTTGTTCAAAAAGCAGAACGTCTTATTGAAATTAGTTATTTAACAGAATTTTTTGATGAAAAGGTCCTCCAACCGCACCTTTTAATTTAATTTAGTATTTCAAAAAGTTTTCAACCATATTATATTGATAAAAGTCTTATATGTTTAGACAATCGAGGTTAGACATAGTTAAAGAAATTCCGCAAAATAATTGTAGGCCTTATTGGATATCATGTGGTGATGGACCTCATAAAACATAATAAGAATAACCTTAAAGGATTTTCGCTTCCTCTCGAGGCTTGGGAGAAAATGTTGGCCAAATGGCCTAATATATATCAGATAATAACATTGCACCCTGATTATTTCGTGGGATAAATATTACACATTCCATAGTTTCAATTTGTGCGCTTGGATAATGCACAATTTATTATCAGAGTGATATTTCCACCCAATCTGAAACGTGATAAGACAAGTCTTTGTACTTGGGGCAGCCTAAGTCTTCGAAGTTTATAATTGTTTTTCCAAAATATTCGGAATGATATACTTGTTTTTCTAGCCCCTGTTTCCGATATGCTTGGGACGATTCTACTTAGTTCGTCCAATTCGTATTCATTCTCGTCCCATAGCATCCTTCATATATGTCTGGACATCGAGGAATTTAAAGCCTTGTCTTTCATGTTTAACTTTAATTCATTTAACGACACATCCTAGCACTTTTAAAATAGCACAGTAAATTAACTACACTTCAAACCGCTTTTCAGTCATTTAACATCGTTTCCTTTTATATTAAAGCCATTTAACGACATTTTCATTCATATTTTAGCGTATTTTAGTCATTTAACGAAATTTTCAACCACATTTAAGTCATTTGTTTGCACATGTAACCATATTTTTCTCATTTATCGAAACTTTAAACCATAATTTATAGTCATTTATCAACAATTATCTATTTTTTGCTAATTTAGCAACACTTTTGTATAATTTTTACTTATTTAACAACACGTTTTAATAATTTTACAATAGTTTCAACCAAATTTTATTTTAAAAGCAGAATTTCTTATTGAAATTAGTTATTTAACAGTAATTTTTAATGAAAATATCATCCAACCGCACCTTTTAATCGAATTTAGTATTTGACAACATTTTCAGCCATATTATATGTCGTTTTCCAAAATGTGTGCGAAAACCAGATACGAATAAAGAATGAAATTAAAGGGGTAGTAACACCCATTATATTCGTAATTTGAAACATATAGATATTCCGTATATTTTCCTTGAAAACTATAACTTAATAATATCCATCCATGTTATATTCTAAAGGGTGTATATACCACTCGATATATTCCATAGGGTATATCCCTCATCCATGATCCCTGTTCGTTCTATCACCCAACTTTCCCGATCTCTTATACCCCGCCGTACCCGATTTGCTCAAAGACCGTCATGCTATAACTTAATTTTACATCACGCCAAAAAAATTCCTTTTGTTCTCTCCTATTATCCGATTTACCTCTCTTAATTACAAAATACACTTCACCTCAGATAACTGTCTACTACGGGTGAAACGCACACATAAACAAATTATGAAATTCCAAACCTCGAGTTCTATTGTCGTAACGAAACTAGAGATCTCTCGTTATTTTTTTTTACAGTGAAACATGTGCCCTGCCCTTGCTAACCAAGAGAGCCGATTCAGAGCAATTGAGACGAAATTACACACCCTGTGTTATTTCCATTGTCCTAACCCGTCCCGCTCTGTTCTCATTTTACCGCGAAACTTAGGTATTCTCCATGCCGTCCAAGGTGCACAAAACAACGGGTACCAACACCCATTATACCAGAGGTATACACCTCTGATTATACATATAATAATTCGTTTTTAAGAAATATAGCTTATAGATATACTGTAGACTTTCCTTGAAAACTGTACCTTAATAATACTATAATCCATAGGCATGTATATCCATGTTAAAAGTTGTATATATCTATCTTAATACTCCATAGGGTATATCCCTCATCCATGCCTCATGTTTCTTCTAACACCCTATACGTATGCCCAACTTTTCCGATCTCTTATACCCCACCGTACGCGATTTGTTCAAAGACCTTCATAATTTAGCTTAATTTTGCATCACGCCAAAAACATAATCTTTTTCTTCTCTCCTATACTCCGATTTACTTTTCTTAATTAAAAAAACACACCACCGTAGACAACTGCCTCGTATGGGTGAAAGTCACGCATACACTTCTGAATCATAAACCTATATGTATACTGTACAACTGGTATGGATAATTTATAATTATACCAAGATTTTCTATAGAACCGGTAAAAATTAATCCATATTTGAATCCTCCATCGACTCCGAGGTATGCACTAACCGTGATATTTAGTCGGCCTCTCCCGTACCCTTGGATCGGTGAAATTAAAAACAATCCCCTTTTTACCTGGTTCAGAAAAATTATATATCCTATAGTCAATGTTGTATGTACAATCCCTATGGAGAATTTATAATGCGCGCTCTTTTATACTAAAAACGTTCTCCCCTCTCTCGGAAGGGAAATATGAGAACTCGTCGCTCTGTCTCGAAACCAGACTCCCGTAATATCCCAGGGAAGCATCGATGATTAGGCATATAATTGTCGAACAATTAATTCGGTCTTCCCCCGTACTCTGAAACGGTAAGAATCCAATCCCCCTCGTCGATTTGTGTACGGACCCTCCGTACTACCTTTGTCGGCCTGTACCGTACTATGAGGTGGCAAAACTTATTCATTTACCAATAAAGAATTTACATAATCTTGATGTTTATAAATCCACGTGGAGAATAGGATACATTTTTGAATAGCACAAAAGTATTTCTTATTTTTTAAACCGTTTCTATGCTCGGCTAAACAAGAAATTATTTGAAAACTGTACCTTAATAATACTATAATCCATATAATATGTATATACATGTATATACCTATGGTAATATTCCATAGGGTATATCCCTCATCCATGCCTCATGTTTCTTCTATCACCCTGTACGTATACCCAACTTTCCCCATCTCTTATATCCAACCGTACGCGATTTGTTCAAAGACCGTCAAAATTTAGCTTAATTTTCTTCTCTCCTATAATCCGATTTATCTAATTGAAAAAACACCACCGCCGCAGACAACTGTCTCGTATGGGTGAAATGCACGCATAAACAATTTATGAAATTCCAAACCTCGAGTTCTCTCATCGTAACGAAACTAGAGCTATCTCTCTGTCTTTTTTTTACCTCTCCGTGTGACGTAGTCCAGGAGAGGTTCTGTAACGGCCGTGTCTGTGTGTGTGTCTGTCTGTGTGTGTGTGTGTGTGTGTGTGTCTGTCCGTTGTTACACCCACGTGACCGCGTTCGCAGTTTGCGTATCGGAGCAAACGTGTTCCCAATTTCCGGACCGCATTGACAGGTCACAGAAATTTAGAAAATTGTATTTCTCTCCGTTGGCTACTCTATACTTGAGTTCTCACACCACCATGTTTGGTCTTCGTCCATCCCTCATGGACACCAGTCTTTACATACTGGCTTCTAATCACCACCATCTTCTGGTCTTCGTCCATTCCACTTGGACACCAGTCTGTACATATTGGCTTCTAATCACCACCATCTTCTGGTCTTCGTCCATTCCACTTGGACACCAGTCTGTACATACTGGCTCCTAAACACCACCATCCACTGGTCTTCCGTCAACTCCACATAGACACCAATCTGTATCATTGGCTTCTAACACCACCATCCACTGGTCTTCCGTCTATTCCACATAGACACCAATCTGTATCATTGGCTTCTACTCCATTATCATCGTTTGGTTTTAGGATATACGCGGCGATCAGCTAGGGTTACGAGAAACGTCTAGCCTCCCTAAGGTGGGATCGCCACCAAAGGTTTTCGCAATTGCGCTTTTTCCTTACTATTATAATGGAAACGAATCGTATATATACCCCAAAATTTGAAGAAAGTGGGCAAGAGGGGTACCCTTCACTTTAAACGTCAATATAAGCAAAGTTTGAGATGATAATAGGTATAACTTTATTTTAAACGATTTAACTATTATTAATGTTAATTATTGAAGATTAAAATAATTAAAAATAATTATATTTATTTAAATATTAAAGATAAACCTCTCGTGCAAAGAGAGAGCTTATCATCGCCTCCTATATCTGCCAAGGCCCGTGCATGCGATATATTTCATTCATTGCCTCCTATCTATCAAGGCCCGTGCATTGCGATATATTTTTCAAAACAACAACCTAAATGGGAAGCTCCTCTCAGAAACATAATAATTTCTTTTCTCTGTATATGAAATGAAAATATGGATAATATTGCGCTCCTTCTTTAATGGTATCAATCCTTGCCTGTCTATTAATATTTTACGTAGTAGTAATACGTTTTTAGCGAAGTCTAGAGAGGATAAACATAAGCGAGATTGTTTCGGAAAAAAATACTGCTTCCACTAATGGGTTTATACTCCTTGTTACTCTTGTTGTCTGTGTGTGTCCGTCCATTGTTACACTAGTGCGTCGCGTTAGCAGTTAGCCTTGTGTTGATGTGTTAAGAAATCATACAGAACCTTAATATTCCCTTTTTCCATAATATAAAGTGAATATGTGAAAGTATTTTTCGTAATTATGATGCATTCAGTACTTTTGTAGCTTTAAAGCTCTGTTTCATTTTGATATTCCAAAGATTTTTTAATATTGTTATTTGAAATGGCTGTTTATATATTGCTTAAGCTATACTACATCTGTATATAGAATAATCCTTGGTTTAGTGATATCATGAAGAAAACTAAGACCTAGATTCCGGCGCGTATAACAAGTATTATCCGCAATAGGCTTAGTGAAACAAAGAGTGAATAATTGAGGCCTGAGGTGAAGTAAACTCTTGGCTTTGATTTTCGTGACTGAAATGAAGAGACATCAACGGTTCAGAGCGAGCCGAAAGTTAAATACACTATTAAATAATCAGGTTAAGATTTTATAATAGAAGAAAAGATCATGGTGGCAATTAGAATAATGAAAGGGCTAATGGTAAACGGGTAGTAGCTACAGACTTTTTATTCTCTTTATGGTGCGCATTGACTATTAGTGCGTCTAGCTACAATTTAACTTTGGTGTAATTTAACGTTAACATTCATGTTGGCAAACTAAGAATATTATTGAGGCGAGACGAGACGATAGTGTTTACACTGCAAACCAGTTGTGAATGTAGCTTTCAGAATATACGGTAAACAGCTGAAGCGTAGACTTCTTTTCCTGATCTTTTCCCCATTGACTTATTTCCATGTGTCCAAGATTTATCCTTATTGGATGTAAAATGTCGTCTGCTTTACTGTATTATTCGCTACGCTTGGAATACGGCTTCAATATTTCGTAAATTTTTGCTTCAAAAAAGAGAAATAATTCCATAACTAGGTAAATAAGTTTGTAGTAGTAGACCTCTTGACTCGGAGAGGTAGTATTTTGGTTTTCCCAACTTGTTATATAACCAGGAACACTTTATAAAGCCTGAAAATGTCTTATAATTGATAAATCGACTAATTTGTAGGCTTCCATAATTTTTAAACTGTATAAATTTAAAGGTATCTTGAGTTTGGGTACGGGAATGATGTTGGCAGCCCCTTACATACCCCAGCAATAAGCCGACTTACAGATCAATTTTTACTTCGCTTCTGTGCTTAATTTCGTGCTGTTACTTCACAACGCTTTTAAAACAATAATGCTTTTAAATTATGAACGACATACATAAATTTGTTGAAATGTAGATGAATATTAGGAATTAGGATAAATAAAGTTGGCCATCTGCTGGTATTGTGTTGGCAAACCAGCCGCGAGTGAGATGCATTTAATATTGTTTCGTCCCTCCCCGTTCATTTTGACTGCGCTGACGGAGGGGGTGGGTTTAGATGAATAAGCACATATGTAATTCTGTTTCATCCCCCTCCCCAGTGTAGTATTTTGAACTCCACGAAGTGTCGGCCACTTAAAATTATAACCAAAGTGATATTCAATTTTAAAATTATTTTGAGTATCTTAATTTCAAAAATTATCGTATTTTATTCAAATTAGTAGTTAAATGCTTCGTTTGCTCTTGTTCGTTTTTTAATTTTGGGTTATAATAAACTTTTATCACTTTTCACAAGAATGATTTTGAGTTAGTATCCGACACTTCAACAAAAATTTCTTTCAGAGAGAAAACTTTCCTTGACGTCATAAGTCACGTGCACTCTCACCTAAAAAACTACAGTCGACCAGGAGGGGGTGGCGAGTAACTTAAAAAAGCACGAGGTGTCGGCCACTGAAAACTGTAACCAAAGTGATATTCAATTTTAAAGTTATTTAGAGTATCTTAATTTCAAAAATTATCGCATTTTATTCAAATTAGTACTTAAGTACTTCGTTCGCTCTTGTTCGTTTTTTAAATTTGGGTTATATTAAACTTTTACCACTTTTCACAAGAATGATTTCAAGTTAGTGTCCGACATTTTAACAAAAATTTCTTTGGTTTTCGCTCGGGGAGGTTTATAGCTTAAGACAGTGTTAGTCGACAGTAAAAAAACGGCAGTTTATTCAATTGCCGCCTTCGCTTTTGCTGTCATGATATCAGTGAACGAACCTTCGGAAATAAAAGAGAATAAACCTATACAAATCAAATAATTAGCGAAAATCATCATTTCTATTATTTTTGTCGGCTATTTTATTGCGGAATATTATTAGTTAGCGTTTTGGGCTTAGGCTAGTGTGAAAATCGTTTTTCTAAACATACTAGAACTGATTAAATCGTTTCTCTCGTTTAATTCCTATAATTAGGCCAATTTAAATAAAACTTATACTGATTTTAGCGTAATTTGAGGAAAGAAATCGATTTCTGATATGTAAATTAAGGATAATTAAATATGATCGTACGCTTTTAAAAACATCATTTTTTCATTCCCCACCATAAAATTAATTAGGTAAAATAAATGTCTTGTCAAATTACGTAAATTTAAAGCCGTAATTTAATCAAAACTGAAAAATAAATTTGAAAAATATCATGCTTTAAAACGCATTGAAAATGTACGATAGCAACAAGACGGAGATGTTTTGGAATTTGAGCAAAAACGTAGCATTTTTCCAAGTTAGATTTTGTATATTTTTTTGCAGGCTCTAATTAGCTTCTTTGCTTAACATATTAAAGATAAATGGAATGATTTGGTCCTCGAGATTCCGAATATGAAACAGCCAATTCTCTCACCTTAACCGTTAGTTAGTTATGAAGTTAAATGCGGGACCCCTCCATCGGAATATTAGGCTTTTGTGTCTTTCCAACTTCAAATAAACGTTAAAACATTAATTAATTTAATTTTGTATAATATATTCTCAGGTATTACAGTGTTCTGTGTTCATTGAACCTACTCCGACGTTTATACGAATAACGGTTGATTAGTTACTTAATTTAAACCTTGATTTACGAAGCGTATGACTGGTTATCTCGGATTAAATTAAGTAACTAATCAACCGTAAAAACGTCGGAGAAGGTCCAATGAACAAGGAACACTGTAATACGTCAGAATATATTACACAAAATAAAATTAATTTATGTTTTAACGATTATTTGAAGTTGGAAAGACAAAAAATACTAAAATTCCGACGGGGGGTCCCGCATTTAATTTGATAACTAACTAACGGTTAAGGTGAGAGAATTTACAGTTACATATTCGGAATCTCGAGGTCCAAATCATCCCATTTATCTTTAATATGTTAAGCAAAGAAGCTAATTAGAGCAAAAATGAGCATATACAAAATCAAACTTTGAAAAAACGCCAAGTTTTAGCTCAAATTCCAAAACATCTCTGTCTTGTTGCTATCGTACACTTTCAATGAGTTTTGAAGCATGATATTTTTCAAATTTATTTTTCAGTTTTGATTTAATTACGGCTTTAAATTAACGTAATTTGACAAGAAATTTATTTTACCTAATTAATTTTATGGTGGGGAATCCAAAAATGATGTTTTTAAAAGCGTACGATCGTATTTTTCCACCGTTTTTAATTATCCTTAATTTCCATATCAGAAATCGATTTCATTCCTCAAATTACGCTAAAATCAGTATAAGTTTTAGTTAAATTGGCCTAATTATAGGAATCAAACGAGAAAAACGATTTAATCAGTTCTAGTATGTTTAGAAAAACGATTTTCACACTAGCCTAAGCCCAAAACGCTAACTAACAATATTCCGCAATAAAATATCCGATAAAAATAATAGAAAAGATGATTTTCGCTAATTATTTGATTTGTATAGGTTTATTCTCTTTTATTTCCGAAGGTTCGTTCACTGATATCATGACAGCAAAAGCGAAGGCGGCAATTGAAAAACTGCCGTTTTTTTATTGTAGACTAACACTGTCCCAACTCCCAAGCTATAAACCTCCCCGAGCGAAAACCAAAGAAATGTTTGTTTAATTGTCGGACACTAACTCGAAATCATTCTTGTGAAAAGTGGTAAAAGTTTAATATAACCCAAATTTAAAAAACGAACAAGAGCGAACGAAGCACTTAAGTACTAATTTGAATAAATGCGATAATTTTGGAAATTAAGATACTCTAAATAATTTTAAAATTGAATATCACTTTGGTTACAGTTTTCAGTGGCCGACACCTCGTGCTTTTTTAAGTTACTCGCCACCCCCTCCTGGTGGACTGTAGTTTTTCTAGGTGAGAGTGCACGTGACTTATGACGTCAAGGAACGTTTTAACCAGACGAGTAAGTTTTCTCTCTGGAGGAAACTTCGGAAACTTCCATAGCAACAATAGCAACAGGCGAAGCTTGACGCGTGTTTCGGCTTTCGGATGAAGAATTTTGAGCATCGAGTCTCGTGGTTTAAGTTTCTTCGCGCGCTGATATAAGGGTCTTATTTGCGGCATTACGGTAGTGGACGGTTAGCCGTTATTTTAAATTTTTTAACGCTTCGTCGTGTCACGTGTGCAATGGAACAAGTGGAACTCGCCGGCCCTTTTCTCAACTGATCTTTAAAAGGTAAATATTAATACCAAAATAAAGCTTACGTCTCCCTCTATTCCAGAGCTGTGCTAATTAGCTGACTACTAATTGAATTAGAATTAGCAATTAGGTAAATATTTATGAACTAATTAATTAGCCAATTAGCAATAAGACATAGAAACTAATTCAATTCAATTAGAAATTAGACATGTATTTATCAAACTAATTAATTAGAATTACTAATTTCTAATTAATTACTTGTCTAATTAAGGAAAAAAAGAAACCATAAGTAAACATAAAAGTTTAAAAGTGCCCATGGATTTAGTACTTTGGTAATGCAAAGTTTAATGTTTTAATGCCATTGAAAAACGGTTACGGAAACCGTGAATTATTCACAAAAAATGAGACAAGCCTCGAGCCTTCCGTCATGTTAAAATTTGTCTCATTTCTTCATTTTCTGCCACAGTTCCTATAATAATGGACTCTGAGTAGTAAATCCATGGGCACTGCTATAAATTCGAGTAGGAAAAACAGTCGAAATTTCGAAATGGGACAGTTACGAGCTACGAAATTTTCTACTAGTACTAGTATTCTCTCATGTTCTAAAACATGTTCTGAAATATTTAGAGTAGCACTAAGGTTTCCTCAACGATATAATAAGGCCGTTTTCATTTTCAAATAGATGAATCAAGAGTTAATTCCTCGATTTTTAGTTTTTACTAAATTAAAAGATTAATTGAAAATCCAATTGGCTAATTAGTTAATCCTAAATCTAATTAAATTTTAATTAGATAATTACCTTTCCTATTCATACTAATTAATTAGAATTACTTCTCAATTTGCACTAAGGTAATTAAAATTCAATTACCATTTTCAATTAGTAAATGTTGCTAATTAATTAGAAATTCAATTAGCTAACTAATTAATTAGCACAGCTCTGCTCTATTCCTTGGGCACCATTGAAATGAGCGCGAACGATAATTAATATAAGTAATTAATAATATTAGATAGCGGTGCCGATGGAGGGTAGCCGGGAGCCTTTAAAGGATAAAAAGCGCATGCGCACGCGTCACAAAATATTAAATATAAATATAGCTTCAAACATGTAAGGTCTCAGCGATCCGGTGGCGCAGTGGTTTCGGCGATTGGATTGTGAAGTCGATGGTTGTGGGATCAAACCCAGTCGAAGATAACTAAAAATTTTATTTCATTATTATGTTGAATTATATTAATTTGGCTATTTTATGCATTTCATTTAAAATATTGTGAAATTGTTGGAGTAATTGTAAAAATAAAAGAATTTAAGTGAAATTTTAATTTCGTTTTTTGTTTATTTCCACTTGGGGGCAAATGGTTTTCTTGGAGAAGGAATTCACAAATACATGTGAAAATGGTTTTAAACTAAGAAAACCATATGCTATCCACCTTTTCCAGAAATTTTCAGGTGTTATTAGTTTCTCTTTTTCTTTTGCCTTATCTTTTTACCTGTTTCCTGTCTTTTTTTCACACATTGGTGTCAAAATGGTTTTCGACCAAGAAAACCATATGCACCCTCCTTTTCCAGAAATTTTGAGGTGTTATTAGTTTCTCTTTTTCTTTTGCCTTATCTTTTTACCTGTTTCCTGTTTTTTTTCACACATTGGTGTTAATTACGCCTCTAAAATGTTAAGAACATTTCTGAAACATTAGTTTCTCCTCTAAATTTCGGGCGCACAGTCAGACATAAATTTACAAAAATATTTCAATTTAAAAAAAAAATGTCGAGTTCTTCGGAGACATCTTCATCTTCGGAGGAAGAAGTTTTGGTGCCCGAAGCAGACCTTATAACTGCTTTTGAAATACACGATATGTGTATAACATCCGTTTTGGATGTTATACAGTGGTTAAAAAAAATAATCGCTAATTCACGAATGTGCAGCGCTTGCAATGAACCCATGGTATTTTCCGTTAGGGAAAATAGAATCGATGAACATGTTTGGCGATGCCAAAGAAAAAGAAAAGTTGAAAAAAAGGAGAAAAAGGTGCGCAACTCCGAGATAACGATAAGGAAAAACTCTTTCTTTGAGAAATCAAAGTTAAATTTTAGAGAAATTCTTTTAATCGCGCATTACTATGTGTACAACGTCAGCCCGCAGACGTATGTGTCCCGAGAACTTTACGTCTCGACAAAGAGTCTTGTGGACTGGAAAAGTTTTGTCGAGAAGTCGCGTATGACGCGGTCTTTCGCCGTAACGAAGTGATTAGTGGTGTTGGGAAAACAGTGGAAGTAGATGGTATACTCCTATTGGATAGAATCCCGTTGGACCGAATTCAGATTTCTAAAATTGTAGCCAAATTTAAAACAATTTATAGCCCAAGGAGCGATTTTCTTCTGAATGGGAATATTTATATGGAAGAGCTTTCTACTGAATGGGATGGGTTTACACATATAAAATCATAGCGTTTTCTTGAGTTGCCGAGCTCCAGTAGTGCAATGGATAAAGTGATTTGGATGATCGAAAAAGTTAAGCAGCATCGAACGCCGTCAGTGGGAGGGAGATCTCTTCCGTTAGGTAAGGTTAGGTTAGGGTTAGACAATTTCAAAAATGAAAGGTACTTACTGAAATTTATTGAAGAACGTTATTGGTGAACATACATATTATTTGCTTCAATATCAAGAAGTTTAATAAGAATATTAATTTCATTTTTTGGTCTGGTCTGGTCTGGTTAGGTTAGGTTTGTTTAGGTTAGGTATGGTTAGGTTAGGTTAGGTTAGGTTTGGTTAGGTTAGGTTAGGTTAGGTTAGGTTAGGTTTGGTTAGGTTAGGTTAGGTAAGGTTAGGTTTGGTTAGATTAGGTTTGGTTTGGTTAGGTTAGGTTAGGTTAGGTTTGGTTTGGTTAAGTTTGGTAAGGTTAGGTAAGGTTAGGTTAGGTTTGGTAAGGTAAGGTAAGGTTAGGTTAGGTTTGGTTAGGTTTGGTAAGGTAAGGTTAGGTTAGGGTAGGTTAGGTTTGGTAAGGTTAGGTTAGGTTAGGTTAGGTTTAGGTTAGGTTAGGTTTGGTTAGGTTTTGTTAGGTTAGGTTAGGTTAGGTTTGGTTAGGTTTGGTTAGGTTTTGTTAGGTTAGGTTAGGTTAGGTTAGGTTAGGTTAGGTTGGGTTAGGTTAAGTTACGTTAAGTTAGGTTAGGTTAGGTTGGGTTAGGTTAAGTTACGTTAAGTTAGGTTAGGTTAGGTTAGGCTAGGTTTGGTTTGGTTTGGTTAGGCTAGGTTTGGTAAGGCTAGGTTAGGTTAGGTTAGACAATTTCCAACAATGAAAATTAATTACTAAAATTTATTGAAGAATGTTATTGGTGAACATAAATATTATTTGCTGCAATATCAAGAAGTTTAATTAGAAAATCAATTGAAAAATAGGAATGAAAGAAAAAATCATGATTGGAAAACCGCCCAAATTGCGGTATTCGGTCTAATGGGATTCGGTCGAACAAAACATTCGATCCATTGGGATTCGACCCAATGGTAGACAATCAAGTAGATGAATCCAAATTTTAAAAAAGGAACTACAATAGAGGGAAAAGAGTGGAGGGACAGTGGGTCCTAGGAGGAGTAGAGAGGGAATCTGGCAAATGTTTTATGGTGCCAGTGGAAAAAAGAGACGCCGCGACACTGGTTCCGATACTGAAGAACTGGATCCTTCCTGGTACTACAATCTACACGGATTGTTGGAAATCTACGATAAATTGGACCAGGAAGGATTCCAGCACTACACAGTGAACCATTCGAAAAACTTCAAAGATCCAGTGTCCGGCGTACACACGAATAAAATTGAAGGCGCTTGGGCGCATGCAAAAGCCTCAATGCCAAGAGGAGGGCGAAGGAAACACTTTTACTTTGGCTATTTTGCAATGTACATGTTCCGGATGTGGGCGCGTAGAGAAAAAAATGCCTTTTTGGCTTTTTTGGAGGCCACCTCCCTTTTATACGATCCCTCAAAGCCATCCGAAGGTGAAGAAGCTGCAGGCCCAGCTCCAAAGGAGTAACTTTTCAACCTCTACTTTTAATTTTAATTTAAAAAAAAATTCTCATCAAAACAAAAAAGCATTTTCCTCGTCAATTCTTTGGTTTTTCTTAATAAATTTTGTTTAAATTGCCTTAAATCTCATTTATTTCGTTGTCTACGTTAGATTAGGTTAGGTTAGGTAAGGTTCCCATTTTTGAAAATGCGATCCTAAAAATCGATTTTTTTTAGACTTCTCTTTATTTGCGCCTAAAAATTTTAACACCATATTTTTTCTCATATCAAACTACATCGGAAAAAAAATAGGAGCAGGTGGTATTCTTAAATTTTGCCATTAATTATATATAATGTTTAAGTGTCATTGCATTTACTCAGAATAAATATTCACCATTTTTTTTATTTTAAGGTACTGTGAGTCTGTGACTTAATTAAAATTGGATGTCTAGTCAAGGCTTACGATTTTACGAAATAACTTCTGAAAGACAAGTGATTCAGCTGGTGAACATAAAATATATCATTAAAGGTATATGATATTTAACGCATGTTTAATCGTCGGAGTGGATAAAAATAGTACGACATATTCTACAGGGCCGGTAGGCCCTTGTAGATATGACTTGATACTCTTCTTTAACGTTAAAGCAAAATTCACATGCTTTTTCCAATTTTCCTATGGAGATTAACATGGGGTTTTTCGTGATATTTAACCACCTCTAACTGAAAAACTACAGCGAAGTTACTTTTCGGAATACTCTAAATTTAACAATTAAGTATTCAGGGTGTGCGATCGGCTAGTTTAATCAGAAAAAATTAAGTCTAAGTATGTTAATTTTAGTTAATTACAGAAGTACTTGTTTCGACCATCGTGATTGGACATAATAATAATGCTAGAGCTCTTCGAAAACTCAGATTAACCAAGTATCTATGGTGTAGTGGTTATCACGTCCGCTTTACACTCGGAAGGTCCCAGGTTCGAGCCCTGGTAGATACATGACTTGACTATCGTTATTGGACACAATAATAAGCTAGATCTCTTCGAAAACTCAGAATAACCAAGTATTCATTGTGTAGTGGTTATCACGTCCGCTTTACACGCGGAAGGTCCCGGGTTCGAGCCCTGGTAGATACATGTTTTGACCATCGTGATTCGACATAATAATAAGCTAGATCTCTTCGGAATCTCAGTATTACCTGCTATGTGTAGTGTAGTGGTTATCTCGTCCGCCTAGATACATTTTTTGACCATCGTAATTGGACATAATAATAAGCGGTAAAGAAAACATAATTACTCAAAATTTAAATACATTAAGACTGAAGCGACAGATATTATATAAAAACGTCTTGGTTTGGACCAAGGCTGAAAAAACAAACGATATGTGTGAGGCTTATCAATTGACTGAAGTATCAGATATTGAAATTTTTTCTAGTTATTTTTATACACTCAATCCTTAATCAATATTTAATTCAATCAACTGATTTTACTGTTAATCGACCTAGTCCCTCTAAATTAATTGAAAAAATTACATATCTACGCTTTTTCAAAAACAATTACATTTTCCGAAAACATTTTATCATGAAATTAATTATTTTGAAGGGATTTCGTGTCGATGCTCACTAACTTGTGAGCATCTTGACCGACATAGTTTTAATTGTTGCTGGCTTGACAAATTTTCAAGTTTGCACCAAAAGAAGTTTAAATCTGTTTTAAGTTGTTGATAAGACTGTCGTTTAGAGTGAATGTCGTCTACTTAAGACAAAGCAACAAAGTTTATCCTGTGTGGTAAAGGGTAAAGATCACATGAACAGAAATACTTCTCAGACTTGTTATATTCATTTCCTGCGGAAATAATATGGTTAAACACATCATTCATTACTAGTTATGCCAAGAAGGTCACATTTCACTCCGACACCCCCTCCCTTCCTCTATTTTCCCAATATATGGCATTTTATAATCACCAGTGGTTTCAGTGTATGGGTCATCTGAGCTGTCGCAACACGCTCAGCCAATATTACCATAGACTGAGTTATGACCAAGAAATTCTTAAGTACGGAAAAGGAAGTTCCAGTGCAACTTTACCATCAAAGAGGCGACAATAGAAATGTAGCATTTCGATAAACGAAATTAAATGTATGAATTCGCGCAACACCCTTGTTTGGCATCCACGATCAAATATTTACATTTTCCATTCGAGTTATGCCAAAGTTCGCTTGCTTTTTTAGACATCCAGTAGAACATTTCAAATATTCAATACTGTATCCTCAAGATGATAAATTAATTTCATGATAAAATGTTTTCGGAAAATGTAATTGTTCTTGAAAAAGCGTAGATATGTAATTTTTTCAATTAATTTAGAGGGACTAGGTCGATTAACAGTAAAATCAGTTGATTGAATTAAATATTGATTAAGGATTGAGTGTATAAAAATAACTAGAAAAAATTTCAATATCTGATACTTCAGTCAATTGATAAGCCTCACACATATCGTTTGTTTTTTCAGCCTTGGTCCAAACCAAGACGTTTTTATATAATAAGATAAGTCTTGAGAATTTTTGCTTTCGCTGTCTATAGACTGCGGAAGCATTGCAATTACCCCCTACGGCTGGGCGCCTTCTCCCCCCCTCCTTTCTGACCCCAATTTTTCATGTGACCTGGGAGAATCCATCATAAATAAAGTTACTTTCATTTCAAACTTCCCGCTAGAAATTCGAACTTCAGCGACATCTATACGAAGTCCCGTAAATATTTCACTATTGAAGAATTAATTTTTTGGCACGACCGGGATTTGAACCCGCCATGTCTATATCCACACAGGCACCAGAGTACAACGCCTTACAGACTGAGCTATTGAGGCTTAGTACCCATCTGCGATTTTCACCAATAGTATCTCACTCTTCCCTCGACGGGCTAGCTATTTTTTTTTGCCAGGGAGAAAGAGAAAGAGAGAGGAGGGGGACCACGTGACTCTCGTTACTAGAGCGGCGGGCGCGTTACTCTCGCCTCTCGTTAAGTTGAGTGTGGGCCGTTTCCATGGTAGCGCGCGTATACGCAGCGCCTCTGAATTGTAAACTCTTGGCGGGAAATTCGCGAATGGTAGATATGCAGTAAAATATGTCGCGTTTTTAGCATTAGAAGTTTTACAAAATTATTTTAGGGATTCTACTCGTCGAAAAGTCTAAAATCTAATAATAACTAAAAACATTTTTAACGTAAGAGATATTTGATTTGTAAACCAAACGAAGTTTATACCGTAGTCTCTAGAGAGTGTATCAGGGTAACTTCTGTAACTAAGCAAGTTTATGATATTACCATCTATGTAAGTGTTTATATTTTATGTTACTTAAATTAACTTGCAAGTGCTTCCAGATAGACACATTTTTGGGGTTAACTATACCTGCACATTTAATTTGGGAATTTGGGTGTTGGGATTAGATAAGCTAAAGCCTGAAAACTTTCTTTTTCTCTTTAAGCACGTTACAGTTTTGGACAAACAAAAATGATAATTTGATGTTTAATTTTAAGTATTGGCATTCGCAATAAAATATTTCTATTAAAGTTTAATTACTCAAATAATCCTAATAATAAATTTTACCAAGCACAAGCACTTTCTAAGGTTCTTTTCACATTTCAGTAACAAGTTCGGACAAAGAAAAATTATTATTTCAAGTTTAAATTTGCCTATAAATGTTAATGATATTTTCTTTAATTAACTCTGAATTTTAATAACTAATAAGAGTAATAAATTGACATTCATCACTAATCTTAAGAAAAAAGTTCAATATCATTTTTATAAATAATCTTACCTCAATAAAAATAAGCATTGGTTATATAATAATTACGCCGTTGCGTCATCTACGTACGTACGATAGGGTATAGGGTGTATTATACTTGTAATAGAGCAAACACCGCAAATACATTTTTTTTTATAAATTAGAGAATCCAGGCCCCCCAACGAGGGAAGCATTTCAAAACTGTACAACTACTAAATTTTAATTAATTTCAATTAGTAAGAAAATAATCTAACAATTTTGATAACGAAACCTGCTGATATATGATTTTTACACATTAGGTTATATTTTCTATAGCATCAAGTTTCAATACAACATGACTGGGGTCTAACTCTATGCGATGGCTGTATATTGGTTTAAACCGAGGTTTAAACGTACATTCATTGAATAATTTTAGTTCCCAGTTATGAATATTAGCAGCCTACTTTTGTTAGGTTTGCAATAAAAAGCTTAATTGTTCCAGTTCATAGGACAGAAATTTGTTACTTATTTTATTAAACTGAAAATCAATCTAATACTAGATAGATTTTATTCATAATCGGAAGACTATTTGATAAACAACAAAATAAATACGCAAAAAAAATAAATAAGCCGGAGTCATACCAGTTCTATCCGCTGGGGGCCGCCACAAAATCATGGTTTGGCCGATAAAAATTGTTTTTATATAAAATTGACAACACCTCGGGTTTTCTTGCTAATGCTAACGGAGATCGATCTCATTGTTAGTTTCTTAAAATGTCCAAGACAAATATTTTTTGTGGAACAAAAATGATAATTTAAGCTTCAAATTTTTTGTTTTTGCTTTTGCGCTTCGAGTTGCAAAAGCATTTGTCTGACCCTTGCGGGCTGGGTGCCTTTTCCCCTTTTTATTCGCGTGCGGAATCGCATTGAAATTTATAAATAGTACGTAGAACCATACCTAGGTGGCTTTGCAACCTCCACTGTATTTTAGTTATTTAAGAGACAATTAAGATTAGTGATGATTAGTAATTGATTACTCTTATTATAAGTTAAAATTAAGAGGTAAACCAATTATTTTTTTCGTTTTAGTCAAAAATTGCAACTGAAAATAACCTTAAAAAGTGCTTGGTAAAATTTGTTATCATGGGTTATTTGAGTAATTAAACGAGAATAGAAATATTTTACAGCGTATACTTATAATTATCTTTTTGTTTATCCAAAAATGGAACTGAAAATAATCTTGGAAAGTGTTTGGTCAAAATTATCAATATGTTTTTCAAACGGCAATATAATATAATGCGAATATAAAAACAAATAACTGTACTTAATTAGTTTTCTTAAAACATTTGTTTTAAAAACAAAGTTATCATTAATGTTTATGTGAAAACAAAATCACACTAAATTAATTTCATTCATAATCGAAAGGGTATTTAATAAATAAGAAAATAATAACGCAAAATAAAATTTCCGGGGTCGTATCAGTTTTAGCCGCTATAGGGCGCAGCGAAAGCGTAATCTGGCCTGGGCCATCTTGTTTTATATCTAACTTTTGATTTTGTAAGCGCTGTTTTAGAACACGTGAATTTTAATTATTTAAAACATTCGGATAGTATTAGTTTAAAATTCTTAGCATATCTGAGCTTGTGGAATTAATATATTAAATTATTATTATGGAAAACACTATTGGTCTGAGCAAACGACAAATGAGAAGAAAAAGAGCCAGGTATCTAAAAAATGTAAACCATAGAGTATCAATTGAGCCCCAAGCTAATTGTCAAGATAATTTTGAAAACACAGGTTTAGAAATCCATTTAAATGATGGCACAAAGATTGATAATAATAGACATACTGATATTCTTAGTAACGAGGATATGGGTAATATATCTGCAATCTCTTCTAGTTCTGATGACAGCTGTGAAAGCTTTCTCAATAGTAATAATTATTCAAGTTCTGATTGTTCCGAGGATCAAGGTGCGTGTCTTGCACAAGATCTTAAGCATTGTATAATAGAGCACAATGTTGACACAGTTAAAGTTAACAGTTTGCTTAAAACTCTTAGAGCCAATAATCATACAGAACTACCAAAAGATTTGCAGAACACTTTTGAAAACTGTTCGACATACTACGGGGATTTCTAGAGCGACCAACGGGGAGTACTGGCATGTTGGGTTAAAAGTATTTTTGAGAAATTTCTTTGAAAAATATCAGGACTATCCAGAGGATATTTCATTTGCCATCAATATTGATGGCATCCCTTTATTTGAAAGCTCAACTATTACTTTTTGGCCAATTCTGGTGGGGGTTTATAGTTTTTCAAAGGGCATTGTTGGAGAAGTCTTTCCAGTAGGTGTTTTTTGCGGTGAGAGTAAACCTGGTTCCCTTGCTGAGTACCTAGATCCATTTATTCAAGAATTATCAGATCTCAGTCAAAATGGGTTTTTATACGGGTCAAGGTCAATCAAATGCAATCTAGATGGACCATTTATTTTAGATACAAAGGGTCACACTGGATATTATTCTTGCGACAAATGCACTATTCAAGGATATATGCTAGACCATAACATGGTTATTTTGGAAAAGGATACGGACGACTCAGTATCGCTGCGCAGTAATACCACTTTCCGAAATCAAAAGAATGAAGAACACCATTTAAGAGGTGCTCGTTCTCCTCTCGAGATTCTAGACCTGGATTTAGTAGCCCAATTTCCATTAGATTATATGCATCTCTTATGTTTAGGGGTAGTAAAGAGGTTCCTAAGGTCTTGGGATAAGAAAGGGAAGTTCATAGTCAGACTAAGTAGTCGCCAAGTAACTCAGTTATCATCAAGGTTAAGCATATGTACCCGATATATTCCAAGTGAGTTTGCTAGGAAGCCTCGATCACTGAAACATGTAGATTGTTGGAAAGCAACTGAGTTTCGACAGTTTCTCCTATACACGGGTCCAATTGTTTGTAAGGGTATTTTGGCTAATGATGTAATGGACCACTTTAGGTTGCTTCAGTGTGCGATCTATATCTTAGCTTCGCCTTGTTTTTCTAGAACACTAGTTGATTATGCAGACGAGCTGCTTGAAACGTATGTTTCTTCCTGTCCTGATTTTTATGGTCAAACATTTGTTAGTCTGAACGTTCATAGTTTAAAACATTTAGCTGCAGATGTGAAAAGATATGGACCATTAGATACTTTTAGCGTATTTCCATTTGAAAATCATTTACAGTTTTTAAAGAAAAAATTGCGATCGCCTAATAAACCACTTCAGCAGTTGTGTAAACGTTTAAATGAGGGTCAGAAACTATTCGCTAAACAAACGAGAGATAGTGGTAATCTACTGAAACAGCAATTTAAAGACAACAGTCCCAATATACCAAAGAATGCTCAGTATTTTAAAAAGTTACAGACCCCCAACTTTATTTTAACTGCTCGATCTGGTGATAATTGTGTTAAATTAACCACTGGTGAAATAATAAAAATAAAACATATCTATCGGACAGATTATGTTAGCTGGGAGTTTATGTAAATATTACGATAACATTTTTACGTATCCTCTATCTTCGTCAGCCCTGGGCATGTTTGTTGCCAGAATCTCAAAATCTGTTAAATCCTATCCCTTAAGTGTGTTTGATCAAAAATGCTTCCTTAGTTCTAACGACAACAATTCCCTGGTCACGATTATTCCAATTCTTCATTATGCATAGTTTTCACGGATTAAGAGTAGCAACTCAGATTGAATCTGAAAGATGGAACAGCTTTTCTTTAGTCCGTTTAGAAAAAACTACTACTAAAATATCAGGCTATCATGTTCACATTAAAGCAAATCGCGCATCCAATGAATCCCCTACAAGGTAACTTTCCTCCTGATTTCCAGGCTTAGCTTGGCGAGGCAAGTGGGCGAGATTTATAAGTGCACTTATAAATTCCGCCCACAAATTCCATCTGCCTTCGCCAATTAAGTCAAAACTTGAGTACATGAGGATAGTCACCTTGTAGGGGATCCACTATGGACCCACTCTTTGCTTTAGAGTTATTTTTTTAAAGAAATAAATGCTAAAACGGGAGATAACAAATGAGACGTCATTAACCATTTACTTTCTTTATTGGAGGATTCTAGAAAAACCAATAGGATTTGGTTCTCCTTTGTTTTTAGTTTCTATACTTTAGGCCAGATGTATGTAATATTCAGCTTTGCCGAAGGGACAGTTGAGGCTGTACCATTGTCTTGGTGCCCGAACGAGAAATCCTGCTTCTGGCAACCGGGTAGGTTCAACCACGACACTGTAAAGCTGATCACATCTTCAGCAAAACCTAGTTCAGACTGGATTTTGTACGAGGGGAAAATAATCTACAAGAGCAGTAAGTTACTAAATATTTGAAAACATATTCGTTTTGTCAACATAAATAAACAAAATTTCCGCAGATTCATATAGTCAAGCGAGGGAGAAGCTGAGGAAATCGGAGGTGACCTCCGACTTAGCCAGTGAAGCAGAATGTGGGCGAGGCAAGAGAGGAAGGGTTAAAAAGCTATCCTCCGTAGACGTTTTTAAAAAATCTGATTCAGAAGATGAAGAATTAAACCTTTCTGTAAAGAAAACGCAAACAATCAAAGGACGAAAATCTATCGTCTTGCCAAAGGCTCCTCCAATCCCATTGAAAAATAGTAAGTTAACAAAAAAAAATGCGAATACCCCAAAAGTTTAGTATCCCAAATGGGTAGGATTTTATGAAAAAACTATTAATTTTAATGTTTTAGTTGAAATGGCAAAGTCGTTAAAGAACGATATGAGAAGAACAGAAAAAAACAAACTAGCCCTCATAATAAAAGTACGTTATATTTCTGATTTATAACCCAATTACAATTTTGTTTTTTGAAAAAAGTGAGGAAGGATCAAATTAGGAATTCCTCTACAAGTCATTATCTAAAAGTCTTCAAGAGCAAGGGTTCTAAATCTTCAAAACTTGGGAATGAAGGTGGTCATTGTACCACTAAAGCCATTGATGGAAATATTTTTACTAGTTCTTATTCTTGTGGTGATTCTTCCACCGACTCCCGTGACAAATGTGGTACTATTGCTAAAACCAATGACAAAGGTAATTACTCCATAAAATATTTTTTGAAGTTGATACTACACTGTTAAAAAAAATGGAACTGTTTGAAACCTTTAGAGGTGTTTCCTAATGCATCCCCAGCAGCACCCCTATTGGTGTTTAAAAGCACCATTCGAGAGGATATCAATACGCACCTTTCAAAACGGTGCGAAATAATACCTTTCCTGAAGGTGCTTTTTATATCCTGTAAGGTGATTTAATCACTTTGAATAGAGGTGTATATTAATACCAGAAAAAGTGTTAATAAACCCTTCAAAAAAAGGTCTTTTTGAGACTAATTTGGTGTTTTTAAATTCCATTGACGTTGGTGCTTTTTAATTCTTGTTAGGTTTAAACCATCATTCTTAATAGAGGATTATAATTATACCAGAAAGGTGTCTATAGACTCTGTAAAAGGTGTTTTTTGAAATTATTTTTTTCAAAACACATGAGTTACCATAGATTAGTCTATCAAGATAGCTGCTCAAAATCTGCTGCTCAAATCCAGTGGATTAAGGGTAAACGTTTTTCTGCTGTAAGCCTTATTCAACCGTGTAAGAATTGATATGCGTGTGAAATGGTTACGTTTAACCTTTACTGTATATCCTCAATAGTTCTATTTAAGGACCTGATTTACATCATTCAAATGTGTATTTAATTTTCGGCTCACTGTGAACCGTCAAGACCTCCTCAAAGACCCACGAATTCAAGGAACCAATCCGAACAACGCCTACCATAACATTTCGAAGTAACATTTAGTGAAACTAGGAAAGTTAAATTTCAAGTTTACACTGTATATAAATGTAGTAAAGCTGAATTAAAAAGTAAACACCAAATTTGATATATTAATGTAAAAGATCTTCTTGGAATATTTTCCATTAGCATATGGACAGTGGAGTTTTACCAACTAATTGAACATTCCAATAACTGGACCAACGAGTTGCCTGTAAACATTTACTGTTGTAAAAGTCCCGATGCATTTAGACCAAGGCTTAAGATCAGACCTAGCATGATAAAATACAACGATTGAACGCTGGGTGGCATATATTTCATTAGCATTTGAACAGTTGAGTTTGACTAACTAATTGAACATTACAAGTAACTGGACCAACTAGTTGCGGGTAAAAGTTGACTGTTGTAAAAGTCCCGATGCATTTAGACCAAGGCTTACGAATGGGCCAAACATAAAATACAATGATTGAACATTGGATTGTATGCTTTTCATTATCATTTGAACGGTGGAGTTTGATCAACAAATCGAGCATTTCAACTAGTTTCGGATAAAAAGTTAGTTTTCATCAACCTCTTCAACTTCGTGGCACCTTTTAGAGTCACGACTAAACAGAATATTGAATATATGCGATTCCTTTTTCGCGCGCGACCAGGGACTACGGGCAGGAGTTGAAGAGGGTGTATTGGCTTAGTGACCTAGTGCGCGGCCCCGATCAGCTCTAAATCTATTTACAGGCGTGGAGGGTGCTCTCTAAAAGAACCAAGGAGTAGTAAGGACAAGAAAAAATCTGATTGATGAACAAGCAGCCCCGAGTAATAAAAAAAATAGTAAGGAGGGAGATATACCTATAAAGAGCGTGGAGAGAAAGAGATCTGTCAGGGACGATGGGGAAACAAATAGATAGACCTGTTCGAATAAACATACCAGCCATACACTCCCCGCCTTCAAGGACGCTAAATTCAACTTAGTACAGATATATTTATATATACTGTGTAAAAAGTTGTTTTGGATTATTCCATCCTTTTTTTTATAAAAATTAGAAGATCATCGATGAAATATTTTTTAGAAAACCTATATTCAAAGCTATATGCAAATTACAAACTAACTTGTTCAAGCACGATTCAAAAATTGTATACTAATTTTTCTGAACATTGGAAAATGCATTATTTTTTCTGAATATTGGAAAATGCACTATTTTCTGAATATAGGAAAATGCACTATTTTCTGAATATAGGAAAATGCACTATTTTTCGAATATGCGAAAACGCACTATTTTTCGAATATAGAAAAAATGCACTATTTTTTTCGAATATAGAAAAAATGCACTTCTTTTTTCGAATATAGAAAAAATGCACTATTTTTTTCGAATATAGAATCAGTGTATTAAATATTAGTCAAATAAATCGAAATGGATGGAAGTTATTCCACAGAGAAGTTTTTATACATTTCTAGACGCCATTTTAAAAGATGGCGGAAAAATGAATCTCAAAATTCATAAAGCTCGTCTATAGGATATAAGGAACTAGTGTACTAAATATTTAATAAATCTTTTGAAATGCAATTACGTTATTCCATAAAGAAGGTTTATTTACATTTCGGGCAGCCATTTTTCAAGATGGCGGTGGATTGGAAAAATATTTCTTGGTGCGTGCTTACTACTTAAGAGTAACGTAACTACAAAATTTCAGGCTTCTAGTTAAAGCGGTTTTGGCTGGGCGTTGATTATCATTCAGTAAGTCAGGACTTTGACTAACGTAGATTTCACTGCGATTCACATTTCTGAATTGTTAATTTTTTCCGTTTTGGATTTATCGTAAAAATTAACCAATTATGGCATGTTACAAACAGACAGGCAGACAAGACACGGTATAAAATTATATCTATTCAATTTAAAAAAATTATTTATCACAAACAAGATACGTATATATGAATATAAATTTTCCAATTTAAGCAAGAATTTTTCTGAAATTTATTGGAACATGTTTTTTAATGTTTCGTTGGTTTACTGTTGGTTGAAAACAAAAATTGTTCCAAATAAATTATATGTTAAATTAATTTCTCCCTCAATTTGGTTGATTCTATTTTACAGTTAACTTATTGCAGACAACATATTTAGCAGCTAGTCCAGTAAATTTTGCATTAAACTTCGCAATTAAAAGGGTTAGTAACAGCTAAGTTAAAAAATTTGTAAAAAAATCCTAAATGTTTTGAGAAAACCGTGAAAAACCTATAAACAATTTTTCACCACTTCTTGCGTGAAACAATCCCTTTAATAAAATAATCTGGACCCACTATGTTTGTAAAAAAACTCGGGCAAAGTGTTCCCGCATAATATATCTGCTTTATTTATGCTTATTTCTATTTGATTCACTATTTATAAGTCGCTATAGCTTCTTTTTGAATCGGTAAAGGGTTTTTGACGAAAAAAACCAAGTCCTGAATGAACAAATAGGGAGAATGTATGGATTTAGATCCAATTTGAGTCTAGGACAAATCGCTAGCGGCTTACGACCAGCTCTCTCTAATATTATAACACTCGCACCAAAAAAGAAGATAGTCTTGGAAAAAAAGAAACCATCTCTTAAGAATTCTTCCTGAAATTCTTTTTACCCTTTAAGGAGTTTTTTTACTTTTCTTAATGTTGTGTGTCGGAAAAGAGCCTAAGAATCGAAGTGTCGGACACTTCAATGCTTTTGAAGCTGATATAAACCGTAGACCAGTCTTTACGTTGTCTCGAAATAGACCTTTTCAATGTAAAAAGGGGGTACGCAACCCTCAGTGTCGGGGCTTATAAATACACCCTTTCGACGAGTCTAAGAGGGAAAGGCGCGGGGGTAAAACGCAGCCTTCCATCTCGCTTTTTAGCGCCAGCGCTGTGGGCGTTTTGGATCTGAGAGTGCGCAAACACGGCACTGGAGCAACCCCCTTGTATCTCCCGATACTAAGGGTTGCCTACCCCCCATTTCCCATCGAAAGGGTGTATTGCCGTCTCTGTGCCGCTCTGCGCACTCTCACGATACAAAATTACTACAGCGCAGGCGCCAAAAAGCGAAATCAAAGGGCAGCGTGTTACCCCCGTGTCTTCCCTCTTAGTTAAATCTAAATGGTCTATCAGCCCTGGAAAAACGGAAGCAGTTAGCTTAGGAATTACTGCCCTCTTTTCCCTCAAAATGGCGGATTGAAGGGCATGTGGGAGAAGACGCGCGATTGGCTAAGCGGGACCTGATGATTAATATTGAAGTTATTATCTGTGTTACGTGGCAGTCAGAAGGATGCTGACAAAAAATGGTTCATCTCCTTTCGCTCACAATGGTGGAAATACCAATAACTGATTTCAGTATTTTTGTAACTTTAGGTAATACAACTATTAAGGTAATTAAATTACATTTTTTTTTTGCAGAATTTTAATTCGTAATTTACTTGTAAATTGAATGAAATTACCGTAATTAATTTCACATCTCTAATTATGCGACGTTACAACGATACAACTAAAATTAAACTCCGATTAAATGTTTGTCTAAATTTAGTGTAATTTTCAATTTCAAGAAATAAACAAACATTAAATTAATTTCAATTCTAACTTCCTTCATTCTAAAATGGATTTTAAATACAGTTCATTCATTGAACCATATCGCATATTCCGCTTGGTTTTTGAATAAAAAAATAAAAAAATCCACGTAGGATTTGAACCGAAAAAGACAGCGCGGACTTTAGTGTATAGAGTTCATCCCACTTTGAAAATACATTAAATTGAAAGGCAGTTCCTCACAAAAAATGTTGGAACGTAAGTTTAAAGGTCAAATACGGAACCCGAAGTACTTTTTTCAAATGTATTTTCAAAGTCGTACGAAGGAATTCAGTACGACGAAAGGTTTTTCTGTCGCGCCATACACGGGAGCTTTGCGGGAAAGTCTAAAGCCCCTTTTTTCCCGCTCTTTCCTCTCCAGAGAGGACCAGCCAAGAAAAAGCTATTATGAAAAAAATGGTGGGGGGGGGGTTTTAAGACCACCATCCCCCTGTGGCACTTTTACGCTATTTCCCTATACACAGCTGCAATATCGATTAAGCAATCAACGAGCCACGTTCTTCCAGTTGGGGGTGTCATGGGGGTGGCAAAAAAAAAGGGCCAACCTTGCCAAGTTCTTTTTTAGAGCTTCCTCTGCCAGCACTTGGCAGAATGGGTAAGCCGCCGCTGTCTAAAAGCCAGGGACCATACCCGGTAGGACGCCATTTCGGAAAATATATAGGGTGACCGCGTGTGCCCCAAAGAAGGCATCCCCCCACTCCTTCCTCATCCCATCAAGTGGTGTTGGCGCGCGGTGGATGACGGTATAAAAAAAACCTAAATCAATAAATGGAATTACCTATATAGCGGGTGGGAACGACACCCAGAGATTTGAAACCTCTTTATGTACCTTTAAACAAAAAAAATTGTGTACGTTTAGTTCAGCTCAGTCATTTGTGAGTTTTGCAAATTGCAATAATACCGTTGCGAGCCTGTCTGTTAAATAGCGGTCTTGGACCAGTTTATTAAATGCTTGGACCAGTTTTTAAATTCATGAAGTGGGCGTTACTGGAAATCGGGACCAGTTAATTAATTAGGTGCAAATCTGTAGGAAAATTATGAGACCAGTTTATTGTTTTGGAAACTAACTGGGTCGTCACTGGTGTCAAGGTCTATAGTTTAAAAAATATTCATATTTCCCAGAATCATTGCGACATCTATATTGCGGAAATGAACGAAAATATGACACGCGTCGTCTGCTATAGCGTATTTTTACTAATTTAAGGGGAAAGGTCAGCTAACAAAACATTGTACTTTCTTCCTAAATATAAAAGGAAAATTGTATATTAAAAACTAAATAAATGATCTCTTATTACAAAATAATTAGCATTTAATTTGTCTTAAAAATGAGGACTACTGCGCCATCTGCCATTGGCATAGTGGCGTCTGCTAGCCAGAACCTCTGACCTCTTTCAGCCTGTGAGAATTCAACCAATCCCTTATGGGTAAGTGCGTCGATTTAGCAGACGCCACAAAACAAATGGCGGACGGCACAATAGTCCTCGTTTTTAAGAATAATTAAATGCTAATTATTTTGCTAATTTTTCCTAGTGCATTTAGAAAAAGGCATTTCTTTTAAGGTATAATATTAAGTTACGTGACCTTTTCCTTCAAATATATATGAACATGATGAATTTGTAGATACAATCATTTATCCTTTGCTTCCAAGATAGTTATGTTAAATATATGAAAGATAACAAGAATAGAACTTTACTTGACACAGAATAAATGATTCTATTTGAATTTTTGTAGTGTACCAGATAGTTTTTGAATGAGTAAAGAAATTCTAATTCATCGCAGGGTCTTCTTTTTTGTACCGTGCATTACGTTTTAAAGTGGTCCGTCCACATTTGGTACGGATCCAGAAAAAGAAGACACTATATAGTATCCTTTCCCTCTGAGACTATGGAGAAGCTTCCGCTTGTAGGGGTTTTATTTTTTCATTCGCTACGAAGGAGAAACTTAATGGTTCGAGTCCAGACTTGGCTTTTTCGTTGCTCCGTAAGAAAATAAAAAAGATTTCGGTGTTGGCAGACAAGCCGTTCTTAAAAAGAAATGCCAATACGAATAAAGAAGAGAACCATCGTCATAATAACAATAAAATAAAAAAAAACAAAAAAAAACGGAATAACAGTTTTATAAACGCGCTATGTCGTGTCAAAGAAGAATTTCTCATCCTTTTAAGCTTTTTACCGCACAAATGTTGTCATTTCTGGACCTTAATGACCAAATTACAATTTAATATAAAATACGATTTGACTAAAACTTTAAAATGCCTATGTTGTTTAGTTTGGAATTTATATTAAAATTTTTGAATAGCAAGAAATAATTTTTTTTTTCTAGAATATTAAATAGCTTAAATCAAAAGTAAATAGATTATAAATTCAAATTATTAAACAAATAAATTAATGAATTATTAAAATAATAGATTATTATTGATATCTATTTACTTTTGCTTAAATGAATTAAATTTTTTAACTAAATATCAACAGAAAATTAAGGATTGTGAGGACCTCAGCTTTTCATTCTGTTTCTATTTGTCACAGTATGGGAAAAAAAACGTATATATATTTAGTTACGACTTAACAGAAAATATTTCCTCGTGTTATTTCTATGGGATAATTAAGAATTTGTCTTCGCGAAAGATGTGAAAAAAATTAGGGAATCAACTTTATTTTTATAAATTTAACTAAAATGTATTTTTCTCTCAAATTTTAACCACTTATTCAGGTAATGTATTATAGTTCAGTGTAATTTTGTCAAAACAGTGACCACGATGCAAAAAACGTTATACCGCATTTGACCCCATCAAAACAAAAAACAGTTAAGCCCTGTTGCCACTGGTCGAAAATTGGGCAATTTATTTTCCGTTTGAAAAGCCTTTTCCCGTAAACCTTTGCTAAAAAAAATCCCATCCTATTCTTTAATCTAGCTCGTTAATTTAATGTTGATTAAGCCTCGTGACCCTCGTGCAATTGAATGTACCAAGAAGGTCCTCTCTCTATAGTGACGTTAGTTCTTAACAATCTTCTGATTGGTCGGGTACCCTTGTGAAAAGAATTGTCAGCGGAAAATAGAAATAGAACAAGCGGAAAAATGCGGAAATCAAGCAATAAAACCTTTTTTCCTACAAAATTTCCGCGGCAAAAAGTTAATATCGCGCAATTTTAGTTCAGTGAAAACCGGGCTTTAGGCCTCGGTATTCTGAAATTGGTTTCATAGGCAAATTACGCATATTCGCTTAAACCTTCAGTTTTAATTGCAGACGATAATCTGTGCTTTAAAAACAAATCTAGAAGGCAAGTTACCCTCTTCACCAGGAAAAACTAGTAAGGCCAAATAAAGCTTGATCCCTTTTTACGTGAAATTTTAAGAGGCTGACGATTCACGTGGAATTTCTTCCCCAATCAAAATTTTAGCCAGTTGGGCCAAAAAATAAAAAAACAGCAACTTAACGTTAGAAAAAAAAGCCTGCAAGAATTTTGGGGGCTGATAAGGATGTCGAGCTATGTTAAAGGCTTAAGACGTTGGACGGAAGGTGCAAAAAGATAGCGGCAAAAATTCCTACACACTTGACACGGTTACATTAGTGTTAAGTTAGCGTAGCATCAAATATAGGAATTGCCGTCGCGATTTCGCGGAAACGGCTGAATGGTCTCCTCCGATACCAACTGAACAAGGAGGCTTTTAACCCTTTCCCTTCGCGCGATCTTTACAAAGTTACCTGAATCTAAGAGAAGGTAGTTGCAAAGTTCACTTTAGCCTTCCGTAGCGCTAACCTCTGACAATGTTTAAGAGTTAGGAAAACACGAAAACGGGGAAAGAACTAAATACAAGCCTGATTTTGCAACGAAGAGAAAACTACCGGCGTATGGTTACGTAAAGCATTCACGGATAGAAGAGGTAAGTAGTCCCAGTAAAAATGGGTGAATATGCCATAGTCACGATGCAATTGCATTGAGTTTTATTTTACGGCGGATGAATACATACAATGTAACTTGTGTAGAATCATTTGATGGGATGAACCCAAAATATCAACCCTTTCCTTCGCCCTTCATGATGGTAGCATCATGCGAGGGGAACGACAATCCCAACAAAGTGAAACAGGCTTTTGTGAAGATTTCGCGAATTGCTCTTTCATTTCGCAATTTTCGAAATATTCATTAAGATTTTGTTAATTACTCCATATTTTCGAGATTTCGATTTCGGATTTCGTTATATCGCCAGAGATTTCGTGATTAAATATTTATTTCATTAATATTTTGTGAATTCGTCTTTATTCTCGCGATTTCGATTTATGATTTCATCTCAAAAATGGGCAAATTCGTTAATTTGCGAAAGGTTTCGCCAAATTGTCATTATTTCGCAAGAGATTTCGCTAAAAATGTCATAATTTCGCGAGAGATTTGGTCAAAGATTTCGGCAAAGATTTCTCGAATTCGCAAGAGATTTCGTGATTTCGGTCAAACATTTCGCGAATTCGTCAGAGATACGTCGGACCCCTCGGCATGATGTATACCGGTAGTTTGCCCCTGGTATCAAAATGTAGGGGCGTGTCGTCAGTGAGCGAAGGGGTTTGAGAGTGTGAATCGCTAATTAAGCGAAAAAAGGCCGCTAATTGGATTTGATTAACGCGCTCGCTTTTCTTAATGACTCGTCGTTAATACGCGGCGATGTAATTGACTTTGTTCGCAACAACTATACAACTATTGCCGCCGCCGCCGCCTCGCGTCAGATTTCCCTCTTTTCACCCAACAAGCGATGACGACGACGCGACCTCAGCGCCACACCGGAAAATAATACCCCCGGCCCTACTTACACGCGCTACCCAAATATTGTTCAACACCGCGACTTACCCAGAAAAGTATACATATTTATAAAGCTTAGTGTTTTAATACTTTGTTTAGTGGGAAAGACCTTGGTGGTGTACATAACGGATAATAACCGAATTTCATATCATATTTAAATAAATGTATCTTAATAATTTAACATGAAAGATCTCTGTTAATTTATGTGGAAATCTCCACTGATATCACCGTTGTCAGTCAAGTCGTTTAATGGCATGGCAAAACCAACGTACAACACGGATATGTTAAACAATCATTTCGTGAATATATCCCAATTTTTTTAATTAAATTAGCATTATCTTTATCAGTTTCTTAGTTAAATTTAAGGGGTCATCGGTAAAATACTCTAATTTCGACTTGAAAATAGTGCATGCTTGGACTGCAAAATGTCATAGAACATTTTCGACTCAAAATCGCACAAACTAAACTAAAACAAAAACCTTTCACTAGTTTGTAGTTTTTTTGATTTTTTTTCATAAACTCTTAGCCTGAAAGCCATGAAAATTTTTTTTATCACATAAATAAATCGGTTTTGTACAATATAAATCTGGCAACCCGGTTGTATGGAAGCTCTAGTTTCTATATTTTAGCGGGAGATGTGTGGAAACAAATCTACTGACTTTACAAATGAAACTTAGTATTGAAATAGTACATTGCGTTCAGTACACCCAGCCTGACAAAGATCGGTCGGTTTTATATTGACAATACCATTTAAAGTCTGGCAGCCCGGTTATGTGATGACCATACCATACCATATTTTCTCTATGTTAGCGGGAAACGTGTGGAAAACAAATCTACCCACCATTGAAATTGGTTTGGGAATAAAACTCGGTTAAAATTAAAAAAAGCTAAAACTGCGCATTGCATTGCATGGCAAAGACATTTTTGACAAATCCACCATGCACGTGAACACATTTCTTTCCCGCCAAAAATCAGAGGGATGGGGAGGTTGGGGGGGCTTGATGTTTAAAGATATAGTCGGTATTCGTGGCCCGAATTAAGGGTTTGCTATAAAAAAAGAAAGAAAAAAGTACAAAGAAAATGGTACATCTACAGATACGGGCCTACTCTACAGCAACCACCAAGTAACCAACCAGTGTTGGTTGGAGTCACATTATATCGCGAAAAGTCTCCGAGGCCGAACCACCGAACCCTCTAAATAATATTCTTCAAGCAACCATCAGTTCCACCAAAAACAGCGCCAACCGATGTAAGTATAGGTTTCGATATACCAGCACGAAAAAGAAACCAAAAATTCGTGGTTAGCAAAATAAGTTCGTCGCAGCTTCAAACGTCTTAAATACTTGAAGGAATCGTATATAAGTTTAACTTCTTTTATTTGGAAGTTTAAGGGTGAGATGTAGAACATTGGAGGAGGTGATTTCGCGGGTTTGATATTTCCTCACCTAGTAGACCAAACTGAAGAAATAAGAGAACTTTTCTTCTTTTTTTTTTCTCGTGAAAGAAGCTCGAGTGCACTGGTGCAAGTCTTACTACTTACTACCCCCGCATTTTCAATTCCACTCACGTACCATTAAGATTAAGACAGAGAGCTAACCAGTTTACTCTGCATGGGCTTGGATATGTAGGGAGATTTATTTCATTTATGGATAATTCCGTATTGGTTTGTTAAAACTGTTTCGTGTAAAGGTTTATAAAGTGGTTTGCAACCAATGGACGCTTATTTACTTAAGTGTAATTGTAAAATAAAGTTATTTACGATTGGGAATTTAGTTCGATTTGGGAAAGGTTGAAGTTACAGAAGCCGCGTTTACAATAGACACGTTGAAACAGTTTTCAAACGTTTCGGAAAGGTCGAAATGCAATATTTTGCAATTATTATTTTTGAAAGCGGATCCAAATTGATTCGTAAAAAATGTAGCAAATGGAAATGCAGGGCAAGGTAGCTAGGGGTCAGTCACGTATGGTTATCGATGGTGAAAAGGATTAAACATAATCCCAAAGGGATATCTAGTTTATAAGGAAGAAGGTGTAAGATTCCTAAGTATTCGCGCGCCATAGTCCCAGTCCCCTTTTCAAAATACAAGGGGGGACGTAAAAGGAGGCCGGACTATTTCGACTCTCCCCAGTCGGAAAATACGTAATTTTCGTCGTCATTTGCGTCGCGCTGACGTGAGTTTTCAAGAACCAATGAGATGCTGGTTGTAATTTAGAGGCGGGGATTAACTCCGGATCTACGTTTGGACTGGAGATAAAGCTAGAAATGTGGCGAATTTATACCTTCTCCCTAGTAAACTAGATATCGCTTCTTGGCTTAATTCAGGCGATTCAACTTCTAGTTTCAAACAGAAGAGCTAAAAATGTATTCTCATCAACCGTTTTTGTTGGAGATTCGGCTCACCCACTTACATTCAAATTCACTAAGTGATATTTCTTATTGCCAACGGTTTGCAAACTTGTCAACTTACTAAACTCGAGTTAATTCCAAAAAAATCCTTTTACGTTTAAATTGAGTCGAAAATTGTATTGTCTGATATATAAAAGTCTTTCTTGCCAACTGTTTGGTGAAGATTCACCTCAACAACTTGAATTCACATGACCAAACTGATTTACTGGACTATAGTTAACTCATTAAATTGGGTTAAAAGATCCGTTAATTCAAGATCATACTTTTACACTGGATTGTTATTTTTTTTTCAAATTTGGAGTCGACCGGAGTCTACGCACGATTTTTTGGAGTTTATGGGGTTCATCATTTTATGGGGTTAAAATGTGTTTCTTTTTTACTAATTCAAAGAATTTTCACAGCAGCACTCTTCCACTACATTATTTCAGACAGAAAAACGTAAATAAGCAATCAGCTGCTGTTGAAACGGAAATTCCAAGACACTCCTAGGGAAATGTGTATACTTTATTCAATATCTTTCAATCAATGGTATTTGGTACTGCCATCGGATTGAAATCACACACAAAATAAACCGATTGAGGTAGGTAAATTTAACCGGAAACTGAATTTTACCCTTCTACATTACATCCCCGTAACCGGTTGAACCCAACATTTCCCATCTAAATTTTTCTAACCCATTTGACAATATCAAGGTTAAAAACTTGACATATCTCAGGCGGCTTTCAGCAGTGGAATATTAATGTCATTTTAAAAGGGGGTATAGTTATTTAAAGGGATAGTCGCTTTAAGGTTTTGGTAGTTTTGAATTTTATTGTAAAAAATTATCAAAATTGAGCCTAATAAATTAGTTAAAATTGTTATTTCAAAATCGAAAATATAGCAAAAACGAAAAGAAATTGGCGGCTTGACCAGGCTGAGAAAATGTTCTTAGCTGGGCCAGTTTAAAAAATTAAATGTTTTGTAGTCTACTGGCCTTGTGGCCACTTAATTAATCAATTTAAAAGTTCAAAGCTTAACCATTTAAAAATGGAAAATATTGCAAAATCGGAAACAAATTGGCCGTTTGACCAGGCTGAGAATTATAAAATGTCCACTTTAAAAATTAGCTGGGCCAGTTTAAAAAGTAAATGCTTTTGGGTTTACTGGCCTTAAGTCTACTTGTGAACCCTTTTAAGTGAACAAAGTCCAGTTTGTAATTAAAGTGCATGGACTCTAAGCATTTTAAGAGGCTTATTTCCCAGCCTGCGGTTTGCCAGAATGACGACAATACTATGTCGCCTTCTGGTGGGAAACATTAAATAAAAGACAGGCCGTGGCAACGCCGTAATGATCGACTTTTACGCTAGCTACTAACCCTTTAACTTACCACAATAACTTATCAACAATGCTTAAACTCCGACAATATTTTAGCGAGTCCATGCAGCAGCACCTCGCGTTTCCTGTTCCTGGATGATGGGATGGCGTATTACCTAGACCTCGAAATTATCCAATGAATTTGCTTGAAAAAGCGGGAATAACCCTCAATGTCAAGATTTTCTCCGAGGGATTACCATTTACGAAGCAGACACGAATATATATCGGATTTCGGATAACTTTTTCAATTTCTCCTTTTCTTTTTTTCTTAAACCACGAGGAGAGTGGGGAAGGTCACTCTTTATTGAAAAACCGAAAGAGGTTTTTTTTAAATAAAAAACCTTACGATGGCATATACAGAAGAAAAAAATCAAGGACTCTTAGTGTTAGCTAAGAGTAATAGAAAAACTATCCCACGTTTTTTTTTTCGTTAAAAAAATCTACGGGTTAGGGTTAGTTTAGTTTCACCCTCTAATTTTTTTTCTTTTTGGAATTTGCTCATGAATGTATCAGTTTGTATTTGTAGTAGTGGCTAACATTATTTTGAATACCGATAATTATCTCAAGTTTTTAATTTAATAGTATACCACTAACAGTACGCGCATGCCCTAAAAGTACTAGGACTGTTCACGAGCCGAGCTGAGCGAGCTTTTTAAAAGCTCGGCTCGGCTCGAGTAAAAAAAACGGCGGCTCGGCTCTAGCTCGGCTCGGCTTGAAAATGATCGAGCCGAGCCGAGCTGGCTCGATTAACATATACATGTTTAAAAAAAATTGCTACTACCAACGTCAAACTTGAGAATGACTATAAATGCCATCGCATGTTTAGGAATGCAGTGGTTCAGTAAAACCCGCTCTTTAAAATATGCTCAAGGTTAGAGACGAGAGATTTTTCCCAGGCTTTATTTCATATAAAAATACAACGGAACGCTATTGGTGGAGAGAATAAAGACTGAAAGGAAAGCACTTTATCAGTGACTAAGCTCGCGAGTCGGCTCGGCTCGACCATAAAAAAGCTCGCTCGTTAATTAATCGAGCCGCAAAAGTGGCGGCTCGGCTCGGCTCGAACTCGGCTCGCTCGTCACGAGCCCGAGCTGGCTCGAGCTCGTGAACAGTCCTAAAAAGTACTGAACCCAACTCGCAATGTTCGTTATTCCTATTTACTGTTTATCAGTTTGAAAATATACGTTTTTTTGCAGAATGTTTTTCGGTAAATTTAAAATATAACTGCAAGTAAATATTTTGATCACATTTAAAACAATTGAAATTTATTTTGTTGGTTAAGTTTATTTTTTTGGTTTCTCTTTGAAAATAGGTACTGTGGGCAGTTTTTCAATTTGAAAATAACTCCAACAGAATTTTTTGTTAATATTTGAAACCATTACTTCATGTCAATTAAATTTTATCGAAGGTCATTTATAATTATTGTATATCAGTTTCATAACAATAATTTGACAGTTTTTACTGTAACAAAATTTTTGTTCATATTTAAAAAAATTATTTCGAGTCAACTACGTTTTATTGTACAAATCTCGTGGGGTGAACTTTGACCTCCAATAACTCGGTTCAAAGATGAAATTTTTGAAATCTGTTTTTGTCATAACACAAGCCTTAATCTAAATTGTATTTATAATTAAAACAGCTAATTATCGAAATAAAATATCGCCAACAAACCACGTTATCCATTTAAAACCAATTTTAAACAAATATCTCAGTTCAAATATGAAATTTTTTGAAATCATGGGACAAGCCTTAATCTAAATTATATTTATAATTAAAAATAGTCAATTATCGAAATAAGATAACGGTACACATTATCCATTTAAAACCAAAAGTAAAATCGGACCTCAATTACTATCCTAAATAAACAATCGTACAGTAATTGAAATAATTTAAAATGTAAAACCAGGTTCTTGTAAACAATCCCAACTTGTTTCTCAACATATATCCATCCAGTATGGGGTACCCATAAAAAATAGTAAAATACTTCTTCCTCCATTTTGAGTTAGTTTCAAAAAAGGTACGGCGGCGCTGTGATGACGTTAAAGGGTGTACAACCTGTTTCCTTCCATTTACTTCTTAAATCCTTTTCTACCCCTCGTAGATCTTAGACGGGTAAAATTTTTTTTATTCTTTACCCGAGCTATTAAAACATATTTCTTTTCAACATCCGCGCTGCACATTATAAAAAAAAAACTTAGTGAATAAAAAAACCCTCTTTTTTTCTCTCAAAACTTAGTGGTTCCTTCGACAATCAAAACATAACTGAGCTTTCACTTTTTTATCCAACGAAACTAGGTAACCTTGAGTTCCTCTTTTTCTATACCAACATCGCCCAGGTAAATAAAAGGTATATAAAAAATAATATTCAAATTTTTTTTTTCAATTCAAATTTCTGGGAGAATGGACTCCGAAAAAATGTCCCCGCGGGCGGGTAAAGAAAAAAAAAGGGTGCCCTTTCTTTTTTTACCCTTTTAGGGGTCCCAACAATTCTGAAGATATTTCATAGAAATTACATCCGCGTTATTCAAAAAGGACCCACCACCACCTTAAGGCCAATATTGGGAGAAAATCTTAAGTAATTTGATTCGAAATGCATGGTGGTTGTGTTCCCCTGGCCTGTTATAGTCAAGGTTATTTTCATGATAAAATAGCAATTTTAGGGGAGTCTAAAATTATGGAATAAGCTTCTGATAAAATTTAAGCATACCAACGGATCTTTAAAGGGTGCTACAGTGTAAATAATTCGTCCATGAATATTGATTGACAATTATTTAATTAATTAATAATAAATAAAGAACAGACATTAAAGGAAAGGTTCAGGCCACATAACATTATACCTTAAAAACCGCAATTTAATCTAAAAATAAAATAAAAATATTAAAAAGTAAATTATCTCTTATTTAAAAGTATATAATTTATTTGTTCTTAAAAACGCTGACTAATGTATAGCCATGTTTAGAGGCGTCTGCTAGCCAGAACCAGGGGTAGGGATGAGGGGTTCTGGCTAGCAGAGGCCACTAAACCAATGGTGGCACAGTAGTCCTCGTTTTAATGTTGCTAAAAATGCCAGAATCAATAACTAATAATTCTCAAATTTCCACGTGTAATTAACTAAAACCCTGGGCGCCGACAAACCCCTGTAAGCTTTCATCTCTGTTAGGCAAAGAAGGCTGTATTTCTAAAAGCTATTTATGGGAAGAAATCTTCCAGGGGTTTATTTTAGCACCCTGGCTTGTTAATTACATGCTAATCTTTAATTACACATGCAATTGGAGAAATGTTATTTATCGATTCATGCATTTTTATTAATAATAAATTTATTAAGACAAAAAAATATATTTTAGCTTGCATCTTCCTTTAAACATTTTTGGTGGAATCAAGACGCGATATCTAGTTTAGTAGGGAGAAGGTATAATTTCGCCACATTTCTAGCTTTATATCCAGTCCAAACGTAGGTCCGGAGTTAATCCCCGCCTCTAAATTACAACCAGCATCTCATTGGTTCTTGAAAACTCACGTCAGCGCGACGCGAATGACGAAAATTACGTATTTTCCGACCGAGGAGAGGCGAAATAGCCCGGCCTCCTTTTACGTCCCCCCCTTGTATTTTGAAAGGGGGACTGGGACTATGGCGCGCGAATACTTGGGCTTCTTACACCTTCTCCCTAGTAAACTAGATATCGCTTCTTGGTGGAATTAAAAAGAACTCTGGTAACGATGTTCCACCGTTTAAAGTAGCTGTACTCCGTTGTCAACGAGCATTTTTTATCAACTCTTTTTTTTGTGGTGGGAAAAAAATTGAGAGTCTAGGGGTACAGTTTACTCGAAAGATTTTGGTCGCTAGTTTTCAAGGATTTCTCGATTCTTTCTCCGATTAGTTTATGGAGGATTTTATAGGACCGGGAGGAGACTTGAGGAGCAAAATGGGATGGATAACTAAGACTGAATGATGAACGGATGAAGGGATGAAAAGCATTTAAGAGGAGCATCCCATCTTCATTATTATAATATTCGGCTGTGTTTTCTTAACTGCATCTGTTAGATTTGAAATGTTAAGGAGACACCAATTTTTCCCAAGACTAAAGTGAAAAACGACACTCGTCAGCAGGATACTGACTTTGATTAAAGTAAATTTGCAAACGAACGGGATCACAAAGAGCAACATATATCGCGATCGAAACTGAGCTATCGAATAAAGTTGATCAAACATAACTAAGAATGAACGAACTCCATTTGATTTTCACAAGCAGAAAGATCAAACCCATTTGATCGAACAGTACTCTGTAGATGGTCAAATGGTCGCATCCCAGTTGATCAACGACGGGTCATAATAATCGCGTCCCAGTTGATCAACGACGGGTCATAATAATCGCGTCCCAGTTGATCAACGACGGGTCATAATAATCGCGTCCCAGTTGATCAACGACGGGTCATAATAATCGCGTCCCAGTTGATCAACGACGGGTCATAATAATCGCGTCCCAGTTGATCAACGACGGGTCATAATAATCGCGTCCCAGTTGATCAACGACGGGTCATAATAATCGCGTCCCAGTTGATCAACGACGGGTCATAATAATCGCGTCCCAGTTGATCAACGACGGGTCATAATAATCGCGTCCCAGTTGATCAACGACGGGTCATAATAATCGCGTCCCAGTTGATCAACGACGGGTCATAATAATCGCGTCCCAGTTGATCAACGACGGGTCATAATAATCGCGTCCCAGTTGATCAACGACGGGTCATAATAATCGCGTCCCAGTTGATCAACGACGGGTCATAATAATCGCGTCCCAGTTGATCAACGACGGGTCATAATAATCGCGTCCCAGTTGATCAACGACGGGTCATAATAATCGCGTCCCAGTTGATCAACGACGGGTCATAATAATCGCGTCCCAGTTGATCAACGACGGGTCATAATAATCGCGTCCCAGTTGATCAACGACGGGTCATAATAATCGCGTCCCAGTTGATCAACGACGGGTCATAATAATCGCGTCCCAGTTGATCAACGACGGGTCATAATAATCGCGTCCCAGTTGATCAACGACGGGTCATAATAATCGCGTCCCAGTTGATCAACGACGGGTCATAATAATCGCGTCCCAGTTGATCAACGACGGGTCATAATAATCGCGTCCCAGTTGATCAACGACGGGTCATAATAATCGCGTCCCAGTTGATCAACGACGGGTCATAATAATCGCGTCCCAGTTGATCAACGACGGGGTCGAAAAGATCGCGTCCCAGTTGATCAACGACGGGGTCGAAAAGACCGCGTCCCAGTTGATCAACGACGGGGTCATAATAATCACGTCCCAGTTGATCAACGACGGGGTCATAATTATCTATTATCAGTTGATCAACAGTGGGCCAAAATCATCTATTATCAGTTGATCAACAGTGGGCCAAAATCATCTATTATCAGTTGATCAACAGTGGGCCAAAATCATCTATTATCAGTTGATCAACAGTGGGCCAAAATCATCTATTATCAGTTGATCAACAGTGGGCCAAAATCATCTATTATCAGTTGATCAACAGTGGGCCAAAATCATCTATTATCAGTTGATCAACAGTGGGCCAAAATCATCTATTATCAGTTGATCAACAGTGGGCCAAAATCATCTATTATCAGTTGATCAACAGTGGGCCAAAATCATCTATTATCAGTTGATCAACAGTGGGCCAAAATCATCTATTATCAGTTGATCAACAGTGGGCCAAAATCATCTATTATCAGTTGATCAACCAACAGTGGGTCAAAATCATCTATTATCAGTTGATCAACCAACAGTGGGTCAAAATCATCTATTATCAGTTGGTCAACCAACAGTGGGTCAAAATCATCTATTATCAGTTGGTCATCCAACAGTGGGCCAAAATCATCTATTTTCAGCTGATCAACCAACAGTGGGCCAAAATCATCTATTATCAGTTGATCAACAGTGGGCCAAAATCATCTATTATCAGTTGATCAACAGTGGGCCAAAATCATCTATTATCAGTTGATCAACAGTGGGCCAAAATCATCTATTATCAATTGATCAACAGTGGGCCAAAATCATCTATTATCAGTTGATCAACAGTGGGCCAAAATCATCTATTATCAATTGATCAACCAACAGTGGGCCAAAATCATCTATTATCAGTTGATCAACCAACAGTGGGTCAAAATCATCTATTATCAGTTGATCAACCAACAGTGGGCCAAAATAATCTATTATCAGTTGATCAACCAACAGTGGGCCAAAATCATCTATTATCAGTTGGTCAACCAACAGTGGGCCAAAATCATCTATTATCAGTTGGTCAACCAACAGTGGGCCAAAATCATTTATTACCAGTTGGTCAACCAACAGTGGGCCAAAATCATCTATTATTAGTTGGTCAACCAACAGTGGGCCAAAATCATCTATTATCAGCTGATCAACCAACAGTGGGCCAAAACCATCTATTATCAGTTGATCAACAGTGGGCCAAAATCATCTATTATCAGTTGATCAACAGTGGGCCAAAATCATCTATTATCAGTTGATCAACAGTGGGCCAAAATCATCTATTATCAGTTGATCAACAGTGGGCCAAAATCATCTATTATCAGTTGATCAACAGTGGGCCAAAATCATCTATTATCAATTGATCAACCAACAGTGGGCCAAAATTATCTATTATCAGTTGATCAACAAAGGGTCACAATAATCTATTATCAGTTGATCAACAAAGGGTCACAATAATCTATTATCAGTTGATCAACAACGGCTTCAAATGATCGAAGGTTTATACACGAAACATTAAGCTTACACTTTAGTGATTGACTTTCAACTGCCGTCCTCGTATCAGCAATTTTGTTATGCTTAAACACATTATTTTGTAGAAAAATAAAAGGTAAATGGTCATGTAAAGGTCACGGTAAGCGTACATCACCCTCGAGTATAGGATAATGCCGTGTTTTCGACTTAAAAATAGTTTATTTTAAAACACATGCTATTATTTTGTTATTCGAGTTCCACAGACTAATTTAATGACTAAATTAGAGTAAATAAACCGTGGAAAATGCTAGGATAACGGTGGCCTACAGCGCGTGTACGACTAACTTCTGGCCTCCTTTAGTCCATAAGAAATAGTTTTAACTATATCATGACATTTTATTCAAAATGCGTTATCCAAACGATCACAAAGAATTCCTTAAAGGGAGGGTGACAATTCTTCTACTAATTATAAGACTTGCCTGCATAGTGAAACATCCGGGAAATACCTCTGAATGGTTTTCCAAGTCAAATTAGTTTGAGATTTCAAGGATAATTTAAAATTAGCACCTCTGTCAAATCGAATTTTGTTAACAAAATTCTCGTGTCGAATGAAATTTAGCTCAAGATTTGCTAAAAATCGCACGCGTTGTGACAATCGTGGCGCGAGATAATGAGCGTACCACTTTAATTTTGTTAACAAGAAAGCAGGGCGTTACGCGATTGGTTGGAGGTGCTAATTTCAAATTATCCATAAAATCTCAAACTAATTTGAATTTTAAAATCATTCCGATGTATTTCCCGGATGTTTCACACTGCAGATTGGTCTCATAATTAGTAGAAGAAGCGATAAAAGAACCAGTAAATTTTCTTTTCACCATTCATTTACTTAACGTCCTTTGTTTTTCGTTTGTATAAACAATGACTCCACCATCGCCCTAGCTTTCAAACAAATCCAACTGCAGCTCGCCAACTAATCAAATGGTTCGTAAACATTTACATCAACCAATGAGAGAGCTAAACAGGTACAAATAATAAACCCCGCTATATCCATCCACTCTACCTAAGTATTGTCCTATTTTGGTATAAAACAGCTAGTATTGTACGAGGGGCTAGTCACTTGAGTAATCAGGTGTACAAAACCGCCGAAATCGATTACTTGATTTCTAGAATTCTAAGAAAATCATAAGTAATCATAATCAATTTTGTGAGTAATCTAAATCTCCGATAATCACTGGAAATCACATGGAATATTGAGAGAATCAGAAATAATCACATGATTTCCTAGTAATCTTTTGTAATCATCTCGGTAATCACATATTTCGTCAAATAATCACGCATAATCAATCGAGGAATTCGAAAATCCAAAATAAAAATCGTAATCAGTTGAAATGGAGTAATCAGTGGAATTCAAATAGTAATCACGAGTAATCAGTGGAATTCAAATAGTAATCACGAGTAATCAGTGGAATTCAAATAGTAATCACGAGTAATCAGTGGAATTCAAATAGTAATCACGAGTAATCAGTGGAATTCAAATAGTAATCACGAGCAATCAGTGGAATTCAAATAGTAATCACGAGTAATCAGTGGAATTCAAATAGTAATCACGAGTAATCAGTGGAATTCAAAAAGTAATCACGAGTAATCAGTGGGATTCAAATAGTAATCACGAGTAATCAGTGGAATTCAAGTAGTAATCTCGAGTAATCTGCGGCAATAACGGGAAATCATTGTAAAGATTATGGAAATCACCTAAAATAATCGTAATCACGGAAATCAAGAAATTCATTCAGTAATCAACGGAATTCACATAAAAATTCAGAAATCAGAAATCAGGTGTACAAAATTTTGGAGAATGACTAACCCCTCGGTATTGTACGAATACCCGGCATAAAGCAAAATTAAGTTCAACGTTTAAACTTCACTACAGTTCAGTTTGCTATAAGACGACCAGTAAAGATGTTTGCTAAAAATTTAATCTTCAGTTTACTATTAGTTAACGCGCTAATTATTTCACTTATTTTTGCCCAAACCAACGAACCAGAACAAACTTCAGATCCAAGTAAATTAAACATATAAACAAACGTTCCTTGCCCGCATTATCAGATTATTCAAAAATAAATAATCCAGAATATTCTATGACCTACTCAATGAATCCTTTTCAATATCGTCTGGTTGCTTTGAGGTTAAGGCAGAACATCCGGACGTAATAGCGACACAAAGACGTTCCCCCCCAGTCCCCTAAATTTGTTTATTGCCATATCTTAATTAACGCCATTGTGGTCCACATACAGTTCGGATGTTATGCACCGTCTTAAGAAAATCAGGTACTCGAACACCAGGCTCTATTTTACCCTTACTTCTTCGGCTTGGTATTCTTACCACCGATTATTTTATTAAGTTAAAACTAACCATTTACTTTAGATATTGTATACCTATCAAAAGTAAATTAGTTATCAATTTAGAAAGTTTATGTCTTTATATGGTAGCGGAACCAAAGAACCAAACACCGAGTTATCCGATGTCTTCGTCAACTAAACGACCGGGACCGCCACTTCCTTCAAAAGGACTGCATCCTTCACACTGGCTGAACCAACCATTAAAGGTCAGTAAATTTAGTTTATTAAGAACCTCTGGTCTGGAATCAGACTTAAACGTTACTAAAGAGACCGTGTAGTGTTTGCCCTAATAGAGCGTGTTTCAAAAACGGTGGTAGGACCAAAGTATCGTGGATTCTATGGGATATTATTGCTAACTCCGAAAATCAAATTTATATCACATTTTAGCCTAAGGGACACCCCTAAACAAGATACGATCATTGGAGTGTTTTACGAATGACCCCTTAAATTTAAAAGTAAAAAACTGAAAGACAATGATTAATTTAATAATTAATTAAATTAATAAATTAATTTAATTAAGGGGTCATCCCTAAAATAATAACTTGTTTAGGGCATTCCGTGTTAGGTCTTATGGCAAATAGCCATAGAACCATAATTTTCGATTCAAAATTGATTTACCCATAGAACAATCTCCCATGTACTACGGTCCTACGTTCACTTTACTAACACCCTGCATATTTTCCAAATTAATTCCCACGAATTTTCTGGGTGTTCTCTGTCTAAAACTTCTGCAGGGTTTTCTTACCCTATTTAATTTTAATAAATCTGAAAGAGTTACAACTTTGGCATAATAATTATTAACTAAGTAATTATTATACCAATCAGTGTTAGCGAGCAAAAAGGACATAACGTAATTTAATGTATCGTTTAGAATAATTTTTTTCTTCTCTATTTTCAGTATGCAAAACGAATGGGGTTTGCGATTAAGAGGATTGCAAGGAGCGCAATCAAAAACATTCTATCTATTATTTAAATTTCCGCCCAATATATCCCGAGTGCGAGTGTCGTTGAAATGTAATAATTTAGAAGTTTGATACATAATATCTGAAATTCTATATTGTACCATTGTATTTAAATTTCAACGAATAAAAATGCATCTAAAAATAAAAGGTTCAATATGATCTTAAAAATTGAGTTCCATTTAAAGTTTTCCACACGCCTCTTCACACATATGTTTAAGGATATTTTTATTATCCTTTTCAAAAGTTGGGGGTGAAATTGAGTCTTTGATTGTCTTAAGACGGAACATACGGACGGTACGTGGTCAACAAAGACGTTAGATATGACGAAAGGACTACTTGGACTGGTAACTGTGAAGCCTTTTCTATAACCGTCAGAATGTTCCTTCAATGGATCAAAATCATCTATCATCAGTTGATCAACACCGGGTCAAAATCATCTATCATCAGTTGATCAACACCGGGTCAAAATCATCTATCATCAGTTGATCAACACCGGGTCAAAATCATCTATCATCAGTTGATCAACACCGGGTCAAAATCATCTATCATCAGTTGATCAACACCGGGTCAAAATCATCTATCATCAGTTGATCAACACCGGGTCAAAATCATCTATCATCAGTTGATCAACACCGGGTCAAAATCATCTATCATCAGTTGATCAACACCGGGTCAAAATCATCTATCATCAGTTGATCAACACCGGGTCAAAATCATCTATCATCATTTGATCAACACCGGGTCAAAATCATCTATCATCAGTTGATCAACACCGGGTCAAAATCATCTATCATCAGTTGATCAACACCGGGTCAAAATCATCTATCATCAGTTGATCAACACCGGGTCAAAATCATCTATCATCAGTTGATCAACACCGGGTCAAAATCATCTATCATCAGTTGATCAACACCGGGTCAAAATCATCTATCATCAGTTGATCAACACCGGGTCAAAATCATCTCTCATCAGTTGATCAACAACGGTTCAAAATCATCTCTCATCAGTTGATCAACAACGGTTCAAAATCATCTCTCATCAGTTGATCAACAACGGTTCAAAATAATCTCTCATCAGTTGATCAACAATGGGTCACAATAATCTCTCATCAGTTGATCAACAATGGTTCAAAATCATCTCTCATCAGTTGATCAACAATGGTTCAAAATCATCTCTCATCAGTTGATCAACAATGGGTCACAATAATCTCTCATCAGTTGTTCAACAATGGGTCACAATAATCTATTATCAGTTGATCAACAATGGGTCACAATAATCTATTATCAGTTGATCAACAATGGGACACAATAATCTGTTATCAGTTGATCAACAATGGGTCACAGTAATCTATTATCAGTTTATCAACAATGGGTCACAACAGGAGTTCATAATAACGGGGAAGTACGAAACTGGTTAAAAAGCCCGTAACAACAAAGTTACGCCGTAAAGCTCAGCGGATTCATACACCGCTTAGCTCCCAAAGAAATAGTTACGCCATTTTTAGCGCCCACGCGCATTAACTTACACACTTCCGGTTTAGCACTATTTTTATCTTGTGATTTTGGGAGCGAAAATAGCTCACGTCTGCTTCTGTCGGAACGGTGTAAATTAAGCCTTGGCTAAGAAGTTGGCTTTTAGTCGGGGTTTCTAGTTTTTTACAAAACATTTAAGCGATCGTCATTAATGTTTTGTTGTGATATGTGTGAGTGAGAATTCCGTGGTTAAATTAAAACGGTTTGGACAAATTTATTCGCAGTATCTTTAATATAAGAATTGCACGTACGTGTTTCTACGTCCACCATATCGCCATTTTTCTTTTCGACGGAGATCCCAGCCAACGGAAGTTTTGGAACGAAAACCAAGGAGCATAGATTCCACTACGATATACTGTAAGGTTGTATGTCCATAAACAGGCTAATCCTTTCTATGCGCAACGACAGAATCTTGTTGTTCGCGATTTATACCATTAGCTCTATGGCAGGTTTCATACTTCCCCCCGAAGGGGGGTTATTATGAACTCCTGGTCACAATAATCTGTTATCAGTTGATCAACAATGGGTCACAATAATCTATTATCAGTTGATCAACAACGGCTTCAAATGATCGAAGGTTTATACACGAAACATTAAGCTTACACTTTAGTGATTGACTTTCAACTGCCGTCCTCGTATCAGCAATTTTGTTATGTTTAAATACATTATTTTGTAGAAAAATAAAAGGTAAATGGTCATGTAAAGGTCACGGTAAGCGTACATCACCCTCGAGTATAGGATAATGCCGTGTTTTCGACTTAAAAATAGTTTATTTTAAAACACATGCTATTATTTTGTTATTCGAGTTCCACAGACTAATTTAATGACTAAATTAGAGTAAATAAACCGTGGAAAATGCTAGGATAACGGTGGCCTACAGCGCGTGTACGACTAACTTCTGGCCTCCTTTAGTCCATAAGAAATAGTTTTAACTATATCATGACATTTTATTCAAAATGCGTTATCCAAACGATCACAAAGAATTCCTTAAAGGGAGGGTGACAATTCTTCTACTAATTATAAGACTTGCCTGCATAGTGAAACATCCGGGAAATACCTCTGAATGGTTTTTCAAGTCAAATTAGTTTGAGATTTCATGGATAATTTGAAATTAGCACCTCTGTCAAATCGAATAACGCCCTCCCTTCTTGTTAACAAAATTCTGGTGTCGAATGAAATTTAGCACGAGATTTGCTAAAAGTTGCGCGCGATGTGCCAATCGTGGCCGAGATATAGGGCGTTACGCGATTGGTTGAAGGTGCTAATTTCAAATTATTCATAAAATCTCAAACTCATTTGAATAATAAGTCATTCGTAGATATTTCACGGATGTTTTACTATGCAGATTGGTCTCATAATTAGTAGTTGAATCTATAAAAAATAAATAGATTATCCTAGCACCATTCATTTACTTAACGTCTTTTGTTTTTCGTTTATGTAAACAATGACTCCACCATCGCCCTAGCTTTGAAACAATCCTACAAGCTCGCCAACAAATCAAATGGTTCGTAAACATTTATATCAACGAATGAGAGAGCTAAACAGGTACAAATAATAAACCCCGCTATATCCATCCACTCTACCTAAGTATTGTCCTATTTTGGTATAAAACAGCTAGTATTGTACGAATACCCGGCATAAAGCAAAATTAAGTTCAACGTTTAAACTTGACTACAGTTCAGTTTCCTATAAGACGACCAGTAAAGATGTTTGTGAAAAATTTAATCTTCCGTTTACTCTTAGTTAACGCGCTAATTATTTCACTTATTTTTGCCCAAACCAACGAACCAGAACAAACTTCAGATCCAAGTAAATCTAAATCTATATAAATCAAAGTCCTGACTGACTGACTGACTGACTGACTGACTGATAATCAACGCCCAGCCCAAACCGCTTGCCCTAGAAGGCTGAAAATTTGCAGGAACGTTAGTCATAAGTAGTAAGCGCGTACTAAGAAAGATTTTTCCAATCCGCCGCCATCTTAAAAAATGGCGCCCCGAAATGTAAAAAATCTTCTCTATGCAACAGAGTCCGCGCGTTTCAAACGATTTCACAAATACATAGTACACTGGTTTTCTTTGACCTATAGGCGGGTTGAATGGTCTTTTGGGTTCGATTTGTTGCCATCATTTTAAATGGCGGCCAGGAATTTAAAAACCCTTCTTTATGGAATAATGTCCGCGTGAAAAGTAATAAAAAATGTCCTGACGGGCTGACGGGAAACGCCGAGTGCCCTCGCTCCTAGGGTGTTACAAAAATATCAGTCATCAGTAAAATCTACCCATTCTTTATATCATTTTGATGGAAGTTCTTATTACACGCGAGCGACGCCGCGGGTAACAGCTAGTTAAACATATAAACAAACGTTCCTTGCCCGCATTATCAGATTCTTCAAAAATAAATAATCCGGAATATATTCTATGACCTACTCAATAAATCCTTTTCAATATCGTCTGGTTGCTTTGAGGTTAAGGCAGAACATCCGGACGTATAGTGACACAAAGACGTTAATTAGACAGTACTTCAAGGGGTTACCAGTCCCCTAAATTTGTTTATTGCCATATCTTAATTGACGCCATTGTGGTCCACATACCGTTCGGATGTTATGCACCGTCTTAAGAAAATCAGGTACTCGAACACCAGGCTCTATTTTACCCCTACTTCTTCGGCTTGGTATTCTTACCACCGATAATTTTATTAAATTAAAACTAAGCATTTACTTTAGGTATTGTACCTTTCAAAAGTAAATTAATTTTAAATTAATTAAGTATGTTTATGTCTTTATTTGTTAGCGGAACCAATCACAGACTATAACTTGTATAGTTCCACTGAGGCTACATCCTCCTCTGAAGCAACAGCCTCCTCTGAAGCTACAGCCTCCACTCCAAGAGCACCAACCAAGAAAGGTCAGTAAATTTAGTTTATTAAGAACCTATGGAATTACACTTACACGTTACTTAAGAGGCAGAGTAGTGTTTGACCTAATAGAGAGCGTTTCAAAAACGATGGAAGTATGGAAGTATACCGTGTATTCTATGTTAATTCCGAAAATGTAATTTCAATCACATTTTATCCTAAACAAGATACGATCATCGGAGTATTTTACGGATGACCCCTTAAATTTAAAAGTAAAAAACTGAGAGACAGTGATTGCCAATTTAATTAAGGGGTCATCCCTCAAACACTTAAATAAAAACTTGTTTTGGGTATAGTTTTCGATTCAAAATTGATTTCCCATAGAGTCCCATATACTACGGTCCTACCATCCTTTTATTAACAACTTGTATATTTTCCAAATTAATTCCCACGCCTTTTCTGGGTGTTTAATGACTAAAACATCGGCATGATTTTCTTACCCTCTTTAATTTTGATAAACCTGAGAGCGTTATAACTTTGGGATTAATTCTATCCTTGTTAGCAAGTAAAAAGGATATTCGAGAGAATAAGCGTACAAATGCAAAATTTTTCACTATTTTCAGAATGCAAAACACATGCAGATTGCAAGGACCAATCTTGCAACTTTTGCTCTCCATATACAATTTTTCGTGTCCCTTGCAAAAAAAATTGGAAAGATTGCAGGTGCAGTTGCTTTGTGAAAAATTAGAAACGTATGTCGATGATTTCGATACATGATATCTGAATTTCTATCGTGTATCAATGTATTTCAATTTCAATGAATAAATGAATAAAAATGAATTTAAAAATAAAAGGTTCAATATGATCTTAAAACTAAGTTTCATTTAAAGTCTTCCACACGCCTCTTCACACATACGTTTTATGGTCCTTTTCAAAATTTGCGGGTAAAATTGAGATCAATATAAATTGATAAATAGGGTTCAAATGATCGAATATAATTGATCAAATAGGGTTCAAATGATCGAATATAATTGATCAAATAGGGTTCAAATGATCGAATATAATTGATCAAATAGGGTTCAAATGATCGAATATAATTGATTAAATAGGGTTCAAATGATCGAATATAATTGATCAAATAGGCTTCAAATGATCGAATATAATTGATCAAATAGGCTTCAAATGATCGAATATAATTGATCAAATAGGCTTCAAATGATCGAATATAATTGATCAAATAGGCTTCAAATGATCGAATATAATTGATCAAATAGGCTTCAAATGATCGAATATAATTGATCAAATAGGCTTCAAATGATCGAATATAATTGATCAAATAGGCTTCAAATGATCGAATATAATTGATCAAATAGGCTTCAAATGATCGAATATAAATGATCAAATAGGCTTCAAATGATCGAATATAATTGATCAAATAGGCTTCAAATGATCGAATATAATTGATCAAATAGGCTTCAAATGATCGAATATATTAATATAAGTTGATCAAATATAGTTAAAATGATCGAATATATTAATATAAGCTGATCAAATAGGGTTAAAATGATTTAATATAAGTTCATCAAATAGGGTTAAAATGATTTAATATAAGTTGATCAAATAGGGTTAAAATGATTTAATATAAGCTGATCAAATAGGGTTAAAATGATTTAATATAAGCTGATCAAATAGGGTTAAAATGATTTAATACAAGTTGATCAAATAGGGTTAAAATGATTTAATATAAGCTGATCAAATAGGGTTAAAATGATTTAATATAAGTTGATCAAATAGGGCTCAAATGATGGAATATATTAATTTAAGTTGATGAACCACATATTCAAATGATGGAATATATTAATTTAAGTTGATGAACCACATATTCAAATGATGGAATATATTAATTTAAGTTGATGAACCACATATTCAAATGATGGAATATATTAATTTAAGTTGATGAACCACATATTCAAATGATCGCTTATCATGGATCCAAATGGCTTCATATCAGTTGACCAAAAATGGGTCCAATGGTTTCATATCAATTGATGAATCAGGCATAAACGTGACCGAGTCCCAGTTCATCAAGAAAAGTACCCAATGACCGAATCACAGTTGCGTTGATCAACCAGGGACCGAATATTTCAATCACAAGTTATATGCGATTTAGTAGACGCAACAGCGATAAGATCAAGTTAGTCTATGAGACTAGATTAACAGCAAGGAGTATTTATGCCTTCAGAGACAAGGGTCTAGATCCAGTGAAGCGGTGGGATTTAAACCCCACCCCAAGCTGTACCCTCTGGGGGTCTATTCAAGATCAGCCAGGGATGAAGTCAACCAGGTTGGGGTAAAAGGAAAAAGAAGGAAGACAACTGGAAGAAAAAGTTCGTTCAAGGAAGAAGTTTAACGCTAGATATAAACTTACTCGCTATTTGCTCTAACCCTTAACGAAAAAAAAAAATATCTAAAGATACGTAGAAGCTGCGGTTTAATTTGTTATGACCAACTCTTGTTGTAACGAAATAAAGAAACAAGTTGGGAAACCAAAATAAACCTCTCCGAGTCGAGACGCAATTAAGAGCTTTTTCTTAAATAATTAAATATAATTTATATGAATTATTTTAATCGTCATTAATTTAGCTTAATTATAGTTAAATCGTTGTAAGAAACTTTATTTATAAAATAATTTTAAACGTAGCTATTTTTGACGTTTGAATTCAAGCGTATGCCTCTTAAGGAATTTTTGGAAATTTAGGGTTTGTAAGGCGATTGATTCACAATGAATGATAAGAAAACTCGCAACTGGGTGAACCTTAGTTGGAAGCCCTGCCATTGGGAGGCTGGACCCCTAGCCGATCGCCGTGTATTTCTTCATCCAAACGATTACAAGCCAAAAATTACTTTCTGCGACCATGTTAGCTCCGATTTGCCAACTGCGATCGCGGTGAAGGGGCACACTTACACACTGACAGAACATCCAGTGTAATACCTCTCCGTGACGTCATCGTCACTTGGAGAGGTAAAAACAATTTAAGATATTCAAATAGAAAGCGTCTCCTACCCAAGCCTACTTGAGGCGAGAAACATAAGTTCACTTTTAATACCTGAATCGAACTTGTTAAATAAGTACTGTACCATAATTTTTTAGAATTCAATTCATAATTTTGATTACCTCTGTATTATCATTAACGCGACTGAAGCAAAACCTATGAATTGAGCCTTTCCACTAAGGCAAACTACGATTGGGTATTACGAGGGGTAACCGCCCCCCTCAAAAAATCGGCAGAGCACGCTGCGCCACACACCGACCCAAAAAGAAATGAAAAAGGAGAGCATTACTATACACCATATACCTATCGTTCTAAACATCCCCGTTAATGAAGGCAAAGTATGACCACAGAGAGTTTTAGCATAAGGAGTAGAAATTCATAGGAAGTGTGTTTTAGATTGTTTTGCTGGCTATGATCATTCAAGTCACCTGGCTGAAGTCTTACAGGGTTTTTACTTCTTTTTTGGGGGATTAGACGGTAACCTGCCCTCTTCCCAACCTTAGGGTGCCATCTTAACCATTGGACCATATGGGAACTTGCCCAGGCGCCAAACGAAAATAGGGTTCTAAGTGGGAGCCCCATGATTTATATTTATTTACTTATTTGAATATGTGGCCCAATGTACTCCCAGAAACTGTTAATACAACCCTGGGTTTAAACTCCTCTTTATATAATTCTCCATTTAGATTAAGCTCGGATTCTCCAATCCAAAATCATCAGAGAGTCCACGAAGATGACTTCATTGACTGAGAAAAGTCGAACAAGGAGTAATAAGTGCATAGACGCAAGGAGAAGCATTATAAAAAGCTTTCCGCTTCAAGGATTCCTCCTACAACTGCAACTGCGAGTAGGCAAATCATTCCTCCCTTTCTTTCTATAACGCCCCCCCCCCAGGCATCAACCGACTACAGAGGGGGAAGATTAGGGGGTTAGGACAAAAGGAGGCAGAAAAAAATAGCTCCATGGTTTAGGTTGAGTTCGCATGGCTCAACACAACAGATAACTATCAATTTCTTGTAAAAAAAAATAAAGTAGTGGTTGTGAAGTCTTGTAACACGCGAATACGAAAAACAAAAGTAAGATTTCCTTAATAGAAGGTTTAAGAAACAACGCGGGAACTCTATAATGAAACCATTTTCCATTACGCCATAGTTTGCTTTAGAATCAAAATTATTTTACCATATCAAAGAACACTTAATCTTAAACGTGTTCGTTACTCAATGGTCGAAGATTCAACATGATTCGCCCAGTCTACACATAGTTTACACGCAAGGAGGATTCATACCATTTGCACAAGGAGACCAGGCAACTTAGAGTGTAAAATAGCAGACGATTTTACGCTCTAAGTTGCTTGGTCTCCTAGTGTTAATGGTAGGAATCCTCCATGTCTGTAAACTGTGTATTCCAAAATTTATCGAAGGCCGACTTCCAGCGAAAAGGGCTCTAGAGAACTGAAAACCGAGCATCGAGACTAACAATGGACTGAGCGACCGTGGCGATTTTCGAATCCCCGCTGGGTTAAAGTTGGAACGGTTCCAGCTAACTGAAACCGTGCAATGTGGTTCTAGAGAACTGAAGATACACAATAGAGAATTTCCTTCAGAGGGAAAGAAAAATTCGGGAGGAAAAAAATTTCAAAGGATTTCTATTGTTCATCTTCAGTTCGCTAGTACCACATAGCACGGCTTTCAGTTGGCTAGAACCCTTCCAACTTCTACCCCAGCGTGTGTTCGAAAATTGGCACGATCGTTCCATTGTTAGTCTCGATGCTCGGTTTTCAGTTCGCTCAAGCCCTTTTCGCTGTAAGTCGGCCTTTTACAATGCCAGTATCGCATGTACAATTTTAATTAGGAATTAAATATTAATATTATTAATATGAAATAATTTATTTTTAATATTTGACGAAGGAATTCCAGGATGTCATCTTAACCTCTCCATTAAACCGAGTTAGCAATGGGTGGGAGAGCTCTTTGGTTATGATAATGAAGATCGCCTTTAAACACATGTTTTACAAAGAATATCAAAAAAATTCCATCTCATTTTTTCTTGGTTACTTTTCTTTAACGATCTCTTTAAAGTTTACACGAGCCAGCGATCCTCGTTTTTCACATCAATTTTACAAGAGTATCTTTACACCTCCTTAAAGGATCTTTTATTAAAAAAAATTAATAATAATGCGTTAGGCCCAAATGTTAATTACTAAACAAGCCATTTAATATCCTTTCCGCCTTTCTAGTGCCGTAAGGGCTTATTTTATAATAGTAGAGTCATTGTAAATGCGAGACACAACTTTGTTTTCCTTTTACAAATTTCAAATTGTCTTTAGGCCCACCCATATGGAGTATCTGCGTGATGTGGTTTTTGGAAACTAAGCTTTTTTTACGTCTTTAAGATTCAATAAAACGATGCTTAAATAGAGACTGTTAATCCCAAAACCATAAGTTCATAAGATATGTTCACCATAAGTTTGTCACTGGTTACTGAGAACTTATCATGAATTGACGTAAGTGTAACGTCATAGATTCTCGTAAAGCGGCGCCTGGTGAGGCAGACTATTGCTAATATGAGCAATTTAACCGAGTGTAGCCATCAATTCTCGCTTGTCGTTCTCGAACTAGCTCCAGCTGTAAGTCTTCAGCATTACGAAGTATAAATAGCGTCATACTTATGGAACATATCTTATACACTTATGCTGAAACTAAATAGTAAATTATTAATAGGCTTAACGACTAAGGGTTCGCCTCTGTCCCAATTGTTGTCAAATTTGGAAAATATCCAAAATTGACTACACATAAAGAACTAGCAAACAAACAACTTTCAACAATTATACACAAGACTCGTGCATCAGAGTACGTTAGGCTTAAATTCTCACCAAGTTTGAAAGTCACACGCGAATATTTAACAGTTTAAATCTGAAGCATCATATGCCATAGGAATTTCGTTTATGAAAAGTTATTGAAATATATCAGGGTGTAAGCAGCTAAGCCTTGCCATAAGGTATCATATTTTTTTTTATGAACGCGTACAGGTAAATGGTGGGGAGAGGAATACTCTGTCAAACTCATTTACAGTCATTTCCTTCTCTGACAAATTTGATCATATATTAAGTCAAAGGCAGCCTAGGGGTTAGGTCCTCCCCCCCCTTCCCATCCCGTTATCCCCTCTCCGCTTTTTACCCCTGGCAGCTATATACGCAACGTTCTTTTTAATATCAGCTAGAATCGCGCTCGCGTCAGTTAAGAGTTCCCGCGCAAAAAATGGCGCCAAAATTAGCGAGTTCGAACCAAAGGAGGAAGAAGACGGGACGGGCAGTAAAGTGTCGTTCGTGTTTAAGAGAGAGGAGTCGGACACTATCGTATTCCGTTTACGTTCCTGGGACAATCTTAACATGTTTGTTTCATTTATAGATCTAGATCGTGCTCATGCAGGTTTCCGTATTCCATTTATCCTGCGCTCGGCCCTCTAGATCTGCTCACATCTGATCAGTATAAAAAGAGAGCTAAATCTGTAGAAACGTTTAGGCGGGAAATGATGGTTCGATCCTGAGCAACGTGAAATAGACTTTTCGACGTAAAATATGAGGTAGACAACCTTCAGTATCGAGACGTACAAATGGGGTTGATACATTGCTGTCACTGCGCATTCACTCTCATGATACAAAAAGACTATTGCGCAGGCGCCAAAAAGCGAGATGGAAGGCACAGTTTTACCCCCGTGTCTTTCCCTCTTAGTCACATCGAAATGGTCTATCAACGATCTTGGCGCAAGCTGTCGGATGAGCAAATAGCGAGAGGTCTTTGAGCAGGTAAATGGGGCAAGGAATAGTTATAACCGAACCAGTACAAAACAGATTCGCTTAGCAAGTATCCTTCGCGAAATACGGGGGCTCTTGCCCTCGACATCAGAATTCACCTTTAAAATGCGACGGATAAAAAAACGTGGGGGAACTTTGGCTTGACAGTCGGATAGGAGACAAGTTGGGCAGCGTATAACCACACGGAAAGACATTGTCCCCATAAAGCAGGCATGTTGACCTTATCGTTTCCCTTCTCTTTTTTGACAGGTAACTCTTGCCTGGTGTATAGGAATGTGACAGAACACTCTTTACGAGAGGCAAATGGGAGGATTAAGTGAAAGGAGGAGGAGGAGGAGGTAGGGACGATATTTGAGTTTCCCACAGGCACTCGCCATAAGGCCTACTGGGCCGAGGCGGCATAGACGATCGAAAGATTATCCGGACAAATAATAGCCATCCAAGAACAGTAAGGTTGATAGTGGGAATAGTATACTAGCGTTAAGCCTAATCTTTATTCCTTAAGTTTGAATTCTCGCACCCCCCATCCCCAACTCAACCCCCTTTATTTCAAATATACATAGCAGACATTTCTAAGAAGAATTCTGACTATAAAGAATTTTGAAGCATGCACTTTCACTGATGTAGTATCCTAGTAGGCATGCATGCATCATCGCTAGGGAATTAATAGAATCTGGATCACTATAGACGAAAGATATGAATTTCCCTCATACAAATATTGTGTTGAGAAATTTTGGGGGTACAAAAACGTTTTGTGGATATGTCTCTGCAGTCTCTTTATGCTGGGCTATGATGGCAACCTAGCCTCAAATTTAACCTAAAACAAGCCTAAACAAACCTAATTTAAGCCTAACCCGATGAATGTAATGTGAGAACAGATTTAGGTTTCAATAGTAAAATGCATAGTTCGGTCTCAACCCAAGCCGAACTAAACCAAAACCCGAGCTGAGCTAAACCTAAACCCGAGCCGAGCTAAACCAAAACCCGAGCCGAGCTAAACCAAAACCCGAGCCGAGCTAAACCAAAACCCGAGCCGAGCTAAACCAAAACCCGAGCCGAGCTAAACCAAAACACGAGCCGAGCTAAACCAAAACCCGAGCCGAGCTAAACCAAAACCCGAGCCGAGCTAAACCAAAACACGAGCCGAGCTAAACCAAAACCCGAGCCGAGCTAAACCAAAACCCGAGCCGAGCTAAACCAAAACCCGAGCCAAGCTAAACCAAAACCCGAGCCGAGCTAAACCAAAACCCGAGCCGAGCTAAACCAAAACCCGAGCCGAGCTAAACCAAAACCCGAGCCGAGCTAAACCAAAACCCGAGCCGAGCTAAACCGAACCCCGAACCGAACTAAACCGAACCAAAGCCGAACTAAACCGAACCCAAGCCGAACTAAACCGAACCAAAGCCGAACTAAACCGAACCAAAGCCGAACTAAACCGAACCCAAGCCGAACTAAACCGAACCAAAGCCGAACTAAACCGAACCCAAGCCGAACTAAACCGAACCCAAGCCGAACTAAACCGAACCCAAGCCGAACTAAACCGAACCCAAGCCGAACTAAACCGAACCCAAGCCGAACTATACCGAACCAAAGCCGAACTAAACCGAACCCAAGCCGAACTAAACCGAACCAAAGCCGAACTAAACCGAACCAAAGCCGAACTAAACCGAACCCAAGCCGAACTAAACCGAACCAAAGCCGAACTAAACCGAACCCAAGCCGAACTAAACCGAACCCAAGCCGAACTAAACCGAACCCAAGCCGAACTAAACCGAACCCAAGCCGAACTAAACCGAACCCAAGCCGAACTAAACCAAACCCAAGCCGAACTAAACCGAACCCAAGCCGAACTAAACCAAACCCAAGCCGAACTAAACCAAACCCAAACCTTCTCAACTCTATGCATTAATGACATAATAATTTAAATTGTATATCTGTAAATCAGAAGGAGACCCCTTCATTACACTTCATTCTTGAAAAGGATCAAATTTCGAACTCATTCCCGAAGTTGAAATGACACATTTCATCGGTTACAGCGTGCACCCAATAAAATCACAAAGAAACTATAGCAAGCAAGATATAGAGAAGGACATCGTGGAATTTTAATCCCCGAATCACCTCTACTCGCACCTCTATCGAAGATCCTAGTAGATTTCTTCAGATTCTTTTTACCCTCTGCCATTTTACACCTCGATGGAGAGAGTGGTGCTCGGATCAAGGCTCCCTTTGAAATGGCGCCAGTAAAAAGTCTAGGCCGAGGGTTCGTCAAGGTGAGAATACAGTCGGTTTCTAAATAGTTCAGTCTTCCCCTATATTTCTATCCCCTGGTGTATGTATGACCCTATATCTTGACCTCAGTTGAGAGAGAAATCACGGGTCGCTCTATCTCTAGCTCCTCTCAGTGGAGAAATGCGGTAGAAAGGTTTAATAGCTATAAAACGCCCCACTCTTATACATTCAGTAACGTAACAAAGATAAGTATGCCAAATTCCGCTGGAAACCGTTTTTGAAATGAGATTTACAAATACTATACTTTTCTATGGTAAATTAAAGTAGCAATAATTTGTGTCTATGATTTTAGTGTTTCGGAGCTCGGAACTTGAATTTAAAACTTTAAATTACAATAACCTTTGACATATCTACTCCGCTTGAATTGTACTTGAAAGTAATAGTGTAGTATAATGAGGTTCATTGAGCGTCGTCTGCTAATTAGAGGCGAACCAATAATATATACCGTCATAAGCTTATAAGATGTTCCATAAGTATGACACTACATATACTTCGTAATGCAAGAAACTTACTGAGAGCAAGTTCGAGAACGAGAAGCGAGAATTGACTACACTCGGTTTCGCAGTCTGTACTAAGCCTTTGTCAGTGCCTCACCAGGCGTCGCTTTACGAGAATCCATGACGTTTCATCTACGTCACTTCATGACAAGCTCTCAGTAACCATTGACAAACTTATGGAACATATCTTATTCATGAAAATATAACATCCCTCATAATTTCTGAGAGACCTTTCAGGATCAAACATAAAAGGTTATTTATTTTAAAAGAAAAAAATACTAATGTACACGTTAACCTAAACTGTGGTTTAAAATCAGGGCAATTTTTTCTCGTTCTTAAAAACAACCTTCTACGCTAGCAGCCCTGAGATATTTTCTCAATAAAGAGAAGCAAGAAGCGATATCTAGTTTATTATGGAGAAGGTATAAATTCGCAAATTTCCAGCTTTATCTGCAGTCCAACGGAGGTCTGCAGTTAATCCCCGCCTCTAAATTACAAACAGCATCTAATTGGTTCTTGAAAACCCACATCAGCGCGACGCGAAGGACGAAAATTACGTATTTTCCGACTGAGGAGAGGCGAAATAGCCCAGCCTCCTTTTACGTCCCCCCCCCTTGTATTTTGAAAGGGGGACTGGGACTATGGCGCGCGAATACGTAGGCATCTTATACCTTCTCCCTAATAAAAAAATATCACTCCTTGATATTACTCGAAAAGGTTCTAACCTTGATCGTCAAAATTTGGAAACCGTTTGGTAATTTACTACTGCAAAATTACGATACATAAATCGGTAATTTACACTGGTATTTGGTAAATTACCGACACATCTCCAATGCTACACAAATGTTTCACCTGCTGGAACTTCAAATCGGTTAATCAACCAGGGTACTAATATTGAGACATTTGATACTTTTACGTAAGTTCATTTAACTACCGCGTGGGGCCGAATTAATTACCATGAATTACACATCATCTCAAAACACACCCTAAAGGTTTTCGCTAAACGATTTGTATTCGAGAGAGCCCTAATCAATTAATTAGGGATAATTCTGAAATTATGAAATCTTCACTCATAATCAATCGGAAATGAGCTGATAAAACAAAAACCAAGCACGTTTACGCCTCGTCATTTTTTCGAAGCAGTCGATAAAGGTTAAAATTTAAATAATCTCAGCCTGCCTAAGAACGCCTTTCACTAAATTCAGAGATTTCCAACGATTAAACCCTAAAGATTTTTACCTCTCCGAGTGACGATGACGTCACGGAGAGGTATTACACTGGACGTGTCTGTCACCGCGTTCGCAGTTGGCAAATCGGAGCAAACGTGTTCGCTAGGATTAAGAACGATTAAGAAGTACGCGGCGATCGGCTAGGGTTACGAGAAACATCTAGCCTCCCAATGGCAGGGCTTCCACCAAAGGTTCACGCAATAGAGAGTTTTCTTATCAATGGCCTTATATACCCTAAATTTCCCAAATTTGTTAAAGAGGCATACGCTTGAATTCAAACGTCAACAATAGCTATGTTTAAAATGATTTTAGGAATTAAGTTTCTTAAAACGACTTCAGTAGAATTAAGGTAAAATAATGACGATTAAAATAATAACAATTATATTTATTTAATTGTTTAAGAAAAACCTACTAATTCTGTCTCGACTCGGAGAGGTTTATTATGGTTTCCCAACTTGTTAACATTATACCGCCAGGGCAATAAGAGAGCAAGGGCAAGGGCGGGTGCCAGCTAAAATGATTATTGACAATTTGACGGGGCGCTCCTCTTTTTTCAAAAATGAAAAAAAAAGAAACTTTAACGTAACGACGTCCGGTCCCGAAAAACAAGAAAAACCACCGAAAATTGCACTTGGGGAGCGGAAGGACGTTCTAAAGCGAGGGGAAAATCACTTCTGATCACGTATGAACAAATGTTACTGGCTAGCCAGTTGTAAAATGTATTAGTTAATATTTAATTGAATGATTAGAAGTACATTGGAACCAAATTCAATTAAGTCTCAAACTTTGATGGACAATTTTCAAAAATTTCATCTAGGACAGATGAGGATAAGTTGGCAAATCAAAACGTTTCTATAATTCACACTGGATATTCTAGGTTTTTTTTCAATTTTCGTTTTTTGGGAAATTAAATAAAAAATTTTCCGATTAATATGAAATTAATATTTTTTAGAAAATCTTAATTTCGACTACTATAAGGTTTTGATAGTTTTAAATGATTGAAAATATGAAACTAGAGCCTAATTAGTTTGATTCCTTATTTGAAAATTGAAATTATTACTAAAACGGGAAAATTAAATAGGTGCACCTTCAGCCGTTTAACTAGCAACAGAAGGACGTCATAAGTCACTACTGTGTCATTTTCTTAGGCTTCTCCGCGAAGCACTGGGAAGAACCCCTATTGGACGACTAGTACCACTTGACGGATTCGTCCAATAGGAGTATTCTCTCACAGTGCTTCACAGGAAAGCCTAACGAGTAGTGTCCATAACGGAAACTTAATTGCACTCGTATCTTCTCTAATATTATAGACTGAACCAATTGATATATTCATTATTTTATACGCACTTTCGATTAAAAAGTAAATAATTCTAGCCAGGTGTATCCCTTTTAAAGTCTTCAAAGACTTTTCTTTTCAAATGTTTAGATCCAAAAACCTAAAGATCGGATTTATAAGCTATACCTAGTTTCAAATTTGATTAGAGCACACTAGATGCGCGAGTTAGTGGCTTGCCCCTCATGACGCTTCTTTCAGAGGTAGAGTGAATGGGATGCTGGTGGCTTCTACACTCTGATAAGCTTACTCCTTTGGCGTTATCCTTTTTTTAATAAGTCATTTTAACCAGTTTTCTCGCTCCGGGAAAAACGGATGATAGCGTTAGTGTGGTTTATTTCGAAGATGTCTCAAAGTCTAGACTACAGGCCCCCGGCCTTACTTAAAGCCGCGACCATCCAAACACATGGAAACTCCACAAAAATCCTTAACAGTGCACGTCCAAATTTTCACAATTTCAAGTATTTAAAATTATCAATAATCGAAATGAAACACCCAATATATATTGACTACTTTACCAGGGTGAGAAAAAAGAATTTTTTTTTAAACTAGACATTAGGCCAGCAAAAGGGCCTGGAATAAATAAACTGGTCCACGACCATTGACCAGGACACGTCGTCTGCTAAGCTGTGGATATTTAAAATATTTGAGTTAATGTCTGGACTCTGGTTACCCTTGAATTTTCTTAGTGGTCCCGTGGACCACTGACACCCCTCCGATTTCATTTTTAAACTGATCATTTGCCCTGTACCACCGCCTAATTTCCCACGCTGTACTTTAAACAGAACGAGATTATTCCTAGCCCGTGAATTACGTCATGCAAAAAAGCTCCATCCGATTGGTCATTGGGTTTACCTTAAAACTTTCCTGATTCATATTAAAACTATGAAAAGTCATATTGAATTGGTGTTTTCTACAAACATAAATAATGATTAAAATCCGTTAATAGTTCTTGCAAAGAAAGAGTCACGATCAAGTTCTATAACGAGACATGTTTTTCGTGGCAGAATTATTTATAAGTTAAATACGGAATAAAGCATTAGCACGGTGAGGGTCAAAGGTCAACTTATAATTCTATCTTTATCCTTTAAAGAATAAATAAATGGGTCCTATCATCTTTCTTTAAATTAAGATTAGTATTTTTGGACTCAAAAGTCAAAGGGTTAACGCTTAAATACTTAAAAAAGCCAGCTTATATCTAACGACATTACTGCATGCTAAAATCCATAATCTTTTAAAAGTTAAAGTTTCACATTTTTCAAGGAAAAAATCCATCTATTTCTTATATAAAGCGATTCGAAACACGTACGTTACAGGTAGACGAGGAACGTTAAGCCTAGATAACGTTGAACCTAATGGCAGTAATGATTTTATACGACTTTAAAAAACGTCTGATCTAATTAGAACAACTGGCTTGGAATAAATTTATTTGCATTTTTCAAAAGAGAGAACGAGATAAACCACGCAAGTGCATGCACCATCTTTGGAAAACACGTAAATTTGACCTTGAAGTTACGTAAGTTTTACGTTTTAAGAGCGTGGTCTAATATAGTCAGTCATTAGGGGTTTGCATTTTTTTGGCTCAAAGAAAAAACGCGTGAAACCAACCATAAGTTCATAAGATATGTTCCATAAGTTTGTCACTGGTTACAACTGGAGCTTGTCATGAAGAGTCTGCTACCACGAATTTTCTCGTGACGTCACACCCTCCTATCTTTACCTCGGTTTTGCCGACCATATTGGAAGTCGTCAGCTTAAGAAATACAATTTAGACCCCCAATATTGACGTCACGTTCCCGTAGCTCCTTCCTTCTCAGTACCACTCTAGTGAATGAGATATGTCATAGATTCGGGTAAAGCGACGAATGGTGAGGCACTGTCATAGGGTTAGGACAGACTAAATGAATAAAACCTGTCTTTGTACACAAAGACGCGAAAAAGTAAAAGATAAGTCTAAAATTAAATGCCTTTCAGTTTTAAAGACATGATTATAAAACATCATTTATTTAAAATCATTTCTTATCTTAGTTTTTTTCACCAAAATTCCTTTAGCAAAAATATTTTATTTTGAAATTAAAGTACTAAATAGGAAACCGAGTGTAGTACTTCAATTCTCGCTTGTCGTTCTACCCTTGAACTAGCTCGAGCTGTAAGTCTCCAGATAGCATTACGAAGTATAGGTAGTGTCATACTTACGGAACATATCACTTATTAACTTATGGTGATACTTAAGATTAAACAAAAAAAAGAAAATAGATCTTAGTTCGGGTAATTGTATTACTCTGTTACGCGTGTAATATAGTTTCCGTCGTAAAAGCTCGCCGCTCGCCTCGCTCCGAGTGGTTTCTTTTCTTACTTTGTGTGAGCGTGTGTTTTTTCTTTTTTAACTTTTTGTGGAAATAGTCTCGATTCTCGACATTCAGCCAACCGTTTTAAAAGAACATTCTTTTTTCTCTCGATTTTATTTTTATCTTAAGGTGAGAAAAAAGAAATGCGAAGAAACCGCACGAAATTCATCCACCCCCAACAAGCGCCGAACGACAGTCATTACCAACGATTTAGAACTTTACCTCGAACGTCACAAAATTTACCACCAGCACCATCTTGGTCTTTGATTATTCGATAAAACAATTCGTGAATTACATACGGAAGAACATGCACATAGGGGTACGCTAATTGCGATTTCTTGATCCTGTAAAGTTCTCTTTAAGTATTACAGTTGCAGAATAAGACTATTCAATAACAAGCTTGCGGTTTTTAGAGCGGTTTGGATGTTTTAAAGCTTTACTGGGTAAAAAAAGCCACAGGCTTAGTAAGGGAAATATGTCGTAGAACTTACAGCTAGGGGAGGAGCTAAGATTCGTGAGTTAATTTTCTGGGCCAAATTGATAAGTTGAGTATACAGGGATGGCTAAAATACTCCAATAGACCAATACGAATATTACATTCAGGGAAACAAACTTCCAGGGGCACGCCACTATAGTGGATAATTTCAATCATGTCAGGAGACACCACTAGAGGCATGACCGAGTTGGCTAGCCTCTCAGATGCAGTGAGCTTGGGCTGCCTCTAGTGTTGTCTTGTGGCGACAGGGAAATTATCCAGTATGTAGGCCTGCCCTGGAAGTTTGATTCTCTGTAGGTAATATTCGTATTGGTCTATATGGCTGTGAAAACCATGGCAAGACTAAGGAGGGTGTGACCTACAACACAGTACCCACCCAACTGAGTTCTCTATAGAACATTTTTGACTCAAAATCGGCCACAAAACCCAATATACTTCGATTCATTGCGGGTAAGGCTGACCAAGTTAGTAATATCGTAATATTTCTTTAGTCTTATCAAAAATATGGAACAAGTCCTTGATAATAATAGAGTGAAAAAGTGGAAAATGAAAACCCATCTTATCTACCACAGTAATTAAACAACTATATTTAATTAGTAGTGTTAATAAACATAAATAATTGCAATTAAATACAACATCATCACTGGGGTCGACCGTCGACCGAGAACATGCGGAAATCAATGACATAGAAGAAGAATACCTTAAAATATCTCACAGTTAAAATATTTTTTAACTTTTTCTCTCTACACACATACACACAGGTTCTTTTTCAACGTTGTGGTTTCTGGCGCGAGAAAGGGTTAGCAGAGGGGTTTATTTCTTTTTTAACATACGAATTTCTCCCACGAATAAAAATTGGCCCTTTTTTCCTATCCCTATACATGCCCCCTTTCTTTATTCGTCACTTGTTCGATAAAGGACTCGCTTGAATTGAAACGCCAGATTTTTTTTTTTTGGTTTCTCAGATTTTTTTTTCGAGATGCTCCGATTTCCTTCCTCCTCCTCCTTCTTCTGCAACATTCTACCCCTTTCTATGTTTTTTTTCTTATATTCTTGAAGATACTATCGGTTTTCCCCCAAAATACCTACCTCTCTTGCCTGCTGCCTACGCTATAAAAGTCGCAAAAGGTGAATGAGCCAAACCTTTAACGTTATTTACATCAAAAATCTTATTTTTAAACTAACCAACCTCAAAAAAAGGTATATGTCACTCTGACCCGTTTATTTTATATTCAAATTTGGTTACTAAAATTCGGAGTGTTTAAAGTTAACATTACTAAATTTACATTGTGTGTCTGATAAGGCTGGCATAAATTAAGGGGGATGTTCTTATGTTCTTTGGGCAATTTTGAGTCGAAAATGTTCTATGAATTTTTTCCCTAAGGGCCACTGCTTTCGAGTTATGATTTGAGGGTTTTAGGGATGACCCCCCCCCCCAATTAAATTAGCATTTCTTTCAGATTCTTAATTTAATTTTAGGGGGATGCTCTTTGGACGATTTTGAGTCGAAAATGTAACTTCAATGACATTTTGCCCTAATGGTCACTGTTTTCGAGTTATGATTCGAGTGTTTTAGGGATGACCCCTTATATTAAATTAGAAATAATTGTCTTTCACTTTCTTAATTAATTTTAAGGGAGATGTTCTTTTTACGATTTTGAGTCGAAAATGTTCTATGGCATTTTGCCCTAATGGTCACTGTTTTCGAGTTATGATTCGAGTGTTTTAGGGATGACCCCTTATATTAAATCTATATCTATATAAATCAAAGTCCTGACTGACTGACTGACTGACTGACTGATAATCAACGCCCAGCCCAAACCGCTTGCCCTAGAAGGCTGAAAATTTGCAGGAACGTTACTCATAAGTAGTAGGCGCGTACTAAGAAAGATTTTTCCAATCCGCCGCCATCTTAAAAAATGGCGCCCAGAAATGTAAAAACCATTCTCTATGCAACAAAGTCCGCGCGTTTCAACCGATTTCGCAGATATTTAGTACACGGGTTTCCTTTAACCTATAGACGGGCTGAATGGTCTTTTGGCTTTGATTTGTTGCCATCTTTTTAAACGGCGGCCAAAAACTAAAAAACCCTTCTTTATGGAATAATAACCGCGTGAAAAGTAATAAAAAATGTCCCGACGGGCTGACGGGCAACGCCGAGTGCCTTCGCTCCTAGGGTGCTATAAAAAAATTAGTCATCAGTAAAATCTACCCATTCTTTGTATCATTTTGATGGAAGTTCTTATTACACGCGAGCGACGCCGCGGGTAACAGCTAGTTAGAAATAATTGTCTTTCACTTTCTTAATTAATTTTAAGGGAGATGTTCTTTTTACGATTTTGAGTCGAAAATGTTCTATGGCATTTTGCCCTAAGGGACACTGTTTTTGAGTTAGGATTTGAGTGTTCTAGGGATGACCTCTTGTATTAAATTACAAATCATTGTCTTCAAGGGGTCATCCTTAAAATACTCTAATTGCAGGATCAACGTAATGATTCGTAACTTTCAACGTTATGATCGGAAAATGGATGCGCAAAAAACAAGGCGTCACAAAGAATGAGTGGGTGGGTTCCTTCAAGAATTTCAATTAACGACGTCATCTTAACACGTCGTTTGACCTTTAACCTCGGATGTACGCCGCGGATGAAATGTCTTAGAAGGATAGATTCTTACCCTTTCACCCCCATAAAGTTCAATGCCGGTAAAAAGTGAGAATGGGATAAGGGTAGGAAATTTCTGGTTTAGTAGAAGTTAAAGTCGCCACCTATTGATCAGAAAAGGAACTTTTCAGTTCCAAGGAACACTAAAAATAAGGAAAAAGCGTTGAAATTCGAAAATATATTTGGTTCCCTTTATCACTATAACGAGACGATTCCTTTCAAGAATATCGAAGTTATATAACGATATAACAACTATGAAATTGCCTGAAAACCGTGTACGAAAACGTTTTACACTCGTCTAATATGTTTGACGTGCAAAAAATCACAAGTAATATTCAATTTTCATTTTCAAATTAGGTTAAAAATAAATATCAGCCTCCTTTATTAAAACTTAAATCAGACATTAAGTTTTGATTCAAGGTTGTCTAATCGCTATTTAATATGGTATTACCACTTTGAATTCTCAGCAATTAAGTTAATTGAAAAACGGGTTTTTATCTTTGCATTTTACTTCTCTTCCAAAATAAAAATCTCGTAGACTATCAGCAGAAATGGATATACTTAACATTATAAAAAGCCTTCAGAAACAAAAACTCAACAATACGTGAATAAATTTTGGAGCCACATCATAGTGGAGTGACCTTTTACCACTAAGAAAAATACGCAATGATTAACCATAGATAAACTAACCATAGATAAAGTATATACAAGTTGCATTTCCCTGCAGGGGTTAGAACAGTGGAAAAAACTAAGGAATATGAAAAAGCAGACGACAGCTATTTTATGACAGTAGTTCGTATAAAACGCCATCTCTCGACTAGAGACACTGTATAGTTACGTCATTAATTTATCTGACATACGCAGTCAAGTCTAAATATATTTTCTTCACACATAACGATTAGTGTAACTCTGCAAACAAAATCCGCCTAGATACGTTGACAAAATGGTTCCTATTCCATGATTCTATGTTGGTAATTAGCTCATGGAATTACCAAGAGCGTCCTCTGGTCTTACATGGGTTCTTGCATAAGTTCATAAGATACATTCCATAACTATGACACTACCTTTACTTCGTAATGCTAGATAGAGACTTACTGAGAGCTAGTTCGAGAACGACAAGCGAGAATTGACTGCACTTCTTTTTGCAGTCCATCTTCCTATTTAGTCTGTACTAAGCCTTTGACAGCGCCTCACCAGGCGTCATTTTACGAGAGTCTATGACGTTACACCAACGTCACTTCTTGACAAGCTCTCATTAATCAGTGACAAACTTATGGAACATATCTTATGAACTTATGGTTCTTGGTTAAAAATACTTCAAGATTTTTAAATTCAAGGCATTAATACATCTTCAGCGCCATCTCGTAAGGCAAATACAAACTATCACCCAGCTTGGAGTGACAATACAGTCTAAAACAACGAATACCACCTTATACCCCTGTAAAGTGTTCTTTTCACACTACGCTCCCCAAGTTAAGAGAAAAAAATATATTTGGGGAGGGGGTTAGCATTGTTGAAAGACAGAATTTAGACGCGTGTAGAAGCGTATCCGTGGGGTGAACCCCCATTTTCAAACGCTCGTTTACCCAACACGAAAGGGACTTGGCGAGTTAACGACAGAGTAATGGCCCATCTCCAAAGAAACTAGCTCCCCCCTTTCCTTTCCTCTCATGAAATATAAAAACCCAAAAAGGATACAAAAAGTATTCTACGTTCCTTAATGTTGATGCCAGATCATTAGAAGGGGGGCCAGGGGGTAAATCCCCACATTATAAAAGACTACAAGTCAAGTTAAACTTACAGTAAAGCCAATGCCTTCCCCCGAGTCTTTCCCCCTAATCTTTGAAAAGATGTTTCTAGCTTTGTGAGGGTAAAATAAAATGCCTATCTGTACTTTTGTCTCTGCTAGTCCAAAGACAGCAGACAGAAGTGGAATAATTAAAACATTTAATGACGTCATCGCCCTCTTTCCATATTTCCCGCCTTTTCTGTAATAGCTCAGACTAAGACTGATAAGTCTTCACTATTTGTAGACTTTTATGTGACTTAATGTGTTAATTGCTAAATCTTTGCAAAATAGAGTTGTACGTTGTTACGTTAACTGTCAGCAAGTAAACGCGAAAAATAATCGCGAAACCTAACTTCATATCTGAAGGTCAACCTTGAAAAGTACCTTCCATTAAATGGGATATTATTTGTTTAAACTTAATTTTTATCTATTATTATATTGCTTCAAACTAACATACATTTTTTATAAGAACAGGTCATTTAAACACATGTCATAGCTTGAAATTCCCTGATCTTTTAAAACACGACATCAAAAACGGATTTATGGGATAAGAACGTCGGAGTTAGCGAATTCACTCCCCATCCTCGCATACTTTATTGAGAAACTTCGTCTGCTTATATTTTGACTCCACCCACAAATTCTGTATATAGCTACTTCTAGAGATCGAATTTGTGGGTGGAGTCAAAATATAAGCAGACGAAGTTTCTCAATAAAGTATGCGAGGATGGTACTAGAGGCTAAAGCTATGATCCGACGTTCTTATCCCATAAATCCGTTTTTGACGACATGTTAAATTGCTTGAAATTCCCTTATCTTTTAAAACACGACATGTTAAATTGCTTGAAATTCCCTTATCTTTTAAATCACGACATGTGAAATTGCTTGAAATTCCCTTATCTTTTAAAACACGACATGTGAAATTGCTTGAAATTCCCTTATCTTTTAAAACACGACATGTGAAATTGCTTGAAATTCCCTTATCTTTTAAAACACGACATGTTAAATTGCTTGAAATTCCCTTATCTTTTAAAACACGACATGTTATTGCTTGAAATTCCCTTATCTTTTAAAACACGACAAGTTAAATTGCTTGAAATTCCCTTATCTTTTTAAGCACGACAAGTTAAATTGCTTGAAATTCCCTTATCTTTTAAAACACGACATGTTATTGCTTGAAATTCCCTTTTCTTTTAAAACACGACATGTCATTGCTTGAAATTCCCTTATCTTTTAAAACACGACATGTTATTGCTTGAAATCCCCTTATCTTTTTAAGCACGACATGTTAAATTGCTTGAAATTCCCTTATCTTTTAAAACACGACAAGTTAAATTGCTTGAAATTCCCTTATCTTTTAAAACACGACAAGTTAAATTGCTTGAAATTCCCTTATCTTTTTAAGCACGACAAGTTAAATTGCTTGAAATTCCCTTATCTTTTAAAACACGACATGTTATTGCTTGAAATTCCCTTTTCTTTTAAAACACGACATGTTATTGCTTGAAATTCCCTTATCTTTTAAAACACGACATGTTATTGCTTGAAATCCCCTTATCTTTTTAAGCACGACATGTTAAATTGCTTGAAATTCCCTTATCTTTTAAAACACGACATGTTAAATTGCTTGAAATTCCCTTATCTTTTAAAACACGACATGTTAAATTGCTTGAAATTCCCTTATCTTTTAAAACACGACGTGTTAAATTGCTTGAAATTCCCTTATCTTTTAAAACAAGACATGTTAAATTGCTTGAAATTCCCTTATCTTTCTAAAAATAACATGTCATTACTCGAAATTCCCTTATCTTTCTAAAAATAACATGTCATTGCTCGAAATTCCCTTATCTTTCTAAAAATAACATGTCATTGCACGAAATTCCCTTATCTTTTTAAACACAACATGTCATTGTTTGAAATTCCCTAATCTTCTTAAACATGACATGTTATTGCTTGGAAAATTCTCTTATCTTTTCAAAAACGCTATGTTATTGCTTCAAATCCGCTTATCTCTTTAAAAATAACATGCTATTACTTCAAAAATCCCATTACCATTTTCTTTTAAAAAAATACTAAATTAGAGCTTGATTAAAATAAATCCCTTGAAATGATCCGATCTCAGGGTGTCTTCGCATTAACGAACGACTACACTTTTAATTTCTCTTATTAAATTTTTAATACTAATTATTACATTTCTTTATGAAGCGCGGTTAATTGTAAGTGCGATTTTTAATCACTTTTGATATTTAGATATTAAAAAAAAAATGGTTTTACAAGGTTATCTGGTACAGAGCTAAGAGCGGCCACTCTAGACACGGCGCGATTATCGCTAATTTCCACGAGAAAAAAATACGAACCCCCTTTAAGGGCTTGAAATAGTACATTATATATAAAAAAGTGAAAAAACGTGAGTCGATTATATTAAAACCTTCGTAGACTGTAAGGGGTGGGTTTGGGTCTACACCCCTCTATCATCATTAATTCCCCCGTTATTACTGAAGTTCTAATACCTAAGGAAGACGAAGTGTATTAAACCTGAAAGGTAATAGACTTACAACGCAATGAAAACGCTGTTTATATGCATACAATTTTCCGTTAATATATTTCTGATTAACTTTACCTTCATTGAAATATTTTATAGAACTCAGCCGCCAAAAAAAATATTGTAAATTACGAAAGCCCGTTATTTAAGCTTTAAAATTCTAATTAATTTTCAAGGTTTCATACAACACGTAAAAATTACGTAACGTATTAATGAGTTACGGAATGATTTTCCATAACATTTTATGCAAGATACCCATAAAAGAATGATTGAAACAGGGATAGATGTAATTTTAGAAGCAGGAATGGAGAACAGAGCAATCTGGGCGCGCGTCTAAGTCCCGGACCCCCTTCCACGGGACCGGGGGGTCTGAAAGAAGAGGCGGGTCATAGCGAGAGAGGTAAGAAGGAATTACGTATTTTTCTCCGTCCCCGTCAACAACGTCATCAAAACGTGGTTTAAGTGAGCCAATAAGATAATTCAAACTTGAAAATAATTAATTATCGATTCTATCAGTTTTAGCAGTAATTTATTTAAGCCTAAGAAAATTTTAGCTTGAATCTTTAGATCTTTCCTTTTGTTCCTTAAAGTCAAACTCCGAAGTAATAAGTTTCCACTCTGCAGTTCTGGGGTACAAAGGGGAACATATCAAAGTTTATACAAAAGCACCAGTACTGTACTTTGGGTACCATTTTAAGGCGATAAACAGTAAAACATAGCTTTGGAAACTTTCCCCATGTACAGCCCTGCCAAACATTCGAAAACGTTTTAGAACGTTTTTTCGTTGTATAGGAGACCATCGCATTCGCGTTTCCAACGCGGCTTTAATGGCGACACAACAAAAACACTTTCAAATTTTACCCAAGTATTCTAATGCCAAAGTTTGACCGAAAATATTTAGATACAACTTCCAGAGTCTACGTCCAAAAAAACACCGCATTTGTTTGGTATATAGGATTATAACAGTATACTTTTAATACTAAGATACAACCTCAAATCACGCTTAGTAAGAAAGAATTTAAATTCAAGTGACCAAGGCTTAACAAATAGTAAAAGTTAATTTGAAACATGAACAAGCACAGCTTCGCTAAACTTAGATGGCCTGATTGATAGGGTTAAGTCGGAACATCCGGTATATGTAGATCCAGTTAGGATAGGGCTTCAAAGTTATCAGTCCAATGAGTCCATTAAAGTTCTTTCGTTTGAAATCATATGTAACATCTTTGGATCCAAATACCACGTGTTCCCTCATCTTAAGACATTAAGGTGGTCAAACACCACACTATTTTAGCCCCTACTTTGAAAAGGACCTGGACATAACAGTTTCGGGCAGGAAAACACATAAGAAACAACACAAGGAATCTTATTATACTTAGAGATATGGGATAAGCTTGTATCACACCCCTTCATACACGTGAACACACACGTGAGCTTACTATGAGCACTCGCCCATACCTCGAAGTTTCATACTTGCACCGCGGGGCTAATCACTGTCAAAGTCCCTGTACACGGATTAAGAGTAATCATTTTAGTACTGTAAAGGGCAGGACGTTCAAAGATTACACGTAATCAATTTAGTACAGTCAACGGCAGGGCTTTTAAAGATTACACGTAATCAATTTAGTACAGTCAACGGCAGGGCTTTTAAAGATTACACGTAATCAATTTAGTACAGTCAACGGCAGGGCTTTTAAAGATTACACGTAATCAATTTAGTACAGTCAACGGCAGGGCTTTTAAAGATTACACGTAATCAATTTAGTACAGTCAACGGCAGGGCTTTTAAAGATTACACGTAATCAATTTAGTACAGTCAACGGCAGGGCTTTTAAAGATTACACGTAATCAATTTAGTCAGGAGCAGATGACAAAGGAGTCTCGGACGCTAGCTTCCATAATGTAGAGGGCAATGGGATCCGCGAACGTCACGGTTATTAACCAAAATCATTACGCCAGTGCCACCTCTCGTAGGAAATTTGAGCTTTATTTTCCAACCAATAGCGTGGCTGCAAAGTCTCGAAAGGAGATCTGGGAAATCGCGTCTGGAGCCTCTCTTTAAAAATACGTATCGTCTGCTTATAATTAGCCTAGGCTTAACGAGTATTAGAGTTAAAAAATGGATATCAACGGCTTTTTAATCTTTTTTTAGACTAAAATTGATAATGAAAAGCCCAGCGAGTAACGTATGTACACTATTAAAAAACCAAAATGTGTTTCAGTGCCAGATTTTTCTAAATTTATTCTTGAATAAAATGATAGCTACAAGAGGTTGGGAAAAGAAATCACTCACGATCTTTTAAAACCCAAAAAGTAAGAGACAGTGATTTCGTTTCCAACCTCTTGTAGCAGTCAATTAATTCCTACCTTTAAGGTCACAAACGATTACAGCTGTTTGAATAAAGCAATTATATTGTGTATATTTATGTCGCGATCGGGTAAGACGACCTCAATAGCCACCGTTAGTCCGTTATTAAAAAGAATTCCCAGCAGACTTTGGTGCCAGATATAATCCACCAAAAGCATCGTCTGCTATAATGTCTGATAGCGCCTCTATGGCAAACGATACCGCTACAGCTGTGACGTACGCGGGTCCCATTGCCCTCTATATTGTGGAAGCTAGCGTCCGAGACTCCTTTGTCGTCTGCTCCTGATTTAGTACAGTCAACGGCAGGGCTTTTAAAGATTACACGTAATCAATTTAGTACAGTCAACGGCAGGGCTTTTAAAGATTACACGTAATCAATTTAGTACAGTCAACGGCAGGGCTTTTAAAGATTACACGTAATCAATTTAGTACAGTCAACGGCAGGGCTTTTAAAGATTACACGTAATCAATTTAGTACAGTCAACGGCAGGGCTTTTAAAGATTACACGTAATCAATTTAGTACAGTCAACGGCAGGGCTTTTAAAGATTACACGTAATCAATTTAGTACAGTCAACGGCAGGGCTTTTAAAGATTACACGTAATCAATTTAGTACAGTCAACGGCAGGGCTTTTAAAGATTACACGTAATTAATTTAGTACAGTCAACGGCAGGGCTTTTAAAGATTACACGTAATCAATTTAGTACAGTCAACGGCAGGGCTTTTAAAGATTACACGTAATCAATTTAGTACAGTCAACGGCAGGGCTTTTAAAGATTACACGTAATCAATTTAGTACAGTCAACGGCAGGGCTTTTAAAGATTACACGTAATCAATTTAGTACAGTCAACGGCAGGGCTTTTAAAGATTACACGTAATCAATTTAGTACAGTCAACGGCAGGGCTTTTAAAGATTACACGTAATCAATTTAGTACAGTCAACGGCAGGGCTTTTAAAGATTACACGTAATCAATTTAGTACAGTCAACGGCAGGGCTTTTAAAGATTACACGTAATCAATTTAGTACAGTCAACGGCAGGGCTTTTAAAGATTACACGTAATCAATTTAGTACAGTCAACGGCAGGGCTTTTAAAGATTACACGTAATCAATTTAGTACAGTCAACGGCAGGGCTTTTAAAGATTACACGTAATCAATTTAGTACAGTCAACGGCAGGGCTTTTAAAGATTACACGTAATCAATTTAGTACAGTCAACGGCAGGGCTTTTAAAGATTACACGTAATCAATTTAGTACAGTCAACGGCAGGGCTTTTAAAGATTACACGTAATCAATTTAGTACAGTCAACGGCAGGGCTTTTAAAGATTACACGTAATCAATTTAGTACAGTCAACGGCAGGGCTTTTAAAGATTACACGTAATCAATTTAGTAAAGTCAAAGAAAGGTACAGCCGTGTACACCGATTACACCGAGTGACCGGCCCCTCGACTTGCACAGTGTTGAAGCCAAAGATTCCTTGTATCGCTTTATTGGATATTTTCCTGTTTCACGTTATTAATAAATTTAAATTGCAACGTATAATTTCCAATCAATAAATTAATTAAAATATATTTTAAAGCGTATTGCTATAGCTAGCGAATAAAATTAGAGATGTATACGTTTTTGAGAAACTATTTCGGGTAATGTAAGAGGAGGTTAAGGTTCAGTTGACGCGATAATAGTTCATTTTACCTCTCCGTGTGACGTAGTCCAGGAGAGGTTCTGTAACGGCCGTGTCTGTGTGTGTGTCTGTGTGTCAGTTGTTACACCCACGTGACCGCGTTCGCAGTTTGCGTATCGGAGCAAACGTGTTCGCCATCTCCGAACTGCTTTCACAGTCACGGAAATGGCTCCTCTACTTGAGTTCTCACACCACCATCTTCTGGTCTTTGACCATCCCACACGGACACCAGTCTGTTCTTACTGGCTTCTAATCACCACCATCTTCTGTTCTTTGTCAATCCCACATTGACACCAGTCTGCACTTACACTGGCTTCTAACACCACCATCCACTGGTCTTCCGTCTATTCCACATAGACATCAATCTGTATCATTGGCTTCTACTCCATTATCATCGTTTGGTTTTTGGATATACGCGGCGATCAGCTTGGGTTACGAGAAACGTCTAGCCTCCCTAAGGTGGGATCGCCACCAAAGGTTTTCGCAATTGCGCTTTTTCCTTACTATTATAATGGAAACGAATCGTATATATACCCCAAATTTGAATAAAGCCGGCAAGAGGGGTACCCTTCACTTTAAACGTCAATATTAGCAAAGTTTGAGATGATAATAGGTATAACTTTATTTTAAACGATTTAACTATTATTAATGTTAATTATTGAAGATTAAAATAATTAAAAATAATTATATTTATTTAAATATTAAAGATAAACCTCTCGTGCAAAGAGAGAGATTATCATTGCCTCCTATATCTACCAAGGCCCGTGCATGCGATATATTTCCTTCATTGCCTCCTATATCTATCAAGGCCCGTGCATTGTATATATATTTCATTCATTGCCTCCTATATCTATCAAGGCCCGTGCATTGTGATATATTTCATTCATTGCCTCCTATATCTATCAAGGCCCGTGCATTGCGATATATTTTTCAAAACAACAACAAAAATGGGAAACCCCAACTCAGAAACATAATAACGTTTTCATTGGATACTTAAGTTTATATAATCTTCTTGACACGGAGAGGTAATATTTTGGTTTTCCCAACTTGTTTTCTTCTCAGTCCGAAGCAACTTTACGCTTCGGCACAGATCGACTTGGTATTAAAAGAAGGCAGATAGTTTTCCCGAGTAAAAAGATTAAAAACAATCTAAACATCTTTTCGATGTAAGCCTCCACTCCCCCTCCTTATCCCCTTTGGCTTCTCCATTAAAAGAATCCGCTAGAAACAACGGGTACAGTACGGACATGAACCGAGGGGTCAAACAAGATCCAAAACCTACCCAGCACTGTAGCTTCAAAAGCGTAATTCAAAGCTACGTATGTATATCGCTCTTCTCAGTGGTATCATTAATTTAAGAAACCTATAAAAGACCTGAAAACGTTCAAAGACAGAACTATGTGCACTGGTACCGTGATCTCAGGTTACCACGGTGATTCACTTACGTTACCGTCATATTGGTAAAATACAAAACGTAGGCCTACCACCACCAGTTTATTGAAATCTAAAATGGCTATGTAGGCGTTGTCTGGTCTTAAAAGGGTTATTGGTTTCGTTTATAGGAAGAAACCAACAACAATTTACTTTAAACCCACATTTTTACAGATATGAATAGTAAATTGAGCAATAAAATGAACTGAATTGAATTGATACTATTATTGAGTGTGTTGTCAACTCTTCAATAACAATAGGGAGAATTAAGGAAGCTAGTGGGAGCTAGTCTTAATTTGACAGTGAAAAAGACACCGAAGCTCAAACAAGCGACAACATAGTCTCACTGGTCAACTTGTCTTATTCCGGTCACATGGCAACTAACAACGAAGAAGAGATGTTATACCGAAACATTAAGTCACGTGCTACATCTTAACCTTTAAGCTTCCGCACCCCATTTAACTCTCCGTGATGGCAAGTGACCATTCCCTTGGTTTAAAGGGTTCTCGGGCATTTTTCCGTTAAGACTAGAAAATTCCGGCTAGTGTTGGTTAAATTGGTAGCTCCGTTTTCGACACACGCGCACTTGTTTCATCATTTTTTTCCGCTCCATCCCGAGATGCATTTTGATATTTTTTTTTATTTATTTCCGAGAGAAAGACCATTATACGTTAGCAAGATGGCGGCGGGGGGGGGGGCTAGGAATTTAATTAGTTCTCGGCGGCGCGTTGCACTCTTGCACCCCAAAAATGTTGAACGCGCCCAAAGTTATTTCTACGTTTGTATATATATATATACCACTTTTCCACCAATGTTATTCCGCGTAGAAAAAATGCTGAATTTAAACTAATCACAAGAATTCTCCCAGATTCTCATAACGTAACGCGAGATGGGTGTTTTATGTACATAACTAGATGTAAAGCCCCATTCAGACTAGACAAAATTCTTACGTTCAACGTCGGTGAAGTCGCTTTTCTCGCTTAATTAGACACGTGTCAACGACTACGTAGAAGATTCGCGGCTTTAGTTTGAAAATTTTCCGTTTCGTCGGGCAGAGTCAAGATGGCATCACCTTGATAGCGTCTTTTCTTAGTCATAGCTCATTCGATCATGCCTTAATGACGCATGATCAAGTGCGCTATGATTTGGCCGATGATATATGAAAATGTTTAGGATTATTGGCAGTATTTGATTTCCATTTTGGATTCGGCTATTTTAGTATTCAAAAGTCTGGTTCAAAAAAATGCCCATATAGGCGAATCGTTTTAAGTCGTCTGCTTTTACGTCTGAACACGGAAGTGACCGTAACCAGGGTTGCCACGGAATTTTCAGAACCAAATTCCCTGACTTTTCGAGGTTTTCCCTGACCTTTCTCTCAGATTTTCCCTGACCTTTTAGGTCGAAAGTGTGAATGTTTACAGCACGTTTTAAGTGCCTACAATTAAGTAAACTCTCTCCATTAAGTTTCCCCATGTAATTGTTGCACCAAAACAAATAAGAAACATTTTAACAATAAATAACAGTCTAAGAGAGCATTTACTTTACAAAAACAATTTAAGACATTTTTAAGGATTAATCTAGAGTTTTCTGTGTTGAGAGAGCATGAGGAGAAACTTTCATTACTCTTTCAATAAAGACTTATTCCCAGAAGTTTTACCCACTAAAATCAAATTCCCTGACTTTGCTGAAATTTTTAAAATTCCCTGACTTTTCCCTGACCTTTTCGGCCCATTTTTAAATTCCCTGACTTTTCCATATTTTCCAGGATTTCCAGGTACTGTGGCAACCCTGCGTAACAACGCGACCGACAGGAACGTAAGATTTTTGTCTGAGTGGGTCTTAATACAAACTGCGAACCACACTATTTGTTATACGCTGTTAATAACAACCAAAACTATTCATAAACAAGTTGGGAAAACCAAAATATTACCTCTCCGTGTCAAGAGGTCTACTACTACAAACGTATTTACCTAGATATGGAATTATTTCACTTTTTTGAAGTAAAAATTTACGAAATATTGAAGCAGTATTCCAAACATAGCGAATGTACAGTAAAGCAGGCGACATTTCACATCCAATAAGGATAAATCTTGGACACATGGAAATCAGTCAATGGGGAAAAGAACAGGAAATGAAGTCTACGCTTCAGCTGTTTACCCTATATTCTGAAAGCTACATTCACGACTGGTTTGCAGTGTAAACACTATCGTCTCGTCTCACCTCAACAATATTCTTAGTTTGCCAACATGAATGTTAACGTTAAATAACACCAAAGCTAAATTGTAGCTAGACGCACTAATAGTCAATGCGCACCATAAAGAGAATAATAAGTCTGTAGATCCTACCCGTTTACCATTAGCCCTTTTACTAATCTTATTATTATTATTTAAGAGTGTATTTAACTTTCGGCTCACTCTGAAACGTTGATGTCTGTTCATTTCAGACACGAAAATCAAAGCCTCAATTATTTACTCTTTGTTTCACTAAGCCAATTGCGGATAGTACTTGTTATACGCGCCGGAGTCTAGGTCTTAGTTTGCTTCATGAAATCACTAAACCAAGGATTATTCTATATACAGATGTAGTATAGCTTAAGCAATATATAAACAGCCATTTCAAATAACAATATTAAAAAAACATCTTTGGAATATCAAAATGAAACAGAGCTTTAAAGCTGCAAAAGTACTAAATGCATCATAATTACGAAAAATACTTCCACATATTCACTTTATATTATGGAAAAAGGGAATATTAAGGTTCTGTATGATTTCTTAACACATCAACACAAGGCTAACTGCTAACGCGACGCACTAGTGTAACAATGGACGGACACACACAGACAACAAGAGTAACAAGGAGTATAAACCCATTAGTGGAAGCAGTATTTGTTTTCCGAAACAATCTCGCTTATGTTTATCCTCTCTAGACTTCGCTAAAAACGTATTACTACTACGTAAAATATTAATAGACAGGCAAAGATTGATACCATTAAAGAAGGAGCGCAATATTATCCATATTTTCATTTCATATACAGAGAAAAGAAATTATTATGTTTCTGAGAGGAGCTTCCCATTTTGGTTGTTGTTTTGGAAAATATATCGCAATGCACGGGCCTTGATAGATATAGGAGGCAATGAATGAAATATATCGCATGCACGGGCCTTGGTAGATATAGGAGGCGATGATAATCTCTCTCTTTGCACGAGAGGTTTATCTTTAATATTTAAATAAATATAATTATTTTTAATTATTTTAATCTTCAATAATTAACATTAATAATAGTTAAATCGTTTAAAATAACGTTATACCTAATATCATCTCAAACTTTGCTAATATTGACGTTTAAAGTGAAGGGTACCCCTCTTGCCCACTTTCTTCAAATTTTGGGGTATATATACGATTCGTTTCCATTATAATAGTAAGGAAAAAGCGCAATTGCGAAAACCTTTGGTGGCGATCCCACCTTAGGGAGGCTAGACGTTTCTCGTAACCCTAGCTGATCGCCGCGTATATCCTAAAACCAAACGATGATAATGGAGTAGAAGCCAATGATACAGATTGGTGTCTATGTGGAATAGACGGAAGACCAGTGGATGGTGGTGTTAGAAGCCAATGATACAGATTGGTGTCTATGTGGAATAGACGGAAGACTAGTGGATGGTGGTGTTTAGGAGCCAGTATGTACAGACTGGTGTCCAAGTGGATTGGACAAAGACCAGAAGATGGTGGTGATTAGTAGCCAGTATGTACAGACTGGTGTCCAAGTGGGTTGGACAAAGACCAGAAGATGGTGGTGATTAGTAGCCAGTATGTACAGACTGGTGTCCAAGTGGAATGGACGAGGACCAGAAGATGGTGGTGTGAGAACTCAAGTAGAGGAGCCGTTTCCGTGACTGTGAATGCAGTTCGGAAATGGCGAACACGTTTGCTCCGATTTGGAAACTGCGAACGCGGTCACGTGGGTGTAACAACGGACAGACACACAGACACACAGACACACAGACACACACACACACAGACACGGCCGTTACAGAACCTCTCCTGGACTACGTCACACGGAGAGGTAAAAAATCTATATTTCGAGACTGTTGTTATATGTCGATTTCTACAAAATATCGAAGACTTCCTTTTTAAAATTCTATCTGAAAGTTAAAATGTTTCAACCCCAAATTTAATAAATTTCAGTTGATACGTTTGAACCAAAAACTAAACTCCAAATTAATTACATCTATACAAGTCCATCAAGTTCTGACTGACTGATATATAAACGCCCAGCTCAAATAGGCGCGCATAAAGAAAGATTTTTCCAATTCGCCGCCATCTTGAAAAATGGCGGCCATAAATGTAAAACAATCTTTTTTATGGAATAACGTACTCCAGTTTCAACCGATTTCACTAATATTTAGTACAATAATTCTCTACATCCTATACAGGGCCTTATGGCTTATTGTCGTTTCGATTTGACGCCATCTTTAAAAATGGCAACACGAAACGTAACAAAAATGTGCCGTCGAGCAATGCCGGTGCCTTAATTGCTTCTAGTTAAAATACAATCATCTTTTATATCTTTCTAGATATAATTTGGTTTCTTTGTCGAAGGTAATACCGAGAAATTCGATACAACAAAGGGGTATCTTCGAAATACGTTCCTCACTCACTTTTCTTAAAATTCATACATAAATTTGTCACACGCTATACTTTAGCTCGCGTGAAAATAGTGCACGGCGATTTGAAATAAAACTGGGTAAATTCCCTCTCTCTATATGACATGTAAAATTACTTTGGGTCACGTGGCGTGACTCGCTACGTACACAATCTCTTTGATGGTTGTCATTTGCGCGCCTTCACGAGTCGGTGATTGTTTCAAATTGATACCTTAACCTTTCCACCGAGACTATCCGAGAGTAACCAATACCTAAACATTTTCCCGCCGCCATTCTCTCTAATGGTTTTAAACTGCAGCGATACCGCCGTCGACCGACGTCTACGTATCGAGTCTTATCTCAAAGGCAGTTTTCCACGCTGATATTTCCTGTCTTAACGTGGCATTTTGAACAAGTTGGGAAACCAAAAAAACCTCTCCGAGTGGAGACGCTATTAAGAGGTTTTTCTTAAATAGTTAAATAAATATAATTGATATTATTTCAATCGTCAGTAATTTAGCTTAATTCTAGTTAAATCGTTTTAAGAAACGCTATTCCTAAAATAATTTTAAACATAGCTATTGTTGACGTTTGAATTCAAGCGTATGCCTCTTTAGGAATTTTTTGGAAATTTAGAGTATATAAGGCAAGGGATAGATTTAATTTTAAAAGTAGGAATGGAGAACGTTTAGTATTTACCTCAGTCCGACTCATAGCCCAGTAAGGAGCCCCTCCCTCCAACACGTAACGAAATGTTTAAATTATCTTATTGGCTCACTTTAACTACGTTTTGATGACGTTGCTATTGGGGAGGGTGAAAAACATGTCATTCCCTACTACCTCTGTCGCTATGACCAGCCTGATCTTTCATACCCCTCCGTCCCGTGGAAGGGGGTCCGGGACTCTGACGAGCGCCCAGATTAGTCTGTTCTCCATTCCTACTTCTAAAATTAAATCTATCCCTGATAAAGCTATTGATTCAAAAGAAATGATAAGAAAACCCGCAATTGCGTAAACCTTTGGTGGAAGACCTGCCCTTGGGAGGCTAGACGTTTCTCGTAACCTTAGCCGATCGCCACATACTTCATAATCCTAAAGAAGGGAGTAGAAGCCAAAAACTGCTTTCTGCGAACAATTTTGCTCCGATTTGCCAACTGCGAACGCGGTGACAGACATACACACACACATACGGGCACACGATTGACACTTGGGGACCGGTAAGGAGTGATTGACATCTGAGGACCCAATTAACTATAGTTCATTAAAAAGAGGATTTCATAATTAGTTGAGTGCCGTAAAGCATATAATTAAACACTCGCTGTGGAAAAAGAACCCAAGACATTTATATGTAGGGACCTGAAAACACACGATATTTTCACCGCATAAATGGGGATCTTTATTCCAGATTACTTTCAAATTTCAGATATAGATGTCGCTAGGTGAAAGTCCCCACTTGTCAATGAAGTCACTGCGTGGATCTTGAAAGTGTATAATCAAAAAATGTCCCCAGATATAAGGTAGGAAGACTGTTTAGGTCCCCACTTGTAAACCTGAAATCAGCTCAAAACTTAAGTGTTAAGCTAGAAATAGGACTGATTACTTAAATTTCATTCTGATAATCAATATTTTAACTATAAAATTATAATATACATGAAATTTGAAAATGTGTGTTTAAAAGACCCCACTTGTCTGTTGAAATGACTGTGAAGGTCCCCACTTGTAAATTTATCGAGTGTGAAAAATGAAATTGAAATACTTGATTGAACCATAAAGGCTTTGACACTAATTCAAAATCTAATAATTTATACACAAATGTCCCCAGATATAAGGTTGGAAGACTGTTTAGGTCCCCACTTGTAAACCAGAAATCAGCTCAAAACTTAAGTGTTAAGCCTTTAAAAGGTCCGATTACCTAAATTTCATTATAATAATCAATATTTAAACTATAAAATTAAAATATACATGAAATTAAAAAATGTGTGTTTAAAAGACCCCACTTGTCTGTTGAAATGACTGTGAAGGTCCCAACTTGTAAATTTATCAAGTGTGAAAAATGAAATTGAAATACCTGATGGAACCATATAGGCTTCGACACTAGTACAAAATCTAATAATTTATACACAAATGTCCCCAGATATAAGGTTGGAAGACGGTTTAGGTCCCCACTTGTAAACCTGAAAATAGCTCAAAACTTAAGTGTTAAGCCTATAAAAGGTCCGATTACCTAAATTTTATTATAATAATCAATATTTAAACTATAAAATTAAAATATACATGAAATTAGAAAATGTGTGTTTAAAAGACCCCACTTGTCTGTTGAAATGACGGTGAAGGTCCCCACTTGTAAATTTATCGAGTGTGAAAAATGAAATTGAAATACTTGATTGAACCATATAGGCTTTGACACTAATTCAAAATCTAATAACTTATACACAAATGTCCCCAGATATAAGGTTGGAAGACTGTTTAGGTCCCCACTTGTAAACCTGAAATCAGCTCAAAACTTAAGTGTTAAGCTAGAAATAGGACTGATTACTTAAATTTCATTCTGATAATCAATATTTTAACTATAAAATTATAATATACATGAAATTTGAAAATGTGTGTTTAAAAGACCCCACTTGTCTGTTGAAATGACTGTGAAGGTCCCCACTTGTAAATTTATCGAGTGTGAAATATGAAATTGAAATACTTGATTGAACCATAAAGGCTTTGACACTAATTCAAAATCTAATAATTTATACACAAATGTCCCCAGATATAAGGTTGGAAGACTGTTTAGGTCCCCACTTGTAAACCAGAAATCAGCTCAAAACTTAAGTGTTAAGCCTTTAAAAGGTCCGATTACCTAAATTTCATTATAATAATCAATATTTAAACTATAAAATTAAAATATACATGAAATTAAAAAATGTGTGTTTAAAAGACCCCACTTGTCTGTTGAAATGACTGTGAAGGTCCCAACTTGTAAATTTATCAAGTGTGAAAAATGAAATTGAAATACCTGATGGAACCATATAGGCTTCGACACTAGTACAAAATCTAATAATTTATACACAAATGTCCCCAGATATAAGGTTGGAAGACGGTTTAGGTCCCCACTTGTAAACCTGAAAATAGCTCAAAACTTAAGTGTTAAGCCTATAAAAGGTCCGATTACCTAAATTTTATTATAATAATCAATATTTAAACTATAAAATTAAAATATACATGAAATTAGAAAATGTGTGTTTAAAAGACCCCACTTGTCTGTTGAAATGACGGTGAAGGTCCCCACTTGTAAATTTATCGAGTGTGAAAAATGAAATTGAAATACTTGATTGAACCATATAGGCTTTGACACTAATTCAAAATCTAATAACTTATACACAAATGTCCCCAGATATAAGGTTGGAAGACTGTTTAGGTCCCCACTTGTAAACCTGAAATCAGCTCAAAACTTAAGTGTTAAGCTAGAAATAGGACTGATTACTTAAATTTCATTCTGATAATCAATATTTTAACTATAAAATTATAATATACATGAAATTTGAAAATGTGTGTTTAAAAGACCCCACTTGTCTGTTGAAATGACTGTGAAGGTCCCCACTTGTAAATTTATCGAGTGTGAAAAATGAAATTGAAATACTTGATTGAACCATAAAGGCTTTGACACTAATTCAAAATCTAATAATTTATACACAAATGTCCCCAGATATAAGGTTGGAAGACTGTTTAGGTCCCCACTTGTAAACCAGAAATCAGCTCAAAACTTAAGTGTTAAGCCTTTAAAAGGTCCGATTACCTAAATTTCATTATAATAATCAATATTTAAACTATAAAATTAAAATATACATGAAATTAAAAAATGTGTGTTTAAAAGACCCCACTTGTCTGTTGAAATGACTGTGAAGGTCCCAACTTGTAAATTTATCAAGTGTGAAAAATGAAATTGAAATACCTGATGGAACCATATAGGCTTCGACACTAGTACAAAATCTAATAATTTATACACAAATGTCCCCAGATATAAGGTTGGAAGACGGTTTAGGTCCCCACTTGTAAACCTGAAAATAGCTCAAAACTTAAGTGTTAAGCCTATAAAAGGTCCGATTACCTAAATTTTATTATAATAATCAATATTTAAACTATAAAATTAAAATATACATGAAATTAGAAAATGTGTGTTTAAAAGACCCCACTTGTCTGTTGAAATGACGGTGAAGGTCCCCACTTGTAAATTTATCGAGTGTGAAAAATGAAATTGAAATACTTGATTGAACCATATAGGCTTTGACACTAATTCAAAATCTAATAACTTATACACAAATGTCCCCAGATATAAGGTTGGAAGACTGTTTAGGTCCCCACTTGTAAACCTGAAATCAGCTCAAAACTTAAGTGTTAAGCTAGAAATAGGACTGATTACTTAAATTTCATTCTGATAATCAATATTTTAACTATAAAATTATAATATACATGAAATTTGAAAATGTGTGTTTAAAAGACCCCACTTGTCTGTTGAAATGACTGTGAAGGTCCCCACTTGTAAATTTATCGAGTGTGAAATATGAAATTGAAATACTTGATTGAACCATAAAGGCTTTGACACTAATTCAAAATCTAATAATTTATACACAAATGTCCCCAGATATAAGGTTGGAAGACTGTTTAGGTCCCCACTTGTAAACCAGAAATCAGCTCAAAACTTAAGTGTTAAGCCTTTAAAAGGTCCGATTACCTAAATTTCATTATAATAATCAATATTTAAACTATAAAATTAAAATATACATGAAATTAAAAAATGTGTGTTTAAAAGACCCCACTTGTCTGTTGAAATGACTGTGAAGGTCCCAACTTGTAAATTTATCAAGTGTGAAAAATGAAATTGAAATACCTGATGGAACCATATAGGCTTCGACACTAGTACAAAATCTAATAATTTATACACAAATGTCCCCAGATATAAGGTTGGAAGACGGTTTAGGTCCCCACTTGTAAACCTGAAAATAGCTCAAAACTTAAGTGTTAAGCCTATAAAAGGTCCGATTACCTAAATTTTATTATAATAATCAATATTTAAACTATAAAATTAAAATATACATGAAATTAGAAAATGTGTGTTTAAAAGACCCCACTTGTCTGTTGAAATGACGGTGAAGGTCCCCACTTGTAAATTTATCGAGTGTGAAAAATGAAATTGAAATACTTGATTGAACCATATAGGCTTTGACACTAATTCAAAATCTAATAATTTATACACAAATGTCCCCAGATATAAGGTTGGAAGACTGTTTAGGTCCCCACTTGTAAACCTGAAATCAGCTCAAAACTTAAGTGTTAAGCTAGAAATAGGACTGATTACTTAAATTTCATTCTGATAATCAATATTTTAACTATAAAATTATAATATACATGAAATTTGAAAATGTGTGTTTAAAAGACCCCACTTGTCTGTTGAAATGACTGTGAAGGTCCCCACTTGTAAATTTATCGAGTGTGAAAAATGAAATTGAAATACCTGATGGAACCATATAGGCTTCGACACTAGTACAAAATCTAATAATTTATACACAAATGTCCCCAGATATAAGGTTGGAAGACGGTTTAGGTCCCCACTTGTAAACCTGAAATTAGCTCAAAACTTAAGTGTTAAGCCTATAAAAGGTCCGATTACCTAAATTTTATTATAATAATCAATATTTAAACTATAAAATTAAAATATACATGAAATTAGAAAATGTGTGTTTAAAAGACCCCACTTGTCTGTTGAAATGACGGTGAAGGTCCCCACTTGTAAATTTATCGAGTGTGAAAAATGAAATTGAAATACTTGATTGAACCATATAGGCTTTGACACTAATTCAAAATCTAATAACTTATACACAAATGTCCCCAGATATAAGGTTGGAAGACTGTTTAGGTCCCCACTTGTAAACCTGAAATCAGCTCAAAACTTAAGTGTTAAGCTAGAAATAGGACTGATTACTTAAATTTCATTCTGATAATCAATATTTTAACTATAAAATTATAATATACATGAAATTTGAAAATGTGTGTTTAAAAGACCCCACTTGTCTGTTGAAATGACTGTGAAGGTCCCCACTTGTAAATTTATCGAGTGTGAAATATGAAATTGAAATACTTGATTGAACCATAAAGGCTTTGACACTAATTCAAAATCTAATAATTTATACACAAATGTCCCCAGATATAAGGTTGGAAGACTGTTTAGGTCCCCACTTGTAAACCAGAAATCAGCTCAAAACTTAAGTGTTAAGCCTTTAAAAGGTCCGATTACCTAAATTTCATTATAATAATCAATATTTAAACTATAAAATTAAAATATACATGAAATTAAAAAATGTGTGTTTAAAAGACCCCACTTGTCTGTTGAAATGACTGTGAAGGTCCCAACTTGTAAATTTATCAAGTGTGAAAAATGAAATTGAAATACCTGATGGAACCATATAGGCTTCGACACTAGTACAAAATCTAATAATTTATACACAAATGTCCCCAGATATAAGGTTGGAAGACGGTTTAGGTCCCCACTTGTAAACCTGAAAATAGCTCAAAACTTAAGTGTTAAGCCTATAAAAGGTCCGATTACCTAAATTTTATTATAATAATCAATATTTAAACTATAAAATTAAAATATACATGAAATTAGAAAATGTGTGTTTAAAAGACCCCACTTGTCTGTTGAAATGACGGTGAAGGTCCCCACTTGTAAATTTATCGAGTGTGAAAAATGAAATTGAAATACTTGATTGAACCATATAGGCTTTGACACTAATTCAAAATCTAATAATTTATACACAAATGTCCCCAGATATAAGGTTGGAAGACTGTTTAGGTCCCCACTTGTAAACCTGAAATCAGCTCAAAACTTAAGTGTTAAGCTAGAAATAGGACTGATTACTTAAATTTCATTCTGATAATCAATATTTTAACTATAAAATTATAATATACATGAAATTTGAAAATGTGTGTTTAAAAGACCCCAATTGTCTGTTGAAATGACTGTGAAGGTCCCCACTTGTAAATTTATCGAGTGTGAAAAATGAAATTGAAATACTTGATTGAACCATAAAGGCTTTGACACTAATTCAAAATCTAATAATTTATACACAAATGTCCCCAGATATAAGGTTGGAAGACTGTTTAGGTCCCCACTTGTAAACCAGAAATAAGCTCAAAACTTAAGTGTTAAGCCTTTAAAAGGTCCGATTACCTAAATTTCATTATAATAATCAATATTTAAACTATAAAATTAAAATATACATGAAATTAAAAAATGTTTGTTTAAAAGACCCCACTTGTCTGTTGAAATGACTGTGAAGGTCCCAACTTGTAAATTTATCAAGTGTGAAAAATGAAATTGAAATACCTGATGGAACCATATAGGCTTCGACACTAGTACAAAATCTAATAATTTATACACAAATGTCCCCAGATATAAGGTTGGAAGACGGTTTAGGTCCCCACTTGTAAACCTGAAAATAGCTCAAAACTTAAGTGTTAAGCCTATAAAAGGTCCGATTACCTAAATGTTATTATAATAATCAATATTTAAACTATAAAATTAAAATATACATGAAATTAGAAAATGTGTGTTTAAAAGACCCCACTTGTCTGTTGAAATGACGGTGAAGGTCCCCACTTGTAAATTTATCGAGTGTGAAAAATGAAATTGAAATACTTGATTGAACCATATAGGCTTTGACACTAATTTAAAACCTAATAATTTATACACAAATGTCCCCAGATATAAGGTTGGAAGACTGTTTAGGTCCCCACTTGTAAACCTGAAATCAGCTCAAAACTTAAGTGTTAAGCTAGAAATAGGACTGATTACTTAAATTTCATTCTGATAATCAATATTTTAACTATAAAATTATAATATACATGAAATTTGAAAATGTGTGTTTAAAAGACCCCACTTGTCTGTTGAAATGACTGTGAAGGTCCCCACTTGTAAATTTATCGAGTGTGAAAAATGAAATTGAAATACCTGATGGAACCATATAGGCTTCGACACTAGTACAAAATCTAATAATTTATACACAAATGTCCCCAGATATAAGGTTGGAAGACGGTTTAGGTCCCCACTTGTAAACCTGAAAATAGCTCAAAACTTAAGTGTTAAGCCTATAAAAGGTCCGATTACCTAAATTTTATTATAATAATCAATATTTAAACTATAAAATTAAAATATACATGAAATTAGAAAATGTGTGTTTAAAAGACCCCACTTGTCTGTTGAAATGACGGTGAAGGTCCCCACTTGTAAATTTATGGAGTGTGAAAAATGAAATTGAAATACTTGATTGAACCATATAGGCTTTGACACTAATTCAAAATCTAATAATTTATACACAAATGTCCCCAGATATAAGGTTGGAAGACTGTTTAGGTCCCCACTTGTAAACCTGAAATCAGCTCAAAACTTAAGTGTTAAGCTAGAAATAGGACTGATTACTTAAATTTCATTCTGATAATCAATATTTTAACTATAAAATTATAATATACATGAAATTTGAAAATGTGTGTTTAAAAGACCCCAATTGTCTGTTGAAATGACTGTGAAGGTCCCCACTTGTAAATTTATCGAGTGTGAAAAATGAAATTGAAATACTTGATTGAACCATAAAGGCTTTGACACTAATTCAAAATCTAATAATTTATACACAAATGTCCCCAGATATAAGGTTGGAAGACTGTTTAGGTCCCCACTTGTAAACCAGAAATAAGCTCAAAACTTAAGTGTTAAGCCTTTAAAAGGTCCGATTACCTAAATTTCATTATAATAATCAATATTTAAACTATAAAATTAAAATATACATGAAATTAAAAAATGTTTATTTAAAAGACCCCACTTGTCTGTTGAAATGACTGTGAAGGTCCCAACTTGTAAATTTATCAAGTGTGAAAAATGAAATTGAAATACCTGATGGAACCATATAGGCTTCGACACTAGTACAAAATCTAATAATTTATACACAAATGTCCCCAGATATAAGGTTGGAAGACGGTTTAGGTCCCCACTTGTAAACCTGAAAATAGCTCAAAACTTAAGTGTTAAGCCTATAAAAGGTCCGATTACCTAAATGTTATTATAATAATCAATATTTAAACTATAAAATTAAAATATACATGAAATTAGAAAATGTGTGTTTAAAAGACCCCACTTGTCTGTTGAAATGACGGTGAAGGTCCCCACTTGTAAATTTATCGAGTGTGAAAAATGAAATTGAAATACTTGATTGAACCATATAGGCTTTGACACTAATTTAAAACCTAATAATTTATACACAAATGTCCCCAGATATAAGGTTGGAAGACTGTTTAGGTCCCCACTTGTAAACCTGAAATCAGCTCAAAACTTAAGTGTTAAGCTAGAAATAGGACTGATTACTTAAATTTCATTCTGATAATCAATATTTTAACTATAAAATTATAATATACATGAAATTTGAAAATGTGTGTTTAAAAGACCCCACTTGTCTGTTGAAATGACTGGGAAGGTCCCCACTTGTAAATTTATCGAGTGTGAAATATGAAATTGAAATACTTGATTGAACCATAAAGGCTTTGACACTAATTCAAAATCTAATAATTTATACACAAATGTCCCCAGATATAAGGTTGGAAGACTGTTTAGGTCCCCACTTGTAAACCAGAAATCAGCTCAAAACTTAAGTGTTAAGCCTTTAAAAGGTCCGATTACCTAAATTTCATTATAATAATCAATATTTAAACTATAAAATTAAAATATACATGAAATTAAAAAATGTGTGTTTAAAAGACGCCACTTGTCTGTTGAAATGACTGTGAAGGTCCCAACTTGTAAATTTATCAATTGTGAAAAATGAAATTGAAATACCTGATGGAACCATATAGGCTTCGACACTAGTACAAAATCTAATAATTTATACACAAATGTCCCCAGATATAAGGTTGGAAGACGGTTTAGGTCCCCACTTGTAAACCTGAAAATAGCTCAAAACTTAAGTGTTAAGCCTATAAAAGGTCCGATTACCTAAATTTTATTATAATAATCAATATTTAAACTATAAAATTAAAATATACATGAAATTAGAAAATGTGTGTTTAAAAGACCCCACTTGTCTGTTGAAATGACGGTGAAGGTCCCCACTTGTAAATTTATCGAGTGTGAAAAATGAAATTGAAATACTTGATTGAACCATATAGGCTTTGACACTAATTTAAAACCTAATAATTTATACACAAATGTCCCCAGATATAAGGTTGGAAGACTGTTTAGGTCCCCACTTGTAAACCTGAAATCAGCTCAAAACTTAAGTGTTAAGCTAGAAATAGGACTGATTACTTAAATTTCATTCTGATAATCAATATTTTAACTATAAAATTATAATATACATGAAATTTGAAAATGTGTGTTTAAAAGACCCCACTTGTCTGTTGAAATGACTGTGAAGGTCCCCACTTGTAAATTTATCGAGTGTGAAAAATGAAATTGAAATACCTGATGGAACCATATAGGCTTCGACACTAGTACAAAATCTAATAATTTATACACAAATGTCCCCAGATATAAGGTTGGAAGACGGTTTAGGTCCCCACTTGTAAACCTGAAAATAGCTCAAAACTTAAGTGTTAAGCCTATAAAAGGTCCGATTACCTAAATTTTATTATAATAATCAATATTTAAACTATAAAATTAAAATATACATGAAATTAGAAAATGTGTGTTTAAAAGACCCCACTTGTCTGTTGAAATGACGGTGAAGGTCCCCACTTGTAAATTTATCGAGTGTGAAAAATGAAATTGAAATACTTGATTGAACCATATAGGCTTTGACACTAATTCAAAATCTAATAATTTATACACAAATGTCCCCAGATATAAGGTTGGAAGACTGTTTAGGTCCCCACTTGTAAACCTGAAATCAGCTCAAAACTTAAGTGTTAAGCTAGAAATAGGACTGATTACTTAAATTTCATTCTGATAATCAATATTTTAACTATAAAATTATAATATACATGAAATTTGAAAATGTGTGTTTAAAAGACCCCAATTGTCTGTTGAAATGACTGTGAAGGTCCCCACTTGTAAATTTATCGAGTGTGAAAAATGAAATTGAAATACTTGATTGAACCATAAAGGCTTTGACACTAATTCAAAATCTAATAATTTATACACAAATGTCCCCAGATATAAGGTTGGAAGACTGTTTAGGTCCCCACTTGTAAACCAGAAATAAGCTCAAAACTTAAGTGTTAAGCCTTTAAAAGGTCCGATTACCTAAATTTCATTATAATAATCAATATTTAAACTATAAAATTAAAATATACATGAAATTAAAAAATGTTTGTTTAAAAGACCCCACTTGTCTGTTGAAATGACTGTGAAGGTCCCAACTTGTAAATTTATCAAGTGTGAAAAATGAAATTGAAATACCTGATGGAACCATATAGGCTTCGACACTAGTACAAAATCTAATAATTTATACACAAATGTCCCCAGATATAAGGTTGGAAGACGGTTTAGGTCCCCACTTGTAAACCTGAAAATAGCTCAAAACTTAAGTGTTAAGCCTATAAAAGGTCCGATTACCTAAATGTTATTATAATAATCAATATTTAAACTATAAAATTAAAATATACATGAAATTAGAAAATGTGTGTTTAAAAGACCCCACTTGTCTGTTGAAATGACGGTGAAGGTCCCCACTTGTAAATTTATCGAGTGTGAAAAATGAAATTGAAATACTTGATTGAACCATATAGGCTTTGACACTAATTTAAAACCTAATAATTTATACACAAATGTCCCCAGATATAAGGTTGGAAGACTGTTTAGGTCCCCACTTGTAAACCTGAAATCAGCTCAAAACTTAAGTGTTAAGCTAGAAATAGGACTGATTACTTAAATTTCATTCTGATAATCAATATTTTAACTATAAAATTATAATATACATGAAATTTGAAAATGTGTGTTTAAAAGACCCCACTTGTCTGTTGAAATGACTGGGAAGGTCCCCACTTGTAAATTTATCGAGTGTGAAATATGAAATTGAAATACTTGATTGAACCATAAAGGCTTTGACACTAATTCAAAATCTAATAATTTATACACAAATGTCCCCAGATATAAGGTTGGAAGACTGTTTAGGTCCCCACTTGTAAACCAGAAATCAGCTCAAAACTTAAGTGTTAAGCCTTTAAAAGGTCCGATTACCTAAATTTCATTATAATAATCAATATTTAAACTATAAAATTAAAATATACATGAAATTAAAAAATGTGTGTTTAAAAGACGCCACTTGTCTGTTGAAATGACTGTGAAGGTCCCAACTTGTAAATTTATCAATTGTGAAAAATGAAATTGAAATACCTGATGGAACCATATAGGCTTCGACACTAGTACAAAATCTAATAATTTATACACAAATGTCCCCAGATATAAGGTTGGAAGACGGTTTAGGTCCCCACTTGTAAACCTGAAAATAGCTCAAAACTTAAGTGTTAAGCCTATAAAAGGTCCGATTACCTAAATTTTATTATAATAATCAATATTTAAACTATAAAATTAAAATATACATGAAATTAGAAAATGTGTGTTTAAAAGACCCCACTTGTCTGTTGAAATGACGGTGAAGGTCCCCACTTGTAAATTTATCGAGTGTGAAAAATGAAATTGAAATACTTGATTGAACCATATAGGCTTTGACACTAATTTAAAACCTAATAATTTATACACAAATGTCCCCAGATATAAGGTTGGAAGACTGTTTAGGTCCCCACTTGTAAACCTGAAATCAGCTCAAAACTTAAGTGTTAAGCTAGAAATAGGACTGATTACTTAAATTTCATTCTGATAATCAATATTTTAACTATAAAATTATAATATACATGAAATTTGAAAATGTGTGTTTAAAAGACCCCACTTGTCTGTTGAAATGACTGTGAAGGTCCCCACTTGTAAATTTATCGAGTGTGAAAAATGAAATTGAAATACCTGATGGAACCATATAGGCTTCGACACTAGTACAAAATCTAATAATTTATACACAAATGTCCCCAGATATAAGGTTGGAAGACGGTTTAGGTCCCCACTTGTAAACCTGAAAATAGCTCAAAACTTAAGTGTTAAGCCTATAAAAGGTCCGATTACCTAAATTTTATTATAATAATCAATATTTAAACTATAAAATTAAAATATACATGAAATTAGAAAATGTGTGTTTAAAAGACCCCACTTGTCTGTTGAAATGACGGTGAAGGTCCCCACTTGTAAATTTATCGAGTGTGAAAAATGAAATTGAAATACTTGATTGAACCATATAGGCTTTGACACTAATTCAAAATCTAATAATTTATACACAAATGTCCCCAGATATAAGGTTGGAAGACTGTTTAGGTCCCCACTTGTAAACCTGAAATCAGCTCAAAACTTAAGTGTTAAGCTAGAAATAGGACTGATTACTTAAATTTCATTCTGATAATCAATATTTTAACTATAAAATTATAATATACATGAAATTTGAAAATGTGTGTTTAAAAGACCCCAATTGTCTGTTGAAATGACTGTGAAGGTCCCCACTTGTAAATTTATCGAGTGTGAAAAATGAAATTGAAATACTTGATTGAACCATAAAGGCTTTGACACTAATTCAAAATCTAATAATTTATACACAAATGTCCCCAGATATAAGGTTGGAAGACTGTTTAGGTCCCCACTTGTAAACCAGAAATAAGCTCAAAACTTAAGTGTTAAGCCTTTAAAAGGTCCGATTACCTAAATTTCATTATAATAATCAATATTTAAACTATAAAATTAAAATATACATGAAATTAAAAAATGTTTGTTTAAAAGACCCCACTTGTCTGTTGAAATGACTGTGAAGGTCCCAACTTGTAAATTTATCAAGTGTGAAAAATGAAATTGAAATACCTGATGGAACCATATAGGCTTCGACACTAGTACAAAATCTAATAATTTATACACAAATGTCCCCAGATATAAGGTTGGAAGACGGTTTAGGTCCCCACTTGTAAACCTGAAAATAGCTCAAAACTTAAGTGTTAAGCCTATAAAAGGTCCGATTACCTAAATGTTATTATAATAATCAATATTTAAACTATAAAATTAAAATATACATGAAATTAGAAAATGTGTGTTTAAAAGACCCCACTTGTCTGTTGAAATGACGGTGAAGGTCCCCACTTGTAAATTTATCGAGTGTGAAAAATGAAATTGAAATACTTGATTGAACCATATAGGCTTTGACACTAATTTAAAACCTAATAATTTATACACAAATGTCCCCAGATATAAGGTTGGAAGACTGTTTAGGTCCCCACTTGTAAACCTGAAATCAGCTCAAAACTTAAGTGTTAAGCTAGAAATAGGACTGATTACTTAAATTTCATTCTGATAATCAATATTTTAACTATAAAATTATAATATACATGAAATTTGAAAATGTGTGTTTAAAAGACCCCACTTGTCTGTTGAAATGACTGGGAAGGTCCCCACTTGTAAATTTATCGAGTGTGAAATATGAAATTGAAATACTTGATTGAACCATAAAGGCTTTGACACTAATTCAAAATCTAATAATTTATACACAAATGTCCCCAGATATAAGGTTGGAAGACTGTTTAGGTCCCCACTTGTAAACCAGAAATCAGCTCAAAACTTAAGTGTTAAGCCTTTAAAAGGTCCGATTACCTAAATTTCATTATAATAATCAATATTTAAACTATAAAATTAAAATATACATGAAATTAAAAAATGTGTGTTTAAAAGACGCCACTTGTCTGTTGAAATGACTGTGAAGGTCCCAACTTGTAAATTTATCAAGTGTGAAAAATGAAATTGAAATACCTGATGGAACCATATAGGCTTCGACACTAGTACAAAATCTAATAATTTATACACAAATGTCCCCAGATATAAGGTTGGAAGACGGTTTAGGTCCCCACTTGTAAACCTGAAAATAGCTCAAAACTTAAGTGTTAAGCCTATAAAAGGTCCGATTACCTAAATTTTATTATAATAATCAATATTTAAACTATAAAATTAAAATATACATGAAATTAGAAAATGTGTGTTTAAAAGACCCCACTTGTCTGTTGAAATGACGGTGAAGGTCCCCACTTGTAAATTTATCGAGTGTGAAAAATGAAATTGAAATACTTGATTGAACCATATAGGCTTTGACACTAATTCAAAATCTAATAATTTATACACAAATGTCCCCAGATATAAGGTTGGAAGACTGTTTAGGTCCCCACTTGTAAACCTGAAATCAGCTCAAAACTTAAGTGTTAAGCTAGAAATAGGACTGATTACTTAAATTTCATTCTGATAATCAATATTTTAACTATAAAATTATAATATACATGAAATTTGAAAATGTGTGTTTAAAAGACCCCACTTGTCTGTTGAAATGACTGTGAAGGTCCCCACTTGTAAATTTATCGAGTGTGAAAAATGAAATTGAAATACTTGATTGAACCATAAAGGCTTTGACACTAATTCAAAATCTAATAATTTATACACAAATGTCCCCAGATATAAGGTTGGAAGACTGTTTAGGTCCCCACTTGTAAACCAGAAATAAGCTCAAAACTTAAGTGTTAAGCCTTTAAAAGGTCCGATTACCTAAATTTCATTATAATAATCAATATTTAAACTATAAAATTAAAATATACATGAAATTAAAAAATGTTTGTTTAAAAGACCCCACTTGTCTGTTGAAATGACTGTGAAGGTCCCAACTTGTAAATTTATCAAGTGTGAAAAATGAAATTGAAATACCTGATGGAACCATATAGGCTTCGACACTAGTACAAAATCTAATAATTTATACACAAATGTCCCCAGATATAAGGTTGGAAGACGGTTTAGGTCCCCACTTGTAAACCTGAAAATAGCTCAAAACTTAAGTGTTAAGCCTATAAAAGGTCCGATTACCTAAATGTTATTATAATAATCAATATTTAAACTATAAAATTAAAATATGCATGAAATTAGAAAATGTGTGTTTAAAAGACCCCACTTGTCTGTTGAAATGACGGTGAAGGTCCCCACTTGTAAATTTATCGAGTGTGAAAAATGAAATTGAAATACTTGATTGAACCATATAGGCTTTGACACTAATTTAAAACCTAATAATTTATACACAAATGTCCCCAGATATAAGGTTGGAAGACTGTTTAGGTCCCCACTTGTAAACCTGAAATCAGCTCAAAACTTAAGTGTTAAGCTAGAAATAGGACTGATTACTTAAATTTCATTCTGATAATCAATATTTTAACTATAAAATTATAATATACATGGAATTTGAAAATGTGTGTTTAAAAGACCCCCTTGTCTGTTGAAATGACTGGGAAGGTCCCCACTTGTAAATTTATCGAGTGTGAAATATGAAATTGAAATACTTGATTGAACCATAAAGGCTTTGACACTAATTCAAAATCTAATAATTTATACACAAATGTCCCCAGATATAAGGTTGGAAGACTGTTTAGGTCCCCACTTGTAAACCAGAAATAAGCTCAAAACTTAAGTGTTAAGCCTTTAAAAGGTCCGATTACCTAAATTTCATTATAATAATCAATATTTAAACTATAAAATTAAAATATACATGAAATTAAAAAATGTTTGTTTAAAAGACCCCACTTGTCTGTTGAAATGACTGTGAAGGTCCCAACTTGTAAATTTATCAAGTGTGAAAAATGAAATTGAAATACCTGATGGAACCATATAGGCTTCGACACTAGTACAAAATCTAATAATTTATACACAAATGTCCCCAGATATAAGGTTGGAAGACGGTTTAGGTCCCCACTTGTAAACCTGAAAATAGCTCAAAACTTAAGTGTTAAGCCTATAAAAGGTCCGATTACCTAAATGTTATTATAATAATCAATATTTAAACTATAAAATTAAAATATGCATGAAATTAGAAAATGTGTGTTTAAAAGACCCCACTTGTCTGTTGAAATGACGGTGAAGGTCCCCACTTGTAAATTTATCGAGTGTGAAAAATGAAATTGAAATACTTGATTGAACCATATAGGCTTTGACACTAATTTAAAACCTAATAATTTATACACAAATGTCCCCAGATATAAGGTTGGAAGACTGTTTAGGTCCCCACTTGTAAACCTGAAATCAGCTCAAAACTTAAGTGTTAAGCTAGAAATAGGACTGATTACTTAAATTTCATTCTGATAATCAATATTTTAACTATAAAATTATAATATACATGAAATTTGAAAATGTGTGTTTAAAAGACCCCACTTGTCTGTTGAAATGACTGGGAAGGTCCCCACTTGTAAATTTATCGAGTGTGAAATATGAAATTGAAATACTTGATTGAACCATAAAGGCTTTGACACTAATTCAAAATCTAATAATTTATACACAAATGTCCCCAGATATAAGGTTGGAAGACGGTTTAGGTCCCCACTTGTAAACCTGAAAATAGCTCAAAACTTAAGTGTTAAGCCTATAAAAGGTCCGATTACCTAAATGTTATTATAATAATCAATATTTAAACTATAAAATTAAAATATGCATGAAATTAGAAAATGTGTGTTTAAAAGACCCCACTTGTCTGTTGAAATGACGGTGAAGGTCCCCACTTGTAAATTTATCGAGTGTGAAAAATGAAATTGAAATACTTGATTGAACCATATAGGCTTTGACACTAATTTAAAACCTAATAATTTATACACAAATGTCCCCAGATATAAGGTTGGAAGACTGTTTAGGTCCCCACTTGTAAACCTGAAATCAGCTCAAAACTTAAGTGTTAAGCTAGAAATAGGACTGAATACTTAAATTTCATTCTGATAATCAATATTTTAACTATAAAATTATAATATACATGGAATTTGAAAATGTGTGTTTAAAAGACCCCACTTGTCTGTTGAAATGACTGGGAAGGTCCCCACTTGTAAATTTATCGAGTGTGAAATATGAAATTGAAATACTTGATTGAACCATAAAGGCTTTGACACTAATTCAAAATCTAATAATTTATACACAAATGTCCCCAGATATAAGGTTGGAAGACTGTTTAGGTCCCCACTTGTAAACCAGAAATAAGCTCAAAACTTAAGTGTTAAGCCTTTAAAAGGTCCGATTACCTAAATTTCATTATAATAATCAATATTTAAACTATAAAATTAAAATATACATGAAATTAAAAAATGTTTGTTTAAAAGACCCCACTTGTCTGTTGAAATGACTGTGAAGGTCCCAACTTGTAAATTTATCAAGTGTGAAAAATGAAATTGAAATACCTGATGGAACCATATAGGCTTCGACACTAGTACAAAATCTAATAATTTATACACAAATGTCCCCAGATATAAGGTTGGAAGACGGTTTAGGTCCCCACTTGTAAACCTGAAAATAGCTCAAAACTTAAGTGTTAAGCCTATAAAAGGTCCGATTACCTAAATGTTATTATAATAATCAATATTTAAACTATAAAATTAAAATATGCATGAAATTAGAAAATGTGTGTTTAAAAGACCCCACTTGTCTGTTGAAATGACGGTGAAGGTCCCCACTTGTAAATTTATCGAGTGTGAAAAATGAAATTGAAATACTTGATTGAACCATATAGGCTTTGACACTAATTTAAAACCTAATAATTTATACACAAATGTCCCCAGATATAAGGTTGGAAGACTGTTTAGGTCCCCACTTGTAAACCTGAAATCAGCTCAAAACTTAAGTGTTAAGCTAGAAATAGGACTGATTACTTAAATTTCATTCTGATAATCAATATTTTAACTATAAAATTATAATATACATGAAATTTGAAAATGTGTGTTTAAAAGACCCCACTTGTCTGTTGAAATGACTGGGAAGGTCCCCACTTGTAAATTTATCGAGTGTGAAATATGAAATTGAAATACTTGATTGAACCATAAAGGCTTTGACACTAATTCAAAATCTAATAATTTATACACAAATGTCCCCAGATATAAGGTTGGAAGACTGTTTAGGTCCCCACTTGTAAACCAGAAATCAGCTCAAAACTTAAGTGTTAAGCCTTTAAAAGGTCCGATTACCTAAATTTCATTATAATAATCAATATTTAAACTATAAAATTAAAATATACATGAAATTAAAAAATGTGTGTTTAAAAGACGCCACTTGTCTGTTGAAATGACTGTGAAGGTCCCAACTTGTAAATTTATCAAGTGTGAAAAATGAAATTGAAATACCTGATGGAACCATATAGGCTTCGACACTAGTACAAAATCTAATAATTTATACACAAATGTCCCCAGATATAAGGTTGGAAGACGGTTTAGGTCCCCACTTGTAAACCTGAAAATAGCTCAAAACTTAAGTGTTAAGCCTATAAAAGGTCCGATTACCTAAATTTTATTATAATAATCAATATTTAAACTATAAAATTAAAATATACATGAAATTAGAAAATGTGTGTTTAAAAGACCCCACTTGTCTGTTGAAATGACGGTGAAGGTCCCCACTTGTAAATTTATCGAGTGTGAAAAATGAAATTGAAATACTTGATTGAACCATATAGGCTTTGACACTAATTCAAAATCTAATAATTTATACACAAATGTCCCCAGATATAAGGTTGGAAGACTGTTTAGGTCCCCACTTGTAAACCTGAAATCAGCTCAAAACTTAAGTGTTAAGCTAGAAATAGGACTGATTACTTAAATTTCATTCTGATAATCAATATTTTAACTATAAAATTATAATATACATGAAATTTGAAAATGTGTGTTTAAAAGACCCCACTTGTCTGTTGAAATGACTGTGAAGGTCCCCACTTGTAAATTTATCGAGTGTGAAAAATGAAATTGAAATACCTGATGGAACCATATAGGCTTCGACACTAGTACAAAATCTAATAATTTATACACAAATGTCCCCAGATATAAGGTTGGAAGACGGTTTAGGTCCCCACTTGTAAACCTGAAAATAGCTCAAAACTTAAGTGTTAAGCCTATAAAAGGTCCGATTACCTAAATTTTATTATAATAATCAATATTTAAACTATAAAATTAAAATATACATGAAATTAGAAAATGTGTGTTTAAAAGACCCCACTTGTCTGTTGAAATGACGGTGAAGGTCCCCACTTGTAAATTTATCGAGTGTGAAAAATGAAATTGAAATACTTGATTGAACCATATAGGCTTTGACACTAATTCAAAATCTAATAATTTATACACAAATGTCCCCAGATATAAGGTTGGAAGACTGTTTAGGTCCCCACTTGTAAACCTGAAATCAGCTCAAAACTTAAGTGTTAAGCTAGAAATAGGACTGATTACTTAAATTTCATTCTGATAATCAATATTTTAACTATAAAATTATAATATACATGAAATTTGAAAATGTGTGTTTAAAAGACCCCAATTGTCTGTTGAAATGACTGTGAAGGTCCCCACTTGTAAATTTATCGAGTGTGAAAAATGAAATTGAAATACTTGATTGAACCATAAAGGCTTTGACACTAATTCAAAATCTAATAATTTATACACAAATGTCCCCAGATATAAGGTTGGAAGACTGTTTAGGTCCCCACTTGTAAACCAGAAATAAGCTCAAAACTTAAGTGTTAAGCCTTTAAAAGGTCCGATTACCTAAATTTCATTATAATAATCAATATTTAAACTATAAAATTAAAATATACATGAAATTAAAAAATGTTTGTTTAAAAGACCCCACTTGTCTGTTGAAATGACTGTGAAGGTCCCAACTTGTAAATTTATCAAGTGTGAAAAATGAAATTGAAATACCTGATGGAACCATATAGGCTTCGACACTAGTACAAAATCTAATAATTTATACACAAATGTCCCCAGATATAAGGTTGGAAGACGGTTTAGGTCCCCACTTGTAAACCTGAAAATAGCTCAAAACTTAAGTGTTAAGCCTATAAAAGGTCCGATTACCTAAATGTTATTATAATAATCAATATTTAAACTATAAAATTAAAATATGCATGAAATTAGAAAATGTGTGTTTAAAAGACCCCACTTGTCTGTTGAAATGACGGTGAAGGTCCCCACTTGTAAATTTATCGAGTGTGAAAAATGAAATTGAAATACTTGATTGAACCATATAGGCTTTGACACTAATTTAAAACCTAATAATTTATACACAAATGTCCCCAGATATAAGGTTGGAAGACTGTTTAGGTCCCCACTTGTAAACCTGAAATCAGCTCAAAACTTAAGTGTTAAGCTAGAAATAGGACTGATTACTTAAATTTCATTCTGATAATCAATATTTTAACTATAAAATTATAATATACATGAAATTTGAAAATGTGTGTTTAAAAGACCCCACTTGTCTGTTGAAATGACTGGGAAGGTCCCCACTTGTAAATTTATCGAGTGTGAAATATGAAATTGAAATACTTGATTGAACCATAAAGGCTTTGACACTAATTCAAAATCTAATAATTTATACACAAATGTCCCCAGATATAAGGTTGGAAGACTGTTTAGGTCCCCACTTGTAAACCAGAAATAAGCTCAAAACTTAAGTGTTGAGCCTTTAAAAGGTCCGATTACCTAAATTTCATTATAATAATCAATATTTAAACTATAAAATTAAAATATACATGAAATTAAAAAATGTTTGTTTAAAAGACCCCACTTGTCTGTTGAAATGACTGTGAAGGTCCCAACTTGTAAATTTATCAAGTGTGAAAAATGAAATTGAAATACCTGATGGAACCATATAGGCTTCGACACTAGTACAAAATCTAATAATTTATACACAAATGTCCCCAGATATAAGGTTGGAAGACGGTTTAGGTCCCCACTTGTAAACCTGAAAATAGCTCAAAACTTAAGTGTTAAGCCTATAAAAGGTCCGATTACCTAAATGTTATTATAATAATCAATATTTAAACTATAAAATTAAAATATGCATGAAATTAGAAAATGTGTGTTTAAAAGACCCCACTTGTCTGTTGAAATGACGGTGAAGGTCCCCACTTGTAAATTTATCGAGTGTGAAAAATGAAATTGAAATACTTGATTGAACCATATAGGCTTTGACACTAATTTAAAACCTAATAATTTATACACAAATGTCCCCAGATATAAGGTTGGAAGACTGTTTAGGTCCCCACTTGTAAACCTGAAATCAGCTCAAAACTTAAGTGTTAAGCTAGAAATAGGACTGATTACTTAAATTTCATTCTGATAATCAATATTTTAACTATAAAATTATAATATACATGAAATTTGAAAATGTGTGTTTAAAAGACCCCACTTGTCTGTTGAAATGACTGGGAAGGTCCCCACTTGTAAATTTATCGAGTGTGAAATATGAAATTGAAATACTTGATTGAACCATAAAGGCTTTGACACTAATTCAAAATCTAATAATTTATACACAAATGTCCCCAGATATAAGGTTGGAAGACTGTTTAGGTCCCCACTTGTAAACCAGAAATAAGCTCAAAACTTAAGTGTTGAGCCTTTAAAAGGTCCGATTACCTAAATTTCATTATAATAATCAATATTTAAACTATAAAATTAAAATATACATGAAATTAAAAAATGTTTGTTTAAAAGACCCCACTTGTCTGTTGAAATGACTGTGAAGGTCCCAACTTGTAAATTTATCAAGTGTGAAAAATGAAATTGAAATACCTGATGGAACCATATAGGCTTCGACACTAGTACAAAATCTAATAATTTATACACAAATGTCCCCAGATATAAGGTTGGAAGACGGTTTAGGTCCCCACTTGTAAACCTGAAAATAGCTCAAAACTTAAGTGTTAAGCCTATAAAAGGTCCGATTACCTAAATGTTATTATAATAATCAATATTTAAACTATAAAATTAAAATATGCATGAAATTAGAAAATGTGTGTTTAAAAGACCCCACTTGTCTGTTGAAATGACGGTGAAGGTCCCCACTTGTAAATTTATCGAGTGTGAAAAATGAAATTGAAATACTTGATTGAACCATATAGGCTTTGACACTAATTTAAAACCTAATAATTTATACTCAAATGTCCCCAGATATAAGATTGGAAGACTGTTTAGGTCCCCACTTGTAAACCTGAAATCAGCTCAAAACTTAAGTGTTAAGCTAGAAATAGGACTGATTACTTAAATTTCATTCTGATAATCAATATTTTAACTATAAAATTATAATATACATGAAATTTGAAAATGTGTGTTTAAAAGACCCCACTTGTCTGTTGAAATGACTGGGAAGGTCCCCACTTGTAAATTTATCGAGTGTGAAATATGAAATTGAAATACTTGATTGAACCATAAAGGCTTTGACACTAATTCAAAATCTAATAATTTATACACAAATGTCCCCAGATATAAGGTTGGAAGACTGTTTAGGTCCCCACTTGTAAACCAGAAATAAGCTCAAAACTTAAGTGTTAAGCCTTTAAAAGGTCCGATTACCTAAATTTCATTATAATAATCAATATTTAAACTATAAAATTAAAATATACATGAAATTAAAAAATGTTTGTTTAAAAGACCCCACTTGTCTGTTGAAATGACTGTGAAGGTCCCAACTTGTAAATTTATCAAGTGTGAAAAATGAAATTGAAATACCTGATGGAACCATATAGGCTTCGACACTAGTACAAAATCTAACAATTTATACACAAATGTCCCCAGATATAAGGTTGGAAGACGGTTTAGGTCCCCACTTGTAAACCTGAAAATAGCTCAAAACTTAAGTGTTAAGCCTATAAAAGGTCCGATTACCTAAATGTTATTATAATAATCAATATTTAAACTATAAAATTAAAATATGCATGAAATTAGAAAATGTGTGTTTAAAAGACCCCACTTGTCTGTTGAAATGACGGTGAAGGTCCCCACTTGTAAATTTATCGAGTGTGAAAAATGAAATTGAAATACTTGATTGAACCATATAGGCTTTGACACTAATTTAAAACCTAATAATTTATACACAAATGTCCCCAGATATAAGGTTGGAAGACTGTTTAGGTCCCCACTTGTAAACCTGAAATCAGCTCAAAACTTAAGTGTTAAGCTAGAAATAGGACTGATTACTTAAATTTCATTCTGATAATCAATATTTTAACTATAAAATTATAATATACATGAAATTTGAAAATGTGTGTTTAAAAGACCCCACTTGTCTGTTGAAATGACTGGGAAGGTCCCCACTTGTAAATTTATCGAGTGTGAAATATGAAATTGAAATACTTGATTGAACCATAAAGGCTTTGACACTAATTCAAAATCTAATAATTTATACACAAATGTCCCCAGATATAAGGTTGGAAGACTGTTTAGGTCCCCACTTGTAAACCAGAAATAAGCTCAAAACTTAAGTGTTAAGCCTTTAAAAGGTCCGATTACCTAAATTTCATTATAATAATCAATATTTAAACTATAAAATTAAAATATACATGAAATTAAAAAATGTTTGTTTAAAAGACCCCACTTGTCTGTTGAAATGACTGTGAAGGTCCCAACTTGTAAATTTATCAAGTGTGAAAAATGAAATTGAAATACCTGATGGAACCATATAGGCTTCGACACTAGTACAAAATCTAATAATTTATACACAAATGTCCCCAGATATAAGGTTGGAAGACGGTTTAGGTCCCCACTTGTAAACCTGAAAATAGCTCAAAACTTAAGTGTTAAGCCTATAAAAGGTCCGATTACCTAAATGTTATTATAATAATCAATATTTAAACTATAAAATTAAAATATGCATGAAATTAGAAAATGTGTGTTTAAAAGACCCCACTTGTCTGTTGAAATGACGGTGAAGGTCCCCACTTGTAAATTTATCGAGTGTGAAAAATGAAATTGAAATACTTGATTGAACCATATAGGCTTTGACACTAATTTAAAACCTAATAATTTATACACAAATGTCCCCAGATATAAGGTTGGAAGACTGTTTAGGTCCCCACTTGTAAACCTGAAATCAGCTCAAAACTTAAGTGTTAAGCTAGAAATAGGACTGATTACTTAAATTTCATTCTGATAATCAATATTTTAACTATAAAATTATAATATACATGAAATTTGAAAATGTGTGTTTAAAAGACCCCACTTGTCTGTTGAAATGACTGGGAAGGTCCCCACTTGTAAATTTATCGAGTGTGAAATATGAAATTGAAATACTTGATTGAACCATAAAGGCTTTGACACTAATTCAAAATCTAATAATTTATACACAAATGTCCCCAGATATAAGGTTGGAAGACTGTTTAGGTCCCCACTTGTAAACCAGAAATCAGCTCAAAACTTAAGTGTTAAGCCTTTAAAAGGTCCGATTACCTAAATTTCATTATAATAATCAATATTTAAACTATAAAATTAAAATATACATGAAATTAAAAAATGTGTGTTTAAAAGACGCCACTTGTCTGTTGAAATGACTGTGAAGGTCCCAACTTGTAAATTTATCAAGTGTGAAAAATGAAATTGAAATACCTGATGGAACCATATAGGCTTCGACACTAGTACAAAATCTAATAATTTATACACAAATGTCCCCAGATATAAGGTTGGAAGACGGTTTAGGTCCCCACTTGTAAACCTGAAAATAGCTCAAAACTTAAGTGTTAAGCCTATAAAAGGTCCGATTACCTAAATTTTATTATAATAATCAATATTTAAACTATAAAATTAAAATATACATGAAATTAGAAAATGTGTGTTTAAAAGACCCCACTTGTCTGTTGAAATGACGGTGAAGGTCCCCACTTGTAAATTTATCGAGTGTGAAAAATGAAATTGAAATACTTGATTGAACCATATAGGCTTTGACACTAATTCAAAATCTAATAATTTATACACAAATGTCCCCAGATATAAGGTTGGAAGACTGTTTAGGTCCCCACTTGTAAACCTGAAATCAGCTCAAAACTTAAGTGTTAAGCTAGAAATAGGACTGATTACTTAAATTTCATTCTGATAATCAATATTTTAACTATAAAATTATAATATACATGAAATTTGAAAATGTGTGTTTAAAAGACCCCACTTGTCTGTTGAAATGACTGTGAAGGTCCCCACTTGTAAATTTATCGAGTGTGAAAAATGAAATTGAAATACTTGATTGAACCATAAAGGCTTTGACACTAATTCAAAATCTAATAATTTATACACAAATGTCCCCAGATATAAGGTTGGAAGACTGTTTAGGTCCCCACTTGTAAACCAGAAATAAGCTCAAAACTTAAGTGTTAAGCCTTTAAAAGGTCCGATTACCTAAATTTCATTATAATAATCAATATTTAAACTATAAAATTAAAATATACATGAAATTAAAAAATGTTTGTTTAAAAGACCCCACTTGTCTGTTGAAATGACTGTGAAGGTCCCAACTTGTAAATTTATCAAGTGTGAAAAATGAAATTGAAATACCTGATGGAACCATATAGGCTTCGACACTAGTACAAAATCTAATAATTTATACACAAATGTCCCCAGATATAAGGTTGGAAGACGGTTTAGGTCCCCACTTGTAAACCTGAAAATAGCTCAAAACTTAAGTGTTAAGCCTATAAAAGGTCCGATTACCTAAATGTTATTATAATAATCAATATTTAAACTATAAAATTAAAATATGCATGAAATTAGAAAATGTGTGTTTAAAAGACCCCACTTGTCTGTTGAAATGACGGTGAAGGTCCCCACTTGTAAATTTATCGAGTGTGAAAAATGAAATTGAAATACTTGATTGAACCATATAGGCTTTGACACTAATTTAAAACCTAATAATTTATACACAAATGTCCCCAGATATAAGGTTGGAAGACTGTTTAGGTCCCCACTTGTAAACCTGAAATCAGCTCAAAACTTAAGTGTTAAGCTAGAAATAGGACTGATTACTTAAATTTCATTCTGATAATCAATATTTTAACTATAAAATTATAATATACATGAAATTTGAAAATGTGTGTTTAAAAGACCCCACTTGTCTGTTGAAATGACTGGGAAGGTCCCCACTTGTAAATTTATCGAGTGTGAAATATGAAATTGAAATACTTGATTGAACCATAAAGGCTTTGACACTAATTCAAAATCTAATAATTTATACACAAATGTCCCCAGATATAAGGTTGGAAGACTGTTTAGGTCCCCACTTGTAAACCAGAAATCAGCTCAAAACTTAAGTGTTAAGCCTTTAAAAGGTCCGATTACCTAAATTTCATTATAATAATCAATATTTAAACTATAAAATTAAAATATACATGAAATTAAAAAATGTGTGTTTAAAAGACGCCACTTGTCTGTTGAAATGACTGTGAAGGTCCCAACTTGTAAATTTATCAAGTGTGAAAAATGAAATTGAAATACCTGATGGAACCATATAGGCTTCGACACTAGTACAAAATCTAATAATTTATACACAAATGTCCCCAGATATAAGGTTGGAAGACGGTTTAGGTCCCCACTTGTAAACCTGAAAATAGCTCAAAACTTAAGTGTTAAGCCTATAAAAGGTCCGATTACCTAAATTTTATTATAATAATCAATATTTAAACTATAAAATTAAAATATACATGAAATTAGAAAATGTGTGTTTAAAAGACCCCACTTGTCTGTTGAAATGACGGTGAAGGTCCCCACTTGTAAATTTATCGAGTGTGAAAAATGAAATTGAAATACTTGATTGAACCATATAGGCTTTGACACTAATTCAAAATCTAATAATTTATACACAAATGTCCCCAGATATAAGGTTGGAAGACTGTTTAGGTCCCCACTTGTAAACCTGAAATCAGCTCAAAACTTAAGTGTTAAGCTAGAAATAGGACTGATTACTTAAATTTCATTCTGATAATCAATATTTTAACTATAAAATTATAATATACATGAAATTTGAAAATGTGTGTTTAAAAGACCCCACTTGTCTGTTGAAATGACTGTGAAGGTCCCCACTTGTAAATTTATCGAGTGTGAAATATGAAATTGAAATACTTGATTGAACCATAAAGGCTTTGACACTAATTCAAAATCTAATAATTTATACACAAATGTCCCCAGATATAAGGTTAAAAGACTGTTTAGGTCCCCACTTGTAAACCAGAAATCAGCTCAAAACTTAAGTGTTAAGCCTTTAAAAGGTCCGATTACCTAAATTTCATTATAATAATCAATATTTAAACTATAAAATTAAAATATACATGAAATTAAAAAATGTGTGTTTAAAAGACCCCACTTGTCTGTTGAAATGACTGTGAAGGTCCCAACTTGTAAATTTATCAAGTGTGAAAAATGAAATTGAAATACCTGATGGAACCATATAGGCTTCGACACTAGTACAAAATCTAATAATTTATACACAAATGTCCCCAGATATAAGGTTGGAAGACGGTTTAGGTCCCCACTTGTAAACCTGAAAATAGCTCAAAACTTAAGTGTTAAGCCTATAAAAGGTCCGATTACCTAAATTTTATTATAATAATCAATATTTAAACTATAAAATTAAAATATACATGAAATTAGAAAATGTGTGTTTAAAAGACCCCACTTGTCTGTTGAAATGACGGTGAAGGTCCCCACTTGTAAATTTATCGAGTGTGAAAAATGAAATTGAAATACTTGATTGAACCATATAGGCTTTGACACTAATTCAAAATCTAATAACTTATACACAAATGTCCCCAGATATAAGGTTGGAAGACTGTTTAGGTCCCCACTTGTAAACCTGAAATTAGCTCAAAACTTAAGTGTTAAGCTAGAAATAGGACTGATTACTTAAATTTCAATATAATAATCAATATTTAAAATATAAAATTAAAATATACTTGAAATAAGAAAATGTGTGTTTAAAAGACCCCACTTGTCTGTTGAAATGACTGTTAAGGTCCCCACTTGTAAATTTATCGAGAGTGAAAAATGAAATTGAAATACCTGATGGAACCATATAGGCTTCGACACTAGTGCAAAATCTAATAATTTATACACAAATGTCCCCAGATATAAGGTTGGAAGACTGTTTAGGTCCCCACTTGTAAACCTGAAATTAGCTCAAAACTTAAGTGTTCAGCTAGAAATAGGACTGATTACTTAAATTTCATTCTGATAATCAATATTTACACTATCAAATTAAAATATACATGAAATTAGAAAATGTGTGTTTAAAAGACCCCACTTGTCTGATGAAATAACTGTGAAGGTCCCCACTTGTAAATTTATCGAGTGTGAAAAATGAAATTGAAATACCTGATGGAACCATATAGGCTTCGACACTAGTACAAAATCTAATAATTTATACACAAATGTCCCCAGATATAAGGTTGGAAGACTGTTTAGGTCCCCACTTGTAAACCTGAAATTAGCTCAAAACTTAAGTGTTCAGCTAGAAATAGGACTGATTACTTAAATTTCATTCTGATAATCAATATTTACACTATAAAATTAAAATATACATGAAATTAGAAAATGTGTGTTTAAAAGACCCCACTTGTCTGTTGAAATGACGGTTAAGGTCCCCACTTGTAAATTTATCGAGTGTGAAAAATGAAATTGAAATACTTGATTGAACCATATAGGCTTTGACACTAATTTAAAACCTAATAATTTATACACAAATGTCCCCAGATATAAGGTTGGAAGACTGTTTAGGTCCCCACTTGTAAACCTGAAATCAGCTCAAAACTTAAGTGTTAAGCCATTAAAAGGTCCGATTACCTAAATTTCATTATAATAATCAATACTTAAAATATAAAATTAAAATATACTTGAAATAAGAAAATGTGTGTTTAAAAGACCCCACTTGTCTGTTGAAATGACTGTTAAGGTCCCCACTTGTAAATTTATCGAGTGTGAAAAATGAAATTGAAATACCTGATGGAACCATATAGGCTTCGACACTAGTGCAAAATCTAATAATTTATACACAAATGTCCCCAGATATAAGGTTGGAAGACTGTTTAGGTCCCCACTTGTAAACCTGAAATCAGCTCAAAACTTAAGTGTTAAGCTAGAAATAGGACTGATTACTTAAATTTCATTCTGATAATCAATATTTTAACTATAAAATTATAATATACATGAAATTTGAAAATGTGTGTTTAAAAGACCCCACTTGTCTGTTGAAATGACTGGGAAGGTCCCCACTTGTAAATTTATCGAGTGTGAAAAATGAAATTGAAATACTTGATTGAACCATATAGGCTTTGACACTAATTCAAAATCTAATAACTTATACACAAATGTCCCCAGATATAAGGTTGGAAGACTGTTTAGGTCCCCACTTGTAAACCTGAAATTAGCTCAAAACTTAAGTGTTAAGCTAGAAATAGGACTGATTACTTAAATTTCAATATAATAATCAATATTTAAAATATAAAATTAAAATATACTTGAAATAAGAAAATGTGTGTTTAAAAGACCCCACTTGTCTGTTGAAATGACTGTTAAGGTCCCCACTTGTAAACCTGAAATCAGCTCAAAACTTAAGTGTTAAGCTAGAAATAGGACTGATTACTTAAATTTCATTCTGATAATCAATATTTTAACTATAAAATTATAATATACATGAAATTTGAAAATGTGTGTTTAAAAGACCCCACTTGTCTGTTGAAATGACTGGGAAGGTCCCCACTTGTAAATTTATCGAGTGTGAAATATGAAATTGAAATACTTGATTGAACCATAAAGGCTTTGACACTAATTCAAAATCTAATAATTTATACACAAATGTCCCCAGATATAAGGTTGGAAGACTGTTTAGGTCCCCACTTGTAAACCAGAAATCAGCTCAAAACTTAAGTGTTAAGCCTTTAAAAGGTCCGATTACCTAAATTTCATTATAATAATCAATATTTAAACTATAAAATTAAAATATACATGAAATTAAAAAATGTGTGTTTAAAAGACGCCACTTGTCTGTTGAAATGACTGTGAAGGTCCCAACTTGTAAATTTATCAAGTGTGAAAAATGAAATTGAAATACCTGATGGAACCATATAGGCTTCGACACTAGTACAAAATCTAATAATTTATACACAAATGTCCCCAGATATAAGGTTGGAAGACGGTTTAGGTCCCCACTTGTAAACCTGAAAATAGCTCAAAACTTAAGTGTTAAGCCTATAAAAGGTCCGATTACCTAAATTTTATTATAATAATCAATATTTAAACTATAAAATTAAAATATACATGAAATTAGAAAATGTGTGTTTAAAAGACCCCACTTGTCTGTTGAAATGACGGTGAAGGTCCCCACTTGTAAATTTATCGAGTGTGAAAAATGAAATTGAAATACTTGATTGAACCATATAGGCTTTGACACTAATTCAAAATCTAATAATTTATACACAAATGTCCCCAGATATAAGGTTGGAAGACTGTTTAGGTCCCCACTTGTAAACCTGAAATCAGCTCAAAACTTAAGTGTTAAGCTAGAAATAGGACTGATTACTTAAATTTCATTCTGATAATCAATATTTTAACTATAAAATTATAATATACATGAAATTTGAAAATGTGTGTTTAAAAGACCCCACTTGTCTGTTGAAATGACTGTGAAGGTCCCCACTTGTAAATTTATCGAGTGTGAAATATGAAATTGAAATACTTGATTGAACCATAAAGGCTTTGACACTAATTCAAAATCTAATAATTTATACACAAATGTCCCCAGATATAAGGTTAAAAGACTGTTTAGGTCCCCACTTGTAAACCAGAAATCAGCTCAAAACTTAAGTGTTAAGCCTTTAAAAGGTCCGATTACCTAAATTTCATTATAATAATCAATATTTAAACTATAAAATTAAAATATACATGAAATTAAAAAATGTGTGTTTAAAAGACCCCACTTGTCTGTTGAAATGACTGTGAAGGTCCCAACTTGTAAATTTATCAAGTGTGAAAAATGAAATTGAAATACCTGATGGAACCATATAGGCTTCGACACTAGTACAAAATCTAATAATTTATACACAAATGTCCCCAGATATAAGGTTGGAAGACGGTTTAGGTCCCCACTTGTAAACCTGAAAATAGCTCAAAACTTAAGTGTTAAGCCTATAAAAGGTCCGATTACCTAAATTTTATTATAATAATCAATATTTAAACTATAAAATTAAAATATACATGAAATTAGAAAATGTGTGTTTAAAAGACCCCACTTGTCTGTTGAAATGACGGTGAAGGTCCCCACTTGTAAATTTATCGAGTGTGAAAAATGAAATTGAAATACTTGATTGAACCATATAGGCTTTGACACTAATTCAAAATCTAATAACTTATACACAAATGTCCCCAGATATAAGGTTGGAAGACTGTTTAGGTCCCCACTTGTAAACCTGAAATTAGCTCAAAACTTAAGTGTTAAGCTAGAAATAGGACTGATTACTTAAATTTCAATATAATAATCAATATTTAAAATATAAAATTAAAATATACTTGAAATAAGAAAATGTGTGTTTAAAAGACCCCACTTGTCTGTTGAAATGACTGTTAAGGTCCCCACTTGTAAATTTATCGAGAGTGAAAAATGAAATTGAAATACCTGATGGAACCATATAGGCTTCGACACTAGTGCAAAATCTAATAATTTATACACAAATGTCCCCAGATATAAGGTTGGAAGACTGTTTAGGTCCCCACTTGTAAACCTGAAATTAGCTCAAAACTTAAGTGTTCAGCTAGAAATAGGACTGATTACTTAAATTTCATTCTGATAATCAATATTTACACTATCAAATTAAAATATACATGAAATTAGAAAATGTGTGTTTAAAAGACCCCACTTGTCTGATGAAATAACTGTGAAGGTCCCCACTTGTAAATTTATCGAGTGTGAAAAATGAAATTGAAATACCTGATGGAACCATATAGGCTTCGACACTAGTACAAAATCTAATAATTTATACACAAATGTCCCCAGATATAAGGTTGGAAGACTGTTTAGGTCCCCACTTGTAAACCTGAAATTAGCTCAAAACTTAAGTGTTCAGCTAGAAATAGGACTGATTACTTAAATTTCATTCTGATAATCAATATTTACACTATAAAATTAAAATATACATGAAATTAGAAAATGTGTGTTTAAAAGACCCCACTTGTCTGTTGAAATGACGGTTAAGGTCCCCACTTGTAAATTTATCGAGTGTGAAAAATGAAATTGAAATACTTGATTGAACCATATAGGCTTTGACACTAATTTAAAACCTAATAATTTATACACAAATGTCCCCAGATATAAGGTTGGAAGACTGTTTAGGTCCCCACTTGTAAACCTGAAATCAGCTCAAAACTTAAGTGTTAAGCCATTAAAAGGTCCGATTACCTAAATTTCATTATAATAATCAATACTTAAAATATAAAATTAAAATATACTTGAAATAAGAAAATGTGTGTTTAAAAGACCCCACTTGTCTGTTGAAATGACTGTTAAGGTCCCCACTTGTAAATTTATCGAGTGTGAAAAATGAAATTGAAATACCTGATGGAACCATATAGGCTTCGACACTAGTGCAAAATCTAATAATTTATACACAAATGTCCCCAGATATAAGGTTGGAAGACTGTTTAGGTCCCCACTTGTAAACCTGAAATCAGCTCAAAACTTAAGTGTTAAGCTAGAAATAGGACTGATTACTTAAATTTCATTCTGATAATCAATATTTTAACTATAAAATTATAATATACATGAAATTTGAAAATGTGTGTTTAAAAGACCCCACTTGTCTGTTGAAATGACTGGGAAGGTCCCCACTTGTAAATTTATCGAGTGTGAAAAATGAAATTGAAATACTTGATTGAACCATATAGGCTTTGACACTAATTCAAAATCTAATAACTTATACACAAATGTCCCCAGATATAAGGTTGGAAGACTGTTTAGGTCCCCACTTGTAAACCTGAAATTAGCTCAAAACTTAAGTGTTAAGCTAGAAATAGGACTGATTACTTAAATTTCAATATAATAATCAATATTTAAAATATAAAATTAAAATATACTTGAAATAAGAAAATGTGTGTTTAAAAGACCCCACTTGTCTGTTGAAATGACTGTTAAGGTCCCCACTTGTAAATTTATCGAGAGTGAAAAATGAAATTGAAATACCTGATGGAACCATATAGGCTTCGACACTAGTGCAAAATCTAATAATTTATACACAAATGTCCCCAGATATAAGGTTGGAAGACTGTTTAGGTCCCCACTTGTAAACCTGAAATTAGCTCAAAACTTAAGTGTTCAGCTAGAAATAGGACTGATTACTTAAATTTCATTCTGATAATCAATATTTACACTATCAAATTAAAATATACATGAAATTAGAAAATGTGTGTTTAAAAGACCCCACTTGTCTGTTGAAATAACTGTGAAGGTCCCCACTTGTAAATTTATCGAGTGTGAAAAATGAAATTGAAATACCTGATGGAACCATATAGGCTTCGACACTAGTACAAAATCTAATAATTTATACACAAATGTCCCCAGATATAAGCTTGGAAGACTGTTTAGGTCCCCACTTGTAAACCTGAAATCAGCTCAAAACTTAAGTGTTAAGCCATTAAAAGGTCCGATTACCTAAATTTCATTATAATAATCAATATTTAAAATATAAAATTAAAATATACATGAAATAAGAAAATGAGTGTTTAAAAGACCCCACTTGTCTGTTGAAATGACTGTGAAGGTCCCCACTTGTAAATTTATCGAGTGTGAAAAATGAAATTGAAATACCTGATGGAACCATATAGGCTTCGACACTAGTACAAAATCTAATCATTTATACACAAATGTCCCCAGATATAAGGTTGGAAGACTGTTTAGGTCCCCACTTGTAAACCTGAAATTAGCTCAAAACTTAAGTGTTAAGCTAGAAATAGGACTGATTACTTAAATTTCATTCTAATAATCAATATTTAAACTATAAAATTAAAATATACATGAAATTAGAAAATTTGTGTTTAAAAGACCCCACTTGTCTGATGAAATGACTGTGAAGGTCCCCACTTGTAAATTTATCGAGTGTGAAAAATGAAATTGAAATACCTGATGGAACCATATAGGCTTTGACACTAATTTAAAACCTAATAATTTATACACAAATGTCCCCAGATATAAGGTTGGAAGACTGTTTAGGTCCCCACTTGTAAACCTGAAATTAGCTCAAAACTTAAGTGTTAAGCTAGAAATAGGACTGATTACTTAAATTTCAATATAATAATCAATATTTAAAATATAAAATTAAAATATACATGAAATTAGAAAATGTGTGTTTAAAAGACCCAACTTGTCTGTTGAAATGACGGTTAAGGTCCCCACTTGTAAATTTATCGAGTGTGAAAAATGAAATTGAAATACTTGATTGAACCATATAGGCTTTGACACTAATTTAAAACCTAATAATTTATACACAAATGTCCCCAGATATAAGGTTGGAAGACTGTTTAGGTAACCACTTGTAAACCTGAAATCAGCTCAAAACTTAAGTGTTAAGCCATTAAAAGGTCCGATTACCTAAATTTCATTATAATAATCAATATTTAAAATATAAAATTAAAATATACATGAAATAAGAAAATGAGTGTTTAAAAGACCCCACTTGTCTGTTGAAATGACTGTGAAGGTCCCCACTTGTAAATTTATCGAGTGTGAAAAATGAAATTGAAATACCTGATGGAACCATATAGGCTTCGACACTAGTACAAAATCTAATCATTTATACACAAATGTCCCCAGATATAAGGTTGGAAGACTGTTTAGGTCCCCACTTGTAAACCTGAAATTAGCTCAAAACTTAAGTGTTAAGCTAGAAATAGGACTGATTACTTAAATTTCAATATAATAATCAATATTTAAAATATAAAATTAAAATATACTTGAAATAAGAAAATGTGTGTTTAAAAGACCCCACTTGTCTGTTGAAATGACTGTTAAGGTCCCCACTTGTAAATTTATCGAGAGTGAAAAATGAAATTGAAATACCTGATGGAACCATATAGGCTTCGACACTAGTGCAAAATCTAATAATTTATACACAAATGTCCCCAGATATAAGGTTGGAAGACTGTTTAGGTCCCCACTTGTAAACCTGAAATTAGCTCAAAATTTAAGTGTTCAGCTAGAAATAGGACTGATTACTTAAATTTCATTATGATAATCAATATTTACACTATAAAATTAAAATATACATGAAATTAGAAAATGTGTGTTTAAAAGACCCCACTTGTCTGTTGAAATGACTGTGAAGGTCCCCACTTGTAAATTTATCGAGTGTGAAAAATGAAATTGAAATACCTGATGGAACCATATAGGCTTCGACACTACTACAAAATCTAATAATTTATACACAAATGTCCCCAGATATAAGGTTGGAAGACTGTTTAGGTCCCCACTTGTAAACCTGAAATTAGCTCAAAACTTAAGTGTTCAGCTAGAAATAGGACTGATTACTTAAATTTCATTCTGATAATCAATATTTACACTATAAAATTAAAATATACATGAAATTAGAAAATGTGTGTTTAAAAGTCCCCACTTGTCTGATGAAATGACTGTGAAGGTCCCCACTTGTAAATTTATCGAGTGTGAAAAATGAAATTGAAATACCTGATGGAACCATATAGGCTTTGACACTAATTTAAAACCTAATAATTTATACACAAATGTCCCCAGATATAAGGTTGGAAGACTGTTTATGTCCCCACTTTAAACCTGAAATTAGCTCAAAACTTAAGTGTTAAGCTAGAAATAGGACTGATTACTTAAATTTCAATATAATAATCAATATTTAAAATATAAAATTAAAATATACATGAAATTAGAAAATGTGTGTTTAAAAGACCCCACTTGTCTGTTGAAATGACGGTGAAGGTTCGCATTTGTAAATTTATCGAGTGTGAAAAATGAAATTGAAATACTTGATTGAACCATATAGGCTTTGACACTAATTTAAAACCTAATAATTTATACACAAATGTCCCCAGATATAAGGTTGGAAGACTGTTTAGGTCCCCACTTGTAAACCAGAAATTAGCTCAAAACTTAAGTGTTCAGCTAGAAATAGGACTGATTACTTAAATTTCATTCTGATAATCAATATTTACACTATAAAATTAAAATATACATGAAATTAGAAAATGTGTGTTTAAAAGACCCCACTTGTCTGATGAAATGACTGTGAAGGTCCCCACTTATAAATTTATCGAGTGTGAAAAATGAAATTGAAATACCTGATGGAACCATATAGGCTTTGACACTAATTTAAAACCTAATAATTTATACACAAATGTCCCCAGATATAAGGTTGGAAGACTGTTTAGGTCCCCACTTGTAAACCTGAAATTAGCTCAAAACTTAAGTGTTAAGCTAGAAATAGGACTGATTACTTAAATTTCAATATAATAATCAATATTTAAAATATAAAATTAAAATATACATGAAATTAGAAAATGTGTGTTTAAAAGACCCAACTTGTCTGTTGAAATGACGGTTAAGGTCCCCACTTGTAAATTTATCGAGTGTGAAAAATGAAATTGAAATACTTGATTGAACCATATAGGCTTTGACACTAATTTAAAACCTAATAATTTATACACAAATGTCCCCAGATATAAGGTTGGAAGACTGTTTAGGTCACCACTTGTAAACCTGAAATCAGCTCAAAACTTAAGTGTTAAGCCATTAAAAGGTCCGATTACCTAAATTTCATTATAATAATCAATATTTAAAATATAAAATTAAAATATACATGAAATAAGAAAATGAGTGTTTAAAAGACCCCACTTGTCTGTTGAAATGACTGTGAAGGTCCCCACTTGTAAATTTATCGAGTGTGAAAAATGAAATTGAAATACCTGATGGAACCATATAGGCTTCGACACTAGTACAAAATCTAATCATTTATACACAAATGTCCCCAGATATAAGGTTGGAAGACTGTTTAGGTCCCCACTTGTAAACCTGAAATTAGCTCAAAACTTAAGTGTTAAGCTAGAAATAGGACTGATTACTTAAATTTCAATATAATAATCAATATTTAAAATATAAAATTAAAATATACTTGAAATAAGAAAATGTGTGTTTAAAAGACCCCACTTGTCTGTTGAAATGACTGTTAAGGTCCCCACTTGTAAATTTATCGAGAGTGAAAAATGAAATTGAAATACCTGATGGAACCATATAGGCTTCGACACTAGTGCAAAATCTAATAATTTATACACAAATGTCCCCAGATATAAGGTTGGAAGACTGTTTAGGTCCCCACTTGTAAACCTGAAATTAGCTCAAAATTTAAGTGTTCAGCTAGAAATAGGACTGATTACTTAAATTTCATTATGATAATCAATATTTACACTATAAAATTAAAATATACATGAAATTAGAAAATGTGTGTTTAAAAGACCCCACTTGTCTGTTGAAATGACTGTGAAGGTCCCCACTTGTAAATTTATCGAGTGTGAAAAATGAAATTGAAATACCTGATGGAACCATATAGGCTTTGACACTAATTTAAAACCTAATAATTTATACACAAATGTCCCCAGATATAAGGTTGGAAGACTGTTTAGGTCCCCACTTGTAAACCTGAAATTAGCTCAAAACTTAAGTGTTAAGCTAGAAATAGGACTGATTACTTAAATTTCAATATAATAATCAATATTTAAAATATAAAATTAAAATATACATGAAATTAGAAAATGTGTGTTTAAAAGACCCAACTTGTCTGTTGAAATGACGGTTAAGGTCCCCACTTGTAAATTTATCGAGTGTGAAAAATGAAATTGAAATACTTGATTGAACCATATAGGCTTTGACACTAATTTAAAACCTAATAATTTATACACAAATGTCCCCAGATATAAGGTTGGAAGACTGTTTAGGTCACCACTTGTAAACCTGAAATCAGCTCAAAACTTAAGTGTTAAGCCATTAAAAGGTCCGATTACCTAAATTTCATTATAATAATCAAAATTTAAAATATAAAATTAAAATATACATGAAATAAGAAAATGAGTGTTTAAAAGACCCCACTTGTCTGTTGAAATGACTGTGAAGGTCCCCACTTGTAAATTTATCGAGTGTGAAAAATGAAATTGAAATACCTGATGGAACCATATAGGCTTCGACACTAGTACAAAATCTAATAATTTATACACAAATGTCCCCAGATATAAGGTTGGAAGACTGTTTAGGTCCCCACTTGTAAACCTGAAATTAGCTCAAAACTTAAGTGTTAAGCTAGAAATAGGACTGATTACTTAAATTTCAATATAATAATCAATATTTAAAATATAAAATTAAAATATACTTGAAATAAGAAAATGTGTGTTTAAAAGACCCCACTTGTCTGTTGAAATGACTGTTAAGGTCCCCACTTGTAAATTTATCGAGAGTGAAAAATGAAATTGAAATACCTGATGGAACCATATAGGCTTCGACACTAGTGCAAAATCTAATAATTTATACACAAATGTCCCCAGATATAAGGTTGGAAGACTGTTTAGGTCCCCACTTGTAAACCTGAAATTAGCTCAAAATTTAAGTGTTCAGCTAGAAATAGGACTGATTACTTAAATTTCATTATGATAATCAATATTTACACTATAAAATTAAAATATACATGAAATTAGAAAATGTGTGTTTAAAAGACCCCACTTGTCTGTTGAAATGACTGTGAAGGTCCCCACTTGTAAATTTATCGAGTGTGAAAAATGAAATTGAAATACCTGATGGAACCATATAGGCTTCGACACTAGTACAAAACCTAATAATTTATACACAAATGTCCCCAGATATAAGGTTGGAAGACTGTTTAGGTCCCCACTTGTAAACCTGAAATTAGCTCAAAACTTAAGTGTTAAGCTAGAAATAGGACTGATTACTTAAATTTCAATATAATAATCAATATTTAAAATATAAAATTAAAATATACTTGAAATAAGAAAATGTGTGTTTAAAAGACCCCACTTGTCTGTTGAAATGACTGTTAAGGTCCCCACTTGTAAATTTATCGAGTGTGAAAAATGAAATTGAAATACCTGATGGAACCATATAGGCTTCGACACTAGTACAAAATCTAATAAATTATACACAAATGTCCCCAGATATAAGGTTGGAAGACTGTTTAGGTCCCCACTTGTAAACCTGAAATTAGCTCAAAACTTAAGTGTTCAGCTAGAAGTAGGACTGATTACTTAAATTTCATTCTGATAATCATTATTTACACTATAAAATTAAAATATACATGAAATTAGAAAATGTGTGTTTAAAAGACCCCACTTGTCTGATGAAATGACTGTGAAGGTCCCCACTTGTAAATTTATCGAGTGTGAAAAATGAAATTGAAATACCTGATGGAACCATATAGGCTTTGACACTAATTTAAAACCTAATAATTTATACACAAATGTCCCCAGATATAAGGTTGGAAGACTGTTTAGGTCCCCACTTGTAAACCAGAAATCAGCTCAAAACTTAAGTGTTAAGCCTTTAAATGGTCCGATTTCCTAAATTTCATTATAATAATCAATATTGAAACTATAAAATTAAAATATACGTGAAATTAGAAAATGTGTGTTTAAAAGACCCCACTTGTCTGTTGAAATGACGGTGAAGGTCCCCAGTTGTAAATTTATCGAGTGTGAAAAATGAAATTGAAATACTTGATGGAACCATATAGGCTTTGACACTAATTCAAAATCTAATAATTTATACGCAAATGTCCCCAGATATAAGGTTGGAAGACTGTTTAGGTCCCCACTTGTAAACCAGAAATTACGTCAAAACTTAAGTGTTAAGCTATAAGTAGGAATGATTACTTAAATTTCATTCTGATAATCAATATTTTAGCTATAAAATTATAATATACATGAAATTTGAAAATTTTGTTTAAAAGACCCCACGTATCTGTTGAAATGACAGTGAAGGCCCCACTTGTAAGTTTTTTGAGTGTTAAAAATACTTAAGAAAATTTTCCATTTATTCTATTAGTTGACTCTCACAACTTTCCTGAAGCACCGAAATATCGGTATGTTATCGATTAGGCGTGTTATCAAAACAGCATTGTCCAAAACGGCTTTTTCATAAACGCGTTTGCCATTATAGCCATTTCTCGTTTCAGAGCATTTTGATTACAGCGTTTACATCTTGAGCGTTGTTTCGTATTGTTGAAGGTATAAGTATTAGAGCTCGGCATTATCTATCCATCATCCACGTTATTTTATCCATAATCCATAATTATCAACAGAAGTTGTATATTAAATCGAATTATGTCTACAACATTTACCTATAAATAATCGATTATTCACTAATTTACGGATAACGGATGGATAATGCCGAGCTCTAATTAGTATTGATTTCAGCTTTAGGTTTGAATTTTAATGGTTGTCAAACAAACAATTTCGTGGTCTACACACTGAGAAACTAATGTCAAAGAAACAATAGTTTTCACCATGTTTTTGATTGTTTAATGCTGTTATCCAGAAAAACCTCTAACATGCCTTAATATATACAGGTAGTCGCTGTTTTTTGAAATTACATTACCTTAATTTTAAATATACAGCAAAACATTGTTTTTTATGTTAACGACTGTGGATAAAACAGCTAGTTTTTATTTCTCAAACGGAAGTACAGGATATGTTATTATTAATAGAACGTTGCTGTTTTCCGGGAAAAAAGGATTCTGCTTTGAAGAATACAGTAGTGTATAATTAAAAACACAGATAGTTACACTATTAAGTATAAATTTAACGTATATTTTACTGTATAATCCACCGTAAATTAAAGTTTTGCATACTTTAATTTGAATATTAAGTACTTTACTTTAAACCTTGAAGCACTTTATTTTAAACCTTGAAGCACTTTATTTTAAACCTTGAAGCACTTTATTTTAAACCTTGAAGCACTTTAATTTAAACCTTGAAGCACTTTAATTTAAACCTTGAAGCAATATAACCTAATCTTACCTAACCATGCTAAGCCTTTTGGAAAAGGTCCGCGTTTATTATGAAAGGACCCAAATGAAAATAAAAATATTTTGGAAAGTCAGTGAATTGCTAATTTTAAAACCAATTTTTTAACTTTGCAATTTCTCTTCTTCATTATAATTTCAACCTACTTATTTCTAAAATTGGCCGAAAATGTACAAAACGTGTTAGGCGACACTCTGAAACGTGTTAGGCGATATTCTTAAAAGCGTTATGCGTAGGCCTGTGCGAGTACTCGAATGAAGGCGAGTACTCGATCGAGTCTCGAGTCGAGTACTCGACTCGAGACTCGAAAATAAAAATTTTAGGACTTGAAAATTATTTCGAGTCCTTAAAAATCTTCACTATTGGACTCGAGGAGGACTCGAACCGAGACTTGACGCCTTATCAAGTCCAAAAATATTTACTTTGTGACCCTGAATTTTAAGTAGAGCGCCGAAACTTGTGGGTTTTAATCAATTTAAAGTTTAGAATAGACAGGTGATTGGACAAAAATTTGACTTCAGCTAAAGGAGTTAAGCAAACCAGAACCAAAAGTTAAAATTATTGTTACTGCGCGTCATTTTCGTCGTGAGATTTATACTTTATGAGTAAAATTTATCCTAATTAGAATTTATTATAATTCCTGTATTATTAATTATGTAAAATTAAAAGTTTAATTAATAAAAGTTAGTATTAATAGAATTAATTTAATTAATTTAATAGGACTCGAGTGGGACTTGATATAATATATCAGGACTCGACACTGGACTTGAAACCTAGTTCTTAAGCTGACTTAAGGACTCGATACCAATTAGAAGACTCGACTCGAGATTCTATAAGAGCTTTTTTAAGGACTCGAGACTCGAACCCCAAAAAACTGGACTCGCACAGGCCTAGTTATGCAACACTCTTAAAAGCGTTATGCGACACTCTTGGAGTGGCGTCGCTAGGCCTTTTATGGGGGCTATAGCGCCCCCAAATTTCAAAGTTAGTCCCCTCAAAATAATCCGAACACTAACTTTTTAAATATGGTAGAGTAGATTAGGTTAAACGCGTTTCTGGTGCTCGAAAAACTCTTCGTGAAAAGAGATTATTAAATTTGACGAATACGTCTGGATCTACTGCTGGGATATTAGGGCCTCCAAAACCAATTTAATACCCGATGCATTTATACTAATTTATAACTTTCTGCCTTTTTCAGAAGTTATTAAGTCAGTGAAAATGACCAACTTACCATGCAGTTTCACGCTGGATTTTAAGTCGATCAAGTAGCCAACTTTTTATGTAGTTTCACATTAATCCGAGAACTACCCTTGCTTGTTAGAACTGTCCTCATAAGTTCTCTCAAGGTTCTACCTTGCTAAGCATATAGCGCTATTTGCTGATAAATCAACCACTCAGGAAGGTGTCATGCGACACTCAGAAAGCGTTATTTAAACTCGGAAAGGTGTTATGCTGTACCCTTTAAGGAATTTCACAACACTCATAAGGGAGTAAAAATTAACTTTTATTTCGATATAAGAGTTAAAATGGTGTTAAACTGAAACTCTGTAGCACCATTTTATTCTTATCTTTGACACTAATTGCTCAAATAAGTGTTATTAAACCCTTTCTGGGGTGTAAATGAACACCTGTAATGGTGTCAAATTTGGACCGATATAAACTACTTTTAAAGGTGTTAAAGCACACCGCTTTTTCTTAGAGTTTATAACAGCAACCAGTATAAATCTGCCCTAATGGACAGTATGTTAAAAACAGCTAGTCGTCTTATATAAATGACAAGTTGCATCTTAACCAACAGAGCTTAATGTTTTTAATAAAGGTTTGAGTGCTTTTAGTTTAACAGCAAAGAGCGTCTTTATCAAAAAAAAGCTCCGGGATTTAAAACTGTTCTAAGAGCTGTTATTTTTACAGCAACCCTATTTTTTTAGTGTACCATAAGCGGTTTGAAACAGCATGATGTGTTTTTATTTTCACAGCAATCCACGTTTTAATCCACAGTGCTTAGTGAGTTTAAAACCACATATTTTGCTGTTAGTTTTACAGCAGCAGACATTTTATGTAACTGTGATTTATTGGTAGTAAAACAGCATATAGTGCTGGTTTTTTCATTGACCCCTACAATATAATCAACGGTTAAGACTGTCTTTGAAACAACCTCTGAAGCGGTTATTTTAAAAGCTACAAACGCCCCTGAATACACGAACAATTAATACTTAAAACTGTTAGTTCCACTGTTTAGAAAAACAGTATTGTTGACGGTATTAAAAACAGGGAGGATGCGCAATTAAATTAACATCATCTTGATGGCATACGCTATTGCCATTACCATAGTGTTTATTTTACAGCATTTTTATTCTGTGTGTAGTTTGTTAATGCGTTTTAATGTTTGGTTGGGATGGATTATTTGAACTCCTATAAATTACCTTCCACCTTATCCAAAATATCCTCCTAGTAATTAGCTGCCACCTTTTCCAAAAGAATTTCCTATTAATTAGCTGCCACCTTTTCGAAAATATACTCATATTAATTTGCTGCCACCTTTTCCAGAATATATTCCGCGAACCAGTCCATAACCTGAGGATCACAAACGGTTATGAAACGCTGTAGCGCTAAACCGCTGGTTGGGAAAATAGCGCTATATTGAGAAACGCGGAAATAGCAGCCGCTGTTTTGGGAAATAGCACTGTATTGAGAAACGCGGAAACAGCAACTGCGGTTTTGCTTCAACGCGGTTTTGCAAACCGCTGTTTTGGGCATTGCTTTATTCCAAAACGCTCTTTTGAAAACCGGTCAACTACCCGTGAACCCGAAATATCAAGGTAATTACGTGAGAAATGTATGTCAGTTTTTACCCTAAATCAGAAAATGATGAATCGTTGGTTACGTTAATTTCAAAAATATATTGATAATTTCCAAACCGAGATTTCTTGAGATTTCGCTCAAACTCTGAGTATAGTTGCTAAACAAAGATTTTACTCGGGGGAAAGAGATACAAGAAATCCGAGCCGTGCTAATTAGTTAGTTAGCTATTTAAAAATCTAATTAATTGGCATTTTTCACTAATTGAAAATGGTAATTGAATTTTAATTAATTTACAGCTAATTGAGAAATAATTATAATAACTAAGTGTGCATCGGAAAGGCATTTATCTATTTTAAAATTAATTAGATTTAGTTTTGGCTAATTAGCCAATTGGATTTTCAATTAATCTCTTTCGCCGATTTGTTGTAAAAAATCGAGTTTCATCTAAACGGGAGAGAATGCGTCCCACTACCAGTAGTGAGGGGGGAACAAAATTGTTAACCCACCCACTGTTTCCTCTCTCTCCGTTTCACAGTGAAAACTGACTCTTTCGTAAATCGTAACTCCCGTATTTCGATCATGATTTTTCCCTCTTGAATTAATAACAGTGCGCATGGATTTAAAACTCCGGAGCCCGTTTTAGGAACAGTGGCAAGAAAAATGATGAAATGAAACTAAATTTAGCATGACGGAAGTTTCGAGGCTTTTCTCATTTCTCGAGAATAATACATGTTAGGCTTTCATACCCCTTTATTGAAAACAATAAATGCATAACCAAAGGCGGAGTAGGAAGTCCATGGGCACTTTCATGGTGTTATTTTTTACTTACGGTTAATTTTTTGACCTTAATTATACAGGTAATTAATTAGAAATTTGTAATTGAAATTAATTAATTTAAAAATAAATGACTAATTTCTTATTGAATTGAATTAGTTTATATGTCAAATTACTAATTGGCTAATTAATTAGTTTAAAACATTTTTCTAACTGCTAATTGTAATTATTTAGTTGCCAGCTTAATAGCATAGCTAGGCAAGAAATTAACATATTAGAAGTATTCGGATTTTTTTGTGATTTTGAAAGATGCAAACAGTTTTCACAAGAGCGATTGTGCTGAAATTTTCCTACTATTGAAGCGTTTTGTTATTACAGCCCAATAAAAGAAACCTTTATTAATTTTGTGATGCTAGTACAGATCAAATTAAGACTACAGATTTTAAAGAAGCTAAATACGAATGGTATTGCCAAGAAATTCGAGAAGAATTGGTTCGGCATTGTATTTTAATAACGTTGTGTTACTTATTTATAACAAATTTTTTTATAACGGTGTTTTCATTCCCAAATTTATCGACATTTCAAAATAAAAAATGGCTTGAAAAGAAAATTATTTGTAACCACTAAATATTTTGCTTTAAAATTGCCTTAGTTCTTTTAATTTACCTCCCTTGTAATTTGAACAATTACTTAAAAAGAAGCCTATTAAATATTTAACCCACAGTTTCTAAATACGATTGAAACAAAGTGTTTCTACCCTTTTTGTCTATTCATACATCTAGATTTTCCAGAGTGAAAATATAGTAGAAAATAAAGGTAGGATCCTCAATTATTCATAATAGATAAATCGCGCCGGCATTTATTACAATACTTTTAAATCCTACGACTCATACCGTTCGAAGCTCTCTGTTTGAACTTTCCATCTGTAGGCACTGATTGCGATTGAGTCTCAAGTAATTAATTATGGCTTTAAAAACTATTTAAACGCTTCAATTTTCCTAATTTATTATGAATACGAATTATTACTAATTAATATTTTCAATCCACCATAAGGTCATAAGATATGTTCCATAAGTTTGTCACTGGTTACTGAGAGCTTGTGTTGAAGTGACGTTGACAAAGGCTTAACACAGACTAAATAGAAAGATGGACTGGAAAACCGAGTGTACTCAATTCTAGCGTCCATCTCGATAGCTCTCAGTAAGTCTCTAGCATAAGTTTCATACTTACGGAAAATAACTTATTAACTTATGATCCACCTTATTCCCTATCGCCAGAAAATAGGCTTATCTTGTGATTCGTGGAGGAGAGGCACGGGAAGAAATTCGTCTGTCGGCTGCTACTGTAACATACCACAGACGAATTTCTTAATTTTCTTCCAGTTAATCCCCTCCAAGAATCCCGAGATAGCCCCAACTTAAGACGATTGGGATTAAGGTGGATTAGCTGTCATAACCGAGACAAAATAACTTCCCCACTGTTTTCATCTAAAAGTAATTAATCTAACCTTGATATCTCACAAATGTCTTGCGATAATTCAAATTACGCTTGGAACCAGTTTCCATTTAAACGACACTTTAATTAGGATTATTTTAAATTTGTGTAATTAGTCCAAAATTAACATGTTGTGAGGGAATTGCAAAATAAATGCGAACAAACCAGAAGCCTTCCAGAAGCTATATCAAACCCATAATAGGGACTTGGCAGTACTACATCATGCAACGTCAGTCTACCTTCAGTAGTGCTAAAAAACCTACCAGGAGGAGGGGCTTATATAGCTTTCATTCTGTTAAAAAACATACCATAATGGCGCTGGGGGCGGAGTTAAGCCCGAATTGCCAAGTTCCTATTCTTCCAATTAGTTGCAACAATTAATTCTCCTTTTCAACAGAGATTAACGCCGATAACGATGAAGACACTTGTACGCGACTCTTAAGTCACATAACACAAGCCTGCAGTGTACCACATGACCACGTCCACGTTTTTAGTTATTCGTAAACCTTCGGTATAGTAACCCATAATGTACCCAAAGAGAAACGAAGAGTGAAATTTTCTTGTCCACTTTTAAAAATATATTTAGCCCAAGTCCCAAAGGCCCCACGTCAAGTGATTCTTATCTGTCTCTGTTATCCGATCTATTTTATCCCTTTCATGCATTATCATTATATATAAATCCGCCTACAATTCGTCACGTAGATTTTCTTGTCAGAAGTAAATGAACTTAAAGCTACAACTCTATGTTAAATTTTATTTTCAACAAGCCGTTAATATAATTTTAAACATATTTAGCCTTATCAAACACAATTAGAAACTCTCCCAGATAATAATAAATACATTTCAACCATAAGATTTCTGGAAATCAGAGGCAAAATTCAAAAATAAACTTTTCGCGCCACGGTAATCTACTTCTGTCTCCTTTTTACCAGTCTTTGAACAACACTCCTACCCCGAACCCGATTTTCATCTGTTTCTTTCATGTACATGTAAAGAACCAACAGTAGTTGGCAGAACAAAACAGAAGGGGTATAATTCTCCCCTACATTCTCTGCACTGTCATAATGGATGGCAACCAGACGAGATTCTCCTCTCCTCTCGTTTTGTTGTGAAATCATAAACGCGCGAGGAAATTTTTTTCTCGCTATAGGATAGGCGACTCCGAGGGGTCGGTCATTCACGAAATCCAACTTAAGAAATAAGAAATCAATAACAATATCAGAAATCCGGAATGAAATCAAACTTATTTCGCTGATTTCGAAATTTTACAAAAATCCGAAATCAGTAACGAAATAACGAAATCAGAAAATCAGTAAAGAAAAAACAAAATAAAAAAATCATTAAAAAAATCACAAAATCAGTAAAGACATCGCGAAATTCATTAAAACAATCACAAAATCCAAGAAAAAATCTCAGAATCCAACGAAATCAACAGAAAAATCTGAAAATACGAGGAAATCACAGGAAATACCTCAAAATCCGTGGAAATATAATCCGACGAAATCCGTGGGAATTTATCGAATCTTGAAATGAATCAAAATCCGACGAAATCAAACGATACACGAAGAAATCAAATTGGATTTCGAAATCCCCTACATTTTATCCAAAATATCCAACCCCTCGCTCTACTCCTTACCTCCGACGGCAGCTGATGCGATATATACACTGTTCCAGCTTCGGTGGTCAGTTCGAGCAATGCTAGGTCTCTATGGGAGGTAGGTTTTTGCGTACTGCCAACAGAAGAAAGCAATACTGATATTTAGGATTTTAAAACGCGATATTCTGTATAATGAAACAAAATATTTGTTCGTCGTTACATAGAGACCTATTTTTGCTTGTGCTGAAAGCCACTGCTGATAACCAATATTGGAACAAAGTATATAAGTCTATAAATCCACAGGAAAAAAAAGCAACAAAATAAATCCTCCTCTCACAAAGACTTTAATAACTCACTCTAATACAAGAAACTTTTTCTGTTATAGTTAAAATATTGATTATTAGAATGAAATTTAAGTAATCAGTCCTATTTCTAGCTGAACACTTAAGTTTTGAGCTAATTTCAGGTTTACAAGTGGGGACCTAAACCGTCTTCCTACCTTATATCTGGGGACATTTGTGTATAAACTATTAGATTTTGAATTAGTTTCAAAGCCTATATGATTCCATCAAGTATTTCATTTTTCACACTCGATAAATTTACAAGTGGGGACCTTCACTGTCATTTCAACTGACAAGTGGGGTCTTTTAAACACACATTTTCTAATTTCATGTATATTTTAATTTTATAGTTTAAATATTGATTATTATAATGAAATTTAGGTAATCGGACCTTTTAAAGGCTTAACACTTAAGTTTTGAGCTGATTTCAGGATTACAAGTGGGGACCTAAACCGTCTTTCAACCTTATATCTGGGGACATTTGTGTATAAATTGTTAGATTTTGAATTAGGGTCAAAGCCTATATGGTTCCATCAGGTATTTCAATTTCATTTTTCACACTCGATAAATTTACAAGTGGGGACCTTCACAGTCATTTCATCAGACAAGTGGGGTCTTTTAAACACACATTTTCTAATTTCATGTATATTTTAATTTTATAGTTTTAATATTGATTATTATAATGAAATTTAAGTAATCAGTCCTATTTCTAGCTTAACACTTAAGTTTTGAGCTAATTTCAGGTTTACAAGTGGGGACCTAAACAGTCTTCCAACCTTATATCTGAGGACATTTGTGTATAAATTATTATGTTTTAAATTAGTGTCAAAGCCTATATGGTTCAATCAAGTATTTCAATTTCATTTTTCACACTCGATAAATTTACAAGTGGGGACCTTCACCGTCATTTCAACAGACAAGTGGGGTCTTTTAAACACACATTTTCTAATTTCATGTATATTTTAATTTTATAGTTTAAATATTGATTATTATAATGAAATTTAGGTAATCGGACCTTTTTAAGGCTTAACACTTAAGTTTTGAGCTAATTTCAGCTTTACAAGTGGGGACCTAAACCGTCTTCCAACCTTATATCTGGGGACATTTGTGTATAAATTATTAGGTTTTAAATTAGTGTCAAAGCCTATATATTTCCATCAGGTATTTCAATTTCATTTTTCACACTCGATAAATTTACAAGTGGGGACCTTCAAAGTCATTTCAACAGACAAGTGGATTCTTTTAAACACACATTTTCTAATTTCATGTATATTTTAATTTTATAGTGTAAATATTGATTATCAGAATGAAATTTAAGTAATCAGTCCTATTTCTACCTTAACACTTAAGTTTTGAGCTAATTTCAGGTTTACAAGTGGGGACCTAAACAGTCTTCCAACCTTATATCTGGGGACATTTGTGTATAAATTATTAGATTTTGTACTAGCGTCGAAGCCTATATGGTTCCATCAGGTATTTCAATTTCTTTTTTCACACTCGATAAATTTACAAGTGGGGACCTTCACCGTCATTTCAACAGACAAGTGGGGTCTTTTAAACACAATTTTCTAATTTCAGATATAATTTAATTTTATACTTTTAATATTGATTATTATAATGAAATTTAGGTAATAAGACCTTTTAAAGGCTTAACACTTAAGTTTTGAGCTGATTTCAGGTTTACAAGTGGGGACCTAAACAGTCTTCCAACCTTATATCTGGGGACATTTGTGTATAAATTATTATGTTTTAAATTAGTGTCAAAGCCTATATGGTTCCATCAAGTATTTCAATTTCATTTTTCACGCTCGATAAATTTACAAGTGGGGACCTTCACCGTCATTTCAACAGACAAGTGGGGTCTTTTAAACACACATTTTCTAATTTCATGTATATTTTAATTTTAGAGTTTTAATATTGATTATTATAATGAAATTTAGGTAATCGGACCTTTGAAAGGCTTAACACTTAAGTTTTGAGCTGATTTCAGGTTTACAAGTGGGGACCTAAACAGTCTTCCAACCTTATATCTGGGGACATTTGTGTATAAATTATTATGTTTTAAATTAGTGTCAAAGCCTATATGGTTCAATCAAGTATTTCAATTTCATTTTTCACACTCGATAAATTTACAAGTGGGGACCTTCACCGTCATTTCAACAGACAAGTGGGGTCTTTTAAACACACATTTTCTAATTTCATGTATATTTTAATTTTAGAGTTTAAATATTGATTATTATAATGAAATTTAGGTAATCGGACCTTTGAAAGGCTTAACACTTAAGTTTTGAGCTGATTTCAGGTTTACAAGTGGGGACCTAAACCGTCTTCCAACCTTATATCTGGGGACATTTGTGTATAAATTATTATGTTTTAAATTAGTGTCAAAGCCTATATGGTTCAATCAAGTATTTCAATTTCATTTTTCACACTCGATAAATTTACAAGTGGGGACCTTCACCGTCATTTCAACAGACAAGTGGGGTCTTTTAAACACACATTTTCTAATTTCATGTATATTTTAATTTTAGAGTTTAAATATTGATTATTATAATGAAAAATAGGTAATCGGACCTTTGAAAGGCTTAACACTTAAGTTTTGAGCTAATTTCAGGTTTACAAGTGGGGACCTAAACCGTCTTCCTACCTTATATCTGGGGACATTTGTGTATAAATTAAGAGATTTTGAATTAGTTTCAAAGCCTATATGATTCCATCAAGTATTTCATTTTTCACCCTCGATAAATTTACAAGTGGGGACCTTCACCGTCATTTCAACAGACAAGTGGGGTCTTTTAAACACACATTTTCTAATTTCATGTATATTTTAATTTTATAGTTTAAATATTGATTATTATAGTGAAATTTAGGTAATCGGACCTTTGAAAGGCTTAACACTTAAGTTTTGAGCTGATTTCAGGTTTACAAGTGGGGACCTAAACCGTCTTCCAACCTTATATCTGGGGACATTTGTGTATAAATTATTAGGTTTTAAATTAGTGTCAAAGCCTATATATTTCCATCAGGTATTTCAATTTCATTTTTCACACTCGATAAATTTACAATTGGTGACCTTCACCGTCATTTCAACAGACAAGTGGGGTCTTTTAAACACACATTTTCTAATTTCATGTATATATTAATTTTAGAGTTTAAATATTGATTATTATAATGAAATTTAGGTAATCGGACCTTTGAAAGGCTTAACACTTAAGTTTTGAGCTAATTTCAGGTTTACAAGTGGGGACCTAATCCGTCTTCCTACCTTATATCTGGGGACATTTGTGTATAAATTAAGAGATTTTGAATTAGTTTCAAAGCCTATATGATTCCATCAAGTATTTCATTTTTCACCCTCGATAAATTTACAAGTGGGGACCTTCACTATCATTTCAACTGACAAGTGGGGTCTTTTAAACACACATTTTCAAATTTCATGTATATTATAATTTTATAGTTAAAATATTGATTATCAGAATGAAATTTAAGTAATCAGTCCTATTTCTAGCTTAACACTTAAGTTTTGAGCTAATTTCAGGTTTACAAGTGGGGACCTAAACCATCTTCCTACCTTATATCTGGGGACATTTGTGTATGAACTATTAGATTTTGAATTAGTGTCAAAGCCTATATGGTTCCATCAAGTATTTCAATTTCATTTTTCACACTCGATAAATTTACAAGTGGGGACCTAAACCGTCTTCCTACCTTATATCTGGGGACATTTGTGTATAAATTAAGAGATTTTGAATTAGTTTCAAAGCCTATATGATTCCATCAAGTATTTCATTTTTCACACCCGATACATTTACAAGTGGGGACGTTCACCGTCATTTCAACTGACAAGTGGGGTCTTTTAAACACACATCTTCAAATTTCATGTATATTATAATTTTATAGTTAAAATATTGATTATCAGAATGAAATTTATGTAATCAGTCCTATTTCTAGCTTAACTTTTAAGTTTTGAGCCAATTTCAGGTTTACAAGTGGGGACCTAAACCATCTTCCTACCATATATCTGGGGACATTTGTGTATAAATTTTTAGATTTTGAATTAGTGTCAAAGGCTATATGGTTACATCAAGTATTTCAAGATAATTTTTCACACTCGATAAATTTACAAGTGGGGACCTTGGCTGTCATTTCAACAGACAAGTGGGGTCTTTTATACACACATTTTCTAAATTCATGTATATTATACTTTTGTAATTAAAATGTAGATTATTATGATGAAATTTTAGAAATAGGATTTTTACGGTTCCTTCAAATATTTGAAGATATTTTTTTAAACTAGATAATTTTACAAGTGGGGACCTTCGCTGTCATTTCAACGGACAAGTGGGGTCGTTAATATACATGTTTTCAAAATTCATTTTAATTCACTTTTTTTAATTAAAATATTGATAATTATGATGAAATTTACATTATATGTAACGTTAGTCCCATTTTAAAATGTGGGGAACTTGGCCATCTTTTTAATGTACATCTGGGGACATACAGTTTTTTAAATCGAGTTAATGTTTTAAACGAAGTTAATTTAATGACGCCTAAAGAATTAGGAAAAGTAGTTTTCGTACGTCAAGTGTAATTAAATTATGAAAAAATCACCGTTCGGTCTGTGAGATACAAGATTTTATATTGTTATCGCTGAATAATGTATATTTTGTATTTCTAAAGTAGCGACATCTATCTGTGCTTATTTTAATGAAAACCCATTTTTGAGCCCCCACATGTACGCCGAAGAGACCATATGGTCCTCATTTCGTACAACTGGGTACCCGGGTGTGTGAAAACCTCTGGCGACATCTCTCGGATATGTGTTAATTTCCATGGTCCCCACTTGTAATGTGAAAAGACCAAGTACCTTACAAGTGGGGACTTTTTTAAAAAAATTAATTTGGGCTCTAATTAGTCTAATTATATCATTTATCTAATTACTTACATGTGAGGACTTTAAAATGTCCCCACATGTAAGTCGGGTCCCCACTATGTGGGTGAAAAGATTGTCAGAATCCCCACATGTCAATCGTATACAGACGCACCCACACACACACACACCCACACAGACACACACCCACCCCGACAGACACACACACACACACGATCGTTACAGAACCTCTCCGTGACATACGTCACTCGGAGAGGTAAAAAGTAATGGTTTTCTTTATCCATAAACAATTATGGAGTTTAAAACCCTGAATACCACTACACAAGAACAAACTGTAGGTATGACAAACAAAGGTTGTGTAAAAGTGAACATTTGCACAGAACTAATTTATGCTCGAACAAATTGATCTAAACGTTAATGAAGATTAGAGTAATTATAGACCGAGTAGCGCCGATTGGTGAAATTCGACGTCACAGATCAAAGGTTTCATCTACGGCGGTGCACGCATTTTGTTTCGCGTGTACGTGAATAGATGGCGTTATACACTCCCTCCATCAGTTCGGAACTGCAGAACTGATTTGAAACGAACCAACAAGTGGTAAACCGGAACTGTCCGCGAGATTTAAACGTGTTAAAAACCGTTTGTGACATCATTGTATTTTGTTATTGAGATAATAAAGCTTGATTGCGATAAAATTGTGTCATTTGTTCAAAACAAAGCCATGGTAGGTGTAAAGCAACGAAAGTGTGCTGTATTGCATTGCAGCAACAGAACGGATTCAGGGATACGAATGTATCGGATACCAAGAACCCCCGATATCAATAGGAAGTGGCTTTTGTTTCTTGGTCGGCCAACCGGTAAACCATTGACTAACCTCAGTGTTTGTAAGGTACGAATAGAAGTACAGCAATAATTCTCAAATATTTATTAAATATCCTTCATGTGACAATAATTTATTATTATTACTATAATGGCGTTTATAACAATAGGATCATTTTGCAACCACCGCCTTTGGTGTGAAAGGACAGAAGTTACCGTTGGCCATTCCTACAATTGCTTCCCGATTCCAGCGACGTACATCTGTGATCGCTTCTCACAGCAATACACTCTCCTGTATAACGGTAAGACACATGTTACTATTATTGTCGCGACGCACTATTCGATAGGCTCAAATTAGCAGCTCTTTCTGCAATCATAGCAAGATGTCCCAATTACATCCACCCAGCCTCATAGTCGTACAGTCGATTCGATGTAATACTAGTTGCCTAAATAGGTATCACTGTCTAATAATGGTATATCATATTGGTATCCATAGCGTGCCACGAGCGATACACCTATGTGTAACACGACGAATCAAGACAATGATCCTGAAGGTGCCAATGTATCGATCAATATCAGGGATCAAGATGTTGAAACTAACGCTACCCAACAGCTAATCCAAGCCCATGAATCAACGTTAAGTGTTATAATGTGTCAAACATCATCAAATAGTACATTAACTCAAGCGACACAAACACTTCACCCAGATGATTCTATGGCACATAAGCTAACCCAAACCGTAGATGCCACACACAACACACGCAATGACAGCGATGAGGTGCTTGTATCGCATTTAACTATTCAGCGGTTATCGAACGAGAATAAGGAACTCGTAAAGACAATTTAACGCCTTAACGACAAACTAGCTTGGGAGAGGCTTTTCACTGAAAATCAGATTAAACGTGTAGTGGACATCACACGTAATTGCCAGTGGTCAGCTCAAACCAAGTGTGAATACTTGTCTTTACTTCATAATGTTGGCAACAAAGGTTATCAGTATCTTAGACACCGTGGATTCCCATTACCCGCAATTAGAACATTGCAAAAGTCCATTGAAGTGTTCCAGGCACCTCCTGGAATTCAAGACGATGCACTGAATATCCTTAAAACCCATGTAATAAGACTAACAGACATGCAACGGAAAGTGGTCATACTGGTGGACGAGATCCAGATTAGGCAAGCGATTGAATACGATGCTGGGCTGAAACAAGTAATTGGTAACGCAACTCTTCCAGGAGACAACAAGGCTACCCATGCTGCTGTGATAATGGTACGCTCCGCTAGTCAAAAGTGGAAATATATTTTGGTGTACCACCTAACAGGAAACAGTGTCAATGGACGAGATCAAACACAATTAATCACAGACTGTATCAAAGCTCTTGACAATATTGGCCTGCAAGTGGTTTCACTAGTGAGTGACATGGGTCCCAACAACCTTAGAAGTTTAAATCTTATGGGGATCAAGGTTTATGCACATGAGAGACGAAACACATTTCCTCACCCGTGCAAACCAAGTAAAGACATTTATATGATGGCTGATCCACCCCATGTGTTCAAGAATATTAGAACAGCGCTCTTGAACAACACCATGAAAATACCACCCGATATTGTAGCTCAATATGACCTTCCAAGTGACACCGTTGATGTGAAATACATAAGGGAACTTGTGAACCTGCAATCAACGTCTGAATTAAAATTGGCACCAAAACTGACCGCGACACATGTAAATCCATCGCATTACCAAAAAATGAGGGTTCCACTTGCGCAAGACGTCATAAGTAGCTCCACAGCTGCGGCCTTGGAAACACTTGTGCAGGTAAATACGCTTGACCAAGCTGCGAAGACAACTGCTTGGTTCTGCCGTTTGATGTGCAATTGGTTTGCAATCATGCGAGGTTGTTGAAAGAGCAAGGCCTTAAATGTAGAGAGAAGACGTCTGCTACAAGAAGTAATGTCCATCATTGAACGCATACAAATCGGGCGTTCTTGGAAACCGTGTCAGACAGGGTTAATAATGTCAACAACATCAATACTTCACTTAGACGAGTACCTAAGACAGGATGGATTTACATATATCATGCCAGGACGATTCAATCAAAACGCCTTAGAGAGTTTGTTCGGTCGTATACGTGACAGAGGAAATAGATACCCTACAGCAAAGGCATTTAGACAGCGATTACGAATATTGCTTATTAAACAACTGCAGGAATATATCTCACCAGACATTTTGACTACCATAGTAAAACCACCAGTGTCTCGTAGACATTGCAACCTTCATGAGCCTTTGGAACGTGATAGTGTCACAGTACCCTCTGACAATAATGTGAGTTGTAATGCAACGGATACCATGTTTGCCTGCAATGTCGTTGAAGAACTACATCCTGTCCTGCATATGCCTGATACAGAACGCATTCCAGATGCTCAGCGTGAATTACTGGAAGTCTTTGAAAGATACCAAGAGGCGGATGACTCGCATCAATTACCTGATCCCGATAACGCATCCCTCCAAGTAGACGTCATGGAAGGTGATATATCGCCTGAGGATGAATGTTACTTAAGTAGATCATATGATATGTATGCGTGTAATGGTCCTGATAGCCTGGGATTTATTGTTGACACTCTAGGGCTTACTAGCACTAACCCAATAGATATACCTGTAACATTAGACAGTATGTCAGTCTACTATCTAGCAGGCTACATTTGCTTTTCACTTGAAAACAAGGTGTGTTGTCAATGTTTCGATAGCATTTGCGACCCCCAATCTAACCATACCCTGCATCCTGATGCAATTCACGCTGGAAACAAAGCTTTCGGAAACCTCAAACAGCCATCAACGTTATTCCTCAAGTTTATTACGTCCTGCGAAGAATGTTTGAGGGAGAAACATTTAGATAACCTAGATACAGTAACCGATCCTTTTAATGTATTTTCCAAGTCAGTTCATGAATGTACAGACAGGTACAGACACATCTTTCGCGAGTGTTGCAATGTAAGATCGAAGGCAATAGTGAAATATGTACGTACCCGTGTTCATATACGAGCGAAGCATGTAACCAAAACGCTCAAAGGTGTACCTATTCTTCACTACACGAATAAATAGTATATACATAAACACATTGTTGGTGTACTCAGTTAATGGATAAAATACCTTTACATATATATACATACCTTCATGTTACCTACCATTGCCGCCTATATTACCCGTTGTCTTGCCTTAGCTTAGACGTTAACGTACTTTTTCCTATTACATGAAACAAAAGCAGACGACATATGGATTGTGGGATTTAGATAGTTTCAAATCAGTTCTGCAGTTCCGAACTGATGGAGGGAGTGTATAACGCCATCTATTCACGTACACGCGAAACAAAATGCGTGCACCGCCGTAGATGAAACCTTTGATCTGTGACGTCGAATTTCACCAATCGGCGCTACTCGGTCTATAATTACTCTAATGAAGATAGGCTTCTTCACATGAGTAAGTGGAATAACGATTTCGAAATCTTTATTCGGTTAAGATATGCCTATCCACTCCGACCACTACTGAGTGTATTCTTAGATTCTTATCACTATTTAAAAGACCCATGCAAAATTTTACTCCAAAGAGATCGCCTGTTTCTAAGAAAACATAAAAATCAAAGGGGTAAAGCCTGGTTTTCACCGGACAAATTTGACGGAACCGGTAAATTCAGCATAATTTTGCCGATAATTCCTCATAAAAACGGCAGCGAACCGTTTTCACTGAAATATTTGGTATTTTTAGAAATTTAACTCGACAACACAAACATCTTCAATAAAAAAGTTGCGTCATAAAAAACCAACGTCTAACCAAAACCAAGTCTATGACGTGACGCATTCGTCGATTCCTATTGAACACCGCTTTCGTTTCCGTGCTTGCCGCCCAGGAAACGCAGCAAGTTACCTCTGAAGAAAAACAGTACGGCACGTAGTTTTTCCTGCGTTTTGGGCCAGTGAAACCCAGGCTTAACCCGAGATCTGGGAGCGCTCTTGTAAGAGGAGATACTGTACGAGGAGGATGACACTGAGCTAAGAGATAGAAGGGTATGGCGTTAGCCATTACTCTATCGGGAAATATTTTCTTTAAAGACCGGTTTGTTGGGTTGGCAACGAGAATACAGCAGGTAGCTAGAATGAGAGATCACTTTCATACGGAAAGGGCACTATATATAAAGGCTGGTTTGCTATTTTTAGATGTGAGTGTTATTAGGAGTGTGAAAGATAAACTGGCTTATTTTATTTATTTATTTATTTATTTATTTATTTGGCACATGAAGTCAATAATGACTTGTGGATACCGCCTTGTAATTAATTACCGCCTGGTTAGGACAGCCATGTGGTTGTAGCGGGTTATTTGGATGAGATAAATCGTAACGAAGTCATTTAAGTATAATTAACTTTGGTAATTAATGATTAAAGGTGTGTAAAGGCACTTGCATTAGACGATGATGAAACTTAATCGGTATTAAGCGAATTCTCTACTGAATTGATGTTTAAATTAGAATATTAATACGCCGAGAATGATTAAAGTTAATTGTAAAACTATTTTAATGGTCATTGTTGTCAATTTATGCGCTACGTGGATCGGTACAACTAGCAAAACGATTTGGTATTTAAAAACAATTATCTTAAGCAGTTAGTTAGCTTTAATTAGAAAAAATCTTAGATACTCTTAAAAAACACAATTTTATGTGGAGATATTAACATCGATATCTTAAACTGCGATCTCAATAATGACGTAAGTTTATACCTCGAGTTGCTTAACGCTCACCAATTTACCTCCTGGATCGACAAACCTACGAGAGTTACAAACTTTACGAAAACTTGTCTAGATCAATTTTTAGTTAAATCTACATTAAAAATAGCCAAAAATTCTTATATCCTTAAAAACTCAACTACTGACCACTTCCCTATTATCTTAGAACTATTAAGCGTTAAAACTAAAAAAGAATATCTCCCACCAAATAACTTTACCAAAATTAATTATAACAAATTAAATTGTCTCTTATCATTTGAATCCTGGGTGGGGGGTCTATTCGAGTGATAACGTTGATATCGCGACATGCTCGTTTATTAATTCCCTTAACTTTTACTCTAATTTATGTGAAGAAAATGGCCCCCGCCCAGGCTCAAAACTAAATACTAAAAAATTAAAACCGTGGATTACAAATGGCTTATTAAAAAGTATGAAAACACGGGAGCATTTATATCTTAAAGACCCATTTAATGCTAACTTAAAACAAAAATACGTACGTCATAGAAATAAGTTAAATTTTTTAATAAGAGAAACTAAAAATAGATTTTATGAAGCTAGAATTAAAAGTGCGAGTACAGACTCGGCTAAAATGTGGTCAGTTATAAACGAAATCATAAACCCTAATAATATATCTAAAAATGATCCGGAACAGATTGAGTTAGATGGCATTAGCATCAAAGATAAAACAAAAATAGCTGAAGAATTTAATAAATACTTTTCAGAGATTGGTCCTAACTTAGCTAGCGCAATCCAAAGATCTAAAGATCTGCCCTCCTTGACCAATCAAAACTCGGAACTTATTCGTGAAACTGTTAATAGCAAAAATTTCTTTTTGAAGCCAGTTAGTCCCTGTGACATTCTTTATATTATTCATAGTTTAGAAAATAGCCAATCATGTAGTACTGACAAAATTAGTTCATTCTCGCTGAAAAAGATCTCTCATCACATTGCTAACTTAAGCTTGGAGAAAGGAATCTTCCCAAACCTCTGAAAGTGCGCATCTATAACCCCTATACACAAAGGTGAAGAAACAACCAAAATTTTAAATTACAGGCCGATTTCAATCTTACCGAGTCTTGCAAAAATTTTACAAAAATGTGTTAAATTTCAACTTGACGGGTTTTTAACAAAGTTTAACTTAATATCCAATCCCAATTCGGATTTCATAAAGGCAGATCAACGGAAGATGCACTTTACTCATTTAGTAAATTCATTATAAATAACTTAGATAAAAATAAAAACCCTTGGCGGTCTTCCTCGATTTAGCAAAGGCATTCGACACTGTAAGTCACCCAATCTTACAGAAAAAACTTCAAAACATAGGTTTAAGAGGTCTTCCACTAAAATGGTGCGAAAGTTACTTTAGTAACAGACAGGCCGCGGTCAAATTAGAAGGGATAATTAGTAAATTTAAGAACTATTCATACGGGATTCCCCAAGGCACGATATTAGGCCCCGTTTTATTCCTAATTTATATTAATGGGTTACTCGATAACGATATAAGCGATCATATCGTTGCTTTTGCAGACGATACGGTGCTAATTTTTACAGGAGACACATGGCATGAAGTGTTCTCTAAATCAAGTCGTGGCTTAACATTAACTAAGATATGGCTGGACGTGAATTTACTAAATTTAAATGCGAAGAAAACTAACTACATAACTTTCTCCCTCACGAAAGTGGATTTGCCCCTATTAACATTAAAGTTGCACGAAAATATCTCCTGCTGCTTGGGGACTGCTTCATGCCCTTGTGCTCCCTTGACTAAGGTGGACGACACTAAATACTTAGGAGTTATGGTAGACCAACATTTAAAGTGGAATAAGCACACGGCTTATCTGGCTAAAAAACTTATACTCTCTATATACTCTGTTCAACTTGAGTAAACTAAAGCCCATACTCGGAACCTTAAAAATGCGTACCCTTTACTATAGATTATGTGAATCCCTCCTGACGTATGGTTTACTCTGCTGGGGAATTGCTCAAGAAACAAACCTCAAAGTTATAAAACGTCTTCAAAACAGAATAATAAAACTATGTCTCGTTCGCCCCTGGCGCTACCCAACCTCCCTGATTTACAAAGAATTTGATTTACTGCCACTTGAAAAATTATTCCAGCGAATTATTCTATTAAATTATTTTAAAACACCAAAATTAACTCAAAATCCCTATTACACCACCAGATTCCAGAGTGCTCAAAAAGTCCTGATCCCACATAGTTATAAATCAATTACAGATAGAAACGCCGATATTCTTGGACCAAAGTTATACAACAACCCAAGTTCCGATATAAGAACAATCACAAATTATAATTTATTCCGTCTTAAACTCACGAGATATCATTGATTGCATAGTTCCCGATGTCTGTACCTGACCTTAACTTATGGTTATTTTATTGCAATATATTAATTTGCTAAATATTATACTCATAGAAATACTAATTTAATTGTCGTTAATTACATATTTCAATTATATAAACCAAAATAGTGTTAATTACAACCCCGCCCAACCTCAAGCTTAGCTTACATGGGTGGGGATCATGTTCACTTACGTAAAATTGTAACATTCTATTGTTATTTAATGTGGACACACTTAAAATAAAAAAAAAAGCTGTCAAGATAGTTTTTTAAAAGTGTTAAATAAAATAGGCGAGTTAAATAATAAAAACTATAGTCCTTTTTAATCTAATAAATAGAGGAAATAAAAATCATAACTTCGTTTCTGATTGCAAATAAGCGAGTATACGTTGTAATTGGATCCGCTAGAGGCTCACAGATGGCGCTGTCACGTTTTGATAAACGTCCTTGACGAAAACAATGTGTTTCGCAGTAAGCTCGTTTGAATTGTAACTCTGTCTATCTAGGGTACGATAAACGTCGAGCCTCTCAATGGCTGCGGATTTTCTTCTCATTTACTGTGAACCTATCGCCTTATATACCCTTTTACAAAAGTTGTTAAAGAGGCATACGCTAGAATTCAAACATCAATAATAACTTTATTTAAAATGATTTTAGGAAACACGTTTCTTAAAACGTCTTAACTAATATTTAGGTAAATTGCTGGCGAAAAAATAATAAAAATTAGTTATATTTAATCAATTATTTAAGAAAAACGTCTCGACTCGGAGAGGTTTTAATTGGTTCCCAACTTGTTTATCCTAACGAAAGGAGTAGAAGCCAAAAATTGCTTTCTGCGAACACGTTAGCTCCGATTTGCCTGCTGCGTTCGCGGTGACAGACACACTGATAGACACGTCCAGTGTAATACCTCTCCGTGACGTCAGCGTCACTCGGGGAGGTAAAAAGAGAAGTCAGGCTATCACAACTTTAAACCATCTCTTAGTTATTTCACCAGAATTCTGATGTCACAAATTCACATGTTAGATTGGTAAGTTGAGCCCAACCATTCTTACAAGCCAATATTGAAGTTGAAGAATTGTTCATCGATTTGCTTGGTACTCTCTTTAAAAAATGGCTGTTGCCTTTTGATATTTACGTCCTTCGCGTTTTTCTTGTCAAAGTTGTCAAGAAAGTGAATAGACACTCTCTTAAAGAAACTGTTGTGTTTGTATGTCGAATTAATCAGACAGGTTTGCTAACACTTAACAACATTTATTTGTACTAAAATCCATACGTATTTATTCGAGATAACATTAGCATGCGACTCATCCTTGAGCCAGTCGAAGAGTGTTTTTCTTTTTCCTCTCTCTCCCTTTCTTTCTCCCTCCTCCTTCCTACTCCCTTCCTTGCTTATCGCGCCATCTATTTATCCAGATGCATACTAATAATTTGTTACTACATTATCGAGGATCGATTGATATGCAATAGTAGAGTTATTCGCGAAAGCGGGCTGGTTTCTGACGTTGACGCTGTGGACGTGTTCCTTGCGTCTTAGGAGTAGCAAGCGGTGCGTTGAGCTTGTGTCGCCTGCTGCGGTCGCTGCGTCTATGTGGATTGGACCAGGTGAAAGGACTTCCTGTGGAGTTGCTGCTTCAGTTGTGGCAACGTGCGGTTCAAGTGTAACTGCTCGTGGTTTTGCCACGGCTGCCTATGTAGGTGCTGCAGCGAGTTCAGGAAATATCGGCATTCTGGGTAGTAAGACTAGTCTCGAATTTGAGATGTCTTGCGTTTCCGTCGGCGTTGTTCAGTGTCGGTAGCTGAGCTATTGCCTGGATCTGGTGCTCGTCGGCGAAGTTGATTATGGTGTCTCCTTATGGTTCCGTGGGCCGTGTTGACCTCGCACATGGTTTGACCAAGTAACTTCGTAATTGTTCCTTTTAAAAATTTGGGGCCTCTACCGAAATTTCTGGCATGTACAGGATCGGATAGTTTGAAATTCTTGTTTTCAGAATCTGCAGATTGTGAAACGTCTGGAGTCTCCATTCCTTTTGTGGAACTTCTTCCTTGGGTTAAATATGTTTAATCGCGACATTATCTGGCGTCCCATCATGAGCTCCGCTGGTGATTTCCCCGATATGTTAGGAGTTCTCCTATGGTTTAATAGGATACGGGCTAGTCTAGTTTCCAAAGTTCCCGCCTTGAAAGTGATTAACCCTTCGTGTAAGGTATCGATTGCTTGTTGACTGATCTTCTTTAGCGAGTCTTTAACAGTACAGACGGTGCGCTCTGCCTGTCCGTTGCTTGCTGGGTGATATGGAGCTGTTCGTAAATGGTTGATGCCATTCTGCGCCGTGAATGTATTGAAATCTTCGCTTGTGAAGCAAGTGCCATTATCGTGTACAATGGTCGGAATTATCCCGAATCTTGCGATGTGTCGTCGCAAGCTTCTGATGACCGCTTCTGTCGACGTGGTTGCTGTAATGTCCAATTCAGTCCACTTACTGTATGCATCGACAGCGACTAAAATGTATTTGTTTTCAATTGGACCTGCGAAGTCAAGATGAACTCTTTCCCAAGGTCCTGCGGGTTTCTTCCACTCGTGAAATTTTGCCTTCGGCATTGGTGCCGCATTTTGGCATACGCTACATAATTGAACTTTTTGCTCAATATCCGTATTTATTGTCTACGATTCTCTGATGGGAGCTGTGTAATTCTTCCAATAATTCGTTTTGACAGGCCGTAGGGATGACGATCCTGTTTCCTCTGAGTATTATGTTATCGACGTTTGAGAGCTCTAATCGTGCGCGGTGATATGGTTCTAGATCAAGCGGTACTTTTCCGTGTGGCCATCCTTTTCGCATGTAATTCGCTACTAACTTGAGAATCGGATCTTGTTGACTGCAGATCTCAAGCTTTTTAACCGAGAGAGGGCCATCATTTATTTCTTGTAGAAGAAGTACGTATTCTGATGGAACGGGTGTTACAGTAGCTTGTATTTTTAATGGCAACCTACTTAACGCATCTGCGTTTCCATTAAGTGAGCCTTTGCGGAACTTGATTGTGTACGTGTATGAGGAGAGTACGAGCGCCCAGCGCTGTATCCTGGCCGCTGCCATTGGAGGGATTTGGGTCTTTTCCAGAAATAACGTAACCAAAGGTTGATGGTCCGTGTGTAACGTAAACTTTTTTTCGTATAAATAATCCCGGAACTTGGTTACGCCGAATATTATTCCAAGAGCCTCCTTCTCAATTTGCGAGTAATTTCGCTTGGCAGTAGTCAAACTCCTGGATGCAAAAGCGATTGGTTGATCTCTTCCATCTTCATTGACATGGGATATCACAGCGCCTAAACCTACTGGTGAAGCGTCCGTTTCAAGATGTACCTCGCGTGATATGTCGTAGTGTACGATTAAATTTGATTGGAGAATGGAGGTCTTTGTGTCTTGGAATGCTTGTTTATGCGTCGCAGACCATGCCCACGTCGTTTCCTTATGTTGTATTTGTATTTGTATTTGTATTTCTTTATTTCAACCTTTATACATTTCGATTTGACATTGATTATAGTAGGAAGATTTTCGCCGTCCACATAAGTATAACTTGTGCGTGGACGACGAGGTAACAATTTAAAATTTTCCTGCGAGCAGTAGCAAAGGATGCATACAATAAATAAACATATATACATATATATATACACACATATACACATATATGTATATATATACCCACATACATACATACACATTTTTTTTTCTTTTTTTTATATTTTCATAAGAAGTTCTAAATTGTCTTTACTTTCAAGCCAGTTTTTGATTTTTCTTTTAAAGAGATTGATATCAATTATAGATTTAATTTTAATATCTAGATCATTGAACAATTTTATAGCAACATATGACGCGTGATTTTGTCCCAGAGTTGTATGTTTTTTTGGTAAGTTTAAATTATTTGAAGCTATAAATCTTGTATTTCGATTATGTCTGAGAGGTTGGTGATATAAGTATTTAAAGCCATATACAAGAGCTGCATAAGCATATAATTGAGAAAGTGTCATAGTTTTGTATTCTTTATACAGTAATTTTGTCGGATAGCCAAATGGTTTATGTAGGGATAAACGTAAAATTTTATTTAACAAGACAATAAGCGGGCGTAAGATATAATAGTGTGTGTTTCCCCAGGCAATTATACCATAGTTAATGACTGATTTCAATAACGCGAAGTATACCATACATAGTGCTTCAAACTGTAAGAATTTACTCAAAGTTAGGATAGTATACAATATATATATCGTAATGTTCTCGTCAATGATTTTACATGAATGTCCCACTTGAGATGTTGATCTATATATAATCCAAGATATTAAGTTGATGTAACTCTTTCATATTGTGTGCATGAGTTTGCACACAATGAGTATTGACCATTACAACGGTTGTTTTTTAGCATTAGATCAGGAGGTAATATATATTTTCTGATTGAAAAGGTCATAAATTTTGTTTTTGATATATTTAGGCTTAGTAGGTTTGCATCTAGTATTGAGTTAGCATGGTCCCGACACGGAAACATTCTCAACTATTTCAGTTTTCAATAAACATTGAACTTTTGGAAAATATTTGAATGTTATATAAAATTAAGAGGGTATGCAATATTGCACGTCGCACTCAAGAATGGTCTTAGATGCCTTCGAAAATCTATGCAACTTTGGTTTTGTTCTATCAGAGGTGGTCTCGACTCGGACACATTCTAAACTATTTCAGTTTTCAATGAACATTAAACTTTTGCAAAATATTTAAATGTTACATACTTATAGAGCTGAACAAAACTCGTTCAAGCTTAGTTTACACTTGACCGAAAACAGGACGGAAACACTGCGTAAGTAACTCTGCGGTATAACATCTTCCGCAGAACGCGACCAAAAAGCTTTCGGTCGGAAAGAATTGGTGTCCTATTTTTGACTTAGAGGCCGACGTAAAATTATTTTCATAACCAATCAAAATTCGTTTCGGGATGAAGCTTCTGTTGACCTCATAATAGGGGAGTTTTTTAATTCTGCTTTGAGTTTTTTTCAATTCGCCAGTCACCATTACAACCTGTGCAGGTTATAAACTTGTAACGTCAAAAGCGGAGATAAAAATGTAAGCAACTAAACATGTGTTTTCTCATCCCATGGTTCCACCTATTACTACCATATAATCAGCTTAAATCAAATAGGAGTGAAATATAACTCGACATATATAGTATTTACCTCCTATGCAGTAGGAATTTCAAACTTAGGCTCTATTTTATGTGTATTTGGTGAATAGGTCTCGGAAATGGAAGGCGTAGTGCTTGATTTGTAACTACTCGAAGAGGGAACGCATTATTACCCACTCACCGTAAATATCGCGTACAAGCTCGCAAGAGTTCTCCCAGACTTTTTGCATGAAATATTAAATATTTTTGCTGTTACGCTATTGGTTTAGTGACGTCTGCTAGGACGAACATCTTACTACCTTACACTTACCTCTCTCCGCCTGTGAGAATTCAACAAATCCCGTAGGGGTAAGAGGTTCGGTTCAGCAGACGCTACTAAACCATATATAATTAAATGGAAATTATTATTTAATAAGACATGATTATTTCACAAGTTGGGAAAACCAAAATATTACCTCTCCGAGTCGAGGAGGACTGCTTACAAACTTATTTACCCAAATATGGAAATGTTTCTTTTATAATGAAAAAATACTGAAGTTAATTTTATGAAATGTTAAAGAAGTATACAAAGCATAGCGAATATACTGTAAACAGACGACTTTTTGCATCCAAGAAGGATATACTTGTACACGTTTAAATCATCCGATGGGGAAAAAACGGGAAATGAAGAGATAAAACGTTGGAGGAGATTACCTTTACGTGTTTGTAAAGGCCCCATTTTCTACTCCTCAACTGTATACTCTCTTTGTTCAAAGCCATATTCACAACAGGGTTGCCGTGTAAACACTATCCTTTCGTTTCACCTCAACGATTTTCTTAGTTTGTCAACATGACTGTTAACGTTACATAACACCAAAGCTCATTTGTGGCTACACGCACTGAAAGTAAATGCGCACCATATAAAGCACGAGAACACGAAGCTATAATCCGATTACGATCAGACCTTTCACTGATCTGCGTTCAGCAGAACTCACCAAAAAACAGCGGATTTTGGAAAACGTTTACCAGTGAGCTCTGTCGTCAAAGCTTTGCTGAACGCTTTTCTCCGGTCATCGGTGTTGTAAAAATGACGCTAGCGCAATAAAGCGTGCAAAGTACCAAGGATTAACAAAACTTGTGTGATAACATATTTATAGAGATAGATAAGAACAACTTTCATAATTAAAATTAGAAAGACTAACATGTCTCTTAAAATTCTCGTGTGATCAACTGGTTTCACGCCAATTAAATAGGTATAGTCCCATCAGAATGAGCTATTTGTAATAATGCCTCCATGTTTTTTTCGCCAAGCTTAAAACTACGCGTGTTACGTCACGTTATCTAAAAACCCGACTATTTTCTTTGGTGACCGAGCTGGCTCAGCGCTCAGCACCGTGACGTCAAAATTCAAAAACAAAATCCCGTTCTGTAGGACACTGCTAACAGCGCTGAGTTCTGCAGAACGCGGCCCACATTACCACCATGATGCTTTCTTCAATTATAAAATCTAAGCCTGATTATTTAAAAGTGTATTTCACTTTCGGCTCACTCTGAACCGTTAATGTCCTTTTGAAGGAATTTCGATCCGAATCTTTTCATTCGGAGTTAATTTCTCCAAATGAAAATGAAACGTATTTTATAAGAATCTTATAATAATCATACGGCGATAACCTCTCCGAATCATTCGGCGGCCGAAAGAGACAACCGAATCGAGCATTCGGAGTTTTTACCCCCATAAATCTTAGATTCGCGGAACTTTCGCCAGAGTTTTCTAGTTTTTTTCCCTTACCTCTTTGTTGGCACCTTGGCTGCCGTTCATATTTTTATTTAGCATGGCTGCTTTGTTTTTTCCACTCGAGCTTAATCGCTTGCGATTTAAACATGGTAATCGCCTTGCCCGTCGCGACTTACGAGTTCCAAGGGTTTTTCTAGACATAACCCTTCTAGTGAGGGCTTCTAACACCACCATCTACTGGTCTTTCGTCTATACCACATAGACACCAATCTGTAACATTGTCTTCTACTCCATCATCGTTAGGGTTACGAGAAACGTCTAGCCTCCCAATGGCAGGGCTTCCACCAAAGGTTCACGCAATTGCGTATTTTCTTATTCCTTAACGTGAATCAGTCGCCTTATACACCCTAAATTTACAAAAGTTCTGAAATAGGTGTTCGCTAGAAGTCAAACGTTAAACACAGCTATATTTAAAATGATTTTAGGAATTAAGTTTCTTAAATCGACTTAACTATATTTATTGTAAAATACTGACGATTAAAATAGTTAATATCAGTTATATTTATTTAATTACTTAAGATAAACTTCTATCTTTGAAGTGAAACAAGTGAGAGTTTATATAGAATGAGTAATGATGATTGCATCTGAATTTAAATTCTATACGCATATCAAAGTTAATATAGAACGAGTAATGAAGATTGCATCAGAATCGAACACTATAAGCGTAGTAGGATGAAAAATCTCTCACAAAACGATAACAATTTTTTTTGCAGAGTTCTAAATGAAAATATTTTAAATATACAGGGTGTTTCTGGAAAGTCTGGCACAAATTAACAGGCATGTTCCTTGGGTCAAAAGGAGACCAAAAGGTCCTATGACGTTTTGGGGTAAAGCGCTCCGTTGCGACGTTATGGGCTCTCAAAAGTAATCCGAAAAACAAGGAGATTTTGCAGAATTATAGGACTAGAATTATGGTTTTGACCCAATTGTTTTCGATTATTGAGCAAAAGGCAATGATCGAAATAAGTTCAAACCTAGTGGAAGACCGTGAACGTGTTAAACGGCCAAAAGCGTTAATCCCTTTGTTTTTATTAATGATTGCAATTAAAGGTAAGGAAAGTAGCTCAGATATCGGTTACTTAGTTGTTTGTTCAGATGTACTGGTAACTGACCAGTCATTTATTCTTTATTTCAATTAGACACATTACTTTTACATCAATTCGAATGAACCCCTTAACCTTTACAATAATTCGTATCAACCCCTTAAGTTTTACAATAATTTGAATGAACCCCTTAAGTTTTACAACAATTCGAATGAACCCCTTAAATTTTACAATAAATCGAATCGAACCCATTAATTTTACAATAATTTGAATCGAACCCATTAATTTTACAATAATTCGAATAGAACCCATTACATTTACAATAATTCGAATTGAACCCATTACATTTACAATAATTCGAATCGAACCCATTACATTTACAATAATTCGAATCGAACCCATTACATTTACAATAATTCTTATTGAACCCATTACATTTACAATAATTCTTATTGAACCCATTACATTTACAATAATTCTTATTGAACCCATTACATTTACAATAATTCGAATTGAACCCATTACATTTACAATAATTCGAATGAACCCCATTACTTTTACAATAATTCGAATCGAACCCCATTACTTTTACAATAATTCGAATGAAACCCAATTACATTGTTCTACAAAATTTTTTCAAAATGCGCACCATCAACGTTTAAGCAAACTTGCGCGCGTACGCCATGAAGCACGTTAAGATACACACATTTAAGCCATCTGTAAAAAACCTACAACTTCTGACGTTGAAAACTACCCTAATGTTTAGACCAACACAGCAGGGGGGAAATTCGAATTATTGTAAACGTAATGGGTTCAATTCGAATTATTGTAAATGTAATGGGTTCAATTCGAATAATTGTAAATGTAATGGGTTCGATTCAAATTATTGTAAAATTAATGGGTTCGATTCGATTTATTGTAACATTTAAGGGGTTCATTCGAATTATTGTAAAGGTTAAGGGATTGTAAAAGTAATGGGGTTCATTCAAATTATGGTAAAAATAATGTGTCTAATTGAAATAAAGAATAAAAGACTGGTCAGTTACCAGTACATCTGAACAAACAAGTAACCGATATCTGAGCTACTTTCCTTACCTTTAATTGCAATCATTAATAAAAACAAAGGGATTAACGCTTTTGGCCGTTTAACACGTTCACGGTCTTCCACTAGGTTTGAACTTATTTCGATCATTGCCTTGTGCTCAATAATCGAAAACAATTGGGTCAAAACCGCAATACTAGTGCTATAATTCTGCAAAATCTTGTTTTTCGGCCTACTTTTGAGAGCCCATAACGTCGCAACGGAGCGCTTTACCCCAAAACGTCATAGGACCTTTCGGACTCCTTTTGGCCCAAGGAATATGCCTGTTAATTTGTGCCAGACTTTCCAGAAACACCCTGTATTTCGGCATTACGATTTTTTTAATAGTTTTGTAGCTATAAAGCTGTCTCATCTCAATATTTCAGGAACATCTCTTGATATTAATATTTCAAATTTGGTGTTTACTTTTAAATTGAGCTTTACTACATTTATGTATAGTGTAAACGTAAATATAGAGTATTATATGGATGTTAATACTCTATCTTTCCATACGTGTTGTTACGATTTGGTCTATGAGTTAAGATACCAAAATTGTTCTTCTTTCTTGTAATTTTTTAGGTCTTAACGGTTTAGAGTGAGCCGAATGTTAAATACTCATTTAAATGATAGATATTATGTCCTTTAAAGGAATTATTGTGGTTATGTAGTAAAAGAATTGACAATTTAACCTTTAAAAATACACTTGGCAGTATGTCACCAAATTTGTGATATTTATTTGCGGTTTTTCTCATTGGCTGATTGACCTCTGTTTAAAAAGAAATTTTTTTTATTGAAAATGTTAGCACTCTTCTCAACTCGGAGAGGTTTATTTTGGTTTCCCAAATTGTTTAGATTCTGGGGAAAATTAATTAAGCCCTCTAGCAACGAGGGTAACTATCTAATGCAGAACCATATCTCAATACAGGGAGTTCAGTTCTTACGTGCTATAGCGAAGGCAGTTCTCGCATGCAGTGTGAAACTGCCAGGGTTGGCAAAAATCCGGATTTTTTGATAAAGCCACTGGTATGGTTTTTTGCTGGTTTAAACCGGATTTTATAGGATTTATCCAGCTTTCTTTTAAACTACTCTCTAGTGCTTAATTTTAGCACTTCTAATTACATTTAGTGCGCTAGTTGTCATTTGCTAGGCCGTCTGATAAAGTTGATAAAACTATAGTCATTTCCCTTAGAGATGAGTAGGGCCCCTGATTTAATCGGGATTTTTCAATCCAACCCGACGCGATCGGATCGAAAATTATTTAAAAGGTTTTGCTGGTCGGGTCGGGCAGGGTTATCATACCATCTACCCGGGTAGACATTTTCATTATCTTCAATAGGGCAGGGTCGGCCCGTTTAGGCTTTTTTGTGATCTTCAATAGGGCAGGGTCTGATAAATATTTTTCTAAATGCGCGGTCCGACCCAACAATTTAGCGTTGCGAAAAATTCAACTCAGTCTCACGAGTTTCGGGTGGGGCAGTGAGAGGAGGGCGGGTCAAACTAACCCACAATTAATGGGAATCAACCATTTCGATGAAATAAAGAGGTAAAGGCATGTGGGTCAAACCTTTCCTTCCATCTCACTTTATGGTGCCTATATTATCATTTTTTGGAAAAATCCACTGGATTTTTTCAACGTGGTTTAAACCGGTTTAATCCAGATGGATAAAACCGGACTGGATACCAGCGTGCCAACCCTGGAAACTGCTTATAAAGTCAGACATTGAATTGACTTAAGAACATCCAAAAACGGCAGATGGCGCCCGGAATTTCTGTAACTTTTGTTTATTGGATAAGATCATCTGAAGTGCAATTATATTTACTCATATATATAACATAAGTATTATTTTATACGACAAACAATTAAACGAATCCAAGGTGTAGTATAATCGTTTAATTGTATTCTTAATATTATTGGCATACTTTCAAATAAATAAAGTAAATGTAATCCGGCAAACTTTAAATTGAGTGATTAAAGTTCGACTGTGCAAACATATAAAAAGTATATTTTGCCAATCGTACATTTTTTTAACCAATAAAGCTATGTATTGTTGAAAACCAAAAGAAGCTCAGATTTTAAAATAGGCATTATCTGTTAAATAAAAAACATGTAGGCATATTTTTTCATTGAGTTTTTTTTTGGTTTCATTCACTATCAGCTGTGTTTTCCGCGCTTGTATTACGCATGTTAGTCATTAAACATTCGCGATAAAGCTATTGCATAGTATTTCTGCGAAGCAAAGGGTTAGATTTTCGTAGTTAAATATCTAATAAAGTCATGGCTGAGGGTGTTTCAAGTCAATAAAAATGCCCACAAACTAAGAGCGACGTTTGGAGGCATTTTAACGTGTTTTTAAAAATATCTGAGGTTGGTACCTCTAAGTATAAAGTGGCTCAATGTCGTTACTGCGAAAAGTAAGTATAGCTCATTGAATCGTGTTTTTTAATTGTTCTAAATTATCCTTTTTGATGCTACTAATTAAGCACGTCATATACCCAACGACCGAAATCGAACATTAGTACAAGGAATTTACGATACCATATAGAAAAAAAGCATCCGCAATATCTACTTAATGAATCACAAGCAATAGTAGGTTGTAATTTAGTAATATAGTGTACAAATGCAGGCATTCTATGGCATGAAATATTTAAAGCCTGATTTAAACCGTTACTTGCTGTACCGTTGCAAAACATTTGACTCATTCTGGGTTTTAGTGAACTATCAATCGATCGCGCGGAATAACGCAGTCTTATTGTAAAACTTCACAACCAGGTTGTTACTAGTACTATTTCAATGCTAAAAGACTGTATTCACACTAGGCCACCACACAATGTTCAATGCGCTCAACTGTCTAGGCGAAGCAAGGCGCCTAAACCAGTCTACATCCAATTAACGAGATAGTTTCCGTGAAGGCCAATCTTTAAACTTAGCTACAGACAGACGCCATTTTTATTTGGCAGGGCAGATAAAATGGAAAAATTAAGCGAAAAGACATTCCCTGCGTTGATATTAAGCGAAAAGACATTCGCTGCGTTGATATAAACCACAACCGTACCCACGATAAAACACCTTCTCGAAATTGATTTCCATCTCGTCCTAACGTCCAAATTCTCTTCTGATATGCTTGGATTGCGTCTCTCAACCTAGATCCAACGCAAAAGCTTTACGTTTAATACAATTGCGGGATATAGATAGCCCAGCAACTATTTGACGAACATTTTAATTGTTATTGCAGATTTTGTAAAGGAAGCAATGCCTTTCATTTCAAAACGATGTTCATTTATGATACTAGTACATATCATTGAACCATATTTTGACGAAACAATTGGACTTTCCACATTTGTTAAATCATTGCTTGCACCTATAGAAAAAGTGTCAATCTTATTGTAGCCGTAATGAATATCTATTGAACTACCGAGACTCTTACTTAGCTCCGAATTAATAACCTTGAGAACGTAACCAATATCAGAAGAGAAGTTTGATTGCTCAAGCACCTGAATATGGTTAAGTAAATTTTTTTATAGAGGATGGAAAAATTAGGGTGATGCGCGAATTTATGCATTTAACCTTGGATATCACTATCGAGGAACTATTACCTCCGTACTAGAGTTTCTTCGTCATAACTCTTCCAAAATTTGAAATGTCGCCATTTCTTGCTATTTTGTAGGCGCTTCTTGTTCATCGGTTATGGATCACGCGTAATAATTTTAGCACTGTCAAGTGTAACGTTTTAAGATAACGCGAAATCACTTTCAAATGTACCGCCGTGTACACCGATAACACTTAGTGAGCGGCGCTAGAAGATGTCAAGTCATAATAATCCTCCGTCATGTAAATGAAAATGTTTTGTAGTCATAGATTATTAAGGAGAGTCACGTACCGTTTACAATGTGGAAAGATATGGATCTCACCGCGTGTTTTGAGACGGCTCTGCAAGCACTGATGATTGCAAAATTTTATATACTAAGAAAATTTTGGAAAGGGGCGAGCTTTAGTGTGCCCTCCTTCGCATAACTGGTTTAGAATGGAGTGGTTTATGTATTAATTCCGAAGGAAAAGAATATAAATATCATTGGTACTGAGAAGTTTTCCTTTTTATAGAATCTTTACCTTAACCTTGGTTATGCCTATATAATATTTTTCCAGTCCATGAAAGAAGCGCTACCTACTAAAAGAAACCACATGGGACAAACGTTGTTCCTATGTCTCAAGTAAACGGCATTATTTTATAAATTAGTCCGTGCAAAATAAATTCACTTTATCATATTTTATCGAATATCCGTCTTCTCAGCAAATTGTAACCGTTGAAAAAACTACTAGTGGTGCAAATTTGAAGATTAATTGTCAGGCCACTAACATTTAAAACTATGTCCGTCAAGGTGCTTACATGTTAGTGAACACCGATACGAAATCCCTTCAAAATAATTTCATGGTAAAATGTTTTCGGAAAATGGAATTGTTCTTGAAAAAGCATAGATATGCAATTTTTTGAATAAATTTAGAGGGAATAAATCGATTAACAGTAAAATCAGTTGATAGAAATAAATTGTGATTAAGGATTAAATTAATAATAATAATAATTAAAGAAAAATTGCAATATCTGAACTTCAGTCAATTGATAAACCTCACTCATCTCGTTTGTTTTTCGGCCTTGGTTCAAACCAAGACATTTTTGTATAATATCTGTTACTTCAGTCTTAAGGCGGTAGTTAACTCTTAACAGGCTGAAATGTTTGGTGCCGTTTTTGATTCTTGCCGAACTTTATCTATTTTACCCTAAACTTTTGGATTTCACGCCTATTAAAGTACTTTAATTAAAATTTAAATTAATTTAAGCGTGAAATAGAAAACATTTGGCTTAACCAGGAGCAGATGACAAAGGAGTCTCGGACGCTAGCTTCCATAATGTAGAGGGCAATGGGATCCGCGAACGTCACGGTTATTAACCAAAATCATTATGCCAGTGCCACCTCTCGTAGAAAATTTGAGCTTTATTTTCCAACCAATAGCGTGGCTGCAAAGTCTCGAAAGGAGATCTGGGAAATCGCGTCTGGAGCCTCTCTTTAAAAATACGTATCGTCTGCTTATAATTAGCCTAGGCTTAACGAGTATTAGAGTTAAAAATGGATTTCAACGGTTTTTAATGTTTTTTTAGACTAAACTTGATAATGAAAAGCCCAGCGAGTAACGTGTGTACACTATTAAAAACTAGAATGTGTTTCAGTGCCAATTTTTTCTAAATTTCTTCTTGAATTAAATGATAGCTACAAGAGATTGCGAAAAGAAATCACTCACGATCTTTTAAAACCCCAAAAAAGTAAGAGACAGTGATTTCGTTTCCAACCTCTTGTAGCAGTCAATTAATTCAAAAGAAATACGGAATATTTTGGCCCTAAAACACATATATAACATTGTGTTTCGGCATCTTTTAAAACCTTGCTTTTATCTTTTGAAAACCGGAGCCCAATCATTCCAGTGGGCACAAATTGTTAATTAAGCCTTGGTTTACCTGGGTTTCTCTGCTAGTTTGGACTTAATTTGACTATTTTGTAGGTTTAAAGTCACAAAATGTAGTCTTATCTTTTATCTTAATACCAACGGTTACAGCTGTTTGAATAAAGTAATTATATTGTTTATGTTTATGTCGCGATCGGATAAGACGAACCTCAGTAGCCACCGTTAGTCCGTTCTAACTTCTTACAAAAAAAAATTCCCAGCAGACTTTGGTGCCAGATATAATCCACCAAAAGCATCGTCTGCTGTAATGTCTGATAGCGCCTCTATGGCAAACGATACCGCTACAGCTGTGACGTACGCGGGTCCCATTGTCCTCTATATTGTGGAAGCTAGCGTCCGAGACTCCTTTGTCATCTGCTCCTGGCTTAACCAGTGGCTTGGGTATTTTTAATCTTATTTAAATAGTTTATTAAAAAATTATTTCAGTTTTTATCCAGAAAAATGTATATTTTTGGTTCAATTTCACGTTAATTATACTTAATTAAGTTGAAATTAACGTAGGATTCTGTTTCGACAGTGTTCATTTAGGTTAAAAAAAGAGTTTGAATAAATAATTGACCTTTTTTGTAATGTTTAGAGGAGTTTTTTATTATTCCAACACATTGCGTTCAATTTTTATCATACCCTTGCTAAATTTGGGGTAACGGAAAGAATATCTAATAAATAAGTTAATGAATGATGCTAATCTACAGTTTGGCTTTTATGTCAGTAATTACATCAAATGCGCTAATAATTCATAGCAATTTAATAAAGGGCAATGTGGACTGTGGAAATAGCGTGTAACCGATTGGCGAACAGCGTAACTCTTTGACTCCCACGTGGTTACGTTGGAAAAATCTCTGTTGATGTAAACATGAAAATTATTTGACTAATAAAATGACATAACGACACTGTCCTCCTGGATTAACCAGCACCACTGTTACTTCTATTTATGGATTAAACAATCCACTGTTGGTAACAAATAGTTTAAAAAATGATTACGTAACATCATTAGAATTAAAAATTGTTTTAACGAATGATGATGCGTTGGTTGAGTTTCAGGGATTATATCACACACCTTCAAATTAGTAGAATCTTACTGAGATTAACAAATAAGGAAACCCTGTATACTTCATATGGGAATGTTGAATTTAATGAGCTAACGTAAACAGTGACCACTCGTTTAACTTCCCTAGCGAAAACACATTTAAACTTTTTGTCATCATTCCAGTAGTATTTTGAAGTTTTCTAACTTTTCACAAGCGATAAAGCCAACATTGGAAATTTACCAACGTAACTTGTTAGCACGCACAAACCTAGGCCCTTCTAGTTTGTCAACGAGAACGAAATGAAGAAATAGGTTTAAGCGCGCTATAAGGTTAGGCTGACTTCTGACCCAAAAGTAATTTTTTGATGTACTTTGTTAATTAGTTAAAGTACAATACTTAGGCTTCATTAATTGAAAATCGAAACAGGTAAGTTTCCCATTTAATAAATGCTTGTTAATTTAGAAGTATTCCGAAAACTAACTTCACTATAGTTTTTCCGTATCGCCTATGACAATTGACTTAAAAAACCGAAAATGTTTAATGCTTTTTCTATGGGACGCTAACCCTAAAAGGTGTGACTTTTTTAACATTACGGAAGGGTATCAAGTCATATCTACAAGGGCCTACCGGCCCTGTAGAATTGAAGATTTCAGATGGTTTTTGAAGCGACATTATCCGCATCGCTCAGTGTCTTTAAAAACCACCAAATATACGAGACAAAAAGGTGGTCAATATAAAACGAGGTAGGAGAGTACAGAGGTGTGAATTTGACCCACAATATACGCCAGTGGAGCTGAAATGATTTCAAAAACGATAGTAAGCAACCAAGACTTAACCGCTTGGCTATTATGTGACGCCGCGATCCGGTGACTGCCGCAGCGCATCAGAGAAAACCCAGCTGTTCGCTTTTTTCCTGTCATTAGACGTAGTGCTAGCGTATCCCAACTCTATTTGCGTGTTACATAACAGTCTCTTCAAATAAATTGAGAAAAATGGTGCTAAATATAATAATATACAAAACCTATTACTTTTTTTTCGCTACTATTTTGGCATTTTTAGGTGTTATACTACTTATTTGAAAGGTGGTACTTTCCTTTAACTTTACGCAATACTTATTAGTCTAATTATTACAATATTGTTAACATCTTGGATTTTGCGTTTATGGCATTTACTGATACACTTAAAAAATGTAAATTTCAACAATACTCATATTTTCCAAGCGATAGAACGTTGAACCGCCTTTCTATCAGACAGACAAAAAAGTTTTGGGGTTTATAATGTAATAAGTCTGTTCAGCCGCAATTAGCAAACAAATGTCTATGTAAAACATTTTCTCTCAGTTTGGTTCTCCAATTCTCCATCACGTTTTACTGCTGACGTTTCATTTACTTTTTATGGCTTTGAGTACTCCTTCTAAGTAAAAAACAGCCGATGAAATTGAAATTCCAATCAACAAAATGTAGATTTCAAGAATTATATTTTCCAAAGTCAGAGGTTTAACAGCTTCTTCCTCACGGCCGTGTTTAGGTACGAACATATTGGGTGTTTTGTAATTACATTTAAACCGGGCAAGTTTAATTGCTAAACCATGACGCTCTGCAAAACAAATGTTAAATTGTTGATGATTTCCAGGAAGTACAGGTCACAACCTAGGGTAGGAGTACTCAATTTATAGCTTAGATCGTGATTCAAGTGGCGACAAGAAATATTGAAAGAAATTGGAGAAATAAGAAGTGAAAGAAGTCAGTAAGAAAACAAAGTACGAAGTAGAGATATTTCACTAAAACAACTTAAAAAGTTTGCTAATAATTAAGAAATTTTGAGAATTATATTAAATATGCAAAAAATTCGAAAAGTGCGAAATATGAGAAATATCAGAGGATATGACGAAATAACAAATACCACTAGTGTTTCTAAAAATGGCACAGATAAAGGCGAGGCTGAATTTAGTCCCTTCAGAGCGAGTCCAGTTCCATCAGTTAGAGCCTACCTTGCTGCATCATGTTTTTCTTCGCGAACTAGCCTTAGCCGCGTAGCTCTAGGATTCCTTTATATAGTTCCACTTTTATTCCTCATAGTTTATTTTTTAGGTTTTTTTAATAGTGAATATTATTCTAGAGTCAAGGTCTCCCTATTCCTTTACTGAAGAAACATCGTTGACGAAGCTGTGTTTTATATGTATGTAAGAGCTATTCTACAGTACAGGGTGGAAACTGCGCTGGCGTCCAGTCGAGATACTTCCCCTTACGCATTGGTTTGGGAACCCGGAGATAAAGGCGCCACCTTTTGACTACAGGCGGTATTTCCCATTGGCGGGACTTTCAAATATTTTGTAGGGGCGAGTCTGTTTCATTGGTCTCAATTGATTAGAACATGTCTGACATTACGAGTAGGTGGAAGTCGCAAATAAATGCGAAGCTAAATAACTCTACTTCGAGTCAAGATAAGAAACACCTGAACAATTCTGCCAAGACCACCATGACTTCCAAGACATAGCCTACTGGGAAGTCTGTGACCAAGCCTAACACTCCAGGCCAGAACAAACGGATAGAGTCTGGAGCCACGGCAACTTCTGCCAGCCACAAAGCTACCCCACTTTTCGATCAGGACGCCCTTCTTGCCTTGCTGGGTAAGATGATAAAAACAAAACTGGGTTCCGTGGTAGAGGAATAGGTCTCTGCTATTAAAGATGACATAGAATTGTGTATTAGTTTCAAATTCTCACCGCTTCAACTTGAATTGGAAACACACTGTGAGAAATTGATTACTACGAAAGTTCAAGAGAAACTAAGTGACTTCCAGGCCACTTTCGACGAAACAGCCGCTGAATTTCAATCTACCCAATCTCAAATAGTACAATTACGGGATGAGTTGGCTAAACCCTGTTAAAACCTTAAGTTTAATTTCTAAATAATTGTTAAAACCTTAAGTTTAATTTCTAAATAATTCTAATAATTCTAATTTTTCTAAATAATTCTAATTTCCTTAAGTTCAATTTCTAAATAATTCAAAATTTTCTTTACTACAAAGTTAATAATTTTAAATAAATTAAGCTACAAAAAATACTATGTAAAGTTGTAAGGCGAGTTTTAGAAGAACTCTTTCGATAGAGATGCCAAAGGGGCGTGAAGATCGCGGGCGCCTAAGAAAAAAAAGAGAGTTCAATGGATGGCAGTTGCGCTTATAAACGGGTAAAACAGCATAGAGCTATGCCTGGCGCTCCCATCCCAAAAAAAGGGCAAAGTCACGGAAACTTTCTCGTGCCCGGCCCGCGGTCTGTGCGTCGCCAAAGGCCAAACCTATTGAAAGGGGGGACACCCAAGCTCATCTTTATGAAAAGAAAGGTAAAAAAAATTGTATCAAGGACTCCTCACACCTAACTTCTCCAAAAATATTCCAAGAGACAGGAGTCAAGTCTCCAAATTAGCGAGCGAAAACAAAGTTGATAGAAAAATGCAAAATTAGTCGTTTTTTAGTATTTTAGTATAATATTATAAAATAAAGTTAAATAAAGTAGATTTTTTTAGTCGGTCTGCTTTAAAAAATAAAAATAAAAATTATAGTCTCTCCCAGAGCAAAATTATAAAAACAAAATTAAAATAAAACAAAGAAAAGTTAAGGGTATTTTCATGGTGCCGAAACCCGGGATACGCCTTACACGGAATAAAAGTTTGTGGATAATTAAACAGTGATATTGAGTGATTTATCCAAAAAGTCCCAAGATGAGCGATGGAGAATCTTCGATCGATGATGCGGCCAAATTAGCAAAAGAAGCCGCTAACCTTAAAAAAGCGAGAGCCCTGAGAAAAACAGTTAGGGCCAATACCACTATTCTGGTAAATAATCTTATCAAGCTAAAAGATGCTAAGGAGTTGAAAAAAGAAGAGATTGAGGATCAGCTAGCTATCCTGCAATTAAAACAAAAATCATTGGATAAATTAGATGCTCAAATTTACGAGTTATTGGACAACGCCATGGAGGACGAGTTAAAGACCGAGTTTGATTCCGTTGAAAATTACAACAAGGGTCCCAAGAGGACCATTACAATTTTGCGCCACATCTCGTATAAATTAAGCACAGATTATGAGTCCTATCTCCTATTATAATAAAGCAATAAATATGAAATAAAATTAAAAATTAGGTTATCTCGCTGGATTAATTAATGTAGAAATAGCATTAAGAAGAGTAGCTCCACAGTCAATAATTGCAAAGTGGAAACACTGGCGACATCTTGTATATTTTAGCGAAATCAACACCTGGCATTTTCCAAAATATATATATAAATTATATTTAAAATTACTATTTAAAATTACTATTTAAAATATTATTTTTTTCATATTATTTAAAATAAATAATTTATATAATTTAAAATAATATTTTGTAAATGAATTAAATAAATATAAATTTTTAAAAAAAATTTCAAGGTAGATTCGAACGCGCGAGTCGCCGTGCGAGCCGCCGTTTTAAAACAATCCACGAGGAAAAACCAGTCGAGCGTTTTACCAACTGGGCTACGAGTAGCTCTGCGATTTCCCTTCTATTTGCGTACTGTATACATATTGTCAAGCTAGACTTAACTGACAGCTGAGGGTGAAAATTAAGGCGGGGTATTCGACGCCGTCCAATAAGCGGTGTGACGAAGACGAAACGAAGGAGGAGTTAAACTTTCCGTTTATGGTCCCTAATATTTTACGCTCATCGCTAGATGGCGAAAAATAAAAACGAAGGTTTAACAAGTCCAACTTTGATCCAGCAATTCCAGAAACAGTTATATTTGCTGTTTGGAGTAAAAGCGATTCCGATTCTTCTTCCTTTTCAGCCACTACAGTGGTTGTCGTTTCAATCCTTTGTCTCGGTTCGGTTTCTTCTCTAGTATAGGCTTCTTTTGGTTTCTCTCTTCTCTGATCACGAGGTGTTCTCTTTTCTGAATCTTGGCAAATAGAAGAGTAATGTCTTCGGTCGCAGAACTAGCAAGCTATATCTTCTTTGCAATACTTCGCGAGATGTCCCGGCTTCATACAGATATAGCAGCGTCCTAGTTTTCGTAGGATGTCCCTTTTCTTCTCCACATTAAGAGTTTTACATTCTTCAAAGGTATGATTTGTTCTTCGACAGAAAAGACATCTTGTTTGAGATACACTCGTCAAGGCTGCCGTTGAAAATGGTTTTGGTCTATATTCGACTTGACTGCGACGTTGGGGAGCTCTGGCTTCTGAAGACTGAGGTTTTGTTGCGGTTCTTCCGTCATGAGCGTTTGTAGTGTAAGCGCTTACTCGTTCTCTAGCCTCTACTTCTTCCCTTATGACCGTCAAGCGCTCTTTAATGTCCCATTCCATGTCACAGTCTCTTATTCTGCTATACTCCAAGGTAATTTCCAGTGGAAGTAATTTCAAAATTGGAGGACATAATACTGGTCCATAGTATTGAAAATGGGTTCCCAAGGATTCCAATGACGTCACTTCTACTTCGCAGCGGTCATATAAGTTTCTAAGACCGACGATATCGTTGGCCTTCTTTACTGGATCCAAAGAAAATAAATTTTGAATATGACCGTTTATTAACGCGTCCTTCCTTCCAAAACGTCGTTTGAGTAATAGAATTGCCTCGTTATAATTTTCTTCTGTTGCATCCAATTTTGAAATTGAGCTAGCAGCTGATCCTGTTGAAAACGATCGAAGGTACCCGAGTTTATGGGTAGCTGGCATAGGGGTATTGTGGATGGCCACTTCTTATCCAGACCAAAAATCCATCCATTTCGATAAATCTCCAGAATACTTTTCTATTCTTAGCTCTGGCAGCTTCATCGCAAACCAGTTTTGCGCTGAAGGCGGTGGGAGAAAACCACTAGTCATCGCTGTTAGTTGTTGGGGTGGGTGAAGAAAGATAGATTGCGCGGCGCTCGTACCAGCCTGTGTCGTTGTCAAACCGGTCGTGGGGTTTTGTCCCCCTGCTGTCGTTACCCCTTGCAACGTCGTTGTAGATTGAAAAGTATGCGGTCCTGGCATACCAAGATTCCCCACTATAGGTTTTAAGAGAGGATGGCTAGTTGGGTGTGGTCCCATAGGGGTGAAATTCGGAGATTGTATAGTGGTTCCGGTCGGCGTCAAAAATGGCGACGGATGTCTCGTCTTAACTAAGCCCTCTCGCTTGGCCTTTTCTCATCTCTTCTAGGTTCTTAGTAATCTTATCCCTTATCTTTCTTATAGCGTTGGAATAATGTTCCGATGTCGCTAATTCTAACCCTAATTCGTCTAAATCTTCGGCCTCATCTTGCAAGGCGTTATCTATTTCTTCTAATTTAGTTTCTTTAACTTTTAACTCACTAAGGTTGTCCAGGAGGCTGTCCTCATCGTACGTTAAATCCGTGAGGCTGTCCTCTATTCTTGAAAGCAATTTCGTAGTCGCTTGTCGACTGATCTTTCTTCTTTGCTTAATAGCATCCCATCTTGAGGGTTTTTCTCGTTTCTGTTGGGATTCTAAACTTGTCTGTTCCGCGTCCGCCATTTTCTCGAACTAGTTCTTTCTAGGGCGTTGACGCGTTTCTGTGGTTCGCCCACTTCATTATCTAATTCCTAATCTAGTTCTTTTCTAATTTTTTTCTTATTTCCCGGGTTTCGGCACCAGTGATAAAGCTCATGGAATTTCCCACTTCATGGGAGATTTAATTATAAAATAAACGTAATCGACTTTGTCTATTCCATAAGTAAAACATTCTTTACTGACGAACGCGCGAATACCTTTTACAAGTTATATTCTGTTCGGACTAGGAAGTCCTCTCTCTTTCAGTGCGCGTGGGGCTCTTCCCAAAAACTCTTCTTTCTCGAGCGGGTATCCGCTTTCCCCTTTCAGTCCCATAACTTCTTTCAAAACCAGTTCAATTTTTCTTTCTTATTTTCAAATCCTTCGCGCGAAAGTCCGTTTCCACAGTGGCGCCTAACGATAGCCAGTCATGACTTGCCTGGATTTCTTTATAAGCTCGATAGTGGTGGACGAGATTTATTTTTAGATCGTAACCCTCCGATTTTGGTTCTCTTTTGGATTGAATTAATGGACATTTAGTGTACTTGAAGTTCTTGAACTGATTAGTTGCTAAAAGTAGTGAGAATATTTTCATCGGGAAAAAGTCGCGAATATGGAAAATGTATTGCCTTTTCGAAGCAGAAAAACCCTTTGAAACAGAGAAAAACTTTATCAAATGGAAATATCAAAGTATGTTCTTACGAGGATAGTCCTCCACGTAAAGTTTTGACGTTATCATTTTATTCTGAAAACGAAAGGAACCATTTTGACAACATTTACCAGATGGTCAATGATAAATATTAGTCATTTACGGCTGAAAAATTTATTTTTAAAGCCTTTACGGCTTTGGGAAAACTAAAGGAGCCCTTGGTATCGGAAGAAGATTCACCGTAGGCTAACATCGAAGGAAATACTAATTCACCTCTTAGAACTATTTCAACTGGAGTATGTTTTCTATAAACAAAAAGCCCAAATGATTTTTAAATCAACATTTCCGTCTGAAGCCAAAAAGCTAAGATTTAACGAAGAGTTTCATTTAGTCAAGAAGAAACATAAAAAATGTCTTTTATCCAATTTGATTACGAGAGGATTGACCATTTTGCATACTCAGAAGGATGATCATGTAATTTGTGGACCACTCATCTCCTTGAAACCTATTTGGGTACGGAATGCTATAGGAATCAAGCTCGGGCTAGTTTTGAATATGAAGCTGCCAGCTCTAATAGAAATGAGGCTTACACTACCGAAAATGAAACAAATCAAGACGGTACTTGATCATATGACGAGAAAATTTCATGGAAACTGCGCCCAATTTACTGCTTTGCGACGAGATATCCTATTTCCGTGGATTACAAATAGTTGAAGAGCACAGCCGAAAGTGTGAAGGATCACTAAAGATAAATGGCAACCAGATCTATCGGACAAAGTTTCGGCAATCAAAAACCATATCTATTGGGCTATTGATAACTCATATTTGTGCGCGGAAACTTTACGTCACTTAATCGACAATTGTGTTGAGCATTTTAAAGGTAATCATCAAATTTGAGCCGTAGGTTCTACCTGTAAAATCCCGACCATTTGCCAAGTACAATTGTCCTAGAGGACCCTATTTAATTAGAACTGCTAAAAAAGTTCTTGAAATCAACAACGCTCTACAAACGCCGAAGACTACGTAAATTGTAGGAATACGCATTATGTAGAGAGCTTTAACAATACGGTCCTCTTGTATATCGAGTAAAGAGTACATTGTAAAACCTCTTATGGTTTAAGATAGACACTGGCAGTCTTGGAATGGAACGAACACAAGTGTCGCGTCCATACACATCTATGTATGAAACAGAAAAGGCCAAAAATTGTAATAAAACCCAAGAAAAAAAATTACGTCACAAAATCCTTCAAGCACGTATTTGATTAAATTGTTTCTGTTTCATTTTCCAAATGACCAAAATTGAATTGTTAATTTATTTATTTGTTTATTTAGATTCGTTAGTGAAATCTGGATAATGTTGGCGTCATCCCCCCGATCGATTTCCCCAATGATTTCTTCACTCAAGTGTCCGATTGTTCATCAGATGAAGAGTTCGACGATTAATAAAATATTATTTAAATATAAAAGCAAGTTTACGAAAATTTCTTGTTTCAATAAGCACGCAGTGTACTAGGCCTACTCAAAATATTTTTCTTCAACTATTGTATCTTACAGTACCTTGCACGTAATAAAATTTACCATTTCCACATCTTAAAGAGATATGGACTTTTGTACCATCACTTTGTTGGCTTAAATATCAATTACATCACCTTTTGTAGTAGAATGCAGTTTGGTAATTTTCAATAGGTCTAAGACCATCCCCTCTCTTTCAATATGTTCTTAAAATTCCAATATTGAAATAACTTTTGTTGACATGAGCCCGCCTTAGATAGATTACAAAAACCGTTTTCATCTAGACGGACCGAAATTCAGGACCTGTCTAAGTTACGCTTCATTGTTCATCTTCAGCTTGGCCAGAGCTCCTTTGCACGGCTTTCAGTTTGACAAGAACCCTTTTGCACGGCTTTCAGTTTGACAAGAACCCTTTTGCACGGCTTTCAGTTTGACAAGAACCTCGGTTTTTCCGTAGTGGGGATTCAAAAAGTCGGGGAAACAAATTTTAAGAGACTGTCCATTGTTTATCTTCAGTTTGACCAGAACCCCTAAAACGTTTGAAGCACGGTCGCCCATTATTAGTTCGATGCACGGTTTTCAATTTCACAAGAACGGTTGTCGCCGTTTCCCGGCCTTTAAATTAACATTACAGCGAGGCTCCGTCGAGAATCGAACTCACGATCTCCTGTTTACAAGAAAGGCGCTTTAACCACTAAGCCACAGGGCCCTTGTTGTAAAGTGAGATGAAAGCTGCATATTTGAGTAATTTAATTAAATTAACTCATTCGCAATTTTACCCTATTGTTTGCATATATGCATATCTCAAGGAACTAATATTTTTGGAGTTTCTCAAAATTTAATATCTACGAAAACTAGTTAAAATAACAAAACAGCGAGGCTCCGACGAGAATAGAACTCATGATCTCCTGTTTACTAGACAGGCGCTTTAACCGTTAAGCCACGGAGCCCTTGTTGTGAAGCGAGATTAATGCTGAATATTTTAGTCATTTAAATAAATTCAATCATTTGCACTTCAACCCTTTTGTTTGTATATATGCATGTCTCGAGCAACTATTATTTTTAGAGTTTCTAAAATTTTAATAGCCACGAAAACCATTGAGTTCAGAATATATGTATTTCTAGAGTTTTTGTTGAATTTCCTCCTCGCGGACTCGGATTCGTCGAATTTCATTACTTTCATTAGTCGTTAGCGCCATCTGTCGCCTGACGGGTGAAACTGAAAATAGTTTATTTTGGCGAGAAATTGACTTGAATTTGAAAATTAGGCTTAAGAAGACGTAAAGCGCCAAAGTTGAAAAACTGCTAGTTGAGCCTTAATTACTAAGAATTTGTTAAACTTTATTTTTAATAAATAAAATTTTGTTAAATTTCTGTTGTAATACTTGTTTTTACGTAAGATTATCTTTTTTCATTATTAAAGTAATAAATAATATGAAAAGTTATTAAATTTTATCATGGGTAGAAAATGCTCAGTAGAGAAGTGCGTTAACACTGGTAGGAATAGAAATGTTCCGTGGCATAAGTAAGTATAGAAATAAAGAATATTAAAAAATATTCAGAAGTTCAACACTTTTTGAATTGTACTATTAAGATTCCCTACTAAAAATCCCGAGTTAATGAAACAATGGTGTCGGGCCATTAAAAAACCCGAATGAACTCCACAAAAATATGATGCTATTTGAGGTGATTATTTTTTTCAAGCGGACTATCGCGAAAATTCCAAAATACGCGTGCTATCGGCTAATGCAGTTCCTACTCTGTTTTTACCCGAATCTTGCAACCCAAACTTCAACATAGGAATTGTATATTAATGAAATATAAATCTAAGAAAATTAAATGTTTTACTGTAATTTGCCACTTTTAAACCGTTTACAGAAAACTTACAGTCGGTGTAACAAAAATGCAGGCCTAAACGAAAGTATTATTTCGGAGAGTTCCGCGTCTTATTCGCGATCAATAGAGATAATCCCAGACCCTGAAGACTTTTTAGAAATAAGTGGCTGTGAAGTTGTGGATGATGTTGCTCAAAATATTGATATTGAAAACACGGATGGCGAAATTAAGTCAATGGATAAAAATGTAAGACACGCTTTATTAAGTTTGGCAACATCCCTAATGTTTTGCAACATAATCAGGCAGAGGAACGCAATGTTGCTTCATCAGAAGTTGAAGGTTTGGTTGAACCCATGGATTGGGACTATACTCCTAGCCGTTGCTCTGAAGGCAATAAGAGTTTAAACAAAAACCAAGAAACTGATGAAAGGATTGCAGCTTTATATTCATTGTCAACATTTCATGTACATTGAGTAGTTATGTTTAACTTATGTTGGTACAGTTGCCGCAATTAAAAACTTTCTCTCTCGCGACGTCTTGTTTCAATCATAAGCCGCAAATTATTGATCTGATACAATGGGTATAAAAAAGGTATCTTATATTGTTGTTTCAATAAATTTTTTTCAAAGCGTTTTTTTTACACTCTCCACTTTCCATTTCCAACTGCTAAATAGGGGGTTTTGAATGATTGGGATGATTTTAAAGAGAAGGTGAACAGTTGAGCATAGCTCGTCCGAATTACCGAATGACATTCCAGAGAGTAATGTTAATTGCAATTTTCTGAACACACGTCCCCCACGGAATCAATGCCTTGAGCCATATTCTTATGGATAGAGATACCCTTTAATGTTGCACAAAGATATAATCAACAATTGTGGAATGAAACTTCAAATCTTCCTCCGGTGAAGATATGGCCACGGGTGCGACATTCTGTTCCACTATGGTTCGCAAATGCCAGGGGGTAGAGAAAGATTTCTATCTAGATTAGTGGGCGATTCTTGATGTAAGATTCAACATCAACGTTTGGTTGAAAACGGCGCATTTCGAAGAGAACCAACTGGAAATTCAATGGCCAACCAATTCCCTCAATATGTCACCCATTGAAAACCGCTTGGTGGAGGAAATAAAGGTTCACTGAAAAGGAGAATACCCACATTCAAAGTATAGCATGGGTCACAAAGTGGTGCCTACATTTGAGAAAGTGGTTGTATTCATTGTCTTCAACTAATTGGGATTCGCCATAATGAAGATGACGAACCTTTCTCAAGAAACTCTTTATTTACAATGCGAAATTAGAATTATACTAAAGTTCCACTAGTCTTAGCAGTGTATCCGATGGCAAATTATGGTCTTTTTGACAATCAATATAATCTGCTGAGCTGCACGAAGTATTAAATCCTTGAAGGTTAAGTAAGGACGCAATTAATGCAGAGTGTGTATATATTTTATTGAGAACAACCCAACCAACATAACAAGTTAAATAAAGAATAAAGACACTTTGCTAATTACTATCCAACATTTATTCTTAATTATGAACATGGATAGGATAAATACATTTATACGTTTTCATTTTCAATTTCATTATGCGATTAATATTTGATTATTTTACCGTTGGCGTTTACAACCTGTTGCATTCTCTGCGGCATTGATGTAAACAGATTGCTTATATAATCGGGCCGCTCACCAACCTCTTCCCATGCGGCCTGGATGATGGTGAATAGTTCGTCCGTATCATTGGGAATTATATTGTTCTGGGATACAATCCTTTTCATAATCGCCCAGACGTTTTCGATTGGAGATAGGTCGGGTGAATTTCTTGGCCAGTTAGATCTATTTCCGGATGATTCTCATTCAAATACGCCATGGTTGCACGTGACTTGTGTATACTCGAATTATCTTGTTGAAATATAAATTTACCGTCCGGAAAATGATTGTCTACGACATGAGGAAAAAAGGTATGTTCCAATACATCAATATATTTATCGGAATTAAGGTGCCCTTCTATTCGCGCTAAGGTGCCAATTCCATGTTTTGAAATATAACCCCACACTGGCACAGAAAACCGTCCGCTCTTCTGGATTGAATGAATGTTAGCCGCATCATATCGGGTCCCTTTCTCTCTCCACACTCTTACGTGATGGTCCATTGATGAACAAAATGTTGATTCGTCGCTGATGACAACTTCATTCCATTCGTTCCTCCAGTGAAGGTGAGCGCGCGCAAATGCTAGGCGCTCTTGTTCGTGCTCTGGTTTGAAATATGGCTTCTCCGCGGCGATACGACTGTGTAGCCCAGCGTCACGTAATCGGTTTCTAATCGTTGTTTCCGACGCTTCCAACTCCATGATGGATTTTACAGATCGAACAGTAACCAGCCTCATGTAACGCAACGAGCCTAATGCGTTCTTCCTGTGATAATCTTGGCATACTGACTGGTGAGAGAGTGAGACAAACTGAGTAAAAAATATATTCTAACATATATTTGTTCTATTTTATTCAGGCAACATATATTTTAAAAATGCCACGAAAAAACCCAATAAATTGGGTTTTTTCGTGGCATTTTTAAAATAAAACAAATATATCACTCTCTCACCAGTCAGTATGCCAAGATTATCAGAGGAAGAACGCAATAGGCTCGTTGCGTTACATGAGGCTGGTCAGGGGGTTCCTTTTATTGCGCAGCAACTGGGCTGTTCAAAGCCAACCGTGAGGTCATGGCTAGTCGCTTATGGTGAAAATGGACGATTGACAGACAAACCAAGGCCTGGAACTTCACGCGTTACCACTGCAGAAGAAGACGACGTTATTGCTGCTCTTGTTGTGAATAATCCTACCACCACTGTTCGATCTGAAAAATCCGTCATGGAGTTGGAAGCGTCGGAAACAACGATTAGAAACCGATTACGTGACGCTGGGCTACACAGTCGTATCGCCGCGGAGAAGCCATATTTCAAACCAGAGCACGAACAAGAACGCCTAGCATTTGCGCGCGCTCACCTTCACTGGAGGAACGAATGGAATGAAGTTGTCATCAGCGACGAATCAACATTTTGTTCGTCTACGGACCATCACGTAAGAGTGAGGAGAGAGAAAAAGACCCGATATGATGCGGCTAACATTCATTCAATCCAGAATAGCGGACGGTTTTCTGTGCCAGTGTGGGGTTATATTTCAAAACATGGAATTGGCACCTTAGCGCGAATAGAAGGGCACCTTAATTCCGATAAATATATTAATGTATTGGAACATACGTTTTTCCCTCATGTAGTAGACAATCATTTTCCGGACGGTAAATTTATATTTCAACAAGATAATTCGAGTATTCACAAGTCACGTGCAACCATGGCGTATTTGAATGAGAATCATCCGGAAATAGATCTAATGAACTGGCCAAGAAATTCACCCGACCTATCTCCAATCGAAAACGTCTGGGCGATTATGAAAAGGATTGTATCCCAGAACAGTATAATTCCCAATGATAAGGACGAACTATTCACCATCATCCAGGCCGCATGGGAAGAGGTTGGCGAGCGGCCCGATTACATGAGCAATCTGTTTTCATCAATGCCGCAGAGAATGCAACAGGTTGTAAACGCCAACGGTAAAATGATCAAATATTAATCGCATAATGAAATTTAAAAAGAAAACGTATAAATGTATTTATCCTAACCATGTTCATAATTAAGAATAAATGTTGGATAGTAATTAGCAAAGTGTCTTTATTCTTTATTTAACTTGTTATGTTGGTTGGGTTGTTCTCAATAAAATATATACACACTCTGCATTAATTGCGTCCTTACTTAACCTTCAAGGATTTAATACTTCGTGCAGCTCAGCAGATTATATTGATTGTCAAAAAGACCATAATTTGCCATCGGATACACTGCTAAGACTAGTGGAACTTTAGTATAATACTAATTTCGCATTGTAAATAATTAGTTTCTTGAGAAAGGTTCGTCATCTTCATTATGGCGAATCCCAATTAGTTGAAGACAATGAATACAACCACTTTCTCAAATGTAGGCACCACTTTGTGACCCATGCTATACTTTGAATGTGGGTATTCTCCTTTTCAGTGAACCTTTATTTCCTCCACCAAGCGGTTTTCAATGGGTGACATATTGAGGGAATTGGTTGGCCATTGAATTTCTAGATGGTTCTCTCCGAAATTCGCTGTTTTCAACCAAACGTTCGTGCAGACTTATGTTGAATCTGACATCAAGAATCGCCCACTAATCTAGATAGAAATCTTTCTCCACCCCCTGGCATTTGCGAACCATAGTGGAACAGAATGTCGCACCCGTGGCCATATCTTCACCGGAGGAAGATTAGAAGTTTCATTCCACAATTGTTGATTACAGCTTTGTGCAACATTAAAGGGTATCTCTATCCATAAGAATATGGCTCAAGGCATTGATTCCGTGGGGAACGTGTGTTCAGAAAATTGCAATTAACATCACTCTCCCTTTACTGGAATGTCATTCGGTAATTCGGACGAGCTATGCTCAACTGTTCACCTTCTCTTTAAAATCATGCCAATCATTCAAAACCCCCTATTTAGCAGTTGGAAATGGAAAGTGGAGAGTTTAAAAAAAAACGCTTAGTAAAAAATTTATTGAAACAACAATATAAGATGCGTTTTTTTATACCCATTGTATCAGATCAATAATTTGCGGCTTATGATTGAAACAAGACGTCGCGAGAGAGAAATTTTTTAATTGCGGCGACTGTACCACCATTCGTTGGGGGACTAGACTAAGGATCATCTGCAACGTGCGATTGAGAAGTGGGGGCATTTTCGGCATTGTCGAAGACAGCTACATTGGTCCAATAGAGTTTTAAATGTTCTAAATTAATTTTTCCGACATTCTGCCCTGAGTTAGCGTCTTCTAACTCGTAGACAACGGGAGAATGTTTAGCTATGATTTTAAAGGGACCTGCCCATTTAAGACTAAGCTTTTTCATAAGCTGACCAGTCGTACTTGATAAAGGATGTGTTTCCATCCATACTAGGGTTCCTACCTCAAACTCAAGAGGGTCCTGGCAGAGGTCATAGTATTTTTTCTGGTGTGCTTTAGCTAACTTAGACAATTCATTACAGAATGCTAATTGTTCCTGAAGAACCTTCAAAGCCTTACTACGACTGGGGTCATCAGGGTCCTGAATGGGTTCTTCAATGTCTAAATCCCAAGGGAGACGTGGCTCCCGCCCTAAATTCAAAAAGAAAGGGGATCTGCCCGTGGTTTCATGGGGCGCGGAATTTATAGCAAATTGAAGGAGGTCAAGGGATTCATCCACATCTAATATGGTGATTCCATACGTAGAATGATATTAATTCACCTATTACTCTATTGACTCGTTCAGTGGGATTTCCCTTAGGGGTATAGGGGGTGGTAAACTTTGGGTTTATTCTAAAAGCTCTGCACGTTTGCAGCCAAAGTTTCGAAGTAAACTGTACCCCTCTATCACTGAGAATAGCTTTAGGAGCTCCCCACCTAGTGATAATAGACTTGAAAGCCGGAACGCAAGTCTTAGCAGTAATAGTTTTTAGTGGTATCATTTCCACGAATTTAGTCATATAATCAACAAAGACTATTAAATATTTATAGTGGTGTCTACTTTGAGGGAAAGGTCCCATAATATCGACACTGATTTGGTCCCAAGGACTTGTTATTTCTGAGGGTTGCATTAGCCCTGGCTTTTTTATATTCCTAGCCTTAAATTGTTGGCATAAGGTGCATCCTATTGCATAGTCCTGGACATCACTAACTATGGATGGCCACCAATATCTATAAGTAACTTTGCTCAGGGTCTTATCCTTGCCCCTATGAGCTGATAACGGGTGGTCTTGTAACAACCTCATGGCTTCTAACCTTAAACGAGGCGGTAAATAAATTTTTTTCAGGATGGTTCCTGTATGGTCTTCTATAAAGAAGATCATTTTTCATTTCGAACATTTTATGCCTAACAGGGTTAGGTCCTTGCAAGGAATTAATAATGGGGGAAGCAAATGGGTCTTCCCTTGGAGATTTTCTTACGTCTTCCAACGTAAAGACTGAATATAGGGCTCTAGGACCTGGGGGACGTACTCGACCTTCAACAGTGTCACTAGAGAAAGTTGTTGAACTACTACTTGTAGTATTTGTACTTGTGCTACTACAAGTTGGATCGAATTTACTAGTAGAATTGGAAGTAGAGGAACTAAGTGTAGTACCTCGTTTCTGCATCTTTAAGTCCTGTACTAGCATACGCTATAGGGACTTCTACATTATCTTGTATTTGGGACAGAAGGGCACCTAACCCTGCGTCACTAGCATCTGTAGTGAGAATGCACGGGGAATCCCTTCTAAAGGAAGCTAAGGGATGAGCCTTACAGATGGCTTCCTTAATTTGTTCGAACGCCTGTTGCTGTTCGATGCCCCAAATAAATTTTTGATCCTTCCGTTTAAGTTTATTAATAGGTGCTACTATTTGAGAGTAGTGATTAATGAACCTATTATGCCATCCTGCCATCCCTAAAAATCTTTGGACGTCCTTAACATTTTTAGGAGGAGGGAATTTCTAAATAGCTTCTATCTTAGAAGGATCTATATGCACTCCATTTTCATTTACAATGTGACCAAATATGGTAGCTTCTTTTTGAGCGAAACGACATTTCTTCAACTGAAGGGTGAGACCCGCTTCCTTTAATCTATTTAGGACATATTCTAAACACGTTAAGTGTTGATCCCAATCTTCGCTAAGCGAGATTAAATCATCTAAATAATCGATTAATTGGAAGTAATTTGCGTCTCTAAAGATCTCGTCGATTAAGCGCTGAAAAGAGCTAGGGGCGTTACAGAGCCCAAAAGGGAGTACATTAAATTCGTACTTTCCCATATGAGTCACAAAAGCAGTTTTTGCTCTACTCTTAGGGTTCATTTCCACCTGCCAATACCCTGATTTAAGGTCAAGGGTTGTAATAAACTTGGGTTTTCCTACCCTAGCTAACATATCCTCTATATTAGGCAAAGGATAAGGGTCCTTGATGGTAACGCTATTCAGTTTTCTGTAATCAATACAAAACCTGTAGGGTTTACCCCGTTTTGTTTGATCAACCAAAACTACGGGCGAAGCCCAAGGAGATACAGAGGGTCTGATTATCCCGTCATCTAACATTTCCCTTACATGTTGTTCTATTATTTTCCTTTTCTGGTCATTAACTCGATAAGGCTGAGATTTTATGGGCGGACTATTACCCGTCTGAATCTCTTGGAAGACTAGTCCTGTTCTTCCTACTTTATCTGAAAACAACTCAGGAAATTTCAATAAAAGGGTTTCTAGTTGATGACGTTGTTCATCAGTAATAGGGGCTGCGGAAACTGCGTCCCTAATATTCTCTACAATCTCCTTATCTATTGGATCCTTTTCTGATGGTATTGAAAAAGGGATCCTTAAGTTACCTACTAAGCATTGAGATGACTCAAAATCCAATTTGACCCTGTTTTCTTCAAGAAAATCTTGACCTAATATAAAGTCACTATTAAGGGAAGGAACTATGTAGAATTTAAATTTGAATTGTTTCTCACTGTCAATTGACTTAAGAGTAAATTCTAACTCGTGAGAACCTTTTGTAAACGTATAACGGCCGTCGCCCCAAACTACACAATCTAGTTGTTCATCTTCAGGTAATTACAAACTTTTTCCCACTGGTCAAGACTAACAAAAGAGGCATCGGCCCCGCTATCTAATTTAGCGTGAACTGTCGCGTGTTCAAAAGTAACGGGAATAGTAACCCTTTTATAAACTGAACCCTTTCGGACTGATTCAATCCTCAAGGGAAACGCGACACGCTTCTTGTTAGGGGAATTTATTGGGCACCGGGAGAGGGACCACGAGGGACCTCTCCCGTCTCGGCTTCCCCCGATTTGATCATATTTTTATTTGGACAATCGGGTGCAAGATGACCAGGTTCCTGACAACTGTAACAGGTGATCGTACGTGTAGAGGGGTAAGACAAGGCCAACTGACGACCAGGAGACTTGGATCTCTGATTATAATATTTATTATAAGATCGTTGACCTCTATTTAAAGTGTTTTGAGCTCTAGCTTGCGATCTAGAGTCTAAGGGTTTCAAGGGATATTCCCATTTAGGATGCGATGGAGAAGTAGGACAAGGGCTTTGACAATGCCCGGAGGAACACTGACTATGGGCTGAGCCCTTATTCGCTGGGCAAGAAGACTCAGCTTTAACCTTAGGTTTAGGGGGTGACTTCCTCTTTTCCCTTTTCTCAGCATTCTTTCTCCTAACTTCAATATCCTTTTCTACGGTTTTACAGGAATTCCTTAACTGTTCCATAGTGGTAAATTGTAAGAAAAGGAGGGGAGTTCTAAGTTCATCTTTCAGATTGCTCTTAATTATCGGAACTAACTCCTTTTCGGAAAGAGGATGGGTCATCCCTAAATTCAGCTTCATAACTTCCCCGAAGAAATCCTCTACCGACTCCTTATCTTTCTGACTTCTATGGTTTATCTCTATCTTAAGCTTAGAGTCAGCTTCGGAATCTCTAAACTGAACCTTAAAGTGTCTCTTAAATGTTCTCCAAGCTAAATGAGGATGGGAAGGGTTTACACTACACATATCGTCATATTGACGGACTAAATCCCTATACCAATACAAGGCATGCCCTCGTAATAGGAGAGGCAATGCAGCTAACCTTTCTTCATTTGATAGCTTATGAAATTTTGCATACTCCTCAAAAGCTGCTAAAAACGCGGTGGCGTTATCGTTAGACGATCCCATAAAAGCTAACCTTTCTGGAGGTTCGATAGGGACTTTTCCCGGCTGAGGAGTTGAACTTCTATTTATTAACGTAGGTAAATCCCTAACTAACTTATCCAAACTAGTAGCTATAGCTTTATGTATTGCTACATTTTGGGTAGAATTATCTGCCAATGTTTTGAGTAAGGGTAATATAAAGGCTTTTAATTCCTCGTCGGGAGTGTCTGGTCCCAATTTAGGGATTCTTCGAGATGGAGAAATTTGGGTTCCGATAGTTCTAGCTCTTGGATTAGGTAAAGTGTTTGAAAAACTAACTTTAGGCTTATCACTTTTGGACGCTGATTTAGAAGGATCAAGGGAATCAATCCCAGTTTGAGGAGGGAAATTAGAGGGAGTTGAACTTCCCTTAGGGGCAGGAATACTCTTATGAGGGAATAGTTGGTAGGGAGAGAAATCCGGTTCTGAAGAGGCTGCAGCCCTTTTTCTTAAATATTCTTCGTCTTTTTTTTCCTCAATACGAAGTTTCCGGTTAAATTCCTCCAATGGATCATCTGTTTCTGGCGGTACTAGCCTGTCGCCATCGTCTTCCGTAGAAGTAAACAGATCTTCCTTTGATTGCTCTTCCCTTTGCTTTAGTATTGCATCATCCTCAGATGTTCGATTCGATATATATATATATATATGAAGATGTGATAAAAAAACGTTATGAAGAAAAAAAAGTTTCGAAGAAAAAAAACGGAAATGTATTTGTCTTACCCGTTCATTTGTAGTTTTTACCTCTCCGGGTGACGTATGTCACGGAAAGGTTCTAATTTCAACGTGTGTGTCTGGGTGTGTGGGTGGGTGTGTGTCTTTCTGTCTGTCTGTCTGTCTGTCTGTAGTTACACCCACGTGACCGCGTTCGCAGTTTGCAAATCGGAGCAAACATGTTCTCAGTTTCCGGACCGCATTTCCCGGCAATTTCGAAAATTGTATTCCACTCCATTGCCTGTCTAACAATGGTCTTTGTCCATCCCACATGGACACCAGTCTGTACACACTGCCTTCTAATCACCTACATCTTCTGGTCATTGTCCATCCCACACGGAGACCAGTCTGTACACCTGGCTTCTAACTCCACCATCTTCTGGTCTTTGATTTTGTCCATCCCACATGGACACCAGTTTGTACACCTGGCTTTTACTACATCATCATCCTTAAGGTTAAGACATACGCGGCGATCGGCCAGGGTTACGAGAAACGCCCGGCCTCCCTAAGGTGGGGCTTCCACCAAAGGTTCACGCAATTGCGCTGTTCTTATCCATAGCTGCGATTCGAAACCATTATATACTACCTATTTGAGTAAGGCGAAAAAAGAGTCGTATCCTTCAATTCAAACGTCAATACTAGTCAAGTCTCTCAAGAATGTTTAATTGTTAGTTTTAAAAAGGATGTAATGCTGAATAAGGTGAATAACTAAGGAGGAAAATATATTATAACAATTATATTTTTTTTAGTATTTAAGGTAATCTTGTCTCTCAAAACAAAATTATTATGGAAAGGGTAAAACATCAGTCTATGTGTTTGTCTGTGTGTGTTCGTCCGTTGTTACCCTAGTGCACCGCGTTAGCTGTTCGCTTTGTGTTGATGTGGAAAGAAATCCTACAAAATCTTAATATTTGGTTTTCTCATAATGTAAAATTAATATATGGAAATATTTTTCGTAATTTCGATGCCTTTAGTAGTTTTGTAGCTTTAAAGCTCCGTTTCATTTTGATATCCCAAGAATATTTTTTATATTATTATTTGAAATGGATGTTTATATATTACTTAAGCTATACTACATCCGTTTATAGCATAATCCTTTCGTTATTGATAGCGAGAAGAACGGTACTATGTCGGTCAAATGAATTTGATTTGTCAATAGGCCTAGTGAACCAAAAAGTAAACGCTTGGGTTTGGTTTTCGTTTCTGTAATGCAGAGACATTAACGGTTCAGATTGAGCCGAAAGTTAAGTACACTTTTAAATAGTCAGGCTTAAATTTTATAATTGAATAAAGCATCATGGTGAAAATCTAGGCCGCGTTCAGCAGAGCTCAGCGCTGTTAGCAATGTCATACAGAAGGGGATTTTGTTTTTGAATTTTGACGTCACGGCGCTCAACGCTGAGCCAGCGCGGTTACCAAAAAAAATAGTCGGGTTTTTGGATAACGTGACGTAAAACGCGTAGTTCTCAGTTTGGCGGTAAAAACATGGAGGTATTATTACAAATAGCTCTTGCTGATTCTGATGGGACTATACCTATTTAATTGGCGTGAAACCAGTTGATCACGCGAGAATTTTAAGAGACATGTTAGTCTTTCTAGTTTTAATTATAAAAGTTGTTTTTATCTATCTCTATAAATATGTTATCATACAATTTTTGTTAAGCCTTGGTACCTTGCACGCTTTATTGCACTGGCGTAATTTTTAAAACACCGATGACCGGAGAAAAGCGTTCAGCAAAGCTATGACGACAGAGCTCACCGATTAACGTTTTCCAAAATCCGCTGTCTTTTTTGTGAGCTCTGCTGAAGGCAGCGCAGATCAGTGAAAGGTCTGATCGTAATGGGATTCTAGCTTCGTGTTTTCATGCGTTATATGGTGCGCAATTACTTGCAGAGCGTGTAGGAACAAATAAGCTTTGGTGTTATGTAACGTTAACAGTCATGTTGACAAATTAAGAAAATCGTCGAGGTGAAACGAGAGGATAGTGTTTACACGGCATCCATGTTGTGAATCTGGCTTTGAACATAGACGGTATACAGTTGAGGAGTAGAAAATGGGGCCTTTACAAACACGTAAAGGTAATCTCCTCCAACGTTTTATCTCTTCATTTCCCGTTTTTTCCCCATCGGATGATTTTAATGTGTACAAGTATATCCTCATTGGATGTAAAATGTCGTCTGATTTACAGTATATTCGCTATGCTTTGTATACCTCTTTAATATTTCATAAAATTAACTTCGGTATTTGTTCATAAAAAAAGAAACATTTCCATATCTGGGTAAATAAGTTTGTAAGTAGGCCTCCTCTTGACTCGGAGAGGTAATATTTTGGTTTTCCCAACTTGTTAATTATTAAAATGTGATAGTTTCCCGGGGATGAAGAAATTTCAATACATAGTTCAAACCCCAAAAAATTTTATTTTTTGAAAAAAGGATAGGATAAATACATAGCTTTACTTAAATATGATAAAATCAATATAGTTCCTTTTTTAAATAAAAATACCTAAAATGTGACACTTTTCAAAGTGGTTTTTATGAGGATACATCACTCAAACTAAAAGACAACATTCAAAGACTTAATGAAATCGTCTATATAATGATAGCTGTTTAAAACTATAAACGTAATGGCTTATTTTAAAAAATAACTAAGGTTTATAATTATATTTATTACATTTCAAATGTTTTTGATTAAAGAAAATTTTTACACACTTCAAACCAGAAGGTTTTTGAAACAAATTAAGTTCATCGGTGTTCTTCTGAATTCTCAATCAAGAGTCGACGGAGCCTTTTAACTTTTGTAGATTTAGTTGAGATTACTTCTTTCATCGCAAGGAAAACACCTTTTCATACTCTTAATATTAGAAATGCTCTGCCTGAAATTCATAATGTTTGGATTGTCACTTTATCCTGTAGCTGCCCTATGTTTCCCAAAGTATCCTTCCAAAGAATCCTGGTTAAAATGTTCAGTTAGGACAAACTTCGCCCCACGTTTCAGACGATACTGCGAAGCTTCGATGATTGAATTGACTATGAATAGATTTGAAGTATTTTTAGGTATAGAAGATAAAATGAATAGTTATTATAAGCAAACCTGTTATTTGGAGTCCTTCCCGCGTATCTCGGCTAAAGAGCATTTTGCTTTTGTCAAAGCCCTTTGGTACTTCTATCTGCTCAACCTCGTCTTCCCACTCCTCAAAATAACAAAGAAATTTTTCCTCGAGTGTTGAAAATAGTTACAAAATAACAACGCCGAAGATAGTTTTATAGAAAAAAAACCTTCACACTTATATTTTTTTATGACTGTATAAGTAGTAGGGACTATCCAAATACGCATGGATCCAAGATGGCCGCCACCCCAAGATGGCCGCCCTCTCCTCATCCACCAAACTTGCAAACAAAGATTAAGCTAAACTCCTACCTGACCAACCCTACCTTCCAGCATGCTATGACTCTTTAGAGGGGTTTTACCCACTTTTCCCCCAAAACAAGCTCGGCTAACCCTCGGAGGGTGAAGTTCTTTTTGCAAGATCCCCGTTTAAATTTAAGACCCAAGATTACGTTATTGTATGAGAAAATCTTACCTGACATACCCTGCATTCCACCGTGCTATGTCACCGTCTATGAATATTAACGGAGGTCGGTTTTACCCCATTTTTCCCCAAACAAGCCCGGATTAACCCTCCAACCAAAGATTGAACCATAAAAATCCTACCTGACTTACCCTGCCTTCCACCATGCTATTAAGGGGGTTTTACCCCCCTTTTAATAGCTCCAGACTACCACGAGTTCCTACCTTGTGTTATTTTCAACACCCATGACGTCATCTTCTTAATCAAAACAAAAACAAGCTATATTCAACCTTGGCGTCATCCTCCAATCTTACCCTGCCTGCTAGGGTGCTAGTAATGGGCGGTACCCCTTTAATAAACCCAAACCAGCCCGGACTTTAAAAAAGCTTACCTCCAGTCCTACCTTCCAGCGTGTTATTAAGGGTAAATGACCTATTTAATAACCCTCCAAACAAGCTCGGACTACCGGCCCTACCGGTAAAGCTGCTTTCAACCTGGGCATCCATGACGTCATCCTTCCAACTCAAACTAATATGAAATTATTGGCGCCATATTTAAAAAACTTCTCTCCAGCCCCGCCTTCTAGCGGACTATTTTAGTAACCATTAATAGCCGTAACCCGTTCAATGGACATAAACAAGTTGGGACCATCCCTACTAGTAAAGGATGTTTTTTCCCTGGCCAACTATGATGTCATCCTCTCAACTAATATTAAATTATTGGTACCATATTTATTGGCCTTCTCGTGGGCTATTTTAGTAACTATTAAGGTAATTCATCCATAGAATCAATTAAAACAAGGCCGGACCAGACCTAGTCAGAGAGGGTGCTTTCAACCTGGGTGACTATGACGTCATCCTCCAGACTATGACTCAAACCAAAACTTAATTATACATGACCTCAAGCCCTGCCTTCTAGCGGGCTTTTTTAGTAACTATTAAGGGAATTTACCCATGGAACAAATCAAAACTAGCCCGGATCAGTCTAGGTTTGCCTATGTAGAGGTTGTTGCCCACGAAAAAAAAAAACCAAAACAAACAATCCCTGCCAGCTTGCTATTTTACGCCTTTGACTGTACTTTAATTTAAGGGTTTCCAAACAAGTCAAAACACGCCCAAACTTGTCCGGGCCAACCAAGTTTTGTCCAGACAAGTTAAAACTAGCCTAAACTAGGCTGGGCCAACCAAGTTTCGTCCAAGTATAGATCTATCCCCCCGTTGATTGGACTAATAATGGGTGGATTACTAATGGTTCAGCTACCGTTTGATTACTTACCCATGTAGATGTTCCAACGATGATGTTTTAACTAGGATACCCCGTTGGCTTAGCGAAAATAAATGTTGTAAGAGGTTAGTTGGCAAAAAGCAAGGTTTTTTAATGCGATTAACGAAGAGGTAGCGGGTTCGAATCCCGGTGGAACAATAAATAAGCCCGGATTAACCTGAATTCGTATTCAGGGTGTTACTGTTTTATTAATTGTACTTAGATTGGATTATTTACCCTGAGTACGCCATTAATACGGGTACCCAATTAACCAGTCTTAACTAACCGGGTTTACCTTGACTCGAACACGTACACAACGTCGCTGTTTAAATTTTCCCGCCATCAATTTAGTGTCTTTTATTATTCGTCGGCAAAAAAACTTGATTTTGAGACAAATCAACTTTGTTTCCTTCTAAGTCAAAAGTTAATGAAAAAACAGACACACATTTTAAAAAAAAACAAAAGATATTTACTCTTGCGTCTTGTACAAAAATTAAATACAAAATAAACAAATGAGTAGCCAAACAAAGGCGTTATTTGCGTTCTTAAAGTGTCCATATATTTATACAAAGGAATTCATTTCTAAATACCTAAATTTTCCATTTAGCCGTTAAGAGAGAGAAATTTGGAGTGGCGCGAGTTTTATTCGCCTCAATATAGCCAGGGGCAAAAAAAAGAGATTCTAAAAAAAGAAGGTCATTCTTCGCGTCTTCAGTGAGAGATATTTCCGGAAGCGTTTTACCAATTTTAACGAGACTAGAGTTTTAAACTAGATACAGAATAAATCTTTATACATTTTTTAGCTTTAACAACGACAAATAAGACGGGAAAACTAATATTTTCATCCTTTTGTCAGGCGAAAAAAAAAACCTCAAATATTAGCCAATTAGTACGATCTTTAAGGGAAGATCCTGCTCCACATTCCGAAAACTCAAAACATTTAATCTGCATCAAGAATGCGTAAGGCAGAGCAGGATCCCCCCTTATTTTAGCATTCCTTAACTACTTTACGAGAGCCACCAAAGAACCCTCATCAGACCCCCCTGGATTATGAATCTCGACAAGTAAACAAGCGGGTTTTTTGTCGCATATAAAAAGATTTCCTATAAAGCTTTTACAGAAAAACCCCATTATGTGACAAGAAACTCGCTTCCTTGCCTATTGAAACTCATAGATTAAAGGTAAATGATAACCCATTGGGGGGCCCGCGTAATTCCCGGAGAAAAAATCCGAGCCACATCTCGACAAAATATTAATAATCCTCAAAAAGCGGGCTGCAACAAAAAGAAGAAATTAGCTAGAGTCTGGTACGTACCAAGTGGCTGTACATACCTAGTCACGCTTCGGAACTTAGCCATCAAAAAATCCCTGTTTTTTTGAAAACTGTTAATATAGAAAACATTTGGCTGCGAATCCATAATTTTGGAAGTGACGAGCCCCTCTTTATCGCTTTTTACGGGCTAACGATGGTATTAAAGTATCGCCAACAAGATTCGCGATACCGCCGTCGAATTCAACTTAAATATTCAAGAAAATTTTCTCACAAATATATATTGCTAAGCCTAAATATATTTCTATAGTTTACGCGCCAAAAAATAAGAGATTCTACCCCGTTACTCACCGATTGTAAAGAGAGACGCATTCAGGGTTTCAAAAAGTTTAAATTGTTAACATTTAAAAAACCCGTATATATACCGGCAAAAAAATTAGGTTACCCCACCCTTTTTTACGTCTAGTCTTGTACTCGCCTTGATTTTCTTTTTTTCCCCACTACAGAAAGCCAGTTTTTTTTCGGAGTAATTTACTTTCTCTTTTAGCGGCGAAAGACTCGCAAATAACCCTGAAGGGAGGAGTGAAATATTTTCGTAAACGTTTACCTTACTACAAAATACCTAGGAATGGTTTAAAGTTACATGTTGGGTGGGTCAAAGAAATGGATAAAATAAGGGAAGGATGTGTCTCGATTTAAAAAAAATCACCCATAGATTGCTTACCTGTCCAATTTTTTCTATTACAAGGAATCCCAGTTGGATATTATGCTAGAGGCAAACCTCTGAAATTGATGCCAATGATAATTACGTCAATCATAGAGGTGATTAAATTGAATATACTTTAGAGAGTGGAGGGGGGTTTAAAAAAACTGTTGCTTAGTAACTCATTTTTTAAGCTGTAAAATTAACGTGTTGAATAAATTTGTTTCCTTTTCTATTTTTATACTAGAGCTATCTTTGGAGTCTGTAATAAGTATACATGTCTCTAAGTAAAAAATATTATAGATATTATAGGATAATTCATTTAATCTTTTGTGACTTAATTATAGTCCTTCTAGAGATTATGTTTATAAATATATCGAAATAAGCAACCGTTACTCTTCCAAACAAATAAGAAACATAACTAGAAGCGTAGATAAATATTAAAATAAGCTAGCCAATCATTTTTGGCAAGTTATGTACTTTGAAATATAACTCTAAGGTAACGCAAAAGAAAAAATCCTAATGTATTTATGGCTGAAAGGTGAAAAAAAAACAAAGCGACTATAATAGAGAAAATTCTTGACATGTCCTATATGACAAATTAATTGTAACACTGTTTCGTGTGTTTCTCAGGTTTTCGAGTATTAACTCGCACATTTTGATTTATGGCAAGCGAAAAAACACCTTGTATAATGGGAGGAGAAGATGTTAAACTTTCCGCTAATAAATTCATAATTGACTTTTACATATATATTTATAAAGTTAGAAATCTATTTAGCTCAAGGTCCTAGTTTTTTGTATGCAGAAGCTTGTTTGGGCGTGTTTTGAATAATTAAATTTGAATAAGCCAATACTTTCAAGATTTTAAAATTCAATAAATAGGAAAAAGTTAATTAGGCATAAAATTAGAAATCTCTCCGAGGTCTAAGATTTTTTCGTATGCAAATAATTCAAAGAGATCGTGTTATATAAAAGGTTAAAAAGGAGTTACTTTGATAGAAGCCCGAGGGGACAAATATTATTCGTATGCAAAAGCTTGTTTGGGTGTGTTCTAAATAATTTAATTTGAATAATTCACATAAGATCGCATTATATAAAGAAAAAATTTTAATGAAGGTTAAAAGTAATTATTTTGGGAGGGAGAAAAGGGGTTTTTTAATATGATATAAATCTAAATAATTGTATATTAATATTAAACTATAGGAGTATTTTTTATATAGGCAGGTATGGCATCATCCTTTATAATTTTTAGTATCAACTCCACAATAAATAAAAATGTATTTTTGGGGGGCATAAATAATATCGATTTTTTGGAGTATTTAAGACCAGAGTCTCGATACTTTCTTCATTCGAAAATTTTCTAGACGCTTTCTGTCGCTTTACAAGCTCTTAAACACTTGTAAGTAATGTCTAGTTTAATTCCTTGCGGTCGCTCTATGATATGGAGGGTGAATAGAAAGCTCTATGACAATCCTGATTTAAAGGATTTTACTTGGGATGATTTATTTAGAGATGTTTGGGATAAAAATACTTTAACGGACGCGCAGAAAAGGAACATTTGGCGTAAAATGACAGGGGCATACAATGCTTCTTTCTTAGTGTTTACGATTCAAGACGTCTATAATCACCATTATAGACCTGACGCGAATTTACTCCACGCTCTCGTTAGAGGTTGTTCCAATTACACGGACCATATGTTTTTTAAAGTCGAAAACGATGGTATCTTTACTAGCTGGTGGTTCAGCCCCAACGCGAACAAATTTTGGTTTTCAAACCCATTTTGCATACAGGAGCGAAAAGAACGCGATAGAATAGAAAGCTACGAAATACAATACGATATGGCAGTTGATTATATTTTCAATGCTCTGGAGGATTTATGCTGGTTGAGACTATTTCGCCAACACAGAATCCTGGAAAAACCCCATGTCCAGTTTGCATTGCGGCTCATTTCTAAACACCTTTTCCAAGCTCGCGTTTTTGTCAGCGTAACCCAATTTTTTACGACTATTAACAACCCCCAAAACAATAGCTCGGTCCGAATAAGTAGATTTACAACGTGGATAGTTCCCCCGCAAACCTTTTCTAAAATAGAGTGTCCGTACGGACCCATACATCACGCTTCGGTGAAATGTACAGCGCGTTATTGGTATTACGGGGGCTATTGTTTTCACGAAGAAGCGTTCTATAGACGTGTCTTAGACATGTGTTTTAAATTATGCTTGCTGCAACTCACGAGGATAAATAGACCGTGCCCTAAAGAAAAGACTCACTTTCGACAGTCCTTAGCTAGATGGTATTTAAAGAAAGCCATGTATATAGCGGGCGTAGCTCGCCTATATTGCAATACCACCTGGTGTTTAACATTATCAGACATTATGCAAGGACTGATAGACAGCGACGCGTTACCCTTTTTAGTAACGTTGATTTAAAATAATTGAATGGTCAAGCGACGGTGAAGATTTAAAACGGCCGGCGGATAAAGACAAACAGTGAGCTCAAGAATTACAATAACAAACTGGTCCTTAGATTTGATAATTACCCGAATTATATGTTTTTTAATATTAAGGCTGTTAATTTATTCTGTAGTATATTAGAATAGGGTTATAATTAACTTTGCGTAGTTATATATAAGTTCCAGTTTAAATAGTACAGAGACTAGTTGCGATAATACAATTGTGGTGAAATTTTTTTTTATTAGAAATTCTAATCCATCTTTAAAACGCCTTTATTCTCCAAAAAAATGTAAGTAATATATTTGATATAAATATATTTGATATAAATATATTTGTATGTATTTCTTTTTAAAACTTTGGTGATAATTTAGGGCCAGCGTCGAGAGCTTTGTGGACGTTATTAAGAAGCAAGGCTCTGCCCTCATGCCCCGTAACGGGCATCTTTATTGTCCACATTGCGAAGGGACATTAAAGGATATGCCCGACTATGGCCAATTAAATTACTATTGCACGACGCGCGAATGTAATTATTTTAGAAAATGCGTTTTAGTCCAGTGCAAACAATATATCAGTTTTGCCAAGCGTAGCGACCAGCGGCATTTGCTTAGCACACGGAACTTTTGTTCACTTTGCGGTGAATTTAAGTACCGTGTAAAAGACATATGCCCGTGTTACGAGTGGTCCTGTGATTGACAGGTAATTCTCAATTGGTACTATTATTTGTTTTAAAAAGTGTAAATTTTTGACTGAATGTTTCTGCATAATATTTAAGTCTCAACACAAGGATGCTGTTGTTTTTTATTTTTTAATTAATTTTATATTTTTTATGTTAATTATTTTAGTTATTTAATATTCTATGTTTCTATGTTAATTTTTTTAGTTATTGAATATTTTATTTTTCTATGTTAATTTTTTTTAGTTATTTAATATATTATTTTTTGTTAGTGATTAAAATATATTAGTTTTAAAATAAATTATTTATAAAAATATGGTTTTATCATTTTAATTATTGTATTTTGACATGCAAATGTATACATTAAAAAAAGGTTCATATTGATTCAAGACGTATTATTTCTCATCTAAATTACCTTTATAACCTCAAAAAAAATAATCGCACTAAAGTTTACTTTAAAATAAAACATATCTTAATGTCTGGAAGTTTTAAAAAACCTTCAATAATCTCTGAATAGCGGGAGTAAGCGAGAGGTCTTTAAAAAACCTGTTCTCATTTTTGAAAGAAATGTCTGGAAATTAGTTTAGCCTAAAGTGTTTAAGAGAGTAGTAATGCGGTAAAATGTTGTGTCTCGTGTGATGATTTCATAAGCGAATAATATTACAGCCATTTATAAATACTGGACGACATAACACAGCGATGCATCAGCAATTTGACCCATCATATTAGAAGACGTTTAAAAAAATCTCCAGTTTAAGCAACAAAATAAGCAATTAAAACAAGCCTAATGATTCTCTTTCGGGGACAAACAACTTGGAACTATTTTCTGTAACGAATTGCCTTGAATAATTTAAGCGAGGTCAACTTGGTCTAAATTATTTCGATGCTGGAAAAATTAAATATTAACATTGGATTTCATTTAGAAAGCTTTTCACGCTTCAAAATTTGAATTTAGTTCACAATTGGTCAGTTATCTAGGGTAAAAGTTAAGTAATACTTCAGGCCTTTTCACGCCAGCGAATGTTTGTAAATTTGTTCTAGTTTAGACCGTGCTGCTGACTTGGGTGTAACAATTTTTTCAAATATATTAGTACTTCTTCCGCCACTTAGATGTACAAAAACAACTAAATTCATACAATAATAATTAACGGAACATTTATATTCAACAGGGCTCGTTCGTTAAGGTGTTAAAAATTTAATAATAAATGCATGCATTTTTTAAAAAATTGAAAATAGGCAGAGATTTTGCATGACTTTTTTTTTCCTTCATTACATTTGCAAGTATATTTGGAACTATCTTGAGACACAGTTCAAAAAAATATCCGTACATTCGCAACTAATATCCAGAACACAATGCGCGTTATTTTTGGCTCAAATTTCCTTCCCCTCTCACTCGCAACCATCCTCGCATTTTTCCGTTTTCACTTAAGACCAATCCCGGGTAACACTCGCATTTATAAGTACTGTTATCGGAAGAATTGGGGTTGCAAACGGTTTTGATGTCGGAAAAATTATCATTTCCCTCGATTTCGCATATATCGACGCACTACAAATCGGAATCAGGGATCAAACCAATGGAACATTGACAATAATACGTGGCGTTATTAGATTCATTAACGTGACATTCTGCATTAAGATTCTGACATTCAATATCCCCTTTTGCTTCGCCAATGTCAACGCAAATGCTAGCCTGACTATCATAGTGACCAGCTGAGCATTCGCAGTAAAATGTAGTATTTTCATGACTCGATACGACGCATTCGGCTTTAAGCTCTGAGCAGGCATTATCTCCCATAGTTTTACAAATATTTTCGCATGTTTGGGTATTATCCTCGAACAGTCCAGCATGACATTCGCAGTAATACGTTGAGTTATTAGTTTCATCAACACGGCATTCGACTTTAAAATCCTGGCATTCACTGTCACCTTTTACTCGGTAGATATCACCTCAAATTAGGTTTTTTTCATCTTCGAATAGCCCGGCGGGACATTCACAGTAATAGGTTGATGTGTCAGTTTGATTAACGGCATTTTGCTCTACGATTTTGCCACTCACTTTCTTTTAAAAACATTAAAAATCCCCAGCGATTTTTAAAATGCATGAATTTTTTAGCGTGACATTCGGTATTAAGATTATGACATTCAAAAGCTGCTAAAAATTTTATAACAAAGGCATGAATGTTTTTAAGAAAAATTTTAAATTTTAAAATTTTTTAAAATTTTAAAAATCACCGGGGATTTTTAAAATTTTTCTTAAAAACATTCATGCCTTTGTTATAAAATTTTTAGCAGCTTTTGAATGTCATAATCTTAATACCGAATGTCACGCTAAAAAATTCATGCATTTTAAAAATCGCTGGGGATTTTTAATGTTTTTAAAAGAAAGTGAGTGGCAAAATCGTAGAGCAAAATGCCGTTAATCAAACTGACACATCAACCTATTACTGTGAATGTCCCGCCGGGCTATTCGAAGATGAAAAAAACCTAATTTGAGGTGATATCTACCGAGTAAAAGGTGACAGTGAATGCCAGGATTTTAAAGTCGAATGCCGTGTTGATGAAACTAATAACTCAACGTATTACTGCGAATGTCATGCTGGACTGTTCGAGGATAATACCCAAACATGCGAAAATATTTGTAAAACTATGGGAGATAATGCCTGCTCAGAGCTTAAAGCCGAATGCGTCGTATCGAGTCATGAAAATACTACATTTTACTGCGAATGCTCAGCTGGTCACTATGATAGTCAGGCTAGCATTTGCGTTGACATTGGCGAAGCAAAAGGGGATATTGAATGTCAGAATCTTAATGCAGAATGTCACGTTAATGAATCTAATAACGCCACGTATTATTGTCAATGTTCCATTGGTTTGATCCCTGATTCCGATTTGTAGTGCGTCGATATATGCGAAATCGAGGGAAATGATAATTTTTCCGACATCAAAACCGTTTGCAACCCCAATTCTTCCGATAACAGTACTTATAAATGCGAGTGTTACCCGGGATTGGTCTTAAGTGAAAACGGAAAAATGCGAGGATGGTTGCGAGTGAGAGGGGAAGGAAATTTGAGCCAAAAATAACGCGCATTGTGTTCTGGATATTAGTTGCGAATGTACGGATATTTTTTTGAACTGTGTCTCAAGATAGTTCCAAATATACTTGCAAATGTAATGAAGGAAAAAAAAAGTCATGCAAAATCTCTGCCTATTTTCAATTTTTTAAAAAATGCATGCATTTATTATTAAATTTTTAACACCTTAACGAACGAGCCCTGTTGAATATAAATGTTCCGTTAATTATTATTGTATGAATTTAGTTGTTTTTGTACATCTAAGTGGCGGAAGAAGTACTAATATATTTGAAAAAATTGTTACACCCAAGTCAGCAGCACGGTCTAAACTAGAACAAATTTACAAACATTCGCTGGCGTGAAAAGGCCTGAAGTATTACTTAACTTTTACCCTAGATAACTGACCAATTGTGAACTAAATTCAAATTTTGAAGCGTGAAAAGCTTTCTAAATGAAATCCAATGTTAATATTTAATTTTTGCAGCATCGAAATAATTTAGACCAAGTTGACCTCGCTTAAATTATTCAAGGCAATTCGTTACAGAAAATAGTTCCAAGTTGTTTGTCCCCGAAAGAGAATCATTAGGCTTGTTTTAATTGCTTATTTTGTTGCTTAAACTGGAGATTTTTTTAAACGTCTTCTAATATGATGGGTCAAATTGCTGATGCATCGCTGTGTTATGTCGTCCAGTATTTATAAATGGCTGTAATATTATTCGCTTATGAAATCATCACACGAGACACAACATTTTACCGCATTACTACTCTCTTAAACACTTTAGGCTAAACTAATTTCCAGACATTTCTTTCAAAAATGAGAACAGGTTTTTTAAAGACCTCTCGCTTACTCCCGCTATTCAGAGATTATTGAAGGTTTTTTAAAACTTCCAGACATTAAGATATGTTTTATTTTAAAGTAAACTTTAGTGCGATTATTTTTTTTGAGGTTATAAAGGTAATTTAGATGAGAAATAATACGTCTTGAATCAATATGAACCTTTTTTTAATGTATACATTTGCATGTCAAAATACAATAATTAAAATGATAAAACCATATTTTTATAAATAATTTATTTTAAAACTAATATATTTTAATCACTAACAAAAAATAATATATTAAATAACTAAAAAAAATTAACATAGAAAAATAAAATATTCAATAACTAAAAAAATTAACATAGAAACATAGAATATTAAATAACTAAAATAATTAACATAAAAAATATAAAATTAATTAAAAAATAAAAAACAACAGCATCCTTGTGTTGAGACTTAAATATTATGCAGAAACATTCAGTCAAAAATTTACACTTTTTAAAACAAATAATAGTACCAATTGAGAATTACCTGTCAATCACAGGACCACTCGTAACACGGGCATATGTCTTTTACACGGTACTTAAATTCACCGCAAAGTGAACAAAAGTTCCGTGTGCTAAGCAAATGCCGCTGGTCGCTACGCTTGGCAAAACTGATATATTGTTTGCACTGGACTAAAACGCATTTTCTAAAATAATTACATTCGCGCGTCGTGCAATAGTAATTTAATTGGCCATAGTCGGGCATATCCTTTAATGTCCCTTCGCAATGTGGACAATAAAGATGCCCGTTACGGGGCATGAGGGCAGAGCCTTGCTTCTTAATAACGTCCACAAAGCTCTCGACGCTGGCCCTAAATTATCACCAAAGTTTTAAAAAGAAATACATACAAATATATTTATATCAAATATATTTATATCAAATATATTACTTACATTTTTTTGGAGAATAAAGGCGTTTTAAAGATGGATTAGAATTTCTAATAAAAAAAAATTTCACCACAATTGTATTATCGCAACTAGTCTCTGTACTATTTAAACTGGAACTTATATATAACTACGCAAAGTTAATTATAACCCTATTCTAATATACTACAGAATAAATTAACAGCCTTAATATTAAAAAACATATAATTCGGGTAATTATCAAATCTAAGGACCAGTTTGTTATTGTAATTCTTGAGCTCACTGTTTGTCTTTATCCGCCGGCCGTTTTAAATCTTCACCGTCGCTTGACCATTCAATTATTTTAAATCAACGTCACTAAAAAGGGTAACGCGTCGCTGTCTATCAGTCCTTGCATAATGTCTGATAATGTTAAACACCAGGTGGTATTGCAATATAGGCGAGCTACGCCCGCTATATACATGGCTTTCTTTAAATACCATCTAGCTAAGGACTGTCGAAAGTGAGTCTTTTCTTTAGGGCACGGTCTATTTATCCTCGTGAGTTGCAGCAAGCATAATTTAAAACACATGTCTAAGACACGTCTATAGAACGCTTCTTCGTGAAAACAATAGCCCCCGTAATACCAATAACGCGCTGTACATTTCACCGAAGCGTGATGTATGGGTCCGTACGGACACTCTATTTTAGAAAAGGTTTGCGGGGGAACTATCCACGTTGTAAATCTACTTATTCGGACCGAGCTATTGTTTTGGGGGTTGTTAATAGTCGTAAAAAATTGGGTTACGCTGACAAAAACGCGAGCTTGGAAAAGGTGTTTAGAAATGAGCCGCAATGCAAACTGGACATGGGGTTTTTCCAGGATTCTGTGTTGGCGAAATAGTCTCAACCAGCATAAATCCTCCAGAGCATTGAAAATATAATCAACTGCCATATCGTATTGTATTTCGTAGCTTTCTATTCTATCGCGTTCTTTTCGCTCCTGTATGCAAAATGGGTTTGAAAACCAAAATTTGTTCGCGTTGGGGCTGAACCACCAGCTAGTAAAGATACCATCGTTTTCGACTTTAAAAAACATATGGTCCGTGTAATTGGAACAACCTCTAACGAGAGCGTGGAGTAAATTCGCGTCAGGTCTATAATGGTGATTATAGACGTCTTGAATCGTAAACACTAAGAAAGAAGCATTGTATGCCCCTGTCATTTTACGCCAAATGTTCCTTTTCTGCGCGTCCGTTAAAGTATTTTTATCCCAAACATCTCTAAATAAATCATCCCAAGTAAAATCCTTTAAATCAGGATTGTCATAGAGCTTTCTATTCACCCTCCATATCATAGAGCGACCGCAAGGAATTAAACTAGACATTACTTACAAGTGTTTAAGAGCTTGTAAAGCGACAGAAAGCGTCTAGAAAATTTTCGAATGAAGAAAGTATCGAGACTCTGGTCTTAAATACTCCAAAAAATCGATATTATTTATGCCCCCCAAAAATACATTTTTATTTATTGTGGAGTTGATACTAAAAATTATAAAGGATGATGCCATACCTGCCTATATAAAAAATACTCCTATAGTTTAATATTAATATACAATTATTTAGATTTATATCATATTAAAAAACCCCTTTTCTCCCTCCCAAAATAATTACTTTTAACCTTCATTAAAATTTTTTCTTTATATAATGCGATCTTATGTGAATTATTCAAATTAAATTATTTAGAACACACCCAAACAAGCTTTTGCATACGAATAATATTTGTCCCCTCGGGCTTCTATCAAAGTAACTCCTTTTTAACCTTTTATATAACACGATCTCTTTGAATTATTTGCATACGAAAAAATCTTAGACCTCGGAGAGATTTCTAATTTTATGCCTCATTAACTTTTTCCTATTTATTGAATTTTAAAATCTTGAAAGTATTGGCTTATTCAAATTTAATTATTCAAAACACGCCCAAACAAGCTTCTGCATACAAAAAACTAGGACCTTGAGCTAAATAGATTTCTAACTTTATAAATATATATGTAAAAGTCAATTATGAATTTATTAGCGGAAAGTTTAACATCTTCTCCTCCCATTATACAAGGTGTTTTTTCGCTTGCCATAAATCAAAATGTGCGAGTTAATACTCGAAAACCTGAGAAACACACGAAACAGTGTTACAATTAATTTGTCATATAGGACATGTCAAGAATTTTCTCTATTATAGTCGCTTTGTTTTTTTTTCACCTTTCAGCCATAAATACATTAGGATTTTTTCTTTTGCGTTACCTTAGAGTTATATTTCAAAGTACATAACTTGCCAAAAATGATTGGCTAGCTTATTTTAATATTTATCTACGCTTCTAGTTATGTTTCTTATTTGTTTGGAAGAGTAACGGTTGCTTATTTCGATATATTTATAAACATAATCTCTAGAAGGACTATAATTAAGTCACAAAAGATTAAATGAATTATCCTATAATATCTATAATATTTTTTACTTAGAGACATGTATACTTATTACAGACTCCAAAGATAGCTCTAGTATAAAAATAGAAAAGGAAACAAATTTATTCAACACGTTAATTTTACAGCTTAAAAAATGAGTTACTAAGCAACAGTTTTTTTAAACCCCCCTCCACTCTCTAAAGTATATTCAATTTAATCACCTCTATGATTGACGTAATTATCATTGGCATCAATTTCAGAGGTTTGCCTCTAGCATAATATCCAACTGGGATTCCTTGTAATAGAAAAAATTGGACAGGTAAGCAATCTATGGGTGATTTTTTTTAAATCGAGACACATCCTTCCCTTATTTTATCCATTTCTTTGACCCACCCAACATGTAACTTTAAACCATTCCTAGGTATTTTGTAGTAAGGTAAACGTTTACGAAAATATTTCACTCCTCCCTTCAGGGTTATTTGCGAGTCTTTCGCCGCTAAAAGAGAAAGTAAATTACTCCGAAAAAAAACTGGCTTTCTGTAGTGGGGAAAAAAAGAAAATCAAGGCGAGTACAAGACTAGACGTAAAAAAGGGTGGGGTAACCTAATTTTTTTGCCGGTATATATACGGGTTTTTTAAATGTTAACAATTTAAACTTTTTGAAACCCTGAATGCGTCTCTCTTTACAATCGGTGAGTAACGGGGTAGAATCTCTTATTTTTTGGCGCGTAAACTATAGAAATATATTTAGGCTTAGCAATATATATTTGTGAGAAAATTTTCTTGAATATTTAAGTTGAATTCGACGGCGGTATCGCGAATCTTGTTGGCGATACTTTAATACCATCGTTAGCCCGTAAAAAGCGATAAAGAGGGGCTCGTCACTTCCAAAATTATGGATTCGCAGCCAAATGTTTTCTATATTAACAGTTTTCAAAAAAACAGGGATTTTTTGATGGCTAAGTTCCGAAGCGTGACTAGGTATGTACAGCCACTTGGTACGTACCAGACTCTAGCTAATTTCTTCTTTTTGTTGCAGCCCGCTTTTTGAGGATTATTAATATTTTGTCGAGATGTGGCTCGGATTTTTTCTCCGGGAATTACGCGGGCCCCCCAATGGGTTATCATTTACCTTTAATCTATGAGTTTCAATAGGCAAGGAAGCGAGTTTCTTGTCACATAATGGGGTTTTTCTGTAAAAGCTTTATAGGAAATCTTTTTATATGCGACAAAAAACCCGCTTGTTTACTTGTCGAGATTCATAATCCAGGGGGGTCTGATGAGGGTTCTTTGGTGGCTCTCGTAAAGTAGTTAAGGAATGCTAAAATAAGGGGGGATCCTGCTCTGCCTTACGCATTCTTGATGCAGATTAAATGTTTTGAGTTTTCGGAATGTGGAGCAGGATCTTCCCTTAAAGATCGTACTAATTGGCTAATATTTGAGGTTTTTTTTTTCGCCTGACAAAAGGATGAAAATATTAGTTTTCCCGTCTTATTTGTCGTTGTTAAAGCTAAAAAATGTATAAAGATTTATTCTGTATCTAGTTTAAAACTCTAGTCTCGTTAAAATTGGTAAAACGCTTCCGGAAATATCTCTCACTGAAGACGCGAAGAATGACCTTCTTTTTTTAGAATCTCTTTTTTTTGCCCCTGGCTATATTGAGGCGAATAAAACTCGCGCCACTCCAAATTTCTCTCTCTTAACGGCTAAATGGAAAATTTAGGTATTTAGAAATGAATTCCTTTGTATAAATATATGGACACTTTAAGAACGCAAATAACGCCTTTGTTTGGCTACTCATTTGTTTATTTTGTATTTAATTTTTGTACAAGACGCAAGAGTAAATATCTTTTGTTTTTTTTTAAAATGTGTGTCTGTTTTTTCATTAACTTTTGACTTAGAAGGAAACAAAGTTGATTTGTCTCAAAATCAAGTTTTTTTGCCGACGAATAATAAAAGACACTAAATTGATGGCGGGAAAATTTAAACAGCGACGTTGTGTACGTGTTCGAGTCAAGGTAAACCCGGTTAGTTAAGACTGGTTAATTGGGTACCCGTATTAATGGCGTACTCAGGGTAAATAATCCAATCTAAGTACAATTAATAAAACAGTAACACCCTGAATACGAATTCAGGTTAATCCGGGCTTATTTATTGTTCCACCGGGATTCGAACCCGCTACCTCTTCGTTAATCGCATTAAAAAACCTTGCTTTTTGCCAACTAACCTCTTACAACATTTATTTTCGCTAAGCCAACGGGGTATCCTAGTTAAAACATCATCGTTGGAACATCTACATGGGTAAGTAATCAAACGGTAGCTGAACCATTAGTAATCCACCCATTATTAGTCCAATCAACGGGGGGATAGATCTATACTTGGACGAAACTTGGTTGGCCCAGCCTAGTTTAGGCTAGTTTTAACTTGTCTGGACAAAACTTGGTTGGCCCGGACAAGTTTGGGCGTGTTTTGACTTGTTTGGAAACCCTTAAATTAAAGTACAGTCAAAGGCGTAAAATAGCAAGCTGGCAGGGATTGTTTGTTTTGGTTTTTTTTTTTCGTGGGCAACAACCTCTACATAGGCAAACCTAGACTGATCCGGGCTAGTTTTGATTTGTTCCATGGGTAAATTCCCTTAATAGTTACTAAAAAAGCCCGCTAGAAGGCAGGGCTTGAGGTCATGTATAATTAAGTTTTGGTTTGAGTCATAGTCTGGAGGATGACGTCATAGTCACCCAGGTTGAAAGCACCCTCTCTGACTAGGTCTGGTCCGGCCTTGTTTTAATTGATTCTATGGATGAATTACCTTAATAGTTACTAAAATAGCCCACGAGAAGGCCAATAAATATGGTACCAATAATTTAATATTAGTTGAGAGGATGACATCATAGTTGGCCAGGGAAAAAACATCCTTTACTAGTAGGGATGGTCCCAACTTGTTTATGTCCATTGAACGGGTTACGGCTATTAATGGTTACTAAAATAGTCCGCTAGAAGGCGGGGCTGGAGAGAAGTTTTTTAAATATGGCGCCAATAATTTCATATTAGTTTGAGTTGGAAGGATGACGTCATGGATGCCCAGGTTGAAAGCAGCTTTACCGGTAGGGCCGGTAGTCCGAGCTTGTTTGGAGGGTTATTAAATAGGTCATTTACCCTTAATAACACGCTGGAAGGTAGGACTGGAGGTAAGCTTTTTTAAAGTCCGGGCTGGTTTGGGTTTATTAAAGGGGTACCGCCCATTACTAGCACCCTAGCAGGCAGGGTAAGATTGGAGGATGACGCCAAGGTTGAATATAGCTTGTTTTTGTTTTGATTAAGAAGATGACGTCATGGGTGTTGAAAATAACACAAGGTAGGAACTCGTGGTAGTCTGGAGCTATTAAAAGGGGGGTAAAACCCCCTTAATAGCATGGTGGAAGGCAGGGTAAGTCAGGTAGGATTTTTATGGTTCAATCTTTGGTTGGAGGGTTAATCCGGGCTTGTTTGGGGAAAAATGGGGTAAAACCGACCTCCGTTAATATTCATAGACGGTGACATAGCACGGTGGAATGCAGGGTATGTCAGGTAAGATTTTCTCATACAATAACGTAATCTTGGGTCTTAAATTTAAACGGGGATCTTGCAAAAAGAACTTCACCCTCCGAGGGTTAGCCGAGCTTGTTTTGGGGGAAAAGTGGGTAAAACCCCTCTAAAGAGTCATAGCATGCTGGAAGGTAGGGTTGGTCAGGTAGGAGTTTAGCTTAATCTTTGTTTGCAAGTTTGGTGGATGAGGAGAGGGCGGCCATCTTGGGGTGGCGGCCATCTTGGATCCATGCGTATTTGGATAGTCCCTACTACTTGTATAAATAGCTTTTACTGTGTTCAAATTTGTTCAGTCTGTTATATCGTTTCGATCAATTATGTTAATTTAAATTCAATAAATTTTGTTAGTTGCCTTTCTACGCGACAGTTTCTTTTTCCCTTGCTACACACCCATAACCCCAACAGGTTATGGGCCCAGCACGCTGCCACTGCGCAATGTGTCGTTAGATAAGCCGTGTCGTCTAGTAAACGTGTCAACAGTATCCTGAATTCGTGGTCTCTCCGTATATCCTGCTCTACATTCTTCTGTCATGATGGATGATCTTCTACGCCATGAGGTTGAGAAGCTATCTGGTCCCGAGAATTGGCGAAGCTGGAAGAGACAAGTGACTGATATATTGACAATACGAGATGTCTATGGAATAGTCACTGGAGACTGGGTAGAACCTATTACGACAACAGAAACTGGCGCTGTGACATTAAAGAAGTTCCGAGTGGCATTCAGTACTGCCCGTACCGTTGTCTGGTCAGCTCTATCTCTTAAGGTCCAGAACATGATTTCCGATTGCGAGAAGCCCAAAGAGATGTGGGATAAGTTGCTAGAGATCTTCGAACAAAAGTCATCAAATAGGCTCCGAAAATTGCTTGCACAATTAATGCGAACAACAAAAGCACCTGATTTCGACATGGCGACCCATCTCGCGCAAATGCGATCTTTGTGGTCGGACATCTTGATGACAGCAAAGAAAGAAAAGGACGTATCTTTTGATGATTGCATACTCGTCACTTGCATCTTTGAATCTCTGCCCCACGACGAGTACCGGGAATTTGGAATGCTTTGGGATACTTTACCAGAAAAAAAACAAACAGTAGCTGAATTGGAACGACTTCTGATCGGACGAGACACTCGAGACGAACACACCTTCGAACAATCTTCAGGACTGGTAGCTCACCTGGATAGTAAAGGGAGCCCGAGAACTACCCCGAACGTTGCAAAACCGTTACGGCCGAGAAACCGGAAATATCGGCCACGATGTTTCAATTGCAACAAGTATGGTCATTTATCAAAGGACTGTCCAGACCGAAGAAAAGAAGAGAAAAAGGAAGGACGAAACGATGGTGGAGGTCTCTTTGCTGCAAACAGTTTGATTGCTCGCTTTACTGCAGAACCAGTTTGGTATTTCGATTCAGGAGCCACCCAGCACGTAACAAATGACGGAACCAAGTTTATCACGTTCAGGAAGTTCGAAAATCCAGCCACCTTACAAGTTGGAAATAAAGCACGGATGATAGCAGACGGTGAGGGAGATATCCGCATAAGCTTTATGATGGGAAACACTGTACGATATGAGGTCATCCACAACGTTTGGCATATCAGTGGTTTTGCTTGTAATATCTTCTCTCTGAAAAGTGCCATGAACCGAAATGGAAATTTGGAATTTCAAGCTACGGCGACGTCTTGCGGCCTTAATGAGAACGTGAAGGGAAAGAGGCGTTTACGCCTTCCAGGCAAAGTCGAGTCCTTGTTCCGGTTGGATATCACAGTAGAGCAGCCCCTTAGTTCCGTATACCATACCACTAATCCAGGAAGTGAAAGGAAAATGGATTTGCAAGTATGGCATGAACGTTTTGCTCATCAGGATAAGCGACATGTAGCGGCTACTCTGAAGAAGCTCGGTTACGAGGTTATTGAACAAGCAGCTGGCAAGTTGTGTGAAGGCTGCATATATGGGAAGATGACACGTCATAGTTTTGGCACTCGTTTGGATAAGGCTAAAACACCAGGAGAAAGAATTCACTCCGATCTTTGGGGGCCCTCGCCAACGCCGTCAATGAAGGGAAAACTCTACTATCTTCTCTTCAAAGACGAATACTCCGGTATCCGTATCACGTATTTCTTGGAAAAGAAGTCAGAAGTTGTTGAACGTCTTAAGGATCTTCTTGCGCTCTGCAAGAATTACGATCATACCGTACGAGAACTCATTACTGACAATGGTAACGAATATGTAAATGAGGCATTCCGACACATAACGATGCAAGAAATCGGCCTGAAACATCGGACGTCAATGCCTTACACTCCTCAGCAAAATGGAGTTGCAGAACGAGAGAACCGGACAATTATGGAGTCAGTTCGTGCCATGCTCCACTCGAAACCGGATATACCTCCCAAGCTATGGGCCGAGGCTGTCAACACGGCGACGTACATCCTCAATCGTACCGCTCCTACTCGTGTGGATGGTAAAACACCATATCAGTTATGGACTGCCAAACCAAATCCGTCATTAAAGCACTTGCGAGTTTTTGGGACTGATTGCTATGTCCATATCCCGAAGGAGAAGAGGAAGAAGCTATCCAAGAAAGCCTACAAGGGTATCCTTGTCGGTTATGAAGATAATGCAGATGGTTATCGAGTATACGTTCCGGAGCTAAATGATGTTCTACGATCCAGAGACGTCAAATTCAGTTCCGAGAAGTGCATCTTGGATACATTGGACAAACAAGCACCAAGCAAATAAAATTAAAATCAAATCGCAACGACTGGTCGTGTATCACCATAGAGCATGGCGGACTAACTAAAATGGGGTATACGCGATCGGTTGAGGCTTCATGCTGAAGTTGCGCATGCCCAATAGGCGCGCTTGGTCGCGATGGGTACCGAGAAAAGCCGCAATTTGTTTATACGATCGCAATTTTTCCTTTATCGGTTCTGGTGTGCAATAGTATACATCCCCAATTCGACCTCCGGTATCTTTTCTCAAAACTTGTTCCCTTTTCCACCCATACCGAAAAGGCGCCATTAACAAATCGTCCTGAGTATTCTGACTTTGACTTGTCCCCGTGGGGGTCCCCAATTTAGCGGTGCCCAACACCGGGTCCCTGATTTAGCGGTGCCCAACACCGGGTCCCTCTGAACCCCACGTTTCCGCCTTCCCTCCCCGGAAGGACCTGCCACCGCTAGGTCTACCCCTTGCTCTTCCTGTTTCTCAACTCGAACCCGGCGTCAGAGATTATATTCCCGCCGTGGTATCGGGGTGGGGACTGAGTCGTTTTCTACCGGAATGCTAGGATTCGGATCGGGTATATCCGGTTCTACATCTATCGAGGTCGACGGCCTATCAACGACCCCTTCCGCCTGGCTTTGACGAGGCCGGAAGTTATACACTCTAACGGGCACCGCATCCCAGACATTCTCCTGACCGTCCCTGGAATCTGCCTCAGTAAAAGACATTTCGTCCTGCGTTACAACCAGCTCATGTCCCGGCCCATCATCCGGGTCCGCAACGTTCTCCAGCTCCTGTATTACCGGCGGGTTTTCAAGTTCCGTGGTTTCCGGAGTTTCGAGGACCACAGAGTTCATCAGTAGTTTCAACTTATATGCCAAGTACCGGCCAAAGCCCCTGACTCCAAATCCATAATAGCATAGGAAACTAGTGATATCTTTTCTACTACTCGACAGGTCCCTCCCAAACTGGGGCTAATTTAGCCGAGAACTAAGCTGCAGCGTTCGATAAGCTATGTCCTACTTTCCACACTAATTGCCCTACTTCTAGTTCCCCATCGGAATAGTTCCGGTCATAAAAGCGTTTTTGTTTAGCCCTGGCTCGCTCATTCATTTCCTGATCAAAATCAATGGCCAACTGCCATTCTCGGAGGGGTCCATCTTCATAACCCCTTATCTCTCCCTCTATATCCTCGGGGACACCGGCAAATGTACGCTCATCCCAGGGTAATGTAGGCTCATACCCATGATTTAAATAAAAGCGGGATGAATCAGTGGAAGTTTGGATGGCACTGTTAATGGCCAACTGAATAAGGGGCAAGCTTTCGTCCCACTTCGTATGGACATTCCCGGTGTAAATACTCATTGATTCGCCTATAACCCTGTTTGCCCGCTCGGTAATATTTGCCTTTGGTCAATAATTTAGTCCCTTCAGAGCGAGTCCAGTTCCATCAGTTAGAGCCTACCTTGCTGCATCATGTTTTTCTTCGCGAACTAGCCTTAGCCGCGTAGCTCTAGGATTCCTTTATATAGTTCCACTTTTATTCCTCATAGTTTATTTTTTAGGTTTTTTTAATAGTGAATATTATTCTAGAGTCAAGGTCTCCCTATTCCTTTACTGAAGAAACATCGTTGACGAAGCTGTGTTTTATATGTATGTAAGAGCTATTCTACAGTACAGGGTGGAAACTGCGCTGGCGTCCAGTCGAGATACTTCCCCTTACGCATTGGTTTGGGAACCCGGAGATAAAGGCGCCACCTTTTGACTACAGGCGGTATTTCCCATTGGCGGGACTTTCAAATATTTTGTAGGGGCGAGTCTGTTTCATTGGTCTCAATTGATTAGAACATGTCTGACATTACGAGTAGGTGGAAGTCGCAAATAAATGCGAAGCTAAATAACTCTACTTCGAGTCAAGATAAGAAACACCTGAACAATTCTGCCAAGACCACCATGACTTCCAAGACATAGCCTACTGGGAAGTCTGTGACCAAGCCTAACACTCCAGGCCAGAACAAACGGATAGAGTCTGGAGCCACGGCAACTTCTGCCAGCCACAAAGCTACCCCACTTTTCGATCAGGACTCCCTTCTTGCCTTGCTGGGTAAGATGATAAAAACAAAACTGGGTTCCGTGGTAGAGGAATAGGTCTCTGCTATTAAAGATGACATAGAATTGTGTATTAGTTTCAAATTCTCACCGCTTCAACTTGAATTGGAAACACACTGTGAGAAATTGATTACTACGAAAGTTCAAGAGAAACTAAGTGACTTCCAGGCCACTTTCGACGAAACAGCCGCTGAATTTCAATCTACCCAATCTCAAATAGTACAATTACGGGATGAGTTGGCTAAACCCTGTTAAAACCTTAAGTTTAATTTCTAAATAATTGTTAAAACCTTAAGTTTAATTTCTAAATAATTCTAATAATTCTAATTTTTCTAAATAATTCTAATTTCCTTAAGTTCAATTTCTAAATAATTCAAAATTTTCTTTACTACAAAGTTAATAATTTTAAATAAATTAAGCTACAAAAAATACTATGTAAAGTTGTAAGGCGAGTTTTAGAAGAACTCTTTCGATAGAGATGCCAAAGGGGCGTGAAGATCGCGGGCGCCTAAGAAAAAAAAGAGAGTTCAATGGATGGCAGTTGCGCTTATAAACGGGTAAAACAGCATAGAGCTATGCCTGGCGCTCCCATCCCAAAAAAAGGGCAAAGTCACGGAAACTTTCTCGTGCCCGGCCCGCGGTCTGTGCGTCGCCAAAGGCCAAACCTATTGAAAGGGGGGACACCCAAGCTCATCTTTATGAAAAGAAAGGTAAAAAAAATTGTATCAAGGACTCCTCACACCTAACTTCTCCAAAAATATTCCAAGAGACAGGAGTCAAGTCTCCAAATTAGCGAGCGAAAACAAAGTTGATAGAAAAATGCAAAATTAGTCGTTTTTTAGTATTTTAGTATAATATTATAAAATAAAGTTAAATAAAGTAGATTTTTTTAGTCGGTCTGCTTTAAAAAATAAAAATAAAAATTATAGTCTCTCCCAGAGCAAAATTATAAAAACAAAATTAAAATAAAACAAAGAAAAGTTAAGGGTATTTTCATGGTGCCGAAACCCGGGATACGCCTTACACGGAATAAAAGTTTGTGGATAATTAAACAGTGATATTGAGTGATTTATCCAAAAAGTCCCAAGATGAGCGATGGAGAATCTTCGATCGATGATGCGGCCAAATTAGCAAAAGAAGCCGCTAACCTTAAAAAAGCGAGAGCCCTGAGAAAAACAGTTAGGGCCAATACCACTATTCTGGTAAATAATCTTATCAAGCTAAAAGATGCTAAGGAGTTGAAAAAAGAAGAGATTGAGGATCAGCTAGCTATCCTGCAATTAAAACAAAAATCATTGGATAAATTAGATGCTCAAATTTACGAGTTATTGGACAACGCCATGGAGGACGAGTTAAAGACCGAGTTTGATTCCGTTGAAAATTACAACAAGGGTCCCAAGAGGACCATTACAATTTTGCGCCACATCTCGTATAAATTAAGCACAGATTATGAGTCCTATCTCCTATTATAATAAAGCAATAAATATGAAATAAAATTAAAAATTAGGTTATCTCGCTGGATTAATTAATGTAGAAATAGCATTAAGAAGAGTAGCTCCACAGTCAATAATTGCAAAGTGGAAACACTGGCGACATCTTGTATATTTTAGCGAAATCAACACCTGGCATTTTCCAAAATATATATATAAATTATATTTAAAATTACTATTTAAAATTACTATTTAAAATATTATTTTTTTCATATTATTTAAAATAAATAATTTATATAATTTAAAATAATATTTTGTAAATGAATTAAATAAATATAAATTTTTAAAAAAAATTTCAAGGTAGATTCGAACGCGCGAGTCGCCGTGCGAGCCGCCGTTTTAAAACAATCCACGAGGAAAAACCAGTCGAGCGTTTTACCAACTGGGCTACGAGTAGCTCTGCGATTTCCCTTCTATTTGCGTACTGTATACATATTGTCAAGCTAGACTTAACTGACAGCTGAGGGTGAAAATTAAGGCGGGGTATTCGACGCCGTCCAATAAGCGGTGTGACGAAGACGAAACGAAGGAGGAGTTAAACTTTCCGTTTATGGTCCCTAATATTTTACGCTCATCGCTAGATGGCGAAAAATAAAAACGAAGGTTTAACAAGTCCAACTTTGATCCAGCAATTCCAGAAACAGTTATATTTGCTGTTTGGAGTAAAAGCGATTCCGATTCTTCTTCCTTTTCAGCCACTACAGTGGTTGTCGTTTCAATCCTTTGTCTCGGTTCGGTTTCTTCTCTAGTATAGGCTTCTTTTGGTTTCTCTCTTCTCTGATCACGAGGTGTTCTCTTTTCTGAATCTTGGCAAATAGAAGAGTAATGTCTTCGGTCGCAGAACTAGCAAGCTATATCTTCTTTGCAATACTTCGCGAGATGTCCCGGCTTCATACAGATATAGCAGCGTCCTAGTTTTCGTAGGATGTCCCTTTTCTTCTCCACATTAAGAGTTTTACATTCTTCAAAGGTATGATTTGTTCTTCGACAGAAAAGACATCTTGTTTGAGATACACTCGTCAAGGCTGCCGTTGAAAATGGTTTTGGTCTATATTCGACTTGACTGCGACGTTGGGGAGCTCTGGCTTCTGAAGACTGAGGTTTTGTTGCGGTTCTTCCGTCATGAGCGTTTGTAGTGTAAGCGCTTACTCGTTCTCTAGCCTCTACTTCTTCCCTTATGACCGTCAAGCGCTCTTTAATGTCCCATTCCATGTCACAGTCTCTTATTCTGCTATACTCCAAGGTAATTTCCAGTGGAAGTAATTTCAAAATTGGAGGACATAATACTGGTCCATAGTATTGAAAATGGGTTCCCAAGGATTCCAATGACGTCACTTCTACTTCGCAGCGGTCTTATAAGTTTCTAAGACCGACGATATCGTTGGCCTTCTTTACTGGATCCAAAGAAAATAAATTTTGAATATGACCGTTTATTAACGCGTCCTTCCTTCCAAAACGTCGTTTGAGTAATAGAATTGCCTCGTTATAATTTTCTTCTGTTGCATCCAATTTTGAAATTGAGCTAGCAGCTGATCCTGTTGAAAACGATCGAAGGTACCCGAGTTTATGGGTAGCTGGCATAGGGGTATTGTGGATGGCCACTTCTTATCCAGACCAAAAATCCATCCATTTCGATAAATCTCCAGAATACTTTTCTATTCTTAGCTCTGGCAGCTTCATCGCAAACCAGTTTTGCGCTGAAGGCGGTGGGAGAAAACCACTAGTCATCGCTGTTAGTTGTTGGGGTGGGTGAAGAAAGATAGATTGCGCGGCGCTCGTACCAGCCTGTGTCGTTGTCAAACCGGTCGTGGGGTTTTGTCCCCCTGCTGTCGTTACCCCTTGCAACGTCGTTGTAGATTGAAAAGTATGCGGTCCTGGCATACCAAGATTCCCCACTATAGGTTTTAAGAGAGGATGGCTAGTTGGGTGTGGTCCCATAGGGGTGAAATTCGGAGATTGTATAGTGGTTCCGGTCGGCGTCAAAAATGGCGACGGATGTCTCGTCTTAACTAAGCCCTCTCGCTTGGCCTTTTCTCATCTCTTCTAGGTTCTTAGTAATCTTATCCCTTATCTTTCTTATAGCGTTGGAATAATGTTCCGATGTCGCTAATTCTAACCCTAATTCGTCTAAATCTTCGGCCTCATCTTGCAAGGCGTTATCTATTTCTTCTAATTTAGTTTCTTTAACTTTTAACTCACTAAGGTTGTCCAGGAGGCTGTCCTCATCGTACGTTAAATCCGTGAGGCTGTCCTCTATTCTTGAAAGCAATTTCGTAGTCGCTTGTCGACTGATCTTTCTTCTTTGCTTAATAGCATCCCATCTTGAGGGTTTTTCTCGTTTCTGTTGGGATTCTAAACTTGTCTGTTCCGCGTCCGCCATTTTCTCGAACTAGTTCTTTCTAGGGCGTTGACGCGTTTCTGTGGTTCGCCCACTTCATTATCTAATTCCTAATCTAGTTCTTTTCTAATTTTTTTCTTATTTCCCGGGTTTCGGCACCAGTGATAAAGCTCATGGAATTTCCCACTTCATGGGAGATTTAATTATAAAATAAACGTAATCGACTTTGTCTATTCCATAAGTAAAACATTCTTTACTGACGAACGCGCGAATACCTTTTACAAGTTATATTCTGTTCGGACTAGGAAGTCCTCTCTCTTTCAGTGCGCGTGGGGCTCTTCCCAAAAACTCTTCTTTCTCGAGCGGGTATCCGCTTTCCCCTTTCAGTCCCATAACTTCTTTCAAAACCAGTTCAATTTTTCTTTCTTATTTTCAAATCCTTCGCGCGAAAGTCCGTTTCCACAGTGGCGCCTAACGATAGCCAGTCATGACTTGCCTGGATTTCTTTATAAGCTCGATAGTGGTGGACGAGATTTATTTTTAGATCGTAACCCTCCGATTTTGGTTCTCTTTTGGATTGAATTAATGGACATTTAGTGTACTTGAAGTTCTTGAACTGATTAGTTGCTAAAAGTAGTGAGAATATTTTCATCGGGAAAAAGTCGCGAATATGGAAAATGTATTGCCTTTTCGAAGCAGAAAAACCCTTTGAAACAGAGAAAAACTTTATCAAATGGAAATATCAAAGTATGTTCTTACGAGGATAGTCCTCCACGTAAAGTTTTGACGTTATCATTTTATTCTGAAAACGAAAGGAACCATTTTGACAACATTTACCAGATGGTCAATGATAAATATTAGTCATTTACGGCTGAAAAATTTATTTTTAAAGCCTTTACGGCTTTGGGAAAACTAAAGGAGCCCTTGGTATCGGAAGAAGATTCACCGTAGGCTAACATCGAAGGAAATACTAATTCACCTCTTAGAACTATTTCAACTGGAGTATGTTTTCTATAAACAAAAAGCCCAAATGATTTTTAAATCAACATTTCCGTCTGAAGCCAAAAAGCTAAGATTTAACGAAGAGTTTCATTTAGTCAAGAAGAAACATAAAAAATGTCTTTTATCCAATTTGATTACGAGAGGATTGACCATTTTGCATACTCAGAAGGATGATCATGTAATTTGTGGACCACTCATCTCCTTGAAACCTATTTGGGTACGGAATGCTATAGGAATCAAGCTCGGGCTAGTTTTGAATATGAAGCTGCCAGCTCTAATAGAAATGAGGCTTACACTACCGAAAATGAAACAAATCAAGACGGTACTTGATCATATGACGAGAAAATTTCATGGAAACTGCGCCCAATTTACTGCTTTGCGACGAGATATCCTATTTCCGTGGATTACAAATAGTTGAAGAGCACAGCCGAAAGTGTGAAGGATCACTAAAGATAAATGGCAACCAGATCTATCGGACAAAGTTTCGGCAATCAAAAACCATATCTATTGGGCTATTGATAACTCATATTTGTGCGCGGAAACTTTACGTCACTTAATCGACAATTGTGTTGAGCATTTTAAAGGTAATCATCAAATTTGAGCCGTAGGTTCTACCTGTAAAATCCCGACCATTTGCCAAGTACAATTGTCCTAGAGGACCCTATTTAATTAGAACTGCTAAAAAAGTTCTTGAAATCAACAACGCTCTACAAACGCCGAAGACTACGTAAATTGTAGGAATACGCATTATGTAGAGAGCTTTAACAATACGGTCCTCTTGTATATCGAGTAAAGAGTACATTGTAAAACCTCTTATGGTTTAAGATAGACACTGGCAGTCTTGGAATGGAACGAACACAAGTGTCGCGTCCATACACATCTATGTATGAAACAGAAAAGGCCAAAAATTGTAATAAAACCCAAGAAAAAAAATTACGTCACAAAATCCTTCAAGCACGTATTTGATTAAATTGTTTCTGTTTCATTTTCCAAATGACCAAAATTGAATTGTTAATTTATTTATTTGTTTATTTAGATTCGTTAGTGAAATCTGGATAATGTTGGCGTCATCCCCCCGATCGATTTCCCCAATGATTTCTTCACTCAAGTGTCCGATTGTTCATCAGATGAAGAGTTCGACGATTAATAAAATATTATTTAAATATAAAAGCAAGTTTACGAAAATTTCTTGTTTCAATAAGCACGCAGTGTACTAGGCCTACTCAAAATATTTTTCTTCAACTATTGTATCTTACAGTACCTTGCACGTAATAAAATTTACCATTTCCACATCTTAAAGAGATATGGACTTTTGTACCATCACTTTGTTGGCTTAAATATCAATTACATCACCTTTTGTAGTAGAATGCAGTTTGGTAATTTTCAATAGGTCTAAGACCATCCCCTCTCTTTCAATATGTTCTTAAAATTCCAATATTGAAATAACTTTTGTTGACATGAGCCCGCCTTAGATAGATTACAAAAACCGTTTTCATCTAGACGGACCGAAATTCAGGACCTGTCTAAGTTACGCTTCATTGTTCATCTTCAGCTTGGCCAGAGCTCCTTTGCACGGCTTTCAGTTTGACAAGAACCCTTTTGCACGGCTTTCAGTTTGACAAGAACCCTTTTGCACGGCTTTCAGTTTGACAAGAACCTCGGTTTTTCCGTAGTGGGGATTCAAAAAGTCGGGGAAACAAATTTTAAGAGACTGTCCATTGTTTATCTTCAGTTTGACCAGAACCCCTAAAACGTTTGAAGCACGGTCGCCCATTATTAGTTCGATGCACGGTTTTCAATTTCACAAGAACGGTTGTCGCCGTTTCCCGGCCTTTAAATTAACATTACAGCGAGGCTCCGTCGAGAATCGAACTCACGATCTCCTGTTTACAAGAAAGGCGCTTTAACCACTAAGCCACAGGGCCCTTGTTGTAAAGTGAGATGAAAGCTGCATATTTGAGTAATTTAATTAAATTAACTCATTCGCAATTTTACCCTATTGTTTGCATATATGCATATCTCAAGGAACTAATATTTTTGGAGTTTCTCAAAATTTAATATCTACGAAAACTAGTTAAAATAACAAAACAGCGAGGCTCCGACGAGAATAGAACTCATGATCTCCTGTTTACTAGACAGGCGCTTTAACCGTTAAGCCACGGAGCCCTTGTTGTGAAGCGAGATTAATGCTGAATATTTTAGTCATTTAAATAAATTCAATCATTTGCACTTCAACCCTTTTGTTTGTATATATGCATGTCTCGAGCAACTATTATTTTTAGAGTTTCTAAAATTTTAATAGCCACGAAAACCATTGAGTTCAGAATATATGTATTTCTAGAGTTTTTGTTGAATTTCCTCCTCGCGGACTCGGATTCGTCGAATTTCATTACTTTCATTAGTCGTTAGCGCCATCTGTCGCCTGACGGGTGAAACTGAAAATAGTTTATTTTGGCGAGAAATTGACTTGAATTTGAAAATTAGGCTTAAGAAGACGTAAAGCGCCAAAGTTGAAAAACTGCTAGTTGAGCCTTAATTACTAAGAATTTGTTAAACTTTATTTTTAATAAATAAAATTTTGTTAAATTTCTGTTGTAATACTTGTTTTTACGTAAGATTATCTTTTTTCATTATTAAAGTAATAAATAATATGAAAAGTTATTAAATTTTATCATGGGTAGAAAATGCTCAGTAGAGAAGTGCGTTAACACTGGTAGGAATAGAAATGTTCCGTGGCATAAGTAAGTATAGAAATAAAGAATATTAAAAAATATTCAGAAGTTCAACACTTTTTGAATTGTACTATTAAGATTCCCTACTAAAAATCCCGAGTTAATGAAACAATGGTGTCGGGCCATTAAAAAACCCGAATGAACTCCACAAAAATATGATGCTATTTGAGGTGATTATTTTTTTCAAGCGGACTATCGCGAAAATTCCAAAATACGCGTGCTATCGGCTAATGCAGTTCCTACTCTGTTTTTACCCGAATCTTGCAACCCAAACTTCAACATAGGAATTGTATATTAATGAAATATAAATCTAAGAAAATTAAATGTTTTACTGTAATTTGCCACTTTTAAACCGTTTACAGAAAACTTACAGTCGGTGTAACAAAAATGCAGGCCTAAACGAAAGTATTATTTCGGAGAGTTCCGCGTCTTATTCGCGATCAATAGAGATAATCCCAGACCCTGAAGACTTTTTAGAAATAAGTGGCTGTGAAGTTGTGGATGATGTTGCTCAAAATATTGATATTGAAAACACGGATGGCGAAATTAAGTCAATGGATAAAAATGTAAGACACGCTTTATTAAGTTTGGCAACATCCCTAATGTTTTGCAACATAATCAGGCAGAGGAACGCAATGTTGCTTCATCAGAAGTTGAAGGTTTGGTTGAACCCATGGATTGGGACTATACTCCTAGCCGTTGCTCTGAAGGCAATAAGAGTTTAAACAAAAACCAAGAAACTGATGAAAGGATTGCAGCTTTATATTCATTGTCAACATTTCATGTACATTGAGTAGTTATGTTTAACTTATGTTGGTACAGTTGCCGCAATTAAAAACTTTCTCTCTCGCGACGTCTTGTTTCAATCATAAGCCGCAAATTATTGATCTGATACAATGGGTATAAAAAAGGTATCTTATATTGTTGTTTCAATAAATTTTTTTCAAAGCGTTTTTTTTACACTCTCCACTTTCCATTTCCAACTGCTAAATAGGGGGTTTTGAATGATTGGGATGATTTTAAAGAGAAGGTGAACAGTTGAGCATAGCTCGTCCGAATTACCGAATGACATTCCAGAGAGTAATGTTAATTGCAATTTTCTGAACACACGTCCCCCACGGAATCAATGCCTTGAGCCATATTCTTATGGATAGAGATACCCTTTAATGTTGCACAAAGATATAATCAACAATTGTGGAATGAAACTTCAAATCTTCCTCCGGTGAAGATATGGCCACGGGTGCGACATTCTGTTCCACTATGGTTCGCAAATGCCAGGGGGTAGAGAAAGATTTCTATCTAGATTAGTGGGCGATTCTTGATGTAAGATTCAACATCAACGTTTGGTTGAAAACGGCGCATTTCGAAGAGAACCAACTGGAAATTCAATGGCCAACCAATTCCCTCAATATGTCACCCATTGAAAACCGCTTGGTGGAGGAAATAAAGGTTCACTGAAAAGGAGAATACCCACATTCAAAGTATAGCATGGGTCACAAAGTGGTGCCTACATTTGAGAAAGTGGTTGTATTCATTGTCTTCAACTAATTGGGATTCGCCATAATGAAGATGACGAACCTTTCTCAAGAAACTCTTTATTTACAATGCGAAATTAGAATTATACTAAAGTTCCACTAGTCTTAGCAGTGTATCCGATGGCAAATTATGGTCTTTTTGACAATCAATATAATCTGCTGAGCTGCACGAAGTATTAAATCCTTGAAGGTTAAGTAAGGACGCAATTAATGCAGAGTGTGTATATATTTTATTGAGAACAACCCAACCAACATAACAAGTTAAATAAAGAATAAAGACACTTTGCTAATTACTATCCAACATTTATTCTTAATTATGAACATGGATAGGATAAATACATTTATACGTTTTCATTTTCAATTTCATTATGCGATTAATATTTGATTATTTTACCGTTGGCGTTTACAACCTGTTGCATTCTCTGCGGCATTGATGTAAACAGATTGCTTATATAATCGGGCCGCTCACCAACCTCTTCCCATGCGGCCTGGATGATGGTGAATAGTTCGTCCGTATCATTGGGAATTATATTGTTCTGGGATACAATCCTTTTCATAATCGCCCAGACGTTTTCGATTGGAGATAGGTCGGGTGAATTTCTTGGCCAGTTAGATCTATTTCCGGATGATTCTCATTCAAATACGCCATGGTTGCACGTGACTTGTGTATACTCGAATTATCTTGTTGAAATATAAATTTACCGTCCGGAAAATGATTGTCTACGACATGAGGAAAAAAGGTATGTTCCAATACATCAATATATTTATCGGAATTAAGGTGCCCTTCTATTCGCGCTAAGGTGCCAATTCCATGTTTTGAAATATAACCCCACACTGGCACAGAAAACCGTCCGCTCTTCTGGATTGAATGAATGTTAGCCGCATCATATCGGGTCCCTTTCTCTCTCCACACTCTTACGTGATGGTCCATTGATGAACAAAATGTTGATTCGTCGCTGATGACAACTTCATTCCATTCGTTCCTCCAGTGAAGGTGAGCGCGCGCAAATGCTAGGCGCTCTTGTTCGTGCTCTGGTTTGAAATATGGCTTCTCCGCGGCGATACGACTGTGTAGCCCAGCGTCACGTAATCGGTTTCTAATCGTTGTTTCCGACGCTTCCAACTCCATGATGGATTTTACAGATCGAACAGTAACCAGCCTCATGTAACGCAACGAGCCTAATGCGTTCTTCCTGTGATAATCTTGGCATACTGACTGGTGAGAGAGTGAGACAAACTGAGTAAAAAATATATTCTAACATATATTTGTTCTATTTTATTCAGGCAACATATATTTTAAAAATGCCACGAAAAAACCCAATAAATTGGGTTTTTTCGTGGCATTTTTAAAATAAAACAAATATATCACTCTCTCACCAGTCAGTATGCCAAGATTATCAGAGGAAGAACGCAATAGGCTCGTTGCGTTACATGAGGCTGGTCAGGGGGTTCCTTTTATTGCGCAGCAACTGGGCTGTTCAAAGCCAACCGTGAGGTCATGGCTAGTCGCTTATGGTGAAAATGGACGATTGACAGACAAACCAAGGCCTGGAACTTCACGCGTTACCACTGCAGAAGAAGACGACGTTATTGCTGCTCTTGTTGTGAATAATCCTACCACCACTGTTCGATCTGAAAAATCCGTCATGGAGTTGGAAGCGTCGGAAACAACGATTAGAAACCGATTACGTGACGCTGGGCTACACAGTCGTATCGCCGCGGAGAAGCCATATTTCAAACCAGAGCACGAACAAGAACGCCTAGCATTTGCGCGCGCTCACCTTCACTGGAGGAACGAATGGAATGAAGTTGTCATCAGCGACGAATCAACATTTTGTTCGTCTACGGACCATCACGTAAGAGTGAGGAGAGAGAAAAAGACCCGATATGATGCGGCTAACATTCATTCAATCCAGAATAGCGGACGGTTTTCTGTGCCAGTGTGGGGTTATATTTCAAAACATGGAATTGGCACCTTAGCGCGAATAGAAGGGCACCTTAATTCCGATAAATATATTAATGTATTGGAACATACGTTTTTCCCTCATGTAGTAGACAATCATTTTCCGGACGGTAAATTTATATTTCAACAAGATAATTCGAGTATTCACAAGTCACGTGCAACCATGGCGTATTTGAATGAGAATCATCCGGAAATAGATCTAATGAACTGGCCAAGAAATTCACCCGACCTATCTCCAATCGAAAACGTCTGGGCGATTATGAAAAGGATTGTATCCCAGAACAGTATAATTCCCAATGATAAGGACGAACTATTCACCATCATCCAGGCCGCATGGGAAGAGGTTGGCGAGCGGCCCGATTACATGAGCAATCTGTTTTCATCAATGCCGCAGAGAATGCAACAGGTTGTAAACGCCAACGGTAAAATGATCAAATATTAATCGCATAATGAAATTTAAAAAGAAAACGTATAAATGTATTTATCCTAACCATGTTCATAATTAAGAATAAATGTTGGATAGTAATTAGCAAAGTGTCTTTATTCTTTATTTAACTTGTTATGTTGGTTGGGTTGTTCTCAATAAAATATATACACACTCTGCATTAATTGCGTCCTTACTTAACCTTCAAGGATTTAATACTTCGTGCAGCTCAGCAGATTATATTGATTGTCAAAAAGACCATAATTTGCCATCGGATACACTGCTAAGACTAGTGGAACTTTAGTATAATACTAATTTCGCATTGTAAATAATTAGTTTCTTGAGAAAGGTTCGTCATCTTCATTATGGCGAATCCCAATTAGTTGAAGACAATGAATACAACCACTTTCTCAAATGTAGGCACCACTTTGTGACCCATGCTATACTTTGAATGTGGGTATTCTCCTTTTCAGTGAACCTTTATTTCCTCCACCAAGCGGTTTTCAATGGGTGACATATTGAGGGAATTGGTTGGCCATTGAATTTCTAGATGGTTCTCTCCGAAATTCGCTGTTTTCAACCAAACGTTCGTGCAGACTTATGTTGAATCTGACATCAAGAATCGCCCACTAATCTAGATAGAAATCTTTCTCCACCCCCTGGCATTTGCGAACCATAGTGGAACAGAATGTCGCACCCGTGGCCATATCTTCACCGGAGGAAGATTAGAAGTTTCATTCCACAATTGTTGATTACAGCTTTGTGCAACATTAAAGGGTATCTCTATCCATAAGAATATGGCTCAAGGCATTGATTCCGTGGGGGACGTGTGTTCAGAAAATTGCAATTAACATCACTCTCCCTTTACTGGAATGTCATTCGGTAATTCGGACGAGCTATGCTCAACTGTTCACCTTCTCTTTAAAATCATGCCAATCATTCAAAACCCCCTATTTAGCAGTTGGAAATGGAAAGTGGAGAGTTTAAAAAAAAACGCTTAGTAAAAAATTTATTGAAACAACAATATAAGATGCGTTTTTTTATACCCATTGTATCAGATCAATAATTTGCGGCTTATGATTGAAACAAGACGTCGCGAGAGAGAAATTTTTTAATTGCGGCGACTGTACCACCATTCGTTGGGGGACTAGACTAAGGATCATCTGCAACGTGCGATTGAGAAGTGGGGGCATTTTCGGCATTGTCGAAGACAGCTACATTGGTCCAATAGAGTTTTAAATGTTCTAAATTAATTTTTCCGACATTCTGCCCTGAGTTAGCGTCTTCTAACTCGTAGACAACGGGAGAATGTTTAGCTATGATTTTAAAGGGACCTGCCCATTTAAGACTAAGCTTTTTCATAAGCTGACCAGTCGTACTTGATAAAGGATGTGTTTCCATCCATACTAGGGTTCCTACCTCAAACTCAAGAGGGTCCTGGCAGAGGTCATAGTATTTTTTCTGGTGTGCTTTAGCTAACTTAGACAATTCATTACAGAATGCTAATTGTTCCTGAAGAACCTTCAAAGCCTTACTACGACTGGGGTCATCAGGGTCCTGAATGGGTTCTTCAATGTCTAAATCCCAAGGGAGACGTGGCTCCCGCCCTAAATTCAAAATGAAAGGGGATCTGCCCGTGGTTTCATGGGGCGCGGAATTTATAGCAAATTGAAGGAGGTCAAGGGATTCATCCACATCTAATATGGTGATTCCATACGTAGAATGATATTAATTCACCTATTACTCTATTGACTCGTTCAGTGGGATTTCCCTTAGGGGTATAGGGGGTGGTAAACTTTGGGTTTATTCTAAAAGCTCTGCACGTTTGCAGCCAAAGTTTCGAAGTAAACTGTACCCCTCTATCACTGAGAATAGCTTTAGGAGCTCCCCACCTAGTGATAATAGACTTGAAAGCCGGAACGCAAGTCTTAGCAGTAATAGTTTTTAGTGGTATCATTTCCACGAATTTAGTCATATAATCAACAAAGACTATTAAATATTTATAGTGGTGTCTACTTTGAGGGAAAGGTCCCATAATATCGACACTGATTTGGTCCCAAGGACTTGTTATTTCTGAGGGTTGCATTAGCCCTGGCTTTTTTATATTCCTAGCCTTAAATTGTTGGCATAAGGTGCATCCTATTGCATAGTCCTGGACATCACTAACTATGGATGGCCACCAATATCTATAAGTAACTTTGCTCAGGGTCTTATCCTTGCCCCTATGAGCTGATAACGGGTGGTCTTGTAACAACCTCATGGCTTCTAACCTTAAACGAGGCGGTAAATAAATTTTTTTCAGGATGGTTCCTGTATGGTCTTCTATAAAGAAGATCATTTTTCATTTCGAACATTTTATGCCTAACAGGGTTAGGTCCTTGCAAGGAATTAATAATGGGGGAAGCAAATGGGTCTTCCCTTGGAGATTTTCTTACGTCTTCCAACGTAAAGACTGAATATAGGGCTCTAGGACCTGGGGGACGTACTCGACCTTCAACAGTGTCACTAGAGAAAGTTGTTGAACTACTACTTGTAGTATTTGTACTTGTGCTACTACAAGTTGGATCGAATTTACTAGTAGAATTGGAAGTAGAGGAACTAAGTGTAGTACCTCGTTTCTGCATCTTTAAGTCCTGTACTAGCATACGCTATAGGGACTTCTACATTATCTTGTATTTGGGACAGAAGGGCACCTAACCCTGCGTCACTAGCATCTGTAGTGAGAATGCACGGGGAATCCCTTCTAAAGGAAGCTAAGGGATGAGCCTTACAGATGGCTTCCTTAATTTGTTCGAACGCCTGTTGCTGTTCGATGCCCCAAATAAATTTTTGATCCTTCCGTTTAAGTTTATTAATAGGTGCTACTATTTGAGAGTAGTGATTAATGAACCTATTATGCCATCCTGCCATCCCTAAAAATCTTTGGACGTCCTTAACATTTTTAGGAGGAGGGAATTTCTAAATAGCTTCTATCTTAGAAGGATCTATATGCACTCCATTTTCATTTACAATGTGACCAAATATGGTAGCTTCTTTTTGAGCGAAACGACATTTCTTCAACTGAAGGGTGAGACCCGCTTCCTTTAATCTATTTAGGACATATTCTAAACACGTTAAGTGTTGATCCCAATCTTCGCTAAGCGAGATTAAATCATCTAAATAATCGATTAATTGGAAGTAATTTGCGTCTCTAAAGATCTCGTCGATTAAGCGCTGAAAAGAGCTAGGGGCGTTACAGAGCCCAAAAGGGAGTACATTAAATTCGTACTTTCCCATATGAGTCACAAAAGCAGTTTTTGCTCTACTCTTAGGGTTCATTTCCACCTGCCAATACCCTGATTTAAGGTCAAGGGTTGTAATAAACTTGGGTTTTCCTACCCTAGCTAACATATCCTCTATATTAGGCAAAGGATAAGGGTCCTTGATGGTAACGCTATTCAGTTTTCTGTAATCAATACAAAACCTGTAGGGTTTACCCCGTTTTGTTTGATCAACCAAAACTACGGGCGAAGCCCAAGGAGATACAGAGGGTCTGATTATCCCGTCATCTAACATTTCCCTTACATGTTGTTCTATTATTTTCCTTTTCTGGTCATTAACTCGATAAGGCTGAGATTTTATGGGCGGACTATTACCCGTCTGAATCTCTTGGAAGACTAGTCCTGTTCTTCCTACTTTATCTGAAAACAACTCAGGAAATTTCAATAAAAGGGTTTCTAGTTGATGACGTTGTTCATCAGTAATAGGGGCTGCGGAAACTGCGTCCCTAATATTCTCTACAATCTCCTTATCTATTGGATCCTTTTCTGATGGTATTGAAAAAGGGATCCTTAAGTTACCTACTAAGCATTGAGATGACTCAAAATCCAATTTGACCCTGTTTTCTTCAAGAAAATCTTGACCTAATATAAAGTCACTATTAAGGGAAGGAACTATGTAGAATTTAAATTTGAATTGTTTCTCACTGTCAATTGACTTAAGAGTAAATTCTAACTCGTGAGAACCTTTTGTAAACGTATAACGGCCGTCGCCCCAAACTACACAATCTAGTTGTTCATCTTCAGGTAATTACAAACTTTTTCCCACTGGTCAAGACTAACAAAAGAGGCATCGGCCCCGCTATCTAATTTAGCGTGAACTGTCGCGTGTTCAAAAGTAACGGGAATAGTAACCCTTTTATAAACTGAACCCTTTCGGACTGATTCAATCCTCAAGGGAAACGCGACACGCTTCTTGTTAGGGGAATTTATTGGGCACCGGGAGAGGGACCACGAGGGACCTCTCCCGTCTCGGCTTCCCCCGATTTGATCATATTTTTATTTGGACAATCGGGTGCAAGATGACCAGGTTCCTGACAACTGTAACAGGTGATCGTACGTGTAGAGGGGTAAGACAAGGCCAACTGACGACCAGGAGACTTGGATCTCTGATTATAATATTTATTATAAGATCGTTGACCTCTATTTAAAGTGTTTTGAGCTCTAGCTTGCGATCTAGAGTCTAAGGGTTTCAAGGGATATTCCCATTTAGGATGCGATGGAGAAGTAGGACAAGGGCTTTGACAATGCCCGGAGGAACACTGACTATGGGCTGAGCCCTTATTCGCTGGGCAAGAAGACTCAGCTTTAACCTTAGGTTTAGGGGGTGACTTCCTCTTTTCCCTTTTCTCAGCATTCTTTCTCCTAACTTCAATATCCTTTTCTACGGTTTTACAGGAATTCCTTAACTGTTCCATAGTGGTAAATTGTAAGAAAAGGAGGGGAGTTCTAAGTTCATCTTTCAGATTGCTCTTAATTATCGGAACTAACTCCTTTTCGGAAAGAGGATGGGTCATCCCTAAATTCAGCTTCATAACTTCCCCGAAGAAATCCTCTACCGACTCCTTATCTTTCTGACTTCTATGGTTTATCTCTATCTTAAGCTTAGAGTCAGCTTCGGAATCTCTAAACTGAACCTTAAAGTGTCTCTTAAATGTTCTCCAAGCTAAATGAGGATGGGAAGGGTTTACACTACACATATCGTCATATTGACGGACTAAATCCCTATACCAATACAAGGCATGCCCTCGTAATAGGAGAGGCAATGCAGCTAACCTTTCTTCATTTGATAGCTTATGAAATTTTGCATACTCCTCAAAAGCTGCTAAAAACGCGGTGGCGTTATCGTTAGACGATCCCATAAAAGCTAACCTTTCTGGAGGTTCGATAGGGACTTTTCCCGGCTGAGGAGTTGAACTTCTATTTATTAACGTAGGTAAATCCCTAACTAACTTATCCAAACTAGTAGCTATAGCTTTATGTATTGCTACATTTTGGGTAGAATTATCTGCCAATGTTTTGAGTAAGGGTAATATAAAGGCTTTTAATTCCTCGTCGGGAGTGTCTGGTCCCAATTTAGGGATTCTTCGAGATGGAGAAATTTGGGTTCCGATAGTTCTAGCTCTTGGATTAGGTAAAGTGTTTGAAAAACTAACTTTAGGCTTATCACTTTTGGACGCTGATTTAGAAGGATCAAGGGAATCAATCCCAGTTTGAGGAGGGAAATTAGAGGGAGTTGAACTTCCCTTAGGGGCAGGAATACTCTTATGAGGGAATAGTTGGTAGGGAGAGAAATCCGGTTCTGAAGAGGCTGCAGCCCTTTTTCTTAAATATTCTTCGTCTTTTTTTTCCTCAATACGAAGTTTCCGGTTAAATTCCTCCAATGGATCATCTGTTTCTGGCGGTACTAGCCTGTCGCCATCGTCTTCCGTAGAAGTAAACAGATCTTCCTTTGATTGCTCTTCCCTTTGCTTTAGTATTGCATCATCCTCAGATGTTCGATTCGATATATATATATATATATGAAGATGTGATAAAAAAACGTTATGAAGAAAAAAAAGTTTCGAAGAAAAAAAACGGAAATGTATTTGTCTTACCCGTTCATTTGTAGTTTTTACCTCTCCGGGTGACGTATGTCACGGAAAGGTTCTAATTTCAACGTGTGTGTCTGGGTGTGTGGGTGGGTGTGTGTCTTTCTGTCTGTCTGTCTGTCTGTCTGTAGTTACACCCACGTGACCGCGTTCGCAGTTTGCAAATCGGAGCAAACATGTTCTCAGTTTCCGGACCGCATTTCCCGGCAATTTCGAAAATTGTATTCCACTCCATTGCCTGTCTAACAATGGTCTTTGTCCATCCCACATGGACACCAGTCTGTACACACTGCCTTCTAATCACCTACATCTTCTGGTCATTGTCCATCCCACACGGAGACCAGTCTGTACACCTGGCTTCTAACTCCACCATCTTCTGGTCTTTGATTTTGTCCATCCCACATGGACACCAGTTTGTACACCTGGCTTTTACTACATCATCATCCTTAAGGTTAAGACATACGCGGCGATCGGCCAGGGTTACGAGAAACGCCCGGCCTCCCTAAGGTGGGGCTTCCACCAAAGGTTCACGCAATTGCGCTGTTCTTATCCATAGCTGCGATTCGAAACCATTATATACTACCTATTTGAGTAAGGCGAAAAAAGAGTCGTATCCTTCAATTCAAACGTCAATACTAGTCAAGTCTCTCAAGAATGTTTAATTGTTAGTTTTAAAAAGGATGTAATGCTGAATAAGGTGAATAACTAAGGAGGAAAATATATTATAACAATTATATTTTTTTTAGTATTTAAGGTAATCTTGTCTCTCAAAACAAAATTATTGGAGCTTATATACAATGGAATAGAAAGATTATACAGGATATTTACAAGTTTACAACATTACTTTAAATTGTGGAAGAGAAATTATTTTAGTTAAATTTAATTTATTTAATTTTACATAACAAGCTTAAATAGTTGATGACGCTTAGTTATTTTACAAGGTCAGACTCCTTTTGTAAACCTTTTCCTCACCACATCAACAGTGCACAGCGACCTTATAGGGGGCTTAACTGAAAATCCCCCGCTCTCCGATTCGCAGTTTTTATTATTTTCGCAAACTATAGTTTATATAATAACATGTCTTTTGTCTGATAATACTGAACTTTAATATATTAAACTTCTCTATATGAATAATATGATAAAAATTGTTGTGAATTTAATATTTTCGACGCTGTGCAACAAAATGTTTCTCTTGAAATTATATAAGGGGCCCCCAAATCGTCCTAAGCCTACCTGCAAAACAATCCTGGCGGCGCCACTGAGAGTGATCCAGGAATTCTGACGAATTCAGCATTTTGGAAAGCTATGACAACGGATAAAATACCAATCCCTGAACGCGCCATTTTATCAGGTTCAAATGAATTCATAACCCACACGATCAACGAAGATGGGGGATTTCCACTCAATGAGTAAACTTTAAACTCGAGCAGAAAATTTCATTACGTTACAATACATGAGAATGCACCTTTAGAAATTTGATGTGACCTTACAATCTACCTCGTTTGCAAAAAACCCAAAGAAATTTTAACTATCATTTATCATGGGCAAGGCAAATAGTGGAAAACACATTTGGTATTTTATCAGTAAGGTGCGGAAACGAAATTAGTATCTAGCAAATACAGTTTTTCGAGTAGTTAAATTTCGCAGATTGAAGGTTTTGCATCAGAAGAAACAACACTGAAAATAGTTAAAAACATATGTTTTCTTCACAATTTATTGAGGAAAATTATGATAAAGAAGACCATTAATTGCAACCGATACTTCCCTCCCAGTTCTATGGGCAGAGAAAACCAAGATAGAGATACCAGGTGAATGGAGAAATGATGCGGGTTCTACGCAGCTCAGAGAATTGGGTCGACAAGGTAGTAGAAATAATACCCGACAATGCGAGAAAATTCAAGAAAAACTTTGTCAGTATTTCAATTCCGAAATAGGATTGATTGCTTGGCAAAATAATCAAATATAGTGAATTCTATGAATAAACACAAACACTAGGTTTTTTAATTTTTAATGAACTTAACATGCACTCATATTCTAGCTCATATAGAAGTGTTTCAATATTTTTACGAGCCATAGCTTGTTTCTCGGGCTCCAATGCCTCAATGTTTTGTACTAAGGGCAAACAATAAAGCTCTACTGAAGATTGGGGCTTCATTGCTGCTTCGATAGGCACCACTCGTTTTCTTTCCGCAACGCTTTTCGAAATTTCCATTTCTAATTCTTCTTTGGCCTTTCTCTTCGTGTAAGTTGTTTTAACCATCTCAATGTCGCTGTCAATTTGCCAGATTGGTTCTGGCAGAATCAAGTTGGGAACATGTCGGAAATTCTGCCAAACCAAAAAAGCAAAATATACCTATAACCATTTTCAGGCCAATGTAAACTTAAATTAAAAAACCTCGTATCTTCCCCCACGAACGTTGAATTTTCATGAAACTAAGCACACACATTCTAATAGAATTACTCTATCGAATTAACCCGGTCTCGTTAATTGCGACTCGGTCATTCTAATTGAAATTAAGTAAAAACGGATTTTTTCCGGGAAAAAGCCTTGTATCTTCCCCCAGGAACGGTGAATTTTCTTGAAACTAAGCATACACATTCTTATTGAACTAACAAGTTTTTAATTTATTTTAATTTTACAAGATTTAAACTTATTTATTTTAATTTTACAAGTTTTAAACTTATTTTTTTTCGCATTAATAAAAAAATACAAGCGTAAATCTGTACCGCAATGATAACAATATTTTTTGGCAGATCAGGTGAAAAAAGTGTTCATTCAGTCACCTCTTCTTTATCTTTTTTCGCGACGAGATGTTTCAGATGAAGCCAGTAACAATGCACGCTGTTATATCATTTGAAATACATTCAATAACATAGAGGATTGTTTTTAACTTTAAAGTTACCCATATCCCCCATGTAACGGAAGGTGATATTAATCCTTGCTTCTGAATTATCGGGATCTGCTTGCACTGGGATGCGGTGCAACCAAGTACGTTGGCGGCTCCCTTTCATCAAAAGCAAGGACCCATCTTTTAGGTCAACTGTTCTAACTGCATGCTTTGCCCCAATTGGCTTCATCTGAAACTTTCTAGTTGCTCCAAAAGATAAAGAAGCTATGACGGAATGAACCCCATTTTCATCATCAGCGTGCCACCCAACACAGTCATTACAATTTCTGTACAGATTTATCACCGCCGCGTTGAATTGGAACTTCGTTTCTTGTTCCACCTTTACTTTCATTTCGAATAACTCTCTTGGCCACTCGTTGAGCGCTTCGTGAGTCACGCCTCTTCCGTAACGGTATTCTTCAAAATCTCTATTGGTACAAATGTATAGAACTTTCCTATTCATTTTTTTTTATTTTCTAACATTGGCTCTAATGTCTGCCGAGTTTTTCAAAATTGACGTTTGGGTGGAAACCTGGGTAAAACTCAACGGTTGCACCTCGGCCAAGGATATTTTTCCCCATAGTAATCGTTTGAGGATCATATTCTGCAACATATTAAAACAATTTTAAATAACTCAGAGAATTGGTTAGAAAATAAATAGATTTCAAAAATGAGAACTGAAAAATTAGGGAATGTAAGGGTAGAATTATTCAGGAATGTTTGGTTTAAAGCTGGAATTATTGCTTGCTAAAATTGTATGATTTTTACCTTCTTTTCGTTGAGATGATTCTGATTTGGCGTACGGTTGTGGTATTCTGTTTCGTTGGCTTCTGCTGCCTCGGCAAATTTTTTTACCGGGATTTTCGTAATTGTCGAAAGTTTCCCGGGACACGTGTTCCACAGACTGGATGATTGGTGGCGCAAAAATAGACCCTTTAACGGCATCATATAACTCCGCAGCTGTTGGAATTATTTTTATAATTAATGAAAGTAATATTATGTGTATGCAAAACCCGTCAGTTCAAACTGGAGAAAAATTGCGTCTCACGTACTTATGGTTAAAGGCTCCATTTCCAAATTATGGTTTACCATAAAATTGGCCCAAATGTGACTCCCACCCGGATATAGCACCGGAAAATCGGAATTTCCGATGTGGGTAATATCTTCAGACATCGGAAAATGTTTCAAATTGTTTATTTTTTGCGATTTCCAAAATCCCAGGGACACTTCGTTATATGTACCTATTTTGGCTTTTGTCCAGAACATACCGACTTGGATTTGAAAAGCCCTTAACAAAAATAATAAATAACAAATTAAAATGGTGGTCATTTTCATTAGCATTTTCTTTTTAAGAGATTCCAAAATTTCACAAATATCGCCCAAAACCCAATATGCTTTCCGCAGGAATATTATAGCACTTATTTACTCATTTCCGAATTTCGAGAGAAATCTAATACTTTGAAATTTGGAATTTACAATTAAAATTTTGAATAAAGCCAACAATTTTCAATGAAAAATTGTTGAACGCCAATTTCGATTCCCATGAAGCAAGAAGATATCTCTCTTACGCACAGTCCTCTCTCGTGTAGTATTTCTGTTTCGGATGAATCCATTTCGGATGATTACGCGAATAACTCGCATACTCTTGAATCTCCAAACCCAGATAGAGAAAGAGAATTCAGGTCGAGCAGCTCTAGTTTAGATTTTAACAGCAGTGATTCTGAGGATACCTCAATATCGGAAATACTGTCAGTTAGTCCCGGATTAGATTCTATACATAGTGATTATGATCCGTCCTCAAACATTAGAGACGTTGGTCCACTCTCCATGTCTGAGGAAGTTCGCAAGGACATTCTATCCTGTACTGACGGATTTGAACAGCATGAGGTTAAGAAACGCTTTCCTGAGAAAGTAAAATTTTCCATTGCAAAAGATACTTGGGGTAAAATGAGCGCCCAGCGCCGTTCACCTAAAACTCTTGATTATAACAATTATAAAGTTCTCCTGGATGATATTTTGAAACAAAATAATCCGCAATGTATATGGAATGTTCTTAACCATTATGCGCCAGATAATAGTATCTATTCTGATTTGCTCTTTTCCTGTAATTTATACTGTTCAAGAATGAACGCGACACCAAGACCTTGCCAGGCTAAATGCCATATTAAAATTTTTAAAACTTATCAAGGCATAATTACTAACAGCGGTAAACGTTATCATGAGCCACAGAGTTTAGCTTGTCCTCAGATTAGAGGCGCTAAAAGAGAAACTTTGCGGCAAGAGTTCTTAAAAAACCCTAGATTAAGACCGTTGGAGGCTGTATGGGATCTCGATTCTAAAAACTCATCAACTGATATTAGTATGGGGAACTTAACTAATTCTATACTTAAGACAGGTACGATGAGGCAAATTAGATACGAGGCTTATCAAAAACAATGCAGATCGAAAGATCTCAACGAATCTCTAACTTTGCTCGGAGAAGACCCTACGTATAGTGGTTATGTACAGAAAATATCAACCAAACCGCGTTATGTTTCCCTCTATTCCAAAGCGTCGGTTAATTACACTCGTGACCATGCTAAGCGTGATATTTTATTTTGGGATGGAACTGGCTCGGTAGTGGCCACTGAAAACGTTAAACGTTTTATGTATTACCCCATAGTCATGAGATGTCCAGAAATTGATAAGAAATCTATAACTTTGCCTGTTGCGGAGTTAATAACGGAGGATCAAAGCACGGAGACATTAACCAATTTTCTTTATCACTTCTTTCAAGCGCAAAAAACAATAGCGGGGAAACGTAATGTTATATACCCAGCAGTTATTTCCAGCGATCGAAGTCTCGTTCTGATCACTGCTGCTTTGAAGGTATTTAATGGAATGAGTTTAAATCAGTACTTAGGCGTTTGCCGGAGAATTACGGAGCGGGTTGCTAGTGGAGATGACTTTAATTTTACTCTTATTCAGTGTGGCATTTGCCACATGATGAAAGATGGTAGCAGACTTATGAAAAAAATTTATAGTACTTCACCCAGTAATAGGGCTGTGCGAATAGTACTTTTTAAGGTATTCGTCGAATACCAAATAGCAGTGTTTTTGGGAGCCATCTCTCGGCTCGGAATAGGAAAATGACCAAATAATTTGACCAAATAGTGTGAAGCTCAAAAATTCGACCAAATTTAAATTTCTATAAAACTATTCTACCAAATTTCAAATTTATAAATAATGGGACACGGAAAGGTACTTTTGAACGGCTGAAAACTTATTTTTGAACGAATCAAAGGTTTTATTTTAATCAAAATTAGGTTAGTTGTCAATATATCCCTATTCGCTTTGTAATGTATGACCTCTTCCATGATACTATATTTTTAATAGGTATACTATAGTGGCATATTATTAGGAAGTTCAATAGTTAGCTCTGCAGCGAGAAGTTGATAATAACCAGTACCCTTTAAGTTAAAACCTTTAATGATTTATTCTTGTCTATGAACTTCTAAAAACTGAGTGGCTGATTCCAGCTATAGCCTCCTAGATCACGCGACTCGGTGAACGCGGGTAATACTTTTGATAACAGTAGCCACGTCAGAAATTTAAGGCTGTGTCTGCCGAGTCGCATCATCTATGGGACCACGGTCCAGCGGACACTATGACAGCGCCCATAGGGATAGGAGCATCACATTTATGTTTCTATCTCTATGACAGCGCCCTCAAATTCACAAAATCAACAGAAAAATTCAAAAACTGGTTGCGAATACCAAATAATTTGGTCAATAGACTGTTAAAAACATTCACTTTCAAATTGTTTTATCCGCTATAGAATAGTCGGTTTTTCGAAGCTCATTATTTGGTATTCTAGAATTTTGAAAATCATTATTCGATTCGTCGGTGCGAATAGTAAACGCCAATTTTGACCAAATTATTTGGTCCGACCAAATAGTAACGAATAGTCTGCACGGCCCTAGTATTGTTACAATTTTAACACTACCAGACTTAGAAATAGCATACGTCCACTGGTCCAAAACCAGTTTATTGGTTGCTTGGACCAGTTTTTAATTGAAAAAATTAATAATTAAGTTTTTTGATGAGAATGGAGGCGGGACCAGTTTAAAAATTCAAGCTTTCTTCCAATTTCTACTCTTAACTTTTCTATTTCAAACACAATAAACCGCATCACTCTAGAGTTTAGACCCAAATGAAGGGCTTGCCAAGTGGTACCAGGTTTTGGTAGTGGTATTAAGTTAGATTTAAAACTACACGGTAGTCGGCAGTCTCGGCACGATTGGAATTTTGAAGTCTCGCAGAGTCAATTTAGTCAAACCTATCCTTTATGGTCAAACTACCTTGAACCTTCTCGCAAGTGGGCTAGCGCCTATATATATAAATAGCCCACGTATATAAATATATATACGGTAAAGCTAACATAATTATTCAAAATTTAATTACATTAAGACTGAAGTGACAGATATTATAAAAAAACGTCTTGATTTGGACCAAGACCGAAAAAACAAACGATATGTGTGAGGTTTATCAATTGGCTGAAGCTTCAGATATTGAAATTTTTTTTAGTTATTTTTATCCATTTAATCCTTAAAAAATATTAAATTCAATCAACTGATTTTACTGTTAATCGATCTATTCCCTCTAAATTAATTGAAAAAATTACATATCTACGCTTTTTCAAGAACAATTACATTTTCCGAAAACATTTTATCATGAAATTAATTATTTGCAAGGGATTTCGTGTAAGCACCTTGACGGACATAGATTTAATTGTTGCTGGCTTGACAAATTTTCAAATGTGCACCCAAAAAAGTTTAAATCTGTAAGTTGCTAAGAAGACTGATGTTCAAAAAAAATATGATAATTTAAATTTATTTTGTTCAGACTAGTTAATAAACTAAATAACTAATGTCGTCTATTTAAGACAAAGCAACATCGTTTATCCTGTGTGGTTTCATTTAGTAGGTAGCTATCTGTAGCACTGGACAAATATGATAACGGTATATAACCAAAGGTAAGGGTAAAGATTACATAAAAAGAAATACGTTTCAGTACCAATGGCTTGTTATATTCATCTCCATTCTTTACCAGTTAAACGAAGAAGGTCACACTTAACTTAACCCCCCCCCCTTCCTCCATTTCCCCAATATATAAAATTTTACAATCACCAGTGGTTCCAGTGTTTTGGGTCATCTGAGCCGACGCAATACACCCAGCAAATATTACCATATAGGTCGAAACCTTTTCACATTAGTGAACGGTACATGACTCTCCGGACTTGCCCGCCAACCTTAATAACCTAAAACTATAAAACGTTCGTGTACAAGAATGATTATTGTTGTGGCTTGACACTCGCTAGCGCCTGAAGGACCGATCACTCAGTCTAATCGGTGTACATTTGTAAGAGAGTAGACCATTTTAGAAATTACATACAGAGAATTAAAACACAGGTGTGATGCCGCCATTAAGGTCTTCTCTCTCTCGCCCAGAAGCACCGCTATAGGCAGTGCAAGTTGACTAGCCTCCTGCCTGTAGTCAACTTTGTTACCGTCTGGCGGTGACCCTTGGTAAGAGGGATAATACCCAATGGTGGCCTCGCCACTGTGTGTTTTCCGAAATGGTATTTACGCGTGCTAAAATGATTATGCGTAATACGTTACCGGTGTACAAGTAACGCCAACAATGTAGAAAGGGGTGGTGACGTTATAAAACTCTAAAGTACGAAGAGGGAAATTGCAGTGCAACCTTTCCTTCATAGTCGCGACATTAGAAATGTAGCATTTCGATATACGAAATTAAATGTATGAATTCGTGCAGGGTGGTTTGGAATCGACTTTTAAAAATTTACATTTTCCTTTCGAATTTTGTCAAAGTTCGCTTGGTCTTTTTAGACAGAGTGTTTCAAATATTCAATACTGAGCTCTTAACACGTACTCCCTTCAAAATAATTAATTTCATGATAAAATGTTTTCGGAAAATGTAATTGTTCTTGAAAAAGCGTAGATATGTAATTTTTTCAATTAATTTAGAGGGAATAGATCGATTAACAGTAAAATCAGTTGATTGAATTTAATATTTTTTAAGGATTAAATGGATAAAAATAACTAAAAAAAATTTCAATATCTGAAGCTTCAGCCAATTGATAAACCTCACACATATCGTTTGTTTTTTCGGTCTTGGTCCAAATCAAGACGTTTTTTTATAATAGTATTAGGTCTGGTCATGTTAGGTTTAGTTTCGTTGGGTTAGACTTAGGTTTGTAATATTTTGGAAATAGTGTAACAATGATACGCCCTTTCTAAAATATTGTTGTTTATCTTCATTGACAAATAATAATATTGTTTTTCCAAAAAATACTGTTTACAATTATCTACTTCCAAAATAAAATAACCTTTCTCGAATTTTAATATGCCTTTTCCAAAAAATTACTGTTTACAATTATCTACTTTCAAAATAAAATAACCTTTCTCGAACTATTTCTCTATCCTGGTATAAGAATTGTAAACTGATACAGCCTGAAGAATAGTACAATATTTAAGTGCACTTCTGAAAGAAATTCAAAAACACGATCCGTTAGTAGGTCACATTATTGATTAAATGATCACAGAAAATGGTAGTTTTTGAAACCAACGAATACAACTGTATTGTAAAGAAATGCGCAAAACTCAACAGAAACACTGCCATTTCCCAAAATAGCAGCCGCTATTTCTAAAACAGCTAAACACCGCTGTATATTGGAATCGCAGTTGCTATTTCGAGAACTGCTCTACCGGGAACTGCTCATACGAGGTACACCCTATCCTGTAGTTATACAGCAACGCGTTTTACAGTTAGCCAGTATGACTGTTAATGCTTGTCCGATTACGGATATTGTTGTCGTCATGACAGTTGGATCTATTAAAGAACCTAAAACTAACCAAAGGTTCACGCTAATGCGTTTTTTCCCTTCACTTGATGGGAATCGTGTCAATCGTCCGACTTATATATTGATATTTCCAAATAATCGCGGAGAGGCATAGGATAGGTGTCAATCGTTAAAAATAGCTAAGTTTCAAATGATATTAGGACGAAAGTTTCTTAAAAATATTAAATTAGAGTTCCTTTAAGGAAAAGTCGATGAAAATAATTAATATCACTTATTGTATTTAAATTATTCGAGAATTTTACCTCCGCTAAGGGAAACTTCTTTAGTCAAATTTAAGAAAAGAACAAATAATAAAGATTCCGTAAAATGTGCATCATTACATGCAATTCATAGTTAATATATAGCGAGTAATTAAGATCTTGTTCTATTTACTACACATCAAAGAAACTCAAAGATAATATAGACCAAGTAAAGAAATTGTTGTCACGAAACGTTTGTGAGAACCGAGTTGAGATTTCGATTTCGGATAAATGGCAAACGAGAAATCTTGAGAATCCTTTTCTAACTTACTGTCTGCAATATTTTCCTTATGTTGCAATGAAAATAAATCCTACGAGACCTTTTTTTTTACAATATAAAACGAAAATAAGGGGAATTGTTCTTGGAATTTCGATGCGTTAAGTAGGTTTGAAACCATAAAGCTTCGTTTCATTTCGATATTCTATGAATGACTTTTGATATTGATATGTGTTTACATATTAATTAAACTATACTACATTTATATATATTCTTAACGCTAATTTAAGCATTTCAGGATAAAAAAGGGAAGTTTTCTCATTGTCTAACCTGACATTGATGATGTATCTGTTCTTAGTGGACTGAAAAGAAAACACTCTCCGACATTAGCTGAATTAAATTTTTTTTTCGTGTCCTCTTTGAAATGACATAACGGTTTAAAGTGATTAATTTACCCAAGATTAATATTATTCTGAGGTTAAACACACATTGAAATGAGTAGTTATAGGAATTTCATGGAACCGACTATCATGAAAACAACAATACCCGGGTTACAACTTAGGAGTAGGTTCCATTATTTCAGTGCGGCTTGAGATAAATCGGTTTCAGTATGGACAAACATTAACATAAGCTAACTAAGTGTACCGTAAAGGTATAATTAGCAGATTGTGCTTACACACCAATGTAGTTGTAACAGAGCTTTGAACAATTCATTATTTTAACGTCTGCAGTTGAATTTCAATAAAGAGTAATAATTACATATACAGGGTGTTTCCGAAAAGCCTATCACAAATTAAGGGGGATGTTCTTTGGGCCATCTTGAGTCGAAAATGTTCTATGTTATTTTGCCGTCCAAGCCAGAGTTTTCAAGTTAAGATTGGAATTATTTACTGATGACCCCTTAAATTTATTTAAGAAATTGAAAGACAGTGCTAAATTAATTTAGGAGTCATCCCTAAAACATTCAAATTATAACTTGAAAACTGTGGCTCGGACGGCAAAATGTCATAGAGCAAAATGGCCCAAAGAACATCACCCTTAATTTCTGATATACCTTTCAGAAACACCCTGTATAGGCAGTCAAGTTTATAGGTAGACCTCCACTCACCTCGGAGTGATAATATTTAGGTTTCCCAACTAGTATTTAAGTAACATTATGTGCGTAGCTGGCTATCAATGGCCTAAAAACTCTACTTTAGAAAGTTTGTGTTAGGGAAAGGTATTGATCACAATCAAGATTATAGGTGTCTAACGAATAGATCATCTAACGACAGTAACAATTATCTTTGTGTAACTTTCTAATTTGCGAGGATGTATGTATGTACATAGCTACCTACTCTTGAAAATGAAAATAGTGAATTTACTTATGATAAAAATCATCCTAACCTCTAAATATTTTTAATAGTAGAGTGGCAAGACAGTGCTTGCTTTTTGAATTTTCGTCTTAATTATTTGTCAAATAGATGAAATTGCAAATTTTTATTTATTATTCAGTTAGTATAAATGTATTTGGGATTTAATATGTATTAAACCAACTACGCTGCTTTTCAACGAATTTTTATTTAATTGAACAGATCAGGGATAGATTTAATTTTAGAAGTTGGAATGGAGAACAGAGTAATCTGGGCGCGCGTCTAAGTCCCAGACCCCTGCCACGGGAAGGGACGGTATGAAAGAAGAAGAGGGTCGTAGCCACAGAGATAAAAAAGAATTACGCATTTTTCGCTGTTCCCGTCAGCAACGTCATCAAAACGTAGTTTAAGTGAGCCAATAGGATAAGTTAAAAATTTTGGTTACCTGTTGGAGAGAAAGGCTCTATTCTGGGCTATGAGTCGGACCGAAGTAAATACTAACCGTTCTCCCTTGAAACTTCTAAAATTAAATCTATCCCTGAACAGATATAAATAAGCCTACCTAAAATTAATGTTCTTTGCACCATTCTTGCACCTACTCGTAAAATCTAGACCGGCGTTACAAAACACGCGCAACAGCATGATAGAACCTCTCATTTTTACCTCTCCGAGTGACGTCAAGGAGAGGTTCTAATTTCGACGTGTCTGTCTGTTCTTACACCCCAGGGGACCGCGTTCGCAGTTTGCAAATCGGAGCAAATGTGTTCCCAATTTCCGGACCGCATTTATATTTCCGGATATATGGAAAATTGTATTCCTCTTACACTGGCTATTACTACATTGCTTGTCTAACACCAACGGCTTCTGGTCTTTTGTCCATCCCACATTGACACCAGTCTGTACTTACCGGCTTCTAAACACCACCAACATCCGGTCTTTAGTCCATCCCGCACGGACACCAGTCTGTACTTACTGGCTTCTAAACACCACCATCATCTGGTCTCTTGTCCATCCCACATGGACACCAGTCTGCACCATTTATTTTCTATGTCTGCACTTACTGGCTTCTATACACCACCATCTTTTGGTCTTTCGTCCATCCCACATGGATACCAGTCTGTACCTACTGGTTTCTAAACACCACCATCTGCTGGTCTTTTGTCCATCCCACATGGACACCAGCCTGTACATACTGGCTTCTAACTACATCATCATAGTTATGGGTAAGACATACGCGGCGATCGGCTATGGTTACGAGAAACGTCTAGCCTCCCAATGGTGGGGCTTCCACCAAAGGTTCACGCAATTGCACTGATCTTATCCATAGCTAAGATTTGAAACCTTTATATACTACCGATGTGAGTAAGGCGAAACAACAGGCGTATATTTCATTTCAAACGTGAATATTAGTCAAGTCTCTCAAGAATGTTAAATTTTTCTTTTTTAAAACTATCTAACTCTCAATAATGTAAATAACTAACGAACAAAATATATAATACTAGCTGTTACCCGCGGTGTCGCTCGCGTGTAATAAGAACTTTCATCAAAATGATATAAAGAATGGGTAGATTTTACTAATGACTGATATTTTTGTAGCACCGAAGGAGCGAGGGCACTCAGCGTTGCCCGTCAGCCCGTCGGGACATTTTTTATTATTTTTCACGCGGACATTAATTCTATAAAGAAGGGTTTTAAGTTTTTGACGCCATTTAAAAAGATGGCAACAAATCGAACCCCAGAAAGACCATTCAACCCGCCTATATGTCAAAGAAAACCAGTGTACTAAATATTTGCGAAATCGTTTGAAACGCGCGGACTCTGTTGCATAGAGAAGATTTTTTACATATCTGGTTGCCTTTTTTTAAGATTGCGATGGATTGGAAAAATCTTTCTTACTACGCGCCTACCACTTATGAGTAACGTTCCTGCAAATTTTCAGCCCTCTAGGGCAAGTGGTTTGGGCTGGGCTTTGATTATCAGTCAGTCAGTCAGCCAGTCAGGACTTCGATTTATATAGATATAGATTAATTATATTTATTTTAGTATTTAAGATAATCTTGTTTCTCAACTTAAAATTAATACAGAAAGAGTTAAACAACAGTCTTTGTGTTTGTCTGTGTGTGTCCGTCCGTTGATACAATAGTGCGCCGCGTTAGCAGTTCGCCTTGTGTTGATGTGTAAAGAAATCCTACAGAACCTTAATATTCCCTTTGTCCATAATATAAAGTGAACATGTGGAAATATTTTTCGTAAATACGATGCCTTTAGTAGTTTTGTAGCTTTAAAGCTCTGTTTCATTTTGATATTCCAAGGATATTTTTTAATATTATTAATTGAAGTGGCTGTTTATGAATTAATGAATGAATGCGTTTATTTTGAAATCCTATATTACAACATGACTAAGTCACTTTTTATGGTAGTACAGGATTTTTATATATATATATATATATAAAATAAAATAAAATTAGAAATTGCAATGGTTCGAAGATCTTCTCCCGTTTGATTTGATGACATTCTAATATAAATTGTTAATTGTATAAGAAACACTAACGTTTTTATACTGGTGTTTAAAATGTTCTAAATGCGGATCAAATATATTTAGATCATCATCCTTCGCGCTGCGGAGCGATTTGGTATTGACGACACTTTGTGTCGTTGGATAAAATCCATGCTCACGTATCGCAGGGTGACGGCGTCTCTTCTCGGGGAAACCTTGGAGAACTCCACCGACCGGGAGGGGTTCTTTCCCCTCATCTTTGGTGCCTGGTGGTGGATGAGCTGCTGGGTCGACTCGGGGAGGGGGAGTGTCACTTTTTTGGCTATGCGGATGACATCGCAGTGATTGTTACAGGGAGGTTCCCTGCAACTATCGCTGCACTGATGAAATCTTTCCTGCATGATGTTGAGGAATGGTGTAGGGGTGTTAACCTAACCGTCAATCCCAACAAGACTGTCCTTATACCGTTTACCCGGAAAAGGACCAATGACCTCTTCAACGATATTTCCTTCTTTGGACAGGTTTTAAGAAGTCCTCCGAGGTCAAGTACCTTGGCGTGACTTTTGATGCCAAGCTTACTTGGAAGTCTCATCTTGATCTGAGCATCAAGAAGGCCAAAATTCTATTTTGGCGTTTAAGGAGTTTAGTCAGCAAGTCCTGGGGTTTAAGCCCTAGCGCTGTAAACTGGATTTATACCAGGATCATCAGGCCAGTGGTCTCCTATGGAGCTCTTGTCTGGTGGCCCAGGGTTCGCCTTAAGACAGCCCGAGATGAACTACGCAAGCTTCAAAGGCTGGAGTGCATCGGTATCACGGGATCCATGAGGACAGCCCCCACAGCTTCTCTGGAAATCCTTCTCAATATGCTTCCTCTTCACCTTTTTATTGAGGAGGAAGCTATTATGGAAGCCTATAGGCTCAACAACCTAGGCTGGTGGAAGCCCAAGCATTGGGACTTCAGTCACACCAAGCTTTTCAGTGAGTACAGCAGTACTGAGCCATCACTTGTGATGGTCTCAGATAAGTCTGTTATATCATACCACTTCGACAAGCCCTTCAGCGTGCACTTTTCCAGTCGCGCTGATTGGGAGACTACCCCAGTCCTTTGAACTGTGGGGGAGTCCGTCTGGTTCACGGACGGCTCTAAGACGGACTCTGGCGTTGGTGCCGGGGTCTACTGCTTGACCAAGAAGTTTGGTTTTTACGAGAGCCTTGGCAACTTTGCCAGCGTTTTCCAGGCGGAAATCATGGCCATTTATTTATGCGCGGATTTCTGCAACAAGAAAACCTACCGCGGACGGACGATTCAGATTTATTCAGATAGTCAGGCCGCCCTCAAGGCGCTAAATCAGTGCCTTGTCGATCCAGACTGGTGCTCAGTTGTCTGGATCTGCTGCGTTCTTTGGCTGCCCGCAACAAGGTTCAATTGCTGTGGGTGCCAGGGCACTGCGGATACCTGGGCAATGAGAGGGCTGATATGTATTCCAAAGGGGGGCTGAGGCGAAGTTCTTCGGGCCTGAGCCTGCGGTTCCCATCCCCCATGGCATCATTCGCCATAGGATTCACTGCCGGATGTCTGCACTTCAACTGCAGCTATGGCTTGACATGGGTGGGCAGAGACAAGCCAAGGAGTTTTTCCCGGGTCCTTCTATCACTAGGGCAAAGGAACTGCTTGCCCTCACCAAAAACCAAATTAGGCTGGTCACCAGTCTCCTCGCTGGACACTGCCGGCTGAACAGACACCTGCACTTATTGGGCATCGTTGATGACCCACTCTGTAGGTTCTGCCGGGAGGTAGAGGAAACCTCCTCCCATATCCTCTGTAGCTGCGACTACCTCGCGGCCATGAGGTTTGAGCATTTCGACATGCATACTATGGAACCTCACCAGTTCTCTACTGTCTCGGCCAATCGGACTCTTCTATTCATCGAGGCGACAGGACTCTTCGTAGCCTAACAAGCTCGGGGCGCACAATATACCCCTGGTATCGGTGCTCGGCGCGGCGACGCGTCACCCCTTTCAACAATAATAACAATAACATGGGAGTTCCTTATTAGCCGTATTTTGCATTCGAGTCAAGGGGCTTAAAAATGATATTTCTGAAATGCTTATTTTAATAAACATTGAGTTACGAAATTTCTTACACGGTACCTTAAAGTTAACCCTCTCCATCAATTGTTTACAATCAATATGGTTTGTAATTAGTTTCAATAAAAAACGTAAGTCTAGAAAGGTAAAACGATTTTTGATGGTTGCCAGATTTTGGCCTTTTAAAATTTTTTAGTAGTCGAACTGCCCACTTTTAAGAAACTTCTCATATAGCAGCTGAATAAACTTCCGTTGGATACGTTCTATTGTTAGTAGGAGATATTTACTACACCCTGTCCATATTTAGGAAGCATATTCAACTTTAGAACGTATTAGTGATATATAGAGTTTTCTAAAAACATTTTTGGACTTCAGGCCTGTGGCAACTTTTAAGATGGCGTAGAGGCGCTTTCGGCAGTTACTCTTAACGCTCGAGGCATGAAGATCAAAGCGTAACTTCTGGTCCAAGATGACCCCCATGTCTACGACAAATGTCTCGCGAGACGCCGAGGATCCATTTATTTTGTAGTAGTATCTTATCCAGTTATTTTTCCGTGTATACGTGATTACACTAGTCTTTTTAGCGTTCAACGGAAGTCCGTTTCTCTCACTCCAGTTATATAAAAAGACTCGAGGTCCTCCTGTAGTAGCATACAATCGGCGACGGTTTGAATTCTGAGATAAAGTTTATTGTCGTCTGCGTAAGTGGCTATCTCAGATTTCTTGTTTAAACAACTTGGTTAGTCATTTATAAAGATTGTAAATAATAGTGGTCCTAGCGCCGACCCTTGAGGGACACCTATGTTTGATCTGTAGGAGACGTTTGTCATGGTTCCGTTAACTTTAACGATGTTTAGTCGGTTACTTAAGTAACTTTCCAGGAGTTTAAGTAGTGAGCCTCCAAGACCATACCGCTTTAATTTAGCAATTTATTAACGGTGGTCCATTCGGTCAAAAGCCTTGGAATAGTCTAGCACTATTGCGTCGACTTGTCCCCTCGTAGCAACTATTGGACCTGTGAAGTCCATAAAGGAAGCCAGGTTTGTGACAGTGGATCTTCCCTTACAGAAACACACTAAATGATACGGCATCTGCTTTGCCTCCATCAGAATTTGCGGCGATTTTAAAACTACGGTCAATCCAAACCTTGACACGGAAATTTATCCACTTCCGAGAGCGGAGGATATTTTCTCCAAATTGGCTGGATGCAAGTATTTTTCTCGCATAGATCTAAAGGAAGCCTATAATCATTTGGAGTTAGATGAAGAGTCGCAAAAGTTCACTGTCATTAACACAACCAAGGGATTGTTTCGTTTCAAGAGGTTACCTCAGGGTATATCTTCTTCTTCCGCCATTTTTCAACGCCATATCGAAATGATACTCTATGACCACAAACACGTCTCACCATTCCAAGACGATATTCTAATACGAAGGCAAACGGAAGCAGAACATCTACAATGTCTCAATGCAGTCCTACGCACGCTACTGAAGCACGGACTAAAGTTGAGATTAGCTAAATAAAAATTTTCACAAGCAAGGGTGGAATTTCTGGGTCATTTGCTAGACGCTAACGGGCTACACCCGCAAGAAAGCAAAATGATAGCCATCAAGGAGGCACCAGCTCCAGCTAATGTAGAACAGCTTCGCTTTTTCTTAGGACTGTTAAATTATTATGCGAAGTTTCTCCCTAACAATTCCACTAAACTCGCACCGTTATACGAATTGCTACACAAAGACGTAAAATGGACTTAGAAGGACGCTCATCAAACAGCTTTCACGGACGCCAAAGCAACACTTCAAACATCCAACGTTCTCGTTCATTTCGATGTCAACAAGGAAGTACATTTGGCCACAGACGCATCTCCAGTCGGGTTGGGAGCAGTAATTTCCCACATAGTTAATGGTATTGAGCAACCTATCTCTTTTGCGTCACGCAGTCTAACCGCTGCTGAACGTAACTACTCCCAATTGGATAAAGAAGCTTTGGGACTTATCTTCGGCATCACAAAATTCCGGGACTACCTGTATGGAAAAAAATTTATCCTGCACACTGATCATCAACCATTGGTCACACTCTTGGCACCACACAACCCGATACCACCAATGGCAACCGCCAGAATTCAGAGGTGGGCTCTTATGCTGTCAGCTTACACATACGAAATCAAATTCCGCAAAGGAAGCAATAACAGTAAAGGCCCGTTCACAAAGGCGCTTTTAGCTCAAGCTGATTGCTGAGAGAGTAGGCGGACTTCGCTTTCGGCGTCTTCCATGACTGTTCTCAAAAGAGCTTAGGCGGGTTTCATACTGGCGTACGCTGGTAGCAGAGGCTGATTGTCGGAGTCAGCCTCGATCTATCGCTGCTAGATATATAGCTGATCAGCGTTATTTTTTTCGTCTGCTAAAACGCACAGAAGCGAACTTTTCGTGCTTGTGCGGGTAACTTGTCTCACTCTCTAAAATAAAAAGAAGCCGAAAAGGCTTTAAAACATGAACAGAGAGAGAAACAAATTGAAAATTTTAGTTTAGCTTTTTTTTTCCTTTTTCACTATAAAAGCAAAACTTTAGCTCGATTTCCATCGTCTCACAATTCCTATTCAAATCTTATATTTTTGATCATGTCCTATATTATCCTATAATTACATGAAAGGTACTAAATATCCGATATTTTTGACTTTGTTGAAGTTTTCCTATGGTTTGAAATCAAATTTATCAGTATTTAGCTCTTTTATCGCGATCACATTTGACAAGATCACTAAATTGCGGAGTTTTCTTTGATTGCTTAATTTTTTTTTAATTATATTTTAATTACGTTCCTCCTTTCAAACCATAGCATTTTTAATTTTACACGGAATTTTTCCGTGTAAAATTTAAGAAACGGCACCAAAACCCCTGTCCCTGTCCCTGTGCCGGACGCGTCCGCGAAACGAACGCTTACGATACTTTTATAATGGAAACGAATCGTATATATACCCCAAAATTTGAAGAAAGCGGGCAAGAGGGGTACCCTTCACTTTAAACGTCAATATTAGCAAAGTTTGAGAAGATAATAGGTATAACTTTATTTTAAACGATTTAACTATTATTAATGTTAATTATTGAAGATTAAAATAATTAAAAATAATTATATTTATTTAAATATTAAAGATAAACCTCTCGTGCAAAGAGAGAGATTATCATTGCCTCCTATATCTACCAAGGCCCGTGCATGCGATATATTTCCTTCATTGCCTCCTATATCTATCAAGGCCCGTGCATTGTGATATATTTCATTCATTGCCTCCTACATCTACCAAGGCCCGTGCATTGCGATATATTTTTCAAAACAACAACAAAAATGGGAAACCCCAACTCAGAAACATAATAACGTTTTCATTGGATACTTAAGTTTATATAATCTTCTCGAAACGGAGAGGTAATATTTTGGTTTTCCCAACTTGTATAATTATAAGGGCACATTTAGGATCGTTCTCCTGGCTCTTGTTGATGCTAACAGGCAAAGTATGTATAACATTTTATATCGTAAATACACCAGAACTAAATTCAATTGGCAATAATGTTATTAAATCTAGGCAATATTTGTTGATATTGGGACCAATGGAAGGTGTCATGATAGTTCAACCTTCATAAATTCGAAGCTATAAGAAGCATTCACAAGAGATGCAGAAAAGCTGCCAAAACCACGACCCTTACCAGGGCGTATTAAACCAGTTCCCTTTGTGATAGTAGCCGATGAGGCATTTACGTTAAAACCCAACGTAATGAGGCCTTTTCCCAAAGCAGAGCTAACCTTTAACAAAAGAGTGTTTAATCTAGGTAATTTGATTAATATGACTATTGGCTCTTCTCGAAGTAATAATTATATGTTATTAAATGTAGACTTTCAAGAGCTAGGAGAGTGTCCGAGAACATTTTCGGTATCATTGCAAGTAGGTTTCGCATGCTATTGGGCACCATTCAAGCAAAGCCAGAGCACGTCGAAACCATTGTGCTAGCCATTTGCACACTGCATAATATACCACGTCAGCAAAGCATTGATAAGGAGGAGGGAACTCTTGATTGTCATTCAGATGAAAGTGGGGAGGAGTGTGATGGTAACGATAAAAATGACCAACCATTAATAAGGCCACTTGCTCATCAGGGGTGCCGTGCATCACTACAAGAGAAACAAGTGCAAGAAGAATTTATGAAATATTTTTGCAGTGAAGGCGCCTTGGATTGGCAATGGAATCCGATACGAGATTACTAAATGTCAAATAAATGAACTGTTGTTAACTTCATATGGCATTACTATTCCCATATGTTAAAGGTTTTGAGTCACAACTAATCTGTCAAATAAATAATATCATTATTTAAATAATACCTTATTAATTATGACATGAATTAAATGTTCAATAGTAAAGTTTATTTTTTACACTACTCAATGAGGAAACGTACATCTTCATTTTAATCATCATTAAAACTTGCATGTTTTTTTTTCAAATATCATTTCCATTATTTGGCATTTTATTTTATCTGAATCTTTTGCGGAGAGTAACCTTAATTGAGTAGCAATATATGCTCCAAAACATTCGTGCTCATCTCGTACATCCTCCATTTTCCTAGGTGGTGCTGTGTTTTTTAGGCATACCAAAGCTTCTCCTAAAAATTCCTCGGTTCTGTCCGACACTTTTCGTTTCTTCCTTTTCTGCGTTTTGGATGTCTCTTCTTCGCGGTTTGAAGTAGATGTAGAAGCTGTACCTGCTTGCCCTGACAATGATGAATTTTTGCGAGAATTCTTGTCTCTATTGTTGTTGTTGGTATTGTCTTCAGAATCAATGTTACTATCAGAAGGCTCGATAATCTCATCAGTAAAAAGATTGGTAATTCAGCATTAACATTCACTTCTTCAACATTGTTTTGGTTCTGTCAATATAACAAACCACAATTACTTTAATAAAGTCAGAGAATAGTGTTCCCCATATATTTGTTATTACTTGAACGTTGGATACTGGTTCGATATCCATGCAAAATCGCGCTTTTCTTGGTTGAAGAGCTGTCTTCAAAAAAAAAGTAAATCGGCAAAAACTCCCATTTCGGCTCATAAATGTCATCTGTCCCGGCTCCGCTCTTTTTGGAGCCTGAAACTTTGGATAGCTCTCTTGTAAAATATGTTCTTATACCTTCCCAGCGGGTTTTAATATCAATCACTAAAGTTAGAAAGAAACCAAATACTTAACGTGATAAAGGTACTGTAGTATGATATGTAATATAATGAATACCTGGACAGCCCACCATTTCAGCAACTTCCTCAAAAGCTTTATCTCGTAGAGCTGTCTTTTTTATAGTGGGCATGTTTTGTATTGTATATTAATTCATTCTCACGAACGAATTCAATCAATTTTCTAGTGTCATTACTACTCTAGTTAAATTTCTACAATTAAATTATCATATTATAGCCCAGAAACATTATAAATTCAAAGCATTTCGTAATACTTACGGCGAATTTTTTATTAGCAGCCATCACAAGTTGTAAACTTTAATATTTTTAAAGACCAAGGCCCAAAACCACCGTAAAGCTACGACGAAAAAGTTCGCTCGATCGCGTTGCCGCAGAAAAAAACCATACGTCAGATGGCCATGTGCTCCACGACGTCACAACAATCGTCGTTTTTGATTGGCTTTTTCTCGTTCCGACTTAAGTCGGCCCGACTCCAATCGCCTACCAAGGCGATTAAAATCGGGCCGCCGGTTTGACAAAAATCAAGTCGGGTGTAGCGTTCACACTACCTGACAAGTCAGGCTGACTAGTCAGTCCGATCTTGTCAGCCGACTACAGTTGGATAATGTGAATGGGGCTTAATTTGAACTTCAAAATACATCATTGACCCAAAAACGACTCAAATCTTGCATCTTTAGGCCTAGAAAAGTTATCAAGTTAGCCGTAAGAGGGCCGTAGGCTACTTCTTGGAAAGCGAAAGAGAGAGAAGTGTGGAACATTTTGATTCAGGCACTGTTTTAAATCACATTAATTATAATTTTTTTAATTTAGCTCATCTAGCTAGCCTAGGCATAAGTACAATACACTATTAAATAAATTTCCAATTGGAAAAAAGCTTACAAAAAATAATGGCACCATTTTTACACTGTTAAAAATAAAGGTATTTTGAAGGTACTAAAAAATACCTCCGCGACCTTTTTAGTACCCATGATCGTATTCTATTAGTTGTCTCACAGTGCAGGTATTAAATGATTTCGAAAAAGGTATTTTAGAAATATAAGGTATATAATGAAACCTTTTAGAGTTTCATCGCTTCTGGTGGTACGTTATCGTACCCTTGATGTAGAAAAGGACTTAATAGATTCCTTTAGAGGAATTTTTCAGCTCCGGCGTGCTGATTATAACTAGCACTTCTAAAGTAAAATACATGCTATAATACTTTTATCCCAAATTCTCTAACACTGACAGTTTACTTCACCATTAGCACTGGAAATGGCAGCGTAGAAGAAATCTCTATTGGAATATAATAAATAAACATAAAGAATAGGTTCGGTAGGGGAGAATAGGGTAGTGGTTTTCTACCCGAGATTTAAATTTCAATCTCAAGTTTTCTAGCTAGTGGTTTTTCTTGAATAATTAATTACATACAGTGTGGAAGAGATCAGATCAACACCTACCTTTGTGGAAACCCCCAAAACCCCTGACGGACTACTTCACTGCAGTACATTTTCGAGCTCGTATATAGGGTGTGACATGTGTCATTGTATGCAAATGAGAACGCGCAACAAGTATCATAGTGAATATCGTTTAATGATACGCACTTTGAAAGTTAAAGACCTACGATTAAGCTTAGGAACTAAGGCATCACACTACAAATTAAAGGGCTGTTTGGTAAACCCATGAGCGTAAATGTTCGATGTGCCTACCGTCGTGGTGTAGGCACTCTTCAAGACGATTTTCCATGCCTTGTATTACGTTTTCTAGCATTTGAGGAGTGATTCGTTAAATTGCGCTTCGAATTCTGGCCTTCAAGTCGTCTACATTTAAAGGTTCTGTTGCAAACACCTTCCCCTTAACATATCCCCATAAGAAGAAATCAAGTGGGGTTGGGTCAGGGGATCTTGCTGGCCACGGAATTGGTCCACCTCTACCGATCCAACGGTTCGGAAAGTGCTCAGTTAGCCATTGGCGAACATTGACCGCCCAATGTGGTGGCGCACCATCCTGCTGGAACCACAGGTCCCGCATCACTGCTAATGTTAATGCGTCTATCGCATCACTAAACTCGTGGCTTTGTCCTACTTAGATAAGGAATCCATACGAGGTTATGAAGGTCAGAATTTTCCGCGGCACTGAGAATTCGGCACATTATTCAATCAAACGTACGCGTCGTTACTAGCAGCTAAGTTCGTATAAACGTTGTAAATCCTGTGTCGTAGACGAATGGCAGCCTACTCCAACCGAGAAAAATTGGACATGACGTTTATTTTGGGTGAATATCGCGGTAACGTTCAACAAGCGGCATTGCTTTATGCCGAACGCTTCCCAAACCGACGAAGGCCGGTTCGAAGAACCTTCACGAACATTAAAGACAACCTACGAGATTTCGGGAGTTTCGTCGTGCAAGACCGTCAACGTAGAAGAGACCGTATAATTGGAAATCATGATAGGGAAGTCGACAATCTAGCTCGTTTTGAAGCCAATCCTCATACTAGTAGTAGAGCGGTCGGAGAAGAGGTTGGTCTAAGCCATTCAACCGTTCTTGACATTTTACATCGGCATCACTACCGGCCCTATCATATCCACCTCCATCAAGCCTTAACGGACGATGACTACCTAAGACGTCAAGACTTCTGTCTTACCATGCGCGAGCTAATTGAAGCCGATCCATTGTTCTTAAGAAAGGTTCTTTTTTCTGATGAGGCGACATTTCACAGGGATGGTACGGTAAACCGACATAACTTACATTACTGGACCCAACGAAATCCATACATGTTACGGCAACATTACCATCAAATTCAATGGAAGATAAATGTTTGGTGTGGCATTCTGGGGAACAGAATCTACGGACCTTTCTTCTTCGAGGACAACATTACTGGTGACAGGTATTTGCACTTCCTGCGACACGGGTTTAGTGATGCGATAGACGCATTACCATTAGCAGTGATGCAGGAGCTGTGGTTCGAGCAGGATGGTGCGCCACCACATTGGGCGGTCAATGTTCGCCAATGGCCAACTGAGCACTTTCCAAACCGTTGGATCGGTAGAGGTGGACCAATTCCGGGGCCAGCAAGGTCCCCTGACCTAACCCCACTTGATTTCTTCTTATGGGGATATGTTAAGGGGAAGGTGTTTGCAACAGAACCTTTAAATGTAGACGACTTGAAGGCCAGAATTCGAAGCGCAATTTAACGAATCACTCCTCAAATGCTAGAAAACGTAATACAAGGCATGGACAATCGTCTTGAAGAGTGCCTACACCACGACGGTAGGCACGCTGATGGGTTTACCAAACAGCCCTTTAATTTCTAGTGTGATGCCTTAGTTACTAAGCTTAATCGTAGGTCTTTAACGTTTCAAAGTGCGTATCATTAAACGATATTCACTATGATACTTGTTGCACGTTCTCATTTGCATACAATGACACATGTCACACCCTGTATACGAGCTCGAAAATGTACTGCAGTGAAGTAGTCCGTCAGGGGTTTTGGGGGTTATCGACAAAGGTAGGTGTTGCTCTGATCTCTTCCACACTGTATAATTAATATTAAATATTTTCTTTGACAGTTATATACACTAGCATACGTTACATCATTTAAAGGCAATATAATTATGATATAGGGCATACATAATTAACATAAAGGTTTGAATCAGAGCTTACGCCTTCAGTCGCCATTCAGAAAATATCCATGTATATGTGACCCTGAATCCTTTACACTATGACTGTGTCACACCTTCCTTAACAAAGGGAAGCAAAATTTTGTAACGGGAAATCTAGATGGTTGATCCCTTTCTTACTATGCGAACTCTCACGATCCCGCAAGCCTACGGCGCAGACACTAAAAGGCGAGATGGAAGGCAAAATTTTACCGTCGTCCCGTAAGCCCACAACACAGACACTAAAAGTTGAGATGGAAGGAAAATTTGACTCTCGTGTCTTTCCGTCTCTTTCACATCGAAATGGTGTATTGTTTACCTTGCCTGAAAATGATTCAAGCCCGGGGTAATTAACAAAAAGTTTACCAGTTTCAAATGTGTTGCAAATACTTTTGATGGCGCGAAAGTATAGTTTATTTGGCAACTAATTTGGTAGCAAAAATATCTTTAAATGTATGTTTTCGAACCTTTGTGGGTGTTAACAGGTACACCTTTCGGTAAAAAGGAGCATCTTTCAAAATTTTAAAAAGTTTTATTCTGACAATTGTTGAGGTTTAAATGATACCCATTACGGGATCACAAAACGCCTTCTTTAAGAGGTATTTCAGAGTACCTTTACACAACGGTATTTTGTAGTACCTTTATGGGGATGCATCGAAAAATACCTTGAAATGTAGTAGACAGTACGGTTGTTTTTTGCAGTGTAGGCTTGTGCGGGTTTACGGCTCGAGGCTTGAATCCGAAATTTTGAGCTTTGGTCCCATTGAACCGAAGTCCCATTCGACAGAAGGGCTTTTTTGTGGTGTCCCATTCGACCGAACGTAGCCAAAAGGTGCGATTTTATTATAGTCTGATTGAACCGAAATTCGATTGAACTGGAAGAAGACATACTGTGTGGTTTTGCATTAAATATATTTTTAATTTCACAACTTATAATTGTTAAAATAAATGTGAGTTGAAAATGTATTACTGCACTTATTTTAACTACGTTTTAATTACGGCGAACCTCACCTACCCTAGCCTAACCTAACCAAATGTAACCTAACCTAACCTAACCTAACCCAACCCAACCTTGTTTGGAGGTAAAAAGATTAATTATATGAGTATTAAAAGCCCGCCTCTTACCACGAACAATTTATTAGCAATAATAGAAATGTCAGATAAATAATTGAAGAATATTTTAGAAAAGGTGGCAGCTAATTAATAGGAGAATATTTTGGAAAAGGTGGCAGCTAATTAATAGGAAAATCTTTTGGAAAAGGTGGCAGCTAATTAAAAGGAGATTATTTTGGAAAAGGTGGTAGCTAATTAAAAGGAGAATATTTTGGAAAATAAGGCAGCTAATTAGTAGGAAAATATTTTGGAATAGGTTGCAGCTAATTAATAGGAGAATATTTTGGAAAAGGTGGCAGCTAATTAATAGGAGAATGTTTTGGAAAAGGTGGTAGCTAATTAAAAGGAGAATATTATGGAAAAGGTGGTAGCTAATTAAAAGGAAATATTTTGGAAAATGAGGCAGCTAATTAGTAGGAGAATATTTTGGAAAATGTGGCAGCTTATTAGTAGGAGAATGTTTTGGAAAAGGTGGCAGCTAATTAATAGGAGAATATTTTGGAAATGGTGGCAGCTAATTAATAGGAAAATCTTTTGGAAAAGGTGGCAGCTAATTAATAGGAAAATCTATTGGAAAAGGTGGTAGCTATTTAATGGGAGAATATTTTGGAAAAGGTGGTAGCTAATTAAAAGGAGCATATTTTGGAAAAGGTGTCAACGAATTATTGGAACCAAACCAAACCAAACCTGAACTAACCTAACCTAACCTAACCTAAACGAACCGAACCGAACCTAACCTAACCTAACCTATCCCACCCGAAACCAAAATATTAAAATTTTAATTTAAAACTTAAAGACGTTGATGGAACTACCATTAAGACTGTACTTCATTTTAAGCACAATTTGTTTATTAGTTCTATATATCTCTTGCCTTGAAAAGAATGAAAGTGAGCGTTTTAATTAGTATCACGGAACATTTACTTTTAATATTATCAACATACCTTTCGGAGATTCGAACGAACAACCTATCGCTTCGCAGTCCAACATCGTATCCACTACACCACCGAATCGCTGACGGCTAAAGTGTTTCAAATTATATTCATGTATTTTTTAGGGGCATATTCGGACGATTGGGATTTCGGTCCATCGGGAATATAGCCATTGGGCTGGAAATCTAAAATCATTGCGGGATATTCGGTCGAATGGGATTTCGGTCCATTGGGAATTCTGTTGAAAGGGACGATACCAATTTTGAAGGCTCGAAGGCGATATCAAGCCTAAAAAGGCTTTGCCTGGGCTCGATTAAGACACGAATTCAAATTTGAATCTCTTTCGAGTGCTAGTAGAGATCATTTAAAAGGAAATCCCGCAAACCAATAGGCAATTTTAAAAATGACGTCTTGCCAGAAACCAGGAAGAGAAAAATGTCTTCCATCTCTGCGTTTCCCTCAGGCTACGCCTTTTGTATAGGGGACTTTTTAAACCTGGATTTTTGGTCAGATCGCTTAGCAGCGGGTTTTTTTGGGCATTATTTTGCTCTACCCATGTATTTTATTTAATTTTGAGAAGGAATTGGGACAAGTATAGACATTTTAAAGCTCGTTAATAAGGCCTACTCGAATAAATAATTTTGACAAGTGGAAATGTTCGAATCCGGAATTATTAAGGCATAGACTCGGCTCGAAAACCAGAAATGAAGGCTCACACACCCCTTGTTTTAATCAGTGTTTCATAATATTATTACTAGGAAATAGAATAAGGTTATTTGGAAATAGAATAAGGTCTTATAGACCGTCAGCTTGACAATAGTAAGTCACGTCTAACCATTAATTTTAATCACTTTTTATTTTGGATAGTATTGGACAAATAGTGGAAACGCGACAAACTGAGCCCCTAAAGAGAAGGGTATTCTTTCATCACCGAGACGTTATTCATGCGGAAAATGAACAATTACAAGACGCGAAAGGATTGAGCCTGAGATTTTTATGGCCGATTTTCACCGTTTTCATTTATGGAATCGTACTATCAGCTATTGCAATACTGGTTGAATGCATTTCGAAATTTTTAAGTCAAAAACATGAAAACAACAGAGTGATTTCATTTCAAATGAAATAATCTAGGATTGCTGCTTGCTTGACTATGAAAATAATTCAATATAAATTAACAGATTCTCATGTCTAATTACCAATTTATATTGTTTTATTCGTATGTATTTAACAATTTTCAAACATAAAATATAATTATATTTGAATCCAAAATAAAAGTCCTTAATGGCAAAACTGTTCAAAATTTAATTTTACATTTGCGAAATGCTTAACGTGATTGCTTAAAAAGGTATTTGGTATTCAATATTGTGCAAATTTATAAGAAATATTGCTCATTTGTTGAACTGATTAATAAAGTAAAACTGAGATTTTTCTCAACGTAAATAACTGTATTTCTGAAAGTTATCCTTAATAACCCCGCGATTGAACCGATACCACGAATATTTTCTAATAGCATTTTTCCCGTTCCTTGCTTCACTAGACTGTCATGCGTCTACCGCTTGGTTAACCAAAGATTTATGGCAAGTTGTGACGCGATAACCATGCAGAATTTCGGGTCTTTAAAATTAGCTAATTGGGAAAAGAATCTATCGGCGAGAGGACTTTGCTAAGATAAAATGACGTTGTATTTGTGATTACGCTTTATTTTGATTAGATCCTTTATGTACAGGTTATAAATAATAATAGTCAGTATACAGTACAGTACAGTATAATTTTCGTATACAGTTTCAATCTTGCATTCCATAGATAAAGTATAAGCCTTTAAAAGTTCTAAATGTTTCGTTATAATAAGGATGTTTAGCAGTTCAAGAGCGAGGCTAGGCATATATTTACATGTTATTGTCTTTGTTAAGATATAAAGTTCATTTGAATAAAAACAATTTAGTTTCAGTTTTAAATATGTCTTATGTGTTAAAAGTCTGACGCTTAACAAATAAAATAAAAGTTACGATGTCTGAACTTGATTATATTTAGTTTTTCCATTTTAAAAACGAAAGCAGGAAAATTCCACATGATATTCCCTAAACTATATTGATCATTGACGAGTTCCAACACTTAATTTATCGTTGGCCCTGTGAGAGCTATCGTAGTCAAACTATCCAGAACACGTATTTACCTAATAAACAAATATATAATGTGCCAAAAAAGACTGATAAATCCACAGTTATACATAAAATGTTACAAAATTCGATTTTAAAAATAGTAATTATTTTTCAAAAACAGTTTAAATGTATTTACAAGAAGCGTGCAAAGCCAAGAAAGGTTTCATTTGTACATCAATGTTAATATCGAAGATAGAAAGATGATATCTGACGATATCGTGTTAATAAAACATTTGGCGTATTTATTATGTATAATTTTTAAATTCTAATACTCCCAAAATTTTGTGAAGTTTTGCCCATTTAAAATATAACACGAGAATAAAAATTTGCATTATACGTTTTTGAGAAAAGCATATTGAAACATTTCATATTAGAGATTCTTTACTCAATGCTTAACAATAATTGTAACTTATCTTTTAGTGGCAAATCCAGAAAATTAACTTTTCCCATATGAAATTAGGAAATAATTTCATTTAATATATATTAAATTCACTATTAGCAGCATTAGTGTGAACTTTTATAAAAGGTTTTTTATAACAATCATGAAGAACTAACAATAAGATTATATTAAAATATAAATAAAATTGAAAACGTAATGGGATATAATCATAAGGAAATATTCTATATCATTGTCCCGTGCGGTCAATCCGTCTCTATATCAGGTTCTACTGATTGAAATTAAAATAGATTTTGGAAAAATATCTCGAAGAAAGTGACGGCGAAAGATATTGACATCAACAAAAAGAGCGTGTAGAATGGAACGACGATGCTACTGATGTCAATATTAGTCGATTTCTCCATTGGTTTCTTCCAGGTAACAAAGTCCATGGGATAACGGGATTCAAAGTCAAGATAGTTGAAAGTTTTTTTTTCGAACAGAGTTTGAACGCTAAAACATTACGAAAATAGGCGGATAAAATATATCAAATAAAATATGGATAAAAGTTTGAAAGTACATAATCTAATAAAATAAGGTCATCAGTGACTTTTATATTAAAACCTCTAATCATATTCTTTATACCAATAATATAAATAGGTAAATATTTTTGTTTGCTTGTATGTAGGTGTAATTTTATAAATTTCAGATAGGGATGAACCGGTACCGATACCATATCGGTATCGGCACCAATACCATATCGGTATCGGCACCAATACTCGGGGTTTCCCGATAGTATCGGATCGGTTGGTTCGATACCGATACTAAACCGATACTAGTTTACAATGCGTTATATGGCGCTACATGGCATTTTTAGGTCTTTTAGTAACGTAATGATGGAGATAATATCTCATTTCTATGAATTTCAATCGTGACGAGTTCTCATTTAAATAAAAAGTACCGGAATTCAGTTTATCTAACAACTAACTAATAAGCGAAAATTTTTCTAAGTTCGCGCCTACTATTCTATCGGTATCGGTTGAAGTATCGGGTTTTGGATCATAGTGAGTAAATATCGGTATCGGTTCATGTTTGTACCGGTATCGATCGGTATCGGGTTCAGATTTATAAACTTCTAAAAATTGTTTTACTAATAAAAACTGCGCTATCGCTGAGTTTATATTTTATTTTGATTATGCAAACTATGTGTTACAACGACAAAATTTGTAAATCATGATGGCCGAAAGGACTTTAGATACAATGGGCGCTTGCCATACTCTATAATCACCTTTCGACCAATTCTCTTAAGTTCGACATAGAATTTCTTGAGCTGTTATAACCTCGAAAACTAATTTCACTATCAACAAGTAATGTACGCTTTATAAATATTTTATATTTTTAAGGTTAAAATTCTTTGAAAAACTCCGAAGTTAAAGTGGTGCTTCGCTGCTTTATCGGCGTTAATTCATTATTTGTTTACATATATATGAAAATAAACGACTACAACAATATAAATCATCGGTAAAATCTTCCCATTTCTCATTACATTTTGATAAAGGTTGAAATTATACGCGAGTATTTAATAATAGCGAATTGAAGTGCTTAAATCGAGCATGTTTGATTCGAGTTTTTCCCAGTATAAAAATCTATGTTCGATCAAATAACCCAATTCCACCTATAGTTGATGAAAATATGATCGAAAGTACTTAAATGCTATGTTTTTACTCAAAGTTTTATCAAAATAAGGAGTTTTAATACTGAATCAAAGATGGATCCCAAGAAAATGAATTTAAAAAGAACTTGATACAAAAGTTCTATAAAAGGAAAATTTATGAAAGTTCAGTCTATTTAATCAATAGTATTTTGATTCGTATTTCGCACAAATGATATGTAATGTGTTTTAATCTTCAATTATTTAATGAAATGTGCTTCATACTCTCAAGAGGTATGCCATAAAATTAATCTGATTATCACGTGATTCTTGTTCCCTAAACGGTCTTCCCTGCTATTCGTCTTAAAATTAGTTTTCATTAAGAAAGGTAGAAATCAACGTAAAAATAATGCTGACCTGGTTTGTCCGAATTCATCGAGTTCTGGAAAGCTAGTGATCCAAGAAGTATTGTAAATTACGCTCAAATAATCAAAGCGGACTTGTTCTTTAGAAAAATAAAAGCCCCCTTGGTCAGCAAGAAACGCTTAATTAGAGGGATTAGAGTTCAGAACTTCTCCGAATAGCCACATTAGATAGGTTTCGCTTATAATCATGGCTTTCTCCCCTGAAATAACTGGAATGTAGCCTTCGAAATCCAGAAGGTCCATCAGAGTAATGAAATTTTTGCCAGTCAACCCTTCGAACCATTTCTTTACAACCTGGTCTTCGTTAGCCTAGAAGCGAAAAAAAATGAATAATCAATCAAAACAATGCATTACTGAATATGAGAATAGAGTAATATAATGAAAATGTAAAGAAGATAGTTGCACTTGTGCTCTAACGTTGTTGGGATACTGAAAATAACGGTTTCATGCCGCCAAAGTGGTACAAAAGAGAGAGGGAAGTGTTCTTACCAAAACTCTAAGTGCAGCGAAAGCCCCGCCTCCTTCAATAATTAAAGGAGGCACTCCCGATTCAATTAGGTCCGAGAGGGTATCGATGTAATTGTAACTCTCGATCGTGAACTCCGTACACAAGTAGCAACCGAAGAAAAACAGAATGAAAGTCAGTCCGATGATCCACGACGAAGCAAGCAAACGAGGTGTCATTTGGGGCAAAACGACAGGAAGTGCTAGACAGTGAGCCAAAAATTAAATACTCTTCTACTAAGTTTTATTTGTAGCAAAAGTAACAATTACCTTCATTACACATTAAAGCCGAGTAATGCCAGATATTTTCCACTGTATCGTGTGCCATACTCTTGAAAGACATGAATTTGTATCGGTTCATTGCGAAGAAATATAATACAAGCAAAACTGACACCATAAGAATGCTCAACCCGGTTAATGCCACTACCTAGAAAAACTCTGATGAGAATTGTACGCGTTTAAGCTCACTTAAGAAGAGTAAAATTCACTATATTATCCAAAGCTAGCAAAGATAAGGAAGTAGAAACGACTTTTTTGGGACCAGTGGTCACGATTATCGTCTTCGCAGTTTCGAATGGCGAGGATGGGCTGTAATTAGGCACCAGGTCGGCGAAGTAAGAAAGTGGTACCGGAAACATAACGCAATGTTTTTCCTAAATAAACTCAAAATGTGGAAGTGCAATTTATAATTATATTATATCTAGCCGAAAATGTTTCACTTACATAGAATTTTTCTGGATTATCCAAACCTTGTAACAAATCGAAATACCCAATTTTGTGTTCGTTGAAAAGCGTTCTGAAAGTGGCGTACAATTTAAAATTCGACAGTATATTTTTTTCGGAATGCACCTTATGTTGAACGCTCTTCGTAAGTAATCCGCCGTGTCTTCGTATCTTGACACTTGATTAGCCATTGTCCATGTTTGCTTCGAAACACATTTAAAATGAAAACTACGTTTTAAAATTATTTTTTAACTTGAACTATAGTACCTCGATTGTGCCGTAATTTTCCGGGAACTCTTGCGTGTATCTATTGAGTTGAAATTCACTTAAAATGTTTTTCTAACGCTGCTTATTATCAATTATATACCTGTATTTATAAAAACGATATTTTCCCAGAAATTCCATTTCATTTGATCCCATTTTGTACGTCCGCGAAATCTAGAGTGTAATATATGAAACCGTCCAAGAGTGTATGTATATAGTATTTTTCAACGAAACAAACTGAATATTTTGCTTTGATTATAGGTATAAATATGAATTTTTACCCCTCCTTGGAATGGGCGAAAAGCCACATTTATAAAAAACTATCTTTGTAGACAAAGACGAATGTAGAAAATCTATTGTCTGAAGTTGCAGATATTAAAATTTTCACCTTTGAAGACATGATTATAAACATCAATTATTTTAAAAGCTTTCTTATCTATCTGTAATTGGTAATCTAGTTTAATTTTCTCCAATTGGTAAGTGGTTAACTATCTTAAATTGGTGATAAATTTTAATTATCTTTAATTGGTGATCAATTTTAATTATCTTTAATTGGGAATAAATTTTAATTATGTTTAATGGGCAATCAATTTTATAATCTTCATCTGTTAATCTAGTATAAATATCTTTAAAAGGTAATCTAGATTAATTACACTTTATTGGTAATCCAGTTTAATTAGCTTTAGTCTGTACTGCGCAACCAAATTAGTTGGATAGACAAAAGTTAATCTGGTCTTTAAGCTAGATAATTGCTCAAACTATTTGTTTATATCCGCGGTAGAACGACGAAAGTCCAAGAGCGGCTTTCTACACTACTTAAACCATGCTAAAACGTCATAAGATCCACAGTTTCAGGGTAAACCATGTAAGTCAGAGCATGCAATTAAAACTATGATAAACAATAATTAGACTTGATTTTTCTCAATTATAAAAAATAGGCGCCAGTTATTAATAAGGGGCTTTCATCTAAGACCGTTTTAAATCTATCTAATGTATAGTTATTTTTGTAAGTGTATAAACAAAATATGTAATTTTGGAGGTTTCCCACGCTAAATTTTCCAGTTTTTGGTCAAAATCTGTGATTAATTTTATGGAAATGAAAACCACCCTTAGCAACTTTATTTTTTATTTAGTCGGACCCTATACGCTCAATAATTCGCGCGAAGAAAGAAGGGCCCGTTGTTTAATAAAAACTACAAAACAAACGTTATCCAGACTAACATTTGTAGAAAGTTAAAATGCAATGCCACAATAATTTTTTAGGAAATTGAACACCATTCTCGGTAAATTTTGGACAAATTTTGTGTGTTAAACTGAAAAAATATCTTGAATAACTCTTATTATTGCACATAATGTTATTCAAACAATTAAAAAATATTTTCTATTCGTATAACTTTAAAGGCTGTGTTTTTGAAGCTTTATATATAATGTTTGGTCGTTTAAATTGTACCCGGTTTATGGACTCAACATCAACATTTCTATTGTGTCAAAAAATATATTCAATATAATTGAATAAATCATGTTGAGTTTAATTATGATATTTGTCCAATAAAGTTAGAAGGTTTTTCCAAATATTGGGCATTCAACATCTTGTTTGATTTTTATTTTCACAATTAGTGAAACGTTTTGGGAATAGTCTATATGATATAAATTTTATAGGTGTTCCCCATTTAATTTGAGGAAAATTTTGAGCGTTTTAAGGCCGCATTAGATAAACTATTGGAAGGCAAAAAAGTTATTTGATTTGAAACATAATATACTACGCCACCTATGAGGTGTAACGTGAACTAGAGTAGAATTTTGGGTGAAAACTTCCCACGAAATTTGAAATGCTAGAACTTAATTTCTAACAAAATGCGACAGGTCACACCAAAAAATGAAGAGGAAAGGGGGAGAAAGGCGCCAAACACAGGAGAACGGAACAACCCTTTTCCATCTCTAAAGAGCTCAAAACGAAAAACTGCACATAGAGAAAGGTTTTAAAGTGGCGCATTATAAACAAAACATACTCTTTATTAACACCAATCTGACTCCATTAGATGTTACCCAATAGAGTTCTTTTGGATAATTTTAAAACAATTAACTTATAGTCGTGTTCATTCGGGCTTGGTATAGAAGGGCTGTCTTCAACGTGTACAGACACAATAGGAAAGGTAGTGAAGCTTCAATGAACACGATTATATATATTCTTGTAAATCTGGCATATGGTCCTGAAATGGGTAAATAAGGACTTGAAATAGTGTAAATTTCAATGGTGTTTAAAAAGGGTTGTATTACACAGCAAACGTTGTGCTAATTATTGAAAAATTAAATATTTCACTCCATTTGGTTTAGTAATGTGACATACTTGGCGCAATTTTGACTACCTTCAACACGATTAAACTTAGTAGTAATATACAAAATTGGGCAGATTGAATGAAAAGCTCACTAAATGTTGCAAAAATGCCCAATATGTCCTTTTTATTTGCAATAATATTTGAAAATGGTGTGAATTGATGCACTATTTAAATTTCATTAATTAAATGGTGCCTTCTTTACATTTTTTATTTAAAATAATGGCATTTAAAAATGCTGCTTCATTTTCAAATTAGTTTAACACTTTTATTGTGGTATCGAAGTTATTTTTTTCATTTACGTATCAATTGGACACCTTTGAAGAAGTTTTTGAGCCTTTTTTACACATACATGGAAACCATTGCTTTTTAAAAAACTAGCTCAATTTTCATATTATTTTAACACCATTTAATGGTATGATAGGTGTTAATTTTAATCCGTGCAGGTATAATTATCCAATGATGTTTTGAACCCTTTTTGACTCAATTCAATTTAGCTAATGGTATTAATAAAATATTGCACTATTTTCAGACGATTTCAACACCCTGTCAAGATGTAGAAATAGTGCAGAATAAAATTTACACCACCACACCACTATTTAGCTACCATAAATTTTTAGAGTGCATCTTAATTCGATTAACGTTGACATAGTTGATAGTCTGCCAGCATAAACGATAGTATACGGAATATATAATAAATATCCTTGAAAAACAAACCTCGTTATTCAAAGCTGGAGATAATAATAATTATTAAATATAAGAACTATCAGAACGAACGGTAATTGACTATGAAAGGTAGGTATCTACACTAGTTATCAGAGAGCTGGTAACGCGATTCCACGTCATCTGCCCCTTTTCTAAACCGAACTCAGTTATAAAATTGTACTGAAAACGAAAATAATTTCAGACCTGACTCTTCAAGCTTGGTAAGCTATGGAAATAGTTACTCAATTGTAGTTCTGAAAAACACTCTCTTTTCGACGGTAAGTAACACCTTAATGCTGATCAATATTGCCTAGTGTGCGAAACATTTTTCAATTAGGGTTTTAATGTTTAGGCGAATAGCTATGGAATCCATCTTTAGAAAGAAAGGCTTTATTATAGTAAAACAACTTTCCGAAACTAGACAATGCCCCCTTTAAAGAATGAATACAATTATAGGTACCATTATGGCATTTTTTTAATGATAAAACGTAAGCGCGTCAGCTAATTTTCCAGCAGAGTGGAGCCGAGTTGGTTGAAGCCTTGAACTTAACGCTAATGATGAAAAATGTTGCAGTCTCATAATTTCAGACGAAAATTGCAAAATATATATATGGTGTCTGCATGTCCCTGATAAACATGCCATAAACTCTACAGGGCTGGTAGGCCCTTGCTTATATGACTTGACACCCGTTTGTAATGCTAAACGGAAAAACACCTTTTTAGGTTTACCATCCCTTAGTAAAAGCATTAATTTTTTTCCGCATTAATTGTTTTCTGGTTTTTAAGGGAAATAAGCCAAGCCTTACTGAAAAACTACAGGGAAGTTATTTTTCGGAATATTCTCAAATTAACAAGCGTTTATTAAATGAGAAATTTACCAGCTTTGTTTTTTAATAAATGAAGTCTAAGCATTGTTATTTAAATAACTAAAAAAGAACGTGAAGAATTTGTTTTGAGTCAGAAGTCAGCCTAACTTGATAGCGCGCTTAAATCTATTTTTCAATTTTCGTTCTCTTTCATAACTACTAGGGCCTAGTTTTGTACGGCCTATCAAGTTACGTTTAAAAATTACAAAGGCTTGTTTACATGCCAAGAATCCCTTATATTATTATTATTATTGGAGGACTGGGGGGCTCACGCCCTCGCACCGATGCCAGAGGCATATTTTGAACCCTCATATTCAGGCCTTGAAGAGACCCGTGGCAGCGGCGTAACGTAGAATTCGTTCCACCGTCATGGAAGAGACCCGTGAGGGCTCCACAGTATTTGAATCAAAGTGATCTAGTCTGAGTGAAACGAAGTAATCGCACTCGCACAGTCGTGAGAGGGAGTTTTTTCCTTCTCCCGGCACAACCGGCAGAGAGGGTCGTCAGCAAGGCCCATTAGATGGAGGTGTCTATTTAGTCCGGTCAAAAGACCGGTGGCCAGCCTAATATCCCATCTGCTGAGCGCAATAAGGCCCCTAGCCCGAGACCTGCAGGGACCATTGACAAACTGTTTCGTCTGTCTCTGACCCTCCAGATTATGCCAGAGCTGATTTTGAATGACAGTCAACCAGTCATGCAGGCTTCGTCTAGAGTAACACACTTGCTTAGGTGACCATGCTAGCTGAGAAACCCACCCTTGTGGTTTGGCAGTAGTAGCCGGGACCAGCGCCGGAATCAGTCTTAGAACCATCGGTAAACCAAATAGTTTCACTGCCGGTACCAAGAGGCAGCGGATTAGTCCACTCGGCTTGACTGGGAAAGTGGATGCTGAATGGCTTTGTAAAATCAAAACTGGTAACGGTTTTGTCAGAGCACATCGTCAGCGATGGCTATTGTGCGGCATACTCCCGGAAGAGCTTAGTATGGCTGTAGTCCCAGAGTCTGGGAGCCCAGCAGCCATTATTGTAGAGCCTGTAGGCCCCCATGACAGCCTCCTCCTCAACGAAGAGATGAAGAGGAACCTTGTCAAGGAGTTTCTCCAGGGAAGCGGTCGGGGTCGATCTCATGCCCCCCCCCGTGATACCAATGCAGGCCAGCCTTTGATGCTTGCGCAGGTCAGCCTGCACCATTTTGAGCCGGGCCCTCGTCCACCAGACGAGTGCCCCGTAGGATATTATGGGTCTAATGATCCCAGTGTAAAGCGGCGATCCCAATGTAGGGCCTTGGGGGTTGAGACCCTAAGTCTTGCCGACAGAGCTCCTGGTTCTCCAGAAACGCATCTTGGCCTTCTTGATGCACCGATCAAGGTGCGGCTTCCATGTAAGTCTGCAATCGAAATTCACCCCCAGGTATTCCACCAAGGAGGACTTTATCAGGACCTGACCAAAAAAGGAGATATCATTAAACAGGTCTTTAGTGTTCTTCCTGGGTAAAACGAACAAGTGCAGTTTTGCCAGGATTAACAGTGAGCTTAACCACTCGGCACCATTTTTCTTACTTCTTCAGCCGCGCTTAGGGCGACGTCTTTAGCCGCGGCTTTACCGTGAGACTTGATCGATGTTTTAACGTTTATCCCGTTAGCCACGTCTGCCGCGACCTTAGCACCCGTGTTGAAAAACTTTTTTCCGAGGTATGAGGCACCCCTTTTGAGTAATGGCATAGCTCGACGGAAGGCGGAAAAGATAAAATTTCCTAAACCGTAAGCGTCTTGCACCGGAAGTCCCCGGTACACTGCAAGCGAGTTACCAATCTGAGAATGAAAGTGTTTATGGTAATCAATTCCACTACCGTGTCCGATCTGGTTTACAAAGTGGTAATCGTAGTGCGATTGGTTGATGGACATATCTGATTTGGCGACTTTCCTCATCTAACACTTAAAGTGTAAATGATACGCGAGTCTGTTTTACCTTCTAATTTATAAGGGTGACCACATCCTACGAGGCCTAAAATGTAGTGCAACGTGGACTCTCCCTCTCGCGAAATCAATGGGGGTACAAAGTTCACTCATTATGTTAACTTCAATTGACTGGAAGGTATTGCAGGTGAGGGGGAGGTAGTGAGGTCTAGGAAAATCCCTGTCCACCGTTTCCCCATCACTACCCTGAACGCTAACGATTCTTAGTAGAGGTATGTGTACATCTCCCATGGGTCTACTTTCGACCACATCGGTATAAACAAAGAGTGAATAAAGTCCAGCGTCAAGGTCGACGGGGTACGTGGCCATCGCAGACTTGGTAAAAGTCGTGGATTCTGTGGAATCTTTGGAGAATCCAAGAATAACAGCCAGCTCCCCCGGTATAGTTAACAAATATTCATCCTTGAGAGAAATTTGTACACGTCGTATACGTTTTATGTAGCTAAAGGAATACTTGACACGGGTGGAAGGTTCACGTGCAGTTTCGTTTGACACACCATCCTCGACGTAGTTAAGTTGCTCGATAAGGTCCTGGATATTACCGTAATACCCTGCGGGCAGCTCTATAACTGTAGAATATACCACTTTACCATTTCTCATGAGTATAAGAGGACATGTTCTACTTAAATTATCCCAAGTGTGTGGGTAACTGATTTCCGCTAAGCCTACTTCGTAAAATCCCTGTAATTTTACGGGTTCTGGTAGGTACGTCGTGAATTTACTCCTCGTATTGTCGGGGAAATACCTCATCGACGAGTCTGAAGATAAAGTGATGTAAAAGCTCATACTATAACTATTTCCTGAACCCAGCTATCAAAAGACGGGGAGTATCCTTTCCAACGAACTAGCTTCTCGAGCGTTCCGTCGGATCTGCGACGTTTCCTCAATATCTTTACTATTTTAAACACGCTAGAATTTAGGTCTTTACCCACTTTCTGTAATTGTTCCTTGTAAAAAATACCTGTGATTGGTTCCGAATTCAAATCCTGGATCTTATACACTGGTGGACGGCGAGGTAATCTCTCCACCACTTTGAATAGTTCTTCCGACCACGTGGGCAGGTAACGCTTCTCAAAAACATTCTTACGTTTACTTATCCGAACTACGTCACCAATATCGCAAGCATACTTTAATGGGTGAGAGAAGTCTAAATCCCCCAGAGGTTTCCCCATACACGTCTCGATGTTTCTGGTGTGACTTCAACCGGTTTACACTTTATGGATCGATGATAATTGTTATTATAAGCTCGAACCATTTTTTTAAGAATGTCAATGTACTTTTATGTATTGTTTTCCGTGAAATACCGATACATGCGACTTTTTAGAGTTCTGTTGAGCCTTTCAACAATCGTAGCTTTCTGTTCAGAATCCGGGGCAAAGAACTCAATCCCCCTTCTCTTCAATTCCTTCTGTACATCTCTGCATATGAATTCATACCGTGGTCACTTTGCACTCGCTTCGTTGAGCGACCAGACTCTAGAGTGGCCCTAAAAGCCTTAAGGATGGTTGGCCCTTTCTAGTCCTTGGTTGCCACCACAAAGGCGTAATTGCTGAAAACGTCAATGCATCATAGAAGGTATCTAAACCCTTCATTGTGGCGAGTTATGCTCTTCAAATCGGCTAAATCAATCTGCGACTGTTCATCAATTCCATAAACTATTGTCCTATTCCTGTCAAAGTTTTTTCTAGCATTTCTGTGTAACGTATATGTGTCCTGAGTTTTCAGAAACGCTTCCACGTCTTTTACCGTAACCTTTGACCCATCCCCCTTAGCGGCTTGGTATAACCCGAGAACACTACCGTAGGAACCAGGGTCAGAAACATTAGAATAAATCTCTTTTAGTCTATCCATTAAGGGTGCAGTTGGTTACACTATGATAATGTCTGAAGAGAAAATCGCTAACCTCTATTAGGAATATGGCAATTACTAAAACCACAATTAAAATTTTAGCAGATTTAAAAAATGTGTCTACTAGGTTGGCTAACACCACAAAAGTGCCCACTTGATTATCACAACCTTCCATATCAAGACACTTAAAATAAGTGAAACCTAATTTTAATTAATGTTCTTGGTAAATTAGCCTGATATAAAAGTTTGTAAAACTATGAGGCGCCAATGACGAGCGACCGGTTTTTAGAACTCGTCGTAGTATAAGCTAATAAATCAATTATATTTGAACCGATGATTTTACGGTCCTCATATATTAACTTTCCGGTGTGTGTCCGTCTTATTTTCGATATATGCTCTATCCATTTGTACAAGTTCAGACAATCGACTGCACTATAGGGAGGAACCGAAGAGGTGATTTCGGAACTCCAATTTTGGTTTTTCGCAGGTTTCACTTTCCTCCTTTCCGCTGTTTTATATTGACCAAGTAATGGGCGTTAAGGTTCAGGGTACGTATTTTCTTTCCAGGGTAATATAGATTCTGCATAAAAATTAGAACGGAAGTGTTTCTATGGTGGGATCCTCTAACGAAAAATTTGTCACATCCTTATTATTCGCTATTTCACATAAAACATCGTCTAGTATAACGAAATTCCTCACACTAGCATCTAAGGTGCTAACATCCATTAATCCCTCGTGCAATTCCAAGTTCAGGGTGTTAATCACATAACAAACAACTATTCAAATTACCAGCTCAAACAATACTCAATTCACTAACTGATAGAGGTCGCAACCTCCTTAGTCAATAATCTAGAAAATCAATATTAACGCTAGATAGAAAGGACGAAAAGCTCCCTCTAATCACTTGTTAGCCTGATCTCAAGCTGTAACCAACTTATCATTATTTTAACCCTTTTATGAATAAATCAACCTGTTATGTTATGAAGTAATAGCTGTTAATTATAGGTTAAACTAAGTCTAATCGACAATAATTAAGTACACAACACAGGGTATGGGATAGTATAGCAATAAAAAGATTCGACTGATATTCCGTGTAACACCAAATTATTCTTTCGGGGGAAGGTGAAATACATATATCTCTAAGCTCAATTAACTCTCCTACAAAAACACTCTTCCCACATCCCGTGACCCCGGCTACGAGTCCGGTAAATGGGTGTTTCATTCTTAAATCCATATCGATAAATGAGGAAGAAGTGAACCGAACACTGATAATATATCCTAGGGGAAACTGGCAAGGCTTAACTGATATTTTAAAAAAAGAAAATTAGTACTTACAATTTGACTGATTCCATTTCTGTATGATGGGCTATGTATATCCAGTACAATTCAACGTCTTGTAGTAAAGCTTGGAGAGTTGTACCTTATCTTTAAACCAGTGGCGTATATGTATGGCGTGGTATGTATATTGACGACGCAACCTACTGTGCCCCAACACCACTAGATAACTAGCGTGATAAATTGAATTTCAATATACCAAAGCGCGATGTACCATTTAAAAGAACAACGATTTTCTCATAAATAACATTTTTTTCGCCGGGATTCGAACTGGAGTTCGCCGTGTAGCAACCCGGGCACAAATAGACACTCCGTTATATTTAATATCTTTTCATTCACCGCTTTTTTACCAAGACAGACCCTTGGCTCTGACATTTTTCAGCGCAACCCTGATCCGAAAACCGATCGTCTGATCAAAGAAAAACCTTAAAATACGAAGTTTTCTCCTTGAAGGCCGACTGAGAAATGAATCATAATTTATGTACTCGAGCGCTTATAAGTTGCGTGACGTAAACATTTCATTATCTTATTTACATTGTCTTATCTAAAGCCTATTTTTTGTCTACTGATAACCAATTTACACATGTCACGTGGTCTGATGGTCCTTTTTACCAAACGCCTGACGAGCGCTAACCATGGTTCAAATATGAGCGAGTAAAGTTAGTTTGATAAGATGCAGGCTTACTTGAAATGGCATATCCCATTACAATCACGAAAACCGATCGTCTGATCAAAGAGAAGCCATTAAAGTACCAAGTTTTCTCCTTGATGGCCGACTGGGAAATGAATGATATTTCAGATACTTGAGCGCTAATCATAACAATTGTTTGAACTACACAATTAAAACCAAATTACCCATATCGATTAAAATTAATTTCAAACTGTAACACATATATATTATCTATCTGAAGAGTATTTGATGGCACTTGTGTGTGTTAAAACAGATAGAAAACTCATTAAACCACGTAAATTCACACAATAAAACAAAATTTTATTTAAAAAATTGTTTTATAAAAACGTTTATTTAAACGAAAAGACAAATAGTTTCGCCTCTATTCAGAGGCATCTTCAGGTCTGGTCTTGTTTCTCTTTCCGTGCGTTAGTTTACGACTACGTCGGGCCCCCCTCTCTCGTCCAATTTGTGTGAACGTGGTTTAGTGAGTTTTTACCTCTCCGAGTGACGTATGTCACGGAGAGGTTCTAATTTCAACGTGTCTGTCTGTCTGTGTGTCTGTCTGTGTGTCTGTCTGTCTGTGTGTCTGTGTGTGTGTCTGTCTGTTGTTATTGACTTACACCCCAGGGGACCGCGTTCGCAGTTTTCAAATCGGAGCAAACGTTTACCCAAATTCCGGACCGCATTTACAGTTCCCGGAAATTTGGATTCCACTTACCATAGCTATTATCCATTACCTGTCTAACAGCACCATCCTCTGGCCATTTGTCCATCTCATATGGACACCAGTCTTTACCCACTGGCTTCTATAGTCCACCATCATTTTGGATCTTTTTCCATGCCACATGGACTCCAGTCTGTACACACTGGCTTCTACACACCACCATTTTCTGGTCTTTGTCCATTACACTTGGACACCAGTCTGTACACACTGGCTTCTACACAACACCATCTTCTGGTCTTTGTCCATCCCACATGGACACCAGTCTGTACACACTGGTTTCTACACACTACCATCTTCTGGTCATTGTTTTTGTCCATCCCACATGGACACCAGTCTGCACACCTGGCTTCTACTCCATCATCATCCTTAAGGTTAAGACATACGCGGCGATCGGCCAGGGTTACGAGAAACGTCCGGCCTCCCTAAGGTGGGGCTTCCACCAAAGGTTCACGCAATTGCGCTGTTCTTATCCATAACTGCGATTCGAAACCCTTATATACTACCTATTTTAGTAAGGCGAAGCAACCGGCGTATGCTTCATTTCAAACGCCAATATTAGTCAAGTCTCTCAAGAATGTTTAATTGTTCTTTTTTAAAACGATGTAACGTTCAATAAGGCGAATAACTAACGAAGAAAATATTAAATATTAATTATATTTATTTTAATATTTAAGATAAACTTGTTTCTCAATTCAAAATTAATACGGAAAGAGTTAAAAAGCAGTCTATGTTATTGTCTGTGTGTGTCCGTCCGTTATTACACTAGTGCCGCAGTGCGCTGCGTTAGAAGTTCGTTTTGTTTTGATGTGTAAAGAAATCCTACAGAACCATAATATTCCCTTTATCCTTAATATAAAGTGAATATGATGAAATATTTTTCGTAATTATGATGCATTTAGTGCTTTTGTAGCTTTAAAGCTCTGTTTCATTTTGATATTCCAAATATTCTTTTTAATATTATTATTTGAAATGGCTGTTTATATATTACTTAAGCTATACTACATCTGTATATAGAATAATCCTTGGTTTAGTAATTTCATGAAGAAAGCTAAGATCTAGATTCCGGCGGGTATATCTAGTATTACTTGCAATAAGCTTATGAAATATAGAGTAAATAATTGAGGCCTGAGGTGAAGTAAACTTTGGCTTTTGATTTTCGTGTCTGAAATGAAGAGACATCAACGGTTCAGAGTGAGCCGAATGTTAAATACACTCTTAAATAATCGGGTTAAGATTTTATAATAGAAGAAAAGATCATGGTGGCAATTAGATTAGTAGGGCTAAGCTACAGAGTTTTTATTCTCTTTATGGTGCGCATTGACTATCAGTGCGTCTAGCTACAATTTAGCTTTTGTATTATTTAACGTTAACACTCATGTTGGCAAACTAAGAATATTGTTGAGGTGAGACGAGACGATAGTGTTTACACTGCTAACCAGTTGTGAATGTAGCTATCAGAATATAGGGTAAACAGCTGAAGCGTAGACTTCATTTCCTGTTCTTTTTGCCATTAACTGATTTCCATGTGTCCAAGATTTATCCTTATTGGATGTAAAATGTCGTCTGCTTTACGGTATATTCGCTATGCTTGGAATACTGCTTCAATATTTCGTAAATTTTTACTTCAAAAAAGAGAAATAATTCCATATCTAGGTAAATAACTTTGTAGTAGTAGACCTCTTCACTCGGAGAGGTAATATTTTGGTTTTCCCAACTTGTCTATCTGTAATATTATCTAATTTCTTGCCTTTTTTGGGTTTAAAAAAGTATCGCCAAGGATTGTGTATAAATGCAGTTTTTTAAGTACCCGTTTTTCATTAATAGATATAGAAATGGGGTTCGTTACCTGCATGTGGGTAAATCTTCGTTTGGCGTATCTACTTGGTATTGGCTGGAACCAAAAATTTTAACTTCATTTCAGAGTTATATTTTTCTTGAACATAGAGACAATATTGAAAATTAAGTATCTCCTATGGTTTTTACGGGCATCATTTAGAGCCAGGTGCTCTTTCCCAGATTTTTAAGGTGTAATTGATTCCACTCATGTGCTAATCAAAGCACCAGTTGTTGAACTAAATGCCCACATGGATAGGAAAGGAAATTACTCTCTTAATGTTCAATTGGTAAATGGTGTCCTCCTTGAATGACAATGTGCATACTGACAGTCCTTTTTCTGTACCAGATTTGCGATAGTGAAACGCGTATCACCGAAGTTGTGGCAAAGCATGCTGGTGGGACGCATGACTCATTTATTTGGCGTTTCAGCGACATATTTGGGCGTTTTAAGGCTGGAACAATGCCACAAGGGTATCTTTTTTGCGATAGTGGTTACTCGTTACAGCCATTTTTAATGAAATCCATACACGGTCCTGAAACACCAAATGAACAACGCTATAATCAGCGTCATATGTCAGGTAATTGCATTTTGATTGATAAATAACATAGACCATTTTGACCAATTACGCAAGTGATAGCTATCGACTGACATTAACTATTTAAGTGATAGTTGTCACTTGTGAAATTTTCAAAAATATTTTAAACTATTGGTCACGTTGATACCTGACATAATCAAAGCTAGTGTTGCCATATTAACTTAGTCAATTAATTGTTATTAACATTTAGGTCGGAATGTTATTGAACGCGTCAATGGCATTTTGAAGATGCGAATCCGATGCCTAGACATGTCAGGAGGTGCCCTTTGCTATAACCCTAGAAAGGTCACTGACATAATTTATGCTTGCTGCATCTTACACAATTTCTGTTTGGATGAGCCAATGCTTTGGGAGCAAGGCATCTTAAGCGCGAAATAAATAATACATGAAATTAAGCAATACAGTAATGAAATTAGGCAAGACAGTAATGAAAATAAGCAATACAGTAATGAAAATATCCAATGAAAATGTGCAATATAAATGTACAAGAAAAATGTACAATGAAAATAAGAAAGAAATTAAATAGAAAAAGGCGCGTCATAAATTAAGTGCGAAATAAATAATACATGAAATTAAGCAATACAGTAATGAAACTAGGCAAGACAGTAATGAAAATAAGCAATACAACAATGAAAATATCCAATGAAACTGTGCAATATAAAGGTACAAAAAATATACAATGGAAATAAGAAAGCAATTAAATAGAAAAAGGCGCGTCATAAATTAAGCGCGAAATAAATTATAAAAAACAATTTCCAGGTTTTGCATGCAATAAATGTTGCGGATCAGAGTTAAAAAACGGACTACATAAATTAAATGTTTTAACCTTAAATCTTAGATCAAAAAATTATATTTTTTATCAGTGTTATCTATAGAAATAGACTTAAATTAGACTTAAATTTAGTATATAAGCAAAAGACTAGCTGTGATAAGATTAGTGGTAGTAGAGTAGTTGCAGAGTTGTAGTGAGTTGCAGTTGTTTCATTTTACCTTGTACAGTTTAATTGATAGAAACGATAGTCATGTCCTGACCTAAATAAATAAAGTTTTTAATTTATTTACCGTGTATTACTGAGTTCGCGAAATACGTAACATTTCTTGGTGCCGAAACCCGGGAGACAGAGTTAATTGAGTGAAATTAGTTGCGTTTTCTGTAGTCCGCGATTGAGTTTGAGTACTTACGGTGCGAGTTTTTTAATTGAAAACTAAGAGGTAATGGATAAGTTGAAAAGATCGAGAGGAACTATTTGAGCGAGAACAACGAGGATCTTAAATAAACTGTACGAGCTTCTAGACGAAGATGAAGTTGACAACGAGACCGTAGAGCAGTTAATTACTCAATTAGATGCCAAGTCTACCACCCTGAATGAGCTGAACGAGAGTATAATGAACCTAATTACCGAAGATAATGGAGACGAGATCGAGGAAGAGGCCAATAGTTCGGAAGAAATTAACGAGACCATCATCGCCGCGAAAACCCGAGCCATGAGAAAAATCAATGGGAGAGCCAATTCAGTGGTAGCAGAAGCAAGAAACTGCAGCATCACAGAGCAAAGGGGAGCTAACATAGAAGTTAAATTGCCTCGTTTAACTACACAGCCATTCTCTGGAGAAGCAACACAATGGCAAAGCTTCTGGGGCCAATTTAAGAGTACGATTCATGACAACGCCAAGTTAGCTGATATAGACAAGTTCAACTACTTACGGTCTTATCTGCAAGGAGCAGCCGCGAAGGCGGTTGGAGGGTTTGTCCTAACCAACGAGAATTATCAAAAGGCTATCAATACGTTGACGAACCGTTTCGGAAGGAAGACAGTGGCTATGCAGAGCCATATGCACAAACTCACGAGTCTTGCACCAATCAAAAGGTCATCTGATGTACTAGGTCTTAGAGAGCTATACGACAATTGCGACACCCAGATGAAGAGTTTGGATTCCTTAGGAATTCCACTGAACAGTTATAGTAGTATGCTATATTCCATACTAATGAAGGTATTACCATCAGACATATACCTGGAGTTCAGCAAGAAGTTAGAGAATGACGATGAATGGGATATATCGGATCTGCTAGAGCATCTGAGAATGGAGGTGGAGAGTCGAGAACGAGCCGCACTATGCAAGCCTGAAGACCACGGAGATCATAGACGTCCAGAGATCCAACCATTCCGAAGCAAGATAAACTTAGCTAATAATGATTCAAAGTTTACTAGAAGGCCTCACACAACAGCCGCACTGAGTACAACAGTGGCCTACCTTTGCCTTTATTGCAAGGAAGCAGGACATACCCCAGAGAAATGCGAGGCATCTACAATGGAGCAGAGGCTGGATGCTATCAAAACTCAAAATCGGTGCTTCATCTGCCTGAAAGTTGGACATCGAGCACGTCGATGCAGATCAAGTTCAAGGTGCACTGTGTGTGAAAAGAGACATCGCACCTCGATCTGCAGAAACGAACAAGAAGAGCAACGGAACACCATAGAGAAGACAACCGAGTCAACGACACCTAAAGAATTGACGAGTATGACTACGGTTCTACCACCTGTTTCTTCAGCATACGTGCAAGTATTACTCCAAACCGTTCTTCTGTACGTGGAAGACCAAGATAACCAAGTTTTAGCCAGATGCCTTTTGGACAATGGAGCCCAACAGTCATTTATCAGAGAAGATATATCGAGAAGCCTTCAGCTGCCAGTCATTGCGAAACACTCTGTCGCAGTAAATTCATTTGGATCTAAAGAAGGAGTCCTTCGAGAACAAAGGAGAGTCAAAGTCACCCTTCGGAGTATTATTGAGCCTGAGAAAAGCGTTGAACTAGAAGTCCTTGAGATCCCTACCATTTGCGGAGCTCTAGTGAGCGTACCTGGCGATAGAATCATTCAGGAAATGAAGAACAAGGGAATTACCTTAACGGATCGCCCAATTGTCAAAGGTGTAGCGGCACCGTCGGAGCTTGGAATTCTTATTGAAGCCGACCACTATTGGTCTGTGGTACAAGGAAATACAATGAGACTGGGTGGTTCGTTGGCAGCCGTGGAGAGCCTCTTTGGATGGTCGATCCAGGGTCCTGTTCCTGTATCGATTAACTTGGCAGTCCGATCTTCAGCCGTCATGGTATCCATTGTAGAAGATCAGAGTCTATCAGCGTGGTTACCTAAGTTTTGGGAGCTGGAGAGCTTGGGAATTCAAGAAGAGAAATCCTTGTGCATATCAGACCAGGATATGATTGATAGACATAGCTCCACTATCCAATTCAAGAATGACCGCTACGAGGTTCAGTTACCATGGAGGAGTAATCACCCAGAGATCAAGAACAATCTTTCAAACGCCACCCGAAGGATGAAGAGTTTGATATGTCGTTTCTGGAAAGACAGCACGCTGTACCAACAATACGCTGACATAATCGACGAATATCTGAGGCAAGGGATTGCTGAGCCGGTACCAATGGAGGAGAAGAGTAACGAGGAGACCTATTACATTCCACATTTTGGAGTCACAAGAGAGGACAAGCTAACGACCAAGCTCCGAATTGTCTTTGATGCCTCGTTACATGAGAAGAGTACCTCATCCCTAAACGCATGTCTTGAGTCCGGACCCAACCTTAACCCAGATCTTCTGGTGATATTGATACAATTTCGAAGACACCGAGTAGCATTGATGGCAGATGTGGAAAAAGCCTTTCTGCAAATATCCTTGGCACCCGAAGACAGAAACTATGTTCGTTTCTTATGGATCAGAAGATTGCCCGAGGTTGACAAGCCTGTGGAATTCATTCACCTTCGCATGGCCCGCGTATTATTCGGTGTAACAACGAGCCCATTTCTACTTACGGCGACACTAAAATATCATTTCAAGACGCTCCAAGAACAATATCCAGAGACCTGCGACATTCTAAATAAAAATCTATACGTGGATGATTTACTTACCGGAGCTAAAACGACTTCTGAAGCTAATCGTATTCGTCAAGACTCCCAAATTATCATGAAGGCAGCAAGCATGAACCTAAGGAAATGGGTTACGAATTCCAAAGAACTAACTCAACAATGGCAACTAGAAGAAGACGACAGCCCACATGGAAACGACTCGAAGACCCTTAAAGTACTGGGGGTAACATGGAGCCCTTGTAACGATACATTCACCTTTGATGTCTCCACCTTGCTGGATCTCCTACTAGACCGGAAAGATACTAAGAGAGGTGTCCTCCAAGCGGCCGCCCGAGTCTTCGACCCAATTGGATTCATCTCTCCGTTCCTGATAAACGTAAAATGCCTATTTCAGAAGCTCTGGGTCCTCGGTATTGGATGGGACGAGCAGCTCCCCAAAGAACTACAAGACGAATGGGACCAATGGTGCCTTGAATTAACTATGGTACCGAAGATCACGATTCCAAGATTCTATTATCACCCTGAGGAAGAAGAACCTGTTGCACAAGAGATCCACTTATTTTGTGACGCTAGTACCAAGGCATATGGAGCAGTGACCTACCTGCGTTATGAAAATCACTCTGGAGAAATTCGAGTAGCTCTAATCGCATCCAAAACGAGAGTGGCCCCGTTGAAGAAATTGACACTACCCAGACTGGAGTTGATGGCGTCGTTAATCGGAGCGAGATTACTTAAATATACCTTGGCAGCATTGGAAAACAAAATCTCAAATTATCGCTGTTGGTCGGATTCCGAGATCGTGCTGCATTGGATTCGAGGCAGTTCGAAAGACTGGAAACCTTTCGTTGTGAACCGCATATCAGAGATCCAGAGCCTGACTGATCCGCTTCGATGGGCACATTGCTCTAGTTAGGATAATCCCGCAGACTTACCATCCAGAGGCTGCAAAGCGCAGAAACTAGCTGAAAATCGTATTTGGTGGCACGGTCCAACGTGGTTGTCGAAGAAGGATGAGCTTTGGCCCAAGAATAAGTTTCCGATGGCTGAACAACAAGCTGAGATCCTGAACGAGAAACGTGCAGCTGCTCAACTTGCCTGCATGATCAGAATTTCCGAACCACTGCTCGACCTTCAAAAATTCCACTCGGCCAGTAGAGTATTCCGTATCACAGCCTGGGTATTACGATACATCAAGAATTCCAGAAGTCCGAAGATGGACAGAGACGAAGGCCCGCTGACGTGAGATGAAATTCATAGAGCCAAATTACGATGGGTGAAACAAGCCCAAGAAGAATCATTCTCGGAAGAAATATCACTCCTAAGAAGAGGATGTCCTCTACCCAGCTCATCAAAATTGGCACCATTCAATCCATTTCTTGATGAGAGAATTGTCCGAATGGGCGGCAGACTTCAATTCTCAAACTTGGACTATCGCAGCAAGCACCCTTGCATACTATCCAGTAAACAACGACTCTCAGAACTATAGGTCATCGATTGTCATTGGAAGATGATGCATGGTGGATTAAACAGCACGATCACTCAGCTAAGAGAAGAATACTGGGTAATTAAAGGTCATCAACTAGTCAAGAGACTTGTAGAGAGATGCCGTCTCTGCAAGCGATTTCAAGCGAAACCAGGCGTCCAGGTCATGGCGCCATTGCCATCAGATCGCATAACTGAGTCACCTCCCTTCAACATAACTGGCGTCGACTTTGCTGGGCCACTGTACATTCGAGAAACAAATCAGCCTAAAGTCTACATTGCCCTGTTCACTTGTGGGGTCACGAGGGCAGTACACCTGGAAATAGTCACCGACCTGAGCGCAGAGAAATTCCTTCTGGCCTTCCGGCGTTTCCTTTCTCGTCGTGGGTATGTAGCACCATCTACTCTGATAATGCAAGAACATTTAAACGTTCCGACAAGGATATAAAACAGCTGTACCGATCGGTGAAGGATACCAAAGTCCAGGAGTATGTCGGTGAACGAGGCATTCGATGGGTCTACACAGTCGAGCGTGCTGCATGGTGGGGCGGGTTTTGGGAGAGACTCGTCCGTACTGTCAAAACCTGCCTCAGAAGAACACTAGGAAGGATCTCCTTAAATTATGAAGAGTTATGCACCACGATGACCGAGATCGAAGCGGTAATTAATTCCCGACCATTGACGCACGTCTTTACCGAAGCCGGTGAACCTGAGGCACTTTCACCAGCGCATTTCCGGTTGGGCCGACGTCTTACCTCCTTACCAGACCGAAATTTTCAGGCCGATCCCGTTACCACCAATAGAGACCAGATAACAAGAAGGCTGAAATACAGACAGACTCTACTCAACCAGTTTTGGAAAAGATGGACCAACAATTATTTAATGGAACTACGCTCGGCACACTCAAGTTCTCCGGTCTCCAAAGTAACAGCCTTTAAACCAGATGACGTCGTTCTGATCGGGGACCAGAACCTTCCGAGACAATCATGGCGCATGGGCAGAATAGTAGAGACATATCCAGGGCGAGACAACCTAATAAGATCCTGCTCAATCTATTACCAGATGGCACAGTTCTAAGAAGAGCGGTCCAAATGATCTACAACCTAGAGGTCTCTCAGTAATTAGTGATGACAAGTCATCGGCGGCGAGGATGTTGCGGATCAGAGTTAAAAAACGGACTACATAAATTAAATGTTTTAACCTTAAATCTTAGATCAAAAAATTATATTTTTTATCAGTGTTATCTATAGAAATAGACTTAAATTAGACTTAAATTTAGTATATAAGCAAAAGACTAGCTGTGATAAGATTAGTGGCAGTAGAGTAGTTACAGAGTTGTAGTGAGTTGCAGTTGTTTCATTTACATTGTACAGTTTAATTGATAGAGACGATAGTTATGTCCTGACCTAAATAAATAAAGTTTTTAATTTATTTACCGTGTGTTACTGAGTTCGCGAAATACGTAACAATAAATAAATAAACAAAAAAGAACCAAAAAGAGGACTTCATGGAAACATGCGTGCAACTAAGGTTTTTAACGCTTCAGCCTGGACCATTGCAGCCTCAGCCTAAAGCTTAACAGCCTCGGCTTGAATTTTTGCTGCCTCAGTCTTCAAACTTTCTGTTTCATTTTTATGCTTCTTATTATCGGCTTTTCGTTCAATCTTAATTTTCTTATATTCAAGCCTGGCCCTTTCTTGTCCCAGCCTCACCCGTTCATTTTCTGCCAGAACTTCCATTACGGAGTGAAGGTGTTCTTCATGCGCATAAGCTTCATTTGCAGATAAAAGAAGCTCTTCTTTTAAGGTCAAAGGTCTCTTGCGACTGTTCCTGTAAGGCAATTCAGCTGTAAAAAAACTATGTTCAGTTATGATACCAAATACTAATCAGCGGACGATCACACTGTAAGTGTAAGATGTACGCCATTTATCCACTGTTGTGTTCATGAAACAATTTCATTAGCAGAGCAATGTCTTTTACAAATAAACTCTCGCAAGATGACAAAGAATGTTGCGACAAAAGGTAATGTCATCTTGTGAGGTTCAAATGTTTACGAACAAAACAAGGTCATTATTTCCCCATTCCATAGATGACTCCAAATAACTGTGTCGAGGATTATGTTCATTACCACAGCAGGCGGTACCAAACATATGAGGAAATAACTATTCACAGGTAACGTTATGATAAACGCCTGGGCACGCGAGTAAATTACCCAATTGGCGGAGAAAATATTTTTCCCCATTGGTTTTATAGTTCTTGTCTTGTCAAAATAAGAAAAAGGATATGAAGGCCATTAATATATATTAGGATTAGTCCCCCTATTATCGGACAAATTTTTAAAAATCATGGTTAAATGTTGGGAAATCACAGGAAACCTTACGAAATATATATTTTGAACGTTTCTGCACCTAATGGTACAGAAATAATTCCAAAAGAACGATCTAATATTGTCCCAATCATGGATTTTATTCGGCAAGAATAGTACCCTATTATCGGCTATTTGGATATTGTTTCGGACACCCATGGTCCATTTATCGGACGCCTATACCTCTGACTCGCACACTAGGATCTCTGAATCAGACAGTGGGTCTTCGCAATCGGACACTATGATTTCTGAATCGGATAATGGTTCCCCAATTAGGACACATTTTTTTTCTATATAGGGCCTGTGAAAACTGTAACCTTCCGTTTCGCCTCATCAAGAAAACGATTTTTTAAAATCAGAAATTAGTCTAGATCTTAATAATGTTGTATTAAATATTTTTTTTTAAAATTTGCACTAAGACTAGGAAATACAGGTTTCTTATGACTTCAAGGCGAAGTTCACACTTAACGGTTTATGTCAACTCGTGCATCCGTGTGTAACCAGCCTTTTTGTAACCTTTTTATCACATTCTTGGCATTTATAGAAAAATATATCACAGGTAACATTTGAGCATCTTTTACAAACGTATTTTTCACAGACTTCGCATTTGTACCAGGCTTCACCTTTCCTTTGTTTACTGTGCAAGTCGTTACACAACTTGCAATGCATTCCTCGAGGAATTTTGGTTTTACTTTCCGCTGCCTTTTTAGCCCATATTTCCAAACGTTCTTGTTTTTTTCTCCCGGAGAAGTCTTCTCTCTTCCAATTCATTCTGAAGTTTTTCTTTTTTGTCCTTTTTCCCACGAAAATAGGAAACGCACTTTTCGCTCGTTAAATGCTGAGGCATTATTTCTTTCGTCTTCCGTTTAGTTTTATGCGATGATATTCTTCTTTGAGGTAAACTCAAAAGACCTTCAAAATGAGTAGATTTATGAAACTCAATATCAAGTGTACTTTCGGCGTCTTCAGGTACGGAAAATTCTGGATAAGTAAGAATATCACATGTTGAGTTGTTGACTCTAAAGGTTAAGGTATCTGTAATTGGCTGCAGGTCCGGTGAAACTGGTTGGTTTTCATAAATTATGGCGCTGTTCGATGAGCTGATTTGATCTTCCTCGAAGATATCAATAACACAATGTCCAAACTCAGCTTCTAATGGTTGGGGAGTGTTTGGTGTTTAGTTTTCGCTTTTCCATGCTCGGTAGGCCTAGATTTCCTGTTATGAACGTGCAAGGCTCTTCCGAGTCATTTCCTGAAGTAGAAGCTCCAACATTCACTTCATAGTCAATCGTTTTGGAATGATCTGCATCTCCCGCGCGAAATATTACTGTAGTACCATTTGCAGCATTTCCCATCTTGAGAATCATCCACGAATCAAACAGAGGGTAAGGAATGTCGAAGTTTTCTTCGAGCACCTTTTGGAATTCCAATACCATTTTGTCGCCTAGCATGGCTTCCATCGTTTTTAATACTTGAAACGGGTTCGTCTCAGAAAATGAGTTATTTCTAGTTCCTTCGACTTTTGGAAAGGTACTTTCCCCAATAGTAAAATGTACTGATCCAATGGGAAGCTTTTTTCAAAATGTACTTTCCCCCCTGGGTGTAGGAAAATTTCCGTCCCCCTCAACGAAAGGCTTTTGGCGCCACCTAGTGGCGGAATTTTCGTCCCATAGACGCTAATGTTGAAAATGAAATTTGAAAATGTACTTTAAACAGGCCAAATGTACTTTCGATACTGAAGACCTTAAAATGTACCGAAAAGGAACAATTGTACCACTCAGACAGATCGATCGCATCCAGCACTGTCGGAAAATCCTAGCAAAATTTCTTGTTGTTGGAATTTCTCCTGGATTGTTCGTCATGAACTCATGAACAACATCTTTTCAACCGCTCTTTACGCTTTTAAAAAACGAAACATCCAGCGGTTGTGTTATATGCGACGCATGAGGAGGAAGACAAAATATTTCGATGGAGTTTTCTTGACAAAAGGTGCTAATATTCACGTTAAGGTGTCTTGAATGCCCATCTACAAGAAGAACAACAGGCCTTTCGGGCGGAATTGACTTGGAAAAATGGTTCACGATCCATCCATGGAATATTTCTGTTGTCATCCATCCGTTTTCAGATAATGCAAAGCGGGACCCATCTACACCGCCTTCGAGGAGATTAAATGGAAGTCCAGTTCCACTAAAAACGTAAAAGGGTGGTATTACAGCCCCAGAAGCAGAGGCTGCGCATAGCGTAGTAATTTGGGTTTTATTGTTTCCGGTAATTTGAAGCACGTTTTTATGAGATCTTGCGGCTAGAACTTTACCAGTTTTGGGACACAGTGTAAACCCAGTTTCATCCGCATTCCACACGCGATTTCCGGCTCCTTCCAACATGTTCATCATTATTATGAATCGCTGATATTTTAAAAACCATTCGTCCATCTTAGAGCTGGTACAGGATTGTGCCCGAGCTATTTGAAGTGGTTCCGGGGTTTTTAATTTAACTTCAGGATGTCTTTTCAAAAATCCTTGCCACCAGTGCTTACCAGGTACTCCATCTTTGAACGGGTTCTTCCTTTTCGATTTTTTCATAGGCTCGTTTACTTTACTGGATATTTGAACTCTCGTTTGACCATATCCAATTAAAGTCATTTTTTAGCCCACTCACAGAGTTCTCGTTCTTCATCATACGATAACACCGTATTAGGACCTGGTTTTGACTGAAGCGGAGCTTTCATCGTTGCTTTATCATGAAGGGTCTGCCAGGGCACGTTATAAAGTTTTGAAGCTTGTCTCACATTTTTGGACCCATTCTGCACATCGCTAACTGCTTTCAGCATATCATCTTCATTCCACTGCAAGCGGCGGCGCTTTGGGTCTGATTTCATAAAAGTTATTTTTATGTTATTAAATATTAACCATTCTCTTCTGTTTTTGTAAGCCTACGTTAGATATTTCTTGTTGAAACGTGTTTAAAAGCAGTAAAAGTTAACATAATATAAACTCAAAACATTGTGACATAGTACATGCTCCTGAACACAACACCAGCATTAGAGGTGTCCGATAATAGGTTTTCTACATTAGATATGAATTACGCTGTATTTTCATGTACACAAAGCTTGAACCAAGGCTTAAAGTAACAATTTATAGAAAAAGATTCGGGCTTTAAAGCAATATTCATAACCTATAATTGGCATATGTTTAAATACTTTGAAACACGTTTAAAAAATGAGGGAGATGAATTTTTCCGTCCCCCCAGTATATTTTAATTAATCAAAAAATTTAGATACCTGGTTCGTTCGCGCTTTCCTCCTCAGACATTGCGCAGCTTCTCTGTTTTTATATTCAACATGCAGATGGAGACACCCTCTTTAAATCTAGATCACTTACAGTGTTCCTTTTTTCCCCCGGACGTTTTAAACACTATTTTCTAAAAAAGTGTCCGATAATAGAGGCGTTCGATAATAAGGGGACTAACCCTATCCAAATCGGTATGTTATCGATTGGGCATGTTATCAAAACAGCATTGTCCAAAACGGCTTTTTCATAAACGCGTTTGCCATTAATGCCATTTCTCGTTTTAGCGCATTTTGATTACAGCGTTTATATCTTGAGCGTACGAAAGTACGCCTTTTCCAAAATATTGTTGTTTATCTTCCTTAACTTTCCAAAATAATATGCCTTTTCAAAAAATTGTATTTTATATTTACTTCCGATATAACTTTACTCCTTTTTGCATAATACTGTTCTTTGTCCTATATACTTAATATAATAGATATTTCCCTCCCTATCAATGACAGTTTGGGCGGAAACAGCAACCGCTGTTTTGGGAAATAGCGCTGTATTGAGAAACGCGGAAACAGCAACCGCGGTTTTGCTTCCACGCGGTTTTGCAAACCGCTGTTTTAGGAACCGCTTTATTCCAAAACGCTCTTATGAAAACAGCTCAACAACCCGTAAACCATCTAAATCATATAAGTTTCATTTATTAAGTAACAATTCATACTAACAATTTATTTGTTAGTAGGCATTTTCGCACGACCCATCCCCACCATTTTTTGGGGTACATCCCGTATTTAATTTCAGTAAATCCGTCCATTTTCCAGTACTGTGTTCCAGGCAGTAAAAAACTATACTGTTAATTACATCGTCGTGATTAAAATGCTTCGGCTCCGTGACGTATAACTCGTTATCTTTTGGAAATGTCAAAATTCCATGTTTATCTTTTTGTTTCATAGCAACGTTTTTCTGATGTAAATTGGACATTAGGTCCTTGAATGTTTGAAGACTGAAGTAAGTAGTCATTTGTATTGGAAACAAAATAACAGTTACAAGTGTCTAGATGGGAACCTCTAGTTTGGTAAAGGAAGGGATAAGGAAATATTTCCACTAACAGTCTGAAAATGACTACAAACTGTTGCATATTTCTAACATAATCTACACATATAAGAAACCACTTAGAAGCAACGATAAGATGCAGCTAGGAAGTTATATAACCATCTTGACACGAAAATCAAATTAAATTTCCAATTAAACCTTTAAATTAATAACGAAGTGCCTTAAATTACCCCTATAAAGATAATATTAGCCCTTTAAACTTAAACCTATCCCTTTAAAACAAACTGAAAAGAAATTCACGGTTTCAAAAAATAACTACAATGAAAGAGGAAATAGCCCATCAAAATTGACAGCGAACTTTCTAGAACTATCCTATACCACAGTGTCCACAGTGCAAAATGAAACACCTAGCAACGAAAACTTTTTCCAAGAAACCAGAGAAATACTAGCTTATTTAGACCCCCAAGCAACAAGACCATGAGTCACTATCCTGGTACCTGGCCCGAGAAACTTCTAGAACATTTTTTTTAACCCTTTAACTGACCAATCCGTATTTGGTCCCAAAACAAAAAGTTTTGCCCATTCGCTGTTAACATGAATACGCCCGGCTACGTCATAAATATGGTCCACTATTCGCCAAACCAAAGTCAATCAACAAACGTCACTATCCCAGAAATCCTTGCGAGAAACTAGAAGTTATATATACGAAGTCCCTCCTGTCCCATCGTCAGTCGATACCTGAACTGTCTAAAAGAGACCCTGTCGGCTCACCCCCAAGAAATCTCTAAACGGACGGAGATTATTTTTTAAATCGAAACCTTTATTTTTTATTCGATGCTTTTATTTTTATTCATTTGATACCTTTATTTTTCATCAAGTTGAATATTTTAACCCCTAGAAGAAGAGAGCGCGCGAATTATTAAATCGCGAGATAAAAAAACATAATTAACCCTTAAATCGCGTAATCAGAGAAAAAAAGATCCTGAAGAAAAACCCTTAAATCGAGGAAAAAGAAAAAAAAAAAGATCCTGAACCCCTATGAAGAATATGAAAGAGGAGCTACTTGGCGTAAGAAATTAGAAAAACTTGAAACTATTGATTAACTGGCTTGAAACTATTGTTAAAGAACCTGGATTATGGTTGACGGATTGATTCATTTTTAAAAAAATCTTAACTTTCTATTTTTGAACATCATTTTTTTTAGTGCATAATTGCACGCTTTTAACCCAAACACCCCTAAAATTTAAATTTGAAACTTAAAGGAGACATTCCATAGAGGTTATAAAGTGCAAACCTCCCTTAGATATAAGTTTGATTTTTTTGTTTAATTTCTTTATTTTGACCCCTATAAAAGTGTGTGAAAATTTATGAACAAGATTGAATATTATGTTGAATATTAAAAATTGGATTAAAATCTATTTTGACTCTCACTTGACATATACCAACAAACGCGGTCACTTTTGATTCAGAAATTTTGTAAGCCCCTCGTTTCCGCTAAAAAGGCCTTAACTCCCAACAACTGACTGCATTCTAACATCTAGTCTAGCGTTTGCGAGGATGAATCATTAGTGAAAAAAGAGATAGGTGTTTGTCTTATACTTTAACCCCTCTAATAGGAATCGAACACTCCACCTCAACCCCATAAAATCTTAAAGAGCATAAAGAAAAGGCTTATAGTTACTACATTTTTGCAAATCGTTAAAACTTTAAACAGTAGAAACTATACTTTCAAAACCGTCATATACTTTTGTTAGTGCTAAAATAAAAGAAGTTAAAAATTAGAAATAAATCAGTGTATTTTCAAAAACCGCGTATGTTTTAAAGTAGGATTAACTTAAACTTGACAGCAAAACTAAAGGCAATTGTTACAAAATGGCAGACTACTTCCAATGGTAGTCTGAGAATGAGTGACTAGAGAGTTTATTTCTAACACAATTTACACACCCTTGAAAGCACTTAGAAACAACGCTATGATGGGTACGATTTAACTTTATTTAACTAACCCTACCAGCAATGGTTTCAGACTAATTAGACCACGGGAAGTTCAAAAAAATTAGTGAAAAATTTCTAAACCCGCCCCAAGTTGGTCAACACATTTTCTGAAAATTTGAAAATTGCATGTACTACCGCCATAAAGACCGCTGCGCGCCTAAACCCATTCTGCCATTAATCTTGAAAAACTACTCGGGTGTATAATCTTGAAAAACTACTCGGGTGTAAATATAATAACAAGGACTCGTGACGGAAATATAGCTATGAAATTTTAAACACCCACTGAAAAGTTTACAATTCTCATGCCTGGGAAGAAAAATATTTGAAGAAAGCCCCAATTTAAAAATAAACAACGATATTTTGCTAGAATGCGTAGATTATTTCGGAAGTAAATGAAGATAAACAACAAATTATGGAAAAGGCGTAACATTATTGTCCTATATTTCTTCGAAAGAGCTGATTTGAATATATCATTGAAAATTTTACTCACGGTTTTAATGCAGCTTTTGCCAATTAATGCTAATAGAAAATTCTTTTATTAGGAAAAGAGTTTTATTTTCATAAGTATTTACATTTGTTGAACTTTATTAGGTTTTTAAATAAGTAATGCGCCAACCAAATTGATGAAAGAGTCAAACTATATAGACACTGAAGTAGTTATAATAGATATCCTGGTTCGTGGCCTGAAAATAACAACATCTATGTTACATAGTTATTTTTAATTGGTATCGCTGAATTCGGCTCGCATTTTTGCTACCTAGAAGACGGCTCGGTTCTCTACGCTCTACAATCCGGATTCAGAACAAAACACTCTACAAAAACCTGCCATTTTAACGTAGACGAAAACAGTTAAGATAATCTAAACAACGATATTTACGTCATCATTGTCTTCATCGACCTGTCTAAGGCGTTTGACACGGTGCAACATAATACTTTAATAGAGAATCTCAAACAATCTGGTATTAAAGACAAGGCATTATCCTGGTTAACATCCTATCTAAATAACAGATTTCAAACTGTATGTTACGAGAACATCTTCTCCCAAAAACAGCTAATCAAACATGGGGTTCCACAAGGCAGTGTGTTAGGACCTTTGCTGTTCAACGTTTATACTGCTGACCTTCATGGCTGGTGAGTGTTATCATGAGCCAAGATCATGAAGATCCTGGCTCATGATAACACTCACCAGCTCAGCACCATCAAGGTGGCAGAAGGTGAGTTTACCAAGTCAGGGACTGACACCCTAAAGTATATGCTTAAGATACACTTTCTGGACTCCAAGGTCTTTGATCCCATATGCACCGATGCTCTCCCCGTGCACTTTCGGAGAGCGCTCGAAGGTTATCTTTATTCCCAAAACTGGGAAGACGAGCTATCTTGAGGCCAAGGCGTTTAGATAATATCTGTCTTACCTCTTTCTTCCTAAAGACTTTAGAGAAATTGGTGGACAGGTATTTGAGGGATGGAATTCTTTCCCACACTCCCCTGTCCACTGCTCAGTTTGCCTATCAGAAAGCCAAATCTACGGAGACGGCGCTCCATGGCATTTTGAACTGCCTTGACAGGGCCAACGAATTCAAGGAGATGTCATTAGCCATCATCCTTGATATTGAGGGAGCCTTTGATAGGGTCTCTAGTGAAGTTATCCTTCGCGGTGCGGAGCGGTTTTGTATTGACGACACTTTGTGTCGTTGGATACACTCCATGCTTACGCATCGTAGGGTGACGGCGTCTCTTCTCGGGGAATCCCTGGAGACTCCACCGACCGTGGCTGTCCACAGGGAGGGGTTCTTTCCCCTCATCTTTCGTGCCTGGTGGTGGATGAGCTGCTGGGTCGACTCGGGGAGCGGGGGCGGGGGTGTCACTGCTTTGGCTATGCGGATGACGTCGCAGTGATTGTTACAGGGAAGTTCCCTGCAACTATCGCTGCACTGATGAAAACTGTCTTGCATGATGTTGAGGAATGGTGTAGGGGAGTCAACCTCACCGTCAATCCCAACAAGACTGTCCTTATACCGTTTACCCGGAAAAGGACCAATGACCTCTTCAACGCTATTTCTTTCTTTGGATAGGTTTTGAAGAAGTCCACCGAGGTCAAGTACCTTGGCGTGACCTTTGATGCCAAGCTTACGTCGAAATCCCATCTTGATCTTAGCATTAAGAAGGCCAAAATTCTATTTCAAACAGCTTAAGCCCTAGTGCCGTGAACTGGATTTATACTAGGATCATCAGGCCAGTGGTCTCCTATGGAGCTCTTGTCTGGTGGCCCAGGGTTCGCCTTAAGACAGCCCAAGATGAACTACGCAAGCTTCAAAGGCTGGCGTGCATCGGTATCACGGGGTCCATGAGGACAGCCCCCACAGCTTCTCTGGAAATCCTTCTCAATATGCTTCCTCTTCACCTCTTTATTGAGGAGTAAGCTATTATGGGAGCCTGTAGGCTCAACAACCACGGCTGGTGGAAGCCCAAGCACTGGGACTTCAGTCACACTGAGCTCTTCAGTGAGTACAGCAGTCTTGAGCCAACAATTGCGATGGTCTCAGATAAGTCTGTAGTATCATATCACTTCGACAAGCCCTTCAGCGTGCACTTTGCAAGTCGCGCTGCTTGGGAGACTATCCCAGTCCTTGGAACTGGGGGGAGACCGTCTGGTTCACGGACGGATCTAAGACGGACTCTGGAGCTGGTGCCGGTGTCTACTGCTTGACCAAGAAGTTTGGTTTTTACGAGAGCCTCGGCAATTTTCCCAGTGTTTTTCAAGCGGAATTCATGGCCATTTGTTTATGCGGGGATTTCTGCATCAAGAAAAATAACCGCGGACGGACGATTCAGATTTATTTGGATAGTCAGGCCTCCCTCATAGCGCTGAATCAGTGCTTTGTCGATTTGAGACTGGTCCTCAGCTGTCTGGATTTGCTGGCTTCTTTGGCTGCCCGCAACAAGGTTCAATCGCTGTGGGTACCTGGGCAATGAGAGGGCTGGTATATATGCCAAAAAGAGGGTAAAGTGGCTGTGCCTGCAGTTCCCATCCCCCATGCCATCATTAGCCAAAGGATTCACTGCCGGATGTCTGCACTTCAACTGCAGCTCTGGCTTGACATGGATTGACAGAGACAAGTAAAGGAGTTTGTCCTGGGTCCTTCCATTACCAGGGCAAAAGAACTGCTTGCCCTTGTAACCGATTCACTTCAAAAGTGGGTTAACAGGCTGAAATAACGAGACCAAGCATTACTAGCTTAATCTCAGTTTAATAACCAGTTCCTTTCTGGTACGTTTAACATACAAAATAAATAATTGATAAGTACATAATAATAATAGTAATTAATGACTATGACATTTACAATGCTTTAGTAATATTTAAGTATTTAAGTAGCGCCAGTAAATAGGGTTCGATTATATAGCAAATATTAACTCTCTTACCAAGTTGTATAGAGCCGTGAAAGTGTTCTATGTGTTGTCTCTAATAACGCGGCGCGAACTGGTTAAGATGTAGGTTCGGGCGAGGACGAGTTTGTCAAACTGGACAAAAACGCGAGCAAGCTTTGATACAAGCTAGCTAACTTGACACTTAAACAGATGTTAGTTTAAGGGAGAGAACTACCGAACTCCACCACTTAACTAGACTGCTACTAACTGTTAACTACTAAAGACTAATGTGAACTGCCACTGCCGGCAGAACTGCATGGCAACCCTGACTTTATATATCCCACGGACAGGCCTAACGCGGTATAGGGGTCGCTTCAGGTAGTGCAATAGAACGCCACCTATCCGGCTATTGATAAACTATGAGTCAATAGGCTTAATGCAAAAGATTATGAGCCTGAACGGTAAGACACTAAAGTGGGTTTCTCATTAACTATTCAATATGTGTGTTGTTTATGTTTTGGTGAAGGCTCATGTAGCTGATCCGCTACAACCCTTTTAATTCTTTTAGAAGTTTGGCCCTTCAAATAATTTTTATGATCAGTTATGGGATACTTGTTTGATTTTGTAAATCATTAACAAGAGCTTCAACACTGTTCTTTTTACTCTTAGTATTCTTTTGGTTTTCTTTGGCATGAACGTATTTTTTGAAGTTGTACGTTTTACTGAATTTTATTTCGGTAACTTCTTAGGCCTGGCCAACAAAACTTCAACGTCATCTTCACTTCTCATATTTTTCCTAATCTCCTCATAACACCCTAGCAATGGTTTTACTAATGTAAAATTACTACTAATTTCAAACAGTTTTTTCCCGATTTTATCAAAAGCGTTTGCTTATAAAAAGGATAAAAAATATCCCAAAGACATACAACACACAACGAGTAGGGCGTGGACAAATTGGTTTTGGTTTCTAATAGTAAAGTACACCGAGCCTATTTCGTGTACAGTTATTAAAATTATGTCATACCCTAGCTCTCCTGCCATGTTTGCTCATTTCTCCCGAGCGATCCTCATTTCAAATAAAAAATTAATTAAAAAAGATAATCGAATTATTTAAATAATTTTTCTTGCTGTTGATCTACAAAGTAACAATCGTGAGGCCTAAAAACAAGAAATTTAGGTCTCTCCTGGCGATGCTTATAATAATAACATAGGCTATTAAATTTCAGTTTTCTACTCATATTCTCAATACATGTAAGCCACAAAGTGACTACAAAGAGTAAAAGTATGGTTTGTATTACACCGAGCTATTCTGTAAAATTCTAAAGAAACCGTAATGATCTTCCATATAATTATGATTCTACACAACATTGACAGACAATACAAGGCGCGTTAAATTATTATCCAAGCTAACGAAACACCTCGATAATCGTTCAAGCAGGCACCTCCAACTAGATTGAGATGGGAAGCATAACACCAGCCTTCCACACTTCCCATTAATAATATCTCACTTGCCAAATTCTTTGCTTAATCTTTCTCTTATGTGTTATGTTTTATCACCCACGCCTTACCAGTTGGATATTAATTAAAATATATATTTTCCCATTAGGAAAGCGATCACATTTTTCGTGGCAACTAATATTACCCGTGTCTACGAATTAATTAGGCTCAAATTTCTAGTTAAGACAAGGCCAAGATGCTGAGGAATTTTCAAAAAGTAATTATTTTCTGCTTTTTACATAGATATAACATAACTAACAAGGATTTTTACTCGGAAAGCGCATTAAAGCCTCGCAGAGAGGTACGCACTTCTTCCCAAGCTCTATCCAATGAATTTTAATTCCAAAGTCTCAAAGCTCATGAAATACAATCTTTCCATTCCAGAGTCTCTGCCCAAAATGGGAAAATAGCGTCGAGTCAGCAACGAAGGTGTGACGTAAATCACGTGAGTGGTAGTCTTATATCTCTCATTATCTGTCTGGGAAGTACAAATAGTGTTCCTCGTTTTTTATTTTCAAATGTTTTCTTGCTTATCCTAAATAGTGATTAGTATGGGGCGCCAAATAAATAGTTATGATAACTTGGACCATACTTAAAAAACTTCAGAAATTGTAGACTTATGCCCAGAAGCGTTAGAAAGAGAAATAATTTTGAAAAATCACCGAACTTGAGTTCTTTACCCGCGTCAAATCTGAAAATTTTTTGGAGGCATAAGCATGTGAAATTCTGAAGAGAAAAATTTTCCTTACTAGATAGATTTGTTTATTAACATAATAAAAGTAAATCCGCTTTATTTTCTTAATCTTCTCCTTTATATAATCACCAATGAACGGAAAAAATTAGTAAAATCTCTCTAAATAACGAACTAATACAACATCTTTATGCCAGGTGAAACTAGTAGCCTTATCGTTAGATGTACTTCGAACGATTTGACTTAATAATATAGGATCAGCATTTTAAGTTCGACGTCTCTGATGTCATACGACCCAATTAAGTTTTTTTTATTTTTAAAAAATAAATATGTTTGTAATTTCTATACAGTGAATTTCATAGTTAAATTAATTTTTACTATAAGGTTCAACATCACGCGTCAATTACCTGATTTTACTGTAGTAATACAAGAATAATTTTATTCAAAGGAACAAAATTGACTTTTAAGTTCTTTTTCAGTCGGGAATTTTAAAGTAATCTTAATTCTCACACTCTTGGGCAACCCCTCGACCAAAATCCCATTATACTAACTGGGACAGCTATAAACTTGAATTAAATACAACTGGGATTAGGTGTCCCTGTCCAAGCGTACTCAGTTTAGTGGCTTTGTTCGAAATGTTTCAAAGTTTCCCGGAATTCAATCAAATACATGTGTCTTTGTCCAAGCGTACTTGGTTTAGTTTCTTGTAGAGAGCTGCATTTCAGTTTCAAACGTTAACAATTTTGTTCATATTTTTGTTTACCAAATCCACCCATATTTTTCACCAAGCGATCCATGGTTTTCAAATACCAACTATTCCCATTACCAATTAAGAAACGTTATTGCAGTTCCAACCATTAACGAAATTAACAATAGCAGAAAAGCATTTCCCTACCATAGAGTTTGAAAGAATATAACCTTTGAGCGTCTTGGTTTGGCAATACGGGTTCTTAATTGGGAATTTTAGTAAAAATAAGGTGGTTGCACAACTGTAAAACAAAGAAGCCCCCAGATGACATTCTTTAGCCACCGGACCGTATGACGTCAGATTCGAAAGCAAAGCCGTGTACGCGTAGTTACTAGCAGCGGGTGTTGTTGCGCAATCGCCCAGCTCCAAATCGACACGTTCAAATTGACTGTGTCGGAAATTATTTACGGGTCCAACCTCGTCAGTGGCTGTTAAAGGGGTTGAGGCTGTATCCACGTATTCGCTACCGCTAGACGTTACTTCAAATTCAATAGGTTGGTCGCCTTTCAAGGAGGTCAAAGATTGATAGGAGCCCCTTTGGAATTTTCGATGGCTGTTTGAATGGGAGGAGTCGCGAAAATATCGAAACCAGTTCCGCAAGCTTCAGTCATGTTTAGGAAGAGAAAATATCACGAACCGTTTTGAATGAAAATTTACGTTTATCTGATTTAAATTTGTTTTGTTGTTTTGTTTTATAGATTTCTTTCTCTTTGGTATTTTTTCTTTTTAGCTAGTCTTTTCTTTTGTTTGGCACTCCCTCTACCGTATTGTTGTTGCACGTCATCCAGCGTTTCTGTGAACCTTCTTTTAGCCAAAGTTTTCAGATCCTTTCCAGAGGCGTCATCTATATCTATATAATTCGAAGTCCTGACTGACTGATTGACTGACTGACTGACAGACAGACTGACTGATAATTAACGCCTAGCACAATCCGCTTGCCCTAGAAGCCTGAATATTTGCAGGAACGTTACTCATATGTAGTAGGCGCCTACTAAAAAAGATTTTTCCATTCCGCCGCCATCTTAATAAATGGCGCCCAGAAACGTAAAAAAAATCTTCTCTATGCAAGAAAGTCCGCGCGTTTCAACCAATTTCGCAAATATTTAGTACAATGGATTCCTTTAACCTATAGACGGGCTGAATGGTATTTTGGGTTCGATTTGTTGCCATCTTTTTAAATGGCGGCCAAAAATTTAAAACCCTTCTTTACGGAATAATTTCAGCGTAAAAAGTATTAAAAAATGTCCCGACGAGCAACGCCTAGTGCCTTCACTCCTAGGGTGCTAGAAAAATATTTGTTTTCAGTAAAATCTACGCTTTCTTTATATCATTTTGGTGGAAGTTATAAACACGAGCGACGCCGCGGATAACAGCTAGTCGTTTATAATCTCTGAAAACGTGCCCAGAAGCTGTATACCACGAACTTGCCCCTTTAATTAAGAAAGGTGATACGTATCTTCCGAAAGATTTCAGGAAAGAACCAGTTCCATGTCCATTTTTGCCGTGGCCGTGTTGTCGTTGTTTCCCGACGTAAAAAGTCTGACCCCTGACCCCGACTGCTCTTGTTGGGTATAATAATCCGTGTAGACACCCCTTTTGTTATCTAACGCGTTTGACTTGCGCATCTTAAATGAGCTTTACAGTGCAACAGTCCAAACTGAAATAAAGCCGGTTCACCCATGTGGTCCTTTATATGAATGCCAACCTCGCTAATATAATGTTTTGACAAAGGGACGTAATGGGGTGACACAAACGTAAGGCACACGGTATCCCCGTGTTTCTTGTCTTCGATAGGTATAATAGGTAAGAGGGGGGAGTGGATGTTACGGACAATTTGCCCTTTGACCAGGTCGCAATAAATATATAATTGAGGTGGTACTTGGTAGTTTAACCTGGCTTGTCTATCGCTCAACCCTTGTATAATGAGATGGTCTTTGTACCCCAAAATAGCGGCTAATGATTCGTTTGTCTTGAAGATAGTTTTCTACCTCCGAGTATGTCACGGAGAGGTTCTGTAACGATCGTGTGTCTGTCTGTCTGTTTGTGTGTGTGTCTGTTGTTACACCCACGTGACTGCGTTCGCAGTTTCCAAATCGGAGCAAACGTATTCGCCATTTCCGAACTGCATTCACAGTCACGGAAATGGATCCTCTACTTGAGTTATCACACCACCATCTTCAGGTCTTTGTCTATCCCACACGGACACCAGTCTGTTCTTACTGGCTTCTAATCACCACCATCTTTTGGTCTTCGTCCATTCCACATGGATACCAGTCTGTACAAACTGGCTTCTAAACACCACCATCTACTGGTCTTCCGTCTATTCCACATAGACACCAATCTGTCTCATGGGCTTCTAACTCAATCGTCATCGTTGGGTTTAAGAAATTCGCGGCGATAAGCTAGGGTTACGAGAAACGTCTAGCCTCCCTTTGGTGGGTTGTCCACCAAAAGTTTTAGCAATTGCGGTTGTTCTTGCTTTTAACTGTATTTACCCTTATATACTACCTAATTGTGTAAGGCGAAACAAAGGGTGCATGCTGCACTTAAAATGTCTATATTAGCAAAGTTTCAAATGATAATAGAAATAACGTTTCTATAAACGATTTAACTAGAATAGCTATACATAATTGAAGATTAAAATAATAAATATTTATAAATTAACTAAAACCATATAGACAAAGTTTATATAGGACGAGTAATGAAGATTGCGTATAAATTCGATACACTGTACACATTTCATAGTTAATATAGAGCGAGTATTTAAGAATTTAGCCCACTGTATTACTAATCAAGGAAACTCTAGAAAGTTAAAAAAGGTCGAGTATTGATGTTAATAGAGACGGAGTAGAGGAGTTGAATTAGGATAAATAACAAATGCAGTTTGCTGTGTCACTGTCTCAGTTAGAAAGGTAACGGTTGGTAAGTGCGCATCCGCGTTGTTGGTACACAATTAGGAAGATGTTTTCAATCCGCGGTCATCTTTGAAACTTCCACACCTCTGTTCATACTCCTTGGGTGTTTTCTATTTCTTTTCTTAAAGAATTAAGAAGTTGAAACTATATATTTTACTAGCGGCGTATTTAAATATTTTTACCGTCGCGAAACACCACGATGATAAGGAAACATTTTTTTAAAACATAATCAGATGAATTTGAGTTATAAAGGACTAAAATCCTGTGCATACCTAGGAGTAATGGAGTGAATTTATACCAATGTCCAGAGATAATAAACATAAGCGGGACTGTTTCATATTTGAATAAAAATACTGTTTCCACTAATGGGTTTATACTCCTTGTTTATGTAAGAGTAGTGTAGCTGTAAAGTGTAATCAATATAAAAGCTTAAATTAAACTGACATTTTTTAATCCTCTTGATTTATTATTAATAAGAATATTAAACATTTATTCTTTGTTAAAAAAAATTTTATGAGCTTTGATTCTAAGATTGCTTTAGAAAAATCCAAACTGTTTGGCAGGGTTAAAAAATACATTTTTAAGCGAATTGTAGAGATTAAAATTGATATTTATGTTTTGAATAAGACTAAAGCTTCCAATATTGTGTTTACACTCCTTGTTTGTTTGACTCAAAACCATCCAGCTTTAGATAACAGTCCGAAAAAAAATCAAAAATGATATTTTTCAATCAAAGGTCGGATCCAGAGTTTAAAAAGAGAGAGAATGAAAGGAGACGAGTTTTAACAGCTCGGAAAAAAGCTAAGGGTGAAGATAGCGGTGTTGGAACGTCCTGTCCTAATATGTTTGATAGTTCTATGGCGTCTCCAGTCGGCCAAGGTAGTTCTGGTTCAGATCGCTCTTTTGAAAACCCAGAGCTGGTTACTGACGATGAACCTATGAATTTAGTTAGTAATAATGCAAATAGTTCGACAATGGCAGCGAACGATGAACAATTACCTTGTAAGTCTCATGGTAATGTGTATCCGTTAGAGAGAATGATAATTTTGAGACAGAATGAAGAGTATAGAGTGAAAGAGGCGCGATCAATGGCCAAAAAGCGGGAGAATGAGTCATATCGTGAAAGGGAACACCAAGTTGGTATACCGACCAAGAGAGTTAAAAGGCTGGATGAATGGTATAGAGCAAGCGAAAGAGTTTAGAACCAATTAAGTATGGCTAATAAACGGCAAGATTTAGAGTACGTTGAAACTGAACGTGTTAGAAATCAGTTGGCTATGGCTAATAAACGCCAAGATTTAGGGTACGTTGAAACTGAACGTGTTAGAAATCAGTTGGCTATGGCTAATAAACGCCAAGATTTAGGGTACGTTGAAACTGAACGTGTTAGAAATCAGTTGGCTATGGCTAATAAGCACCAAGATTTAGGGTACGTTGAAACTGAACGGGTTAGAAATCAGTTGAGTAAGGCTAGTAAACGCCAAGATTTAGAGTACGTTGAATCTGAACGTGTTAAAAATCAGTTGAGTAAGGCTAGTAAACGCCAAGATTTGGAGTACGTTGAAACTGAGCGTGTTAAAAATCAGTTGAGTAAGGCTGCCAGGCGTGAAAATGTAGATGTTAGAAACCCAGAGCGTTCTAGAAATAGATTGTCTATGGCTGAAAGGAGGACAAATCCTTTGTTTATAGAGCAGACTTATTTTGAAACTATTAAAGAAGGTCCAACGTGGCCATGTGAAGGGTGATCAGGTCTTTTTTGAAGCATCGGGTAGCTTTGTTAAGTCTACAGTGCTTTTGGCTGTTCCTGGGATTCACGGTCGTGAATTAGGTGACAAAGTATTTTTATGTAGTACTTGTAATAAAGCTGTGAAAATGAACGAAATTCCCAAGTTTTCCAGAGAAAATGGATTTGAATTCCCTGAAATTCCGGCAGAACTAGTTAATTTGTCCAGGAATACCTTTTATGCAAATAAGAAGGTTAGGCTGTGATCAAAAAAGGGGGATTAAGGGAAACGTGGTCGACGTTCCTATAAATGTAGAGTCTACAGTGTCAGTGTTACCACGGTTACCTCGTGAAACAGATACTATTCTAATTGAGTTTATGAGGAGAATGCAATATAACACACCTTATTTGTATGAAACTGTTAGGCCGAAAAAAATGCACAAAACTCTTAAGGTTTTGGTGGAAACACATTAAGGGAAGACCCAGTAGACCAGTGAATTTAGAGAATGATAATGATAGCGATAATCTGTGGAATGAGCCTAACGAAGTGAATTCAGTCCCTCTTGGGAATCAAGACACGTTGTTAGTGTCACTGTCTGATTTTTTTACCAACTAATACCATGCATGTTAAATTTGCTCCTGGTGAAGGTCAAACGCCAATGTCTTTACTCTATGACGAGGACGCGGAGGAATTGCCATTCCCCAGTATTTATGTGGGTCAAAAGAGAGAAAAAGTTAAAGGTAGTTTTGGGGACATTGCCAAGTGGGAACTTCGTAATGTTGATAGGCCTTGTGCTAAAATTCCGTCTAAATTGTTTTACACTTTTGTTAAGTTGGAAACTATGAAAGTAGAAAATGGAGGCAAAATAATGTTTTAGTCTCTAGGAGACAGTTTCCTTTGGTCATTTCTGAGGCTATTACGATACACAAGAGTCAAGGCGATACATACTCGTCCGTAGTTGTGCATTTTAATCCCAGATAGAAATTAGAGAGAACTTATTTATACGTTGCTTGTAGTAGGGCTAAAAACGCCTCCGGTTTGTATATTGAGGGTAAATTTCAAGTTCCAAATGCGCCTAAAAACAATCAAGTAGAATTGGAACTTCAAAGATTACGAGATTCGAAGAGTATTGTATTACCGCTTTTGAACGAACGGGTTTACATTTATGTTCATAATGTGCAGTCCTTAAACGCGCATTTGGAAGATATTTTAGCAGACACGGTAATAAAAAATGCCCAGTTATTATGCTTTGTTGAAACGTGGAAGAAAGATACCGATGATTTTAATTTGCCATCCTTTGAGGAAGTGGGCGGTATTTATCTGCCAAGAACGGCACGTAGAATTGCGTTTGTTCTTCCATTTATTTAAAAGACACACCAGAAAATGTAGTTAACGATTTGGATAATAGGGTTTTGCGAACTGATAGACATATCACAAATTCGCATGTGGAACGTTGCTGGTTGGATGTTTCCATTGAAAATGAAGCGATGACTGTTCTTTTGTTGTACTAATTGCCCGTAGCGAGTTTGAGATAAGTTTTTGAGGATTTTAATTTTTAATTCGATATTAGATATGATGCCTCTGTTCCAACAGTTGTAGTCGGAGATTTTAATATAAATTTTTTAAAAAGTAAAACGGCACTGAAGGTGTTCTTTGATTCCTTTAACATATCGCTTACTGGAAGCCGTTTTAATTTACAGTTTTATTTAAGTACCACTTAAAAATTGTAATTAAGTTAAATAAATAACTGTTAACGTTGGTAAAACCTGTTTTTAAAACATCTGAGCCACTGAAGAGCTACTGAAGCCCTATTTTACAATAAATTATGTCTTCTAATCTAAATGATGAATCTGAAACAACCGAGACTTCTGATTCAGATGTGGAAGACAAAGACGCTGAAGATTTTTCTGAATCTGACAGCACAGTCAAATTTCCAGCAACCAAAAGAATTAAAACAATCCTGTATGGACTTTGAACCCAAGGGTTTTGAAGGAATGTGTTCAATTTGCTCAAGCGAAAGTGTGGATCAACTTCAGGATGCAAAACCATCTTCGTCATAAACACCCAATAGAGTTTGCACAAGTCGAGAGCCAAAAAGAAGCGTCCACTCAACCAAAGGGGACGACAATTAACTTTCGAAGAAGTAAATTTACGAAAAATGATGTTGGATAAGAATCATCCCAAAGCAAAGCTATTGGAGAAATAATAGCACTGGATTTACAACCATACTCTATGGTTGAAGATACAGGTTTCAAAAGGCTAATGAAAATATGTGAGCCACGATATAAAATCCCCAGCCGAACCCAATTTTCACGAAAAGTTATTCCTGACCTCTACAATACCGTAGAAATGGATTTGAAGAATGAAATCGAATTTGACATATCCCAAGTTGTCGAATCCTTCGCAATAACCACAGATTTCTGGAAATCAAAAGCAATGAAAAGTTATCTAGTCATTACTCTTCATTATGTGGCTCAAGACTTCAAGCCCAAAAAGTACACTATTGTGTGTATTCCTTATGAAGAGGCTCATAATGGCATTAATATTAGAAATTCATCGTACGAGGTTTTGGAAACACCAGCCGGCAACGGGACGCAGACCCCGTTGACCGGACCACAACCGCCCGGAATTCTAACGCTCACCGGGAGCGGAACCTCAAACCAACCGGGTGCCGGACAGATGACCGCCGCGCCACCGAATACCGCTCCAGCCATAAGACTGCCAAAATTAGAAATCCGACGATTCTCGGGAAAAATCAACGATTGGCAGAACTTCTGGGCGCATTATGAATGCTCTATTCATAATAACCCGACTCTCTCCAAACCAGAGAAATTCAGTTACCTCATTTCGTATTTAGAAGGCCTCGCTCTAGACGCAGTAAACGGTTTATCGCTATCAGACGCAAACTACGATTACGCAATCTCCGAACTAATAAGAAGATTTGGCCGTAAACAAATGCTAGTTTCAGAGTACATGCACAACCTACTCTGCCTGCCAGCTGTAAAAAAGTCCAGCGACTTGGCTGGTCTACGGAAACTCTACGACACGTGCATGCTGCAGATAAGAAGCCTGGAAAACGTACAGGTCATTGACCAAACTTACGGGAGCCTGCTTTGTCCAATCATTACACAACGACTCCCGGAAGACATTACGCTAGCATTCAGCCGAGAACACGACGCAGTTGGCCAATTACGAATTGCCGACTTAATGAACTTTCTACAAAAAGAAATCTCAAGCAGGGAACGCGCCTCCGTCTTAACGCGCTCGACCGCTCAAACTTAGATCGGAGATTCTCCGAACCTGATCGCAGACCCCCCAAAAAGACCGTCGCAATCGCGGGACTTAGTCGATACGATAGCCGAAGGCCAAGGCCTCCGTTCGGGGCTGCCGCGCTAACCGTGAACACCGAAAATAAGTCCTGCCTCTACTGCGGAAAAAGTGATCACACCACTACGCAGTGTACCGAACTATCGATTCAAGACAAAAAAGCCCTACTTAGCCAGAAAAAGCGCTGCTTTATTTGTCTTCGGGACGAACATCAAGCTCGCGAGTGCACCTCCAGATTTCGCACGTGTAAGAAATGTGGAGGACGTCATCACTCAAGTATCTGTGATCGAACCGACACGCGTATCGCGAATAACCCTCCCCAAAACCCGCCAATCGAAAGTGGAGTATCGCAGATGACAGCCGTTGTCACAAGAAAAAAGACTGAAGCCGTGTTCCTGCAAACCGCTTTAGCAGAAGCCAGTCGCCCAGGTGAAACCGACCATAAATCAGTCAGATGCCTACTCGACACCGGTAGCCACGTGACATTTATCAAAGAAGCCGTATCTCGAGAACTTGGACTACAGATTCTATCCGAAGAATTCCTAGAAACCAACAGTTTCGGAAGCCAGACGTCAGAGAGAGCCCTGAGACGAAAGGTGCAACTAGAACTGAGAAGCCGCCACAATCCCGAGAAAAGCGTTCTCATTCAAGCCTACGAAACACCGACGATCTGTGGGTCGGTTTTCGCCGTACCTGGTGCCGAGCTCGCTACCGAATTCCAAAAGCGAAATCTCCTCATGGCAGACCTGACCACGGTAGAAGTTGGACATAATAACCAACATTCGATCGACGTACTTATAGGCGCGGATTATTTATGGGCTGTCGCAAGCGGAAGAAGCCAACGGTTCGGGCCTACTCTTACCGCGCTAGAAACCATCTTTGGTTGGACACTCCAAGGCCCAGCTACGGTAGCCGCACGTGACATAGGAGTAAACGCGATCTCTATCATGCTTGTCAACACGATCGCGCCTCAAGAGGAAGAAGCCATCTCAACCCAACTTCGCGCTTTTTGGGAACTGTAATCTTTCGGTATACGCGAAAACGATGAAGATAAAGACTTGGGAAGAAAAACGCTTGAAAGGTTCGCTAAATCCACGGTTTTCGAAAACGGCCGCTACGCCGTCGCGTTACCCTTCAAACCGAGCAACCTAAAATTAGGTGACAACTACGCTATTGCCGCTAAACGCACCTCGAGCCTAATTTTGAAGCTTCGCAAAAATCCCGTTGATTTTATCGAATATAATCAAATTATAAAAGATCAAATCTCCACCGGCGTTGTCGAGAAAGTCGATCCGTTCGCGAAAACAATCGGGCCGCTATATTATCTACCGCACCGCTCCGTAGTCAGAGAAGCCAGTACGACCACCAGACCCCTTTCATATATGATGCATCTTCGCACGCGCCAAATGTTTCGAGCCTCAACGCTTGCCTCGAAGCTGGCCCCAATCTCAATCCGGAGCTATACGATATTCTCATTCGCTTTCGTGAGAAAAGAATAGCCTTCACCGCTGACGTAACCAAGGCATTCCTGCAAATCGAAATTCAAGAACAAGACAGAGATGCCCTACGATTCTTATGGGTTGACGTCGACAGCCCATTCGGAAGCCACGCGCTACAAACCTACAGAATGACACGCGTCCCCTTCGGCGCTACTTCTAGTCCGTTTCTCTTGGCAGCCACCCTACGCCTACACGCTAAAAAATATCTCGAAGTCTACCCGGAAGCAAGCGCCCTTTTAGACGACTCTATGTACGTCGATGACTTGGCTTCAAACGCTGATACTGACCGAGAAGCCCTGCGCTTAACTTCAGAAGTGGAGAAAATCATGCTAGACGCTGGCATGAAGCTAACCAAGTGGCAAACTAACTCAACTAAGCTAAGAGAGGTACTGGCCAAGAAAAATCCCGCAGCCAAACCAGCCAATCACCAAACGTCCTTCGCACCTTCCAAAGTACTTGGGCTTACATGGGACAGCTCAGAAGACGTTCTAACCTTCGATATTAAAGACCTTTTGAAGTTTATCCAGAGCAGAGACAACACTAAGAGATGGGTACTGAAGTCAGTCGCTAAAATCTTCGACCCACTTGGCTTCCTCGCTCCCTTCGCAGTACGAGCCAAACTTCTCTTCCAACAACTCTGGGAACAAGGTTTGTCCTGGGACGAGCCCCTGCCTGACGACATAGCTGAATCTTTTGAAGCCTGGTGCTGCGAACTTAAAGATCTCACCGCTATTAAAATTCCCCGCCACTACTACCAGGGAACCGCCGAAATCGCCACCGACAGTATCGAACTTCACTGCTTTTCGGACGCAAGCCCTAAAGCGTACGCCGCCGTAGCATACTTCAGCTACCGGAGCAAGGAAGGAAAATTCGCGTCAACCCTAATCACGGCAAAATCTCGAGTAGCCCCGCTAAAAAGACTAACGCTTCCTCGACTCGAGCTGATGGGAGCTCTTCTCGCCGCCAAACTAGTCAATCACTTGCTGACCGTTCTGAAAATCAAGCCGAAGAAATTTCACATGTGGAGCGACTCGAAAATAACCCTAGGCTGGATCAAAGGATCCGCTGACAGATGGAAGCCGTTCATAGCTAACCGCGTGAGTGAGATACAAACTATTTCTAATCCTATGAATTGGAATCATTGCAAAGGCACGGACAACCCAGCCGACCTTCCCACGGAAAGTAATTGACCTCGCGAAAGACCCTTTCTGGTGGCATGGCCCTATCTGGCTTCGAGAAAACGCGCCGAATCAAAGCGAAAACCTGTCCACCGAAGTCGATCTCCAGGACGTTCAAGAAGAAATAAGGAGTACTTCGCTTACAATGACGATAACGACCCCGCCCAAAGAGTCCCTTATCAACATTAACGCTTTCAATTCGCTGAAAAACCTATACCGTCACACTGCATGGCTTCTACGTTTCCCTCATAACCTTCGCTTCAAGGATCAACGACGTACGGGAGAGCTAACCGCCGACGAAATTCGCCAAGCCGAAATATATTGGGTTCGCACTACCCAAAAGGAGCAGTTCCCGGAAGAAGTACAATGCCTCGTCAACGGACAATCTATCGCTAAGGACTCTAAGGTCCTGACCCTACATCCACACCTGGATAATCACGGTCTCCTACGCATTGGAGGTCGACTAAAAGGCAGCGAGCTCTCACACGCTGAACGTCAGCCATGGCTTCTCGCCCATAACCACCCATTTACGGAACTTCTTGTCAAAAACGCCCATGAGAAAGTCATGCACGCCGGCGTTGTCATAACAACGGTGTCGCTACGCGAAAAGTTTTGGATCATCAAGTCGCGCAGTTTCGTGAGTTCCATTCTTAAAAATTGCAACGTCTGCAAATATTTTCGCGTAAAACCCTAGGACGCAGTAATGGCCCCCTTGCCAGAGTTTCGTACGACCCAAACGCCCGCTTTCGAGAACTGTGGATTGGACTTCGCCGGTCCTCTCTACACGCGAGACAATGCAAAATGCTACGTCGCTCTATTCACTTGTGCCGTTACAAGAGCGGTGCACCTCGAACTTGTATCTGACCAGTCCACGGATACCTTTCTCCTCGCTTTCAGGAGATTCGTCTCGCGTCGCGGAATAGTAAAACATGTCTACTCAGACAAGGCTAAAACTTTTAAACGCGCCAAAACTGATCTCAGTGATCTATGGGAAAACGTGGACAGTCCGGAAGTCGCTCGCTATTTCGGAAACCACCAAATCGCTTGGACCTTCATTGCCGACCGCGCCGCGTGGTGGGGCGGTTTTTGGGAAAGACTTGTCGGATCGGTTAAAAACGCGCTTCGCAAAACTATCGGTCGCGCTAAGCTATCTTTCGAAGAGATAGCAACGACACTAACAGAAGCCGAGGCCGCAATCAATTCTCGACCCATCACTTTCGTTTCGGAGGATCCGCACGAGCCAGCACCTCTGACGCCAAATCACCTTCTACTTGGAGACCGGATGGTCGGTCTACCGTCCAGAACATACCCCAAGATGGCCGATACCCCAGTCAACAGGAAAGACCTGACACGCCGCTTAAAATATCGCCAAACGATAGCAAATGGCTTCTGGAAGAGATGGAGGTCCGAGTATCTCTTACAACTAAGGACAGCACACCATAGAACGAACATTCAGCCCACTACACCGCTTAAAGCTGGAGACGTCGTTCTAATCGGAGAGGACAAAATGCCTCGCCTCTCTTGGAAATTAGCAGTCGTGGACGAAACCTTCATTGGCCGCGACGGCCACATACGATCCTGTATGGTGAGAATGCCTGACGGCACAAAACTACGAAGACCTATACAACTTCTGTACAATCTTGAACTTTAAGTGAATCGCGAATCGCTTTAATGAACATTTTAATTGAACTCTTAGTTCAATCGGGGGGAGCATGTCAAATCTAAGATTCTAAACTTAACTTTATATTTAAAAAATGCTCCTTACTTCAGATTATAGACTTCTGCCATACAATACTAAATTTACAAGTGCCATTCTTAAAATCTCTATACAACCCTTTCCCCTTTGTACAAATTGAAAAGCATATCTAGTTACGTAAATAACCATCCCTTATAATCCCTTTCTACCTTTGATATTTTATAAACACACGTGCAAAACAAGTTCAAGTACCTAAACTTTTTTCACCTTTGACCTCACCTGTAAAATCTATAAAAACGCGCCTCTCCCAGTATTTCGGCAGCAAAACTTTTTTGGTCACTCTCGCTAAGACACCATACTCTCGCTCTAGGTTAAAGCCTCGCTTATAGGCTAACCTCTCTTTCGCTTTGGCTAAGCTCTGCGTTAGGACTTGAAATTCAAAACAGTCCTAACCAGGCTACGGCCTTCGAAAGTTTCAGACCCTCGCGTCTTTTAGTTTTTTTTTAGTTAAATTCCCCCGACCCTCGTGTCCGTTAACTTAGTCGTTTTTTTGCATTTATCATTTTGGTTTAATAAAACTTACGTTATTTTTTATTGATTTAAATCGCTTCGTTTTTCTTTATCGCTTTAAAGAAACTATAACGCGTCCACTAATTTACGAGCCAGCCTACCAAAAATCTTTAGATTTCAGTAACCGCTTCCACATAAAGGTCCGTCCACACTATGGCTTTTTTTCGCATCGCAAGCTACGTAACGCTCGCGCGCCCGGTACGTCGCTTCGCTCGGATCGTTTACACTACAGAAATTCGCGCCAAAGCTAAGCTCGCAGGGCCTTGCAAACCTCGCGAAAATCTTTGGCATGTCAAAGATTTTCGCAAAGATCGCAGCCTCGCAGCCAATCAGAGGTCTCCTGGTTGGCGCAGGCGTAGTGTATTCGAGATATTTTCCCGAAAACAAATATGTCTCCGGTTAATAGGCCTAGTGTTTCTCGTAAACGAGTGGAAATCAACAACCAATTTCGTTTTTATTACTTAACATATTATGTTCGCGAAGTTTTTGCAGAGAGAAAGAACTGGTAATTGCCATCATTTAATTCCAAAACTTTAGTTATATAAAGAGCTTTATGATGATTCCCTACATGTTCAATATTGTTGACTAACCCCCTTCTCAGTTTTATTATTTATTAATGTCTGAAGTTAACCCGGATATAATATTCAGCCATTGAAGCTCTCGGATATGCTGCGAAGTTTGTCAAAACGAGGGCTCTCTTACCATAGCCAATTTCTATAGTGTAAACAATCTGAGCGAAGCGACGTACCGCGCGCGCGAGCGTTACGTAGCTTGCGACGCGAAAAAAAGCCATAGTGTGGACGGACCTTTAGTGTTTAACTTTTAAAAGTGAAATATTAAACTTTCTCATATTAATTTGTGTTCTCGCTAGTATTTAATATTCCCTAATATTATTCGCGAATATATGGGTTAATTATTCGCGAATACTAGGCCTAACTATTCGCGAAAACTAAGCCTAACTATTCGCGAAAACTATGCCTAACTATTCGCGATTAGTCGGGAAGTAAAATATTTACCAAGGCCCAACTATTCGGTATTCGATTTGGAATTAACTATTCGATTCGGTATTTGATAAGGAAAATATTTTGGTATTCGGTAACCGGTTCGATACCCAAAAAATGGTATTCGCACACCTCTAGTATTTATTAAAATTATAACCTGAATGAACATTTTTGCTAAGCTTATCATATTTACTTTAGAGGTGCTTGCTTTGGGTAAATAAAAGTGGTTTTTAAGAGCTTCGATTAAAAGTTTCTATTGAACTATATCAAAAAGAGGCTATGTGGAGAACACATGGATCCTCAACTGCAAGATTCTCAACCAGGTCCAGCTTCCGAAACCCTAAAGCTTACAGTCAAAACCTCCAAGAATGAGGTATTTCGCGTAACTCAAACATGAACTTAGTCAAAGATTCTAATTCTGAAGACGATATCTTCAATGTAAAAAGGTTTCTAGAAGTAAACTGTTTTAAGCATGCCAACAAGTTGAAGAAGTTACAGAAAAAAGTAAAACAACTAATGAATAAAAATAGCAAAGCTACGAATAACAACAAAAAGCTCACGATGAGGCTCAATGAAGATCTAATTGAAAGACATTTTCTTAATTTGCCCGAAATTGGTAAAATGTTTCTTAAAATGCAACTAAGATTGAATAAGAAAAAATCACTAGAGGAAAAGCTTAAAACAGCACCGAAAGGCAGACAGCGGTAGGATTGCACTTTATCTAACTCAACTAACAGCGGTTACTGACTAACTAGACCACGGGGAGTTCGGAAAAAATAGTGAAAAAATTCTAAACCCGCCGCAAGTTGGTCAAAAATTTTTTGGAAAATTCTAAAATTGCATGTACTTACCGCTATAGACTAAACGCATTATGCACTCAATCTTTCATAATATGCCGGGGGGAGGGCAACTATAGACTAATGGCACCCCATATTATTTCCCCATAGAGATTAATACAGTCGAAGGCAGAGGGCTGCCATTACTCTATAAGAACTTCAAGGACTCGCGACGGAAGTATAGCTATGGAATTTTTAAGACCTATTGAATTTACCAAAAACATTCATTTTTGGTAATGGGATCGAAAAATTTCCAAAATATTGCGTAAAGAAAAATTTGGAAATGCCAAAAATAAGGAAAAGGAGAATATAGGCGAGAAATGGCGAAAATTACATTAGCGATATTTTAGTTTCTAAAACAAGTTTTAAACTTTTGGGAAGTATTTAAAAGTAAATCAATATTTTAGGGAAAAAATGGCACCAATTAGTTTTTAAGTAACTAGGCCTAATCGCAAACAGAAATTTTGGAAAAGTTGGTAAATTAGCTGATAAGTAACCAAACCGAATCCTACCTAATAATATTTGAAAACCGGGATTTTAATTGAGAAAAAAATTAGGAATAGGGCGCATTATATTTGAGTAGTAAATGAAGTAATCATCAAAACTTTGGAAAAGGCGGATTTTAGTTGATAAGTATTTCTGAAAAGGTTGCATTCTATTTGGGTTGTAAATGAAGTAATCATCAAGTTTTTGGAACAGGCTTCAAATAATTTGGGTAGCAAATGAACGCAAAGGCAAAATTATGGAAAATTACGCGAATTTTTGGAAAATAAATGGTAATATTTGTAAAAGGCGTCATATTTTACAGCAATATTTTGGAAAGGCATCATATTTTACAGCAATATTTTGGAAAAGGCGTCATAGTTTACAGCAATATTTTGGAAAGGCATCATATTTTACAGCAATATTTTGGAAAAGGCGTTATATTTTACAGCAATATTTTGGAAAAGACGTCATATTTTACAGCAATATTTTGGAAAAAGCGTCAAATTTTACAGGAATATTTTGGAAAAGGCATAATATTTTACAGCAATATTTTGGAAAAGGCATCATATTTTACAGCAATATTTTGGTAAAGGCATCATATTTTGCAGCAATATTTTGGAAAAGGCGTTATATTTTACAACAATATTTTGGAAAAGGCGTCAAATTTTACAGCAATATTTTGGAAAAAGTGTCAAATTATACAGCAATATTTTGGAAAAGAGGTCATATTTTACAGCAATATTTTGGAAAAAGTGTCAAATTATACAGCAATATTTTGGAAAAGAGGTCATATTTTACAGCAATATTTTGGAAAAGACGTCATATTTGACAGCAATATTTTGGAACAGGCATCATATTTTACAGCAATATTTTGGAAAAGGCATCATATTTTACAGCAATATTTTGGAAAAGGCGTCATATTTTACAGCAATATTTTGGAAAAGGCGTCATATTTTACAGCAATATTTTGAAAAGGCGACAAACTTTACAGCAATATTTTGGAAAAGGCGTTATATTTTACAACAATATTTTGGAAAAGGCGTCAAATTTTACAGCAATATTTTGGAAAAGGTGTCAAATTATACAGCAATATTTTGGAAAAGACGTCATATTTTACAGCAATATTTTGGAAAAAGCGTCATATTTTACAGCAATATTTTGGAAAAGGCGTTATATTTTACAGCAACATTTTGAAAAGGCGTCAAACTTTACAGCAATATTTTGGAAAAGGCGTCATATTTTACAGCAATATTTTGGAAAAGGCGTAAAATTTTACAGCAATATTTTGGAAAAGGTGTCAAATTATACAGCAATATTTTGGAAAAGACGTCAAATTTTACAGCAAAATTTTGGAAAAGGCGTCAAATTTTACAGCAATATCATAAAAAAAACTCTCCATGAGAAACGAAGTGTGGCCTCCTCCAAGTGGTGTTTCTCGGGTAATACATTACGGCATAGTCATAAATATATTTGGAATTTCTAATTGTATTTAGTTCTTCTCTGGTAATTTAAAACCCTTTACAAAAATATCGCTGTTTGTGTTAGGTATTTCAAAAAGAATAAGGGTTTTTTGCAAAATTTTGCTATAAAATATGGCGCCTTTTCCAAAATATTGCTGTAAAATATGACTCCTTTTCCAAAATTTTGCTGTAAAGTAGAACTCCTTTTCCAAAATATTGCTGTAAAGTAGAACTCCTTTTCCAAAATATTGCTGTAAAATTTGACGCCTTTTCCAAAATATTGCTGTAAAATATGACGCCTTTTTCAAAATATTGCTGTAAAATATGACGCCTTTTGCTAAATTTTGCTGTAAAATATGACGCCTTTTCCAAAATATTATTGATGTAAAATATTACGCCTTTTCCAAAATATTATTGATGTAAAATATGACTCCTTTTCCAAAATATTGCTGTGAAATATGACTCCTTTTCCAAAATATTGCTGTGAAATATGACTCCTTTTCCAAAATATTTCTGTGAAATATGACTCCTTTTCCAAAATATTGCTGTGAAATATGACTCCTTTTCCAAAATATTGCTGTGAAATATGACTCCTTTTCCAAAATATTGCTGTGCAATATGACTCCTTTTCGAAACATTACCATTTATTTCCAAATAGTTCGCGTAATTTTCCATAATTTTGCCTTTACGTTCATTTGCTTCCCAAATCATTTGAAGCTTGTTCCAAAATTTTTATGCTTACTTCATTTACAACTCAAATAGAATTAGACCTATTCCTAAGTTTTTTCTCAATTAAAATCCACCTTTTCAATAATTATTAGCATAAATCTCATAATTTTTGTAGATTTTGCTCTTAGTAAGATCTAGAATATGCTATAACACTATTTTCGTCGCGAGTCCATTTGGTAAGATCGAGCTCGGCTGCAGACGACGGAGTTAGGCACTACCTCCTATATAAGAATCAAGGCCCGAGTATGCTCCCTCGTCAGATGGGGATTTGAACTTGTATATAATTGTGCGGTTTCCCCGTGAGGTGGAGTTCGTTTCAGGATTTCTTATTTCAAATCACGCCCGTTCGCATTAGCACAATGACTTTGACTATTTGGCCAACATTGGTTAATTAGAACTATTTTATGTTTAATATTAATAGACTTGATTCAATACCAGTTTCATACTTTTAATTTATAATTATAGGCAAGCTTAAAAAACAGGTGTTATTAAAGTTGAAAAATAATTTTTTTAAAACTCAGTGCATCAGTTTTAATTTTAAACTTTTAATAAAAACAATATCTATTAAAATTCAAAATTATCTTATCAAATTTTTACTTTTAAATCTCATTTAAATGAGTGAACTTAAACATCAACTCATCTCGTTTAAATAATTATATTCAGGGAACCATTTTGAACCTAAATTAAAAATACTGTTAAGAAAGAATTGAAAATTTATTTCTACATATCCTATTATGAAAATAGACCAAGGGTTAAATGCAACCTTCAAATTTTAAAAATTATTTTTAAGTCAATATTTAATACAAGCAAATCGATAATCAAATATTTAGTACTTCTTTAGTATTTTGAAAGAAAAAGTTAGGGAGGTTTCTTATATTATTTCTGCCTTAACGCATAATTCACAAATGTGACGAACAAAAAGGTCTCGAGCAGTCCCTCCCAATCCGCCAAGACAACCAAGAGAGCCTCTCGTCTGCTACAGACGTCACAAACACGTGATAGCTGTGACGTCAAAGTCTGGAAACGAGCGCCGCGCTGCGCCTAAATCCCGCGAATTAAAATGCCGCATTTCGAAGATAAAAAAATTCCCATACTCGGTTCTTGATTCTTATATAGGAGGTAGTGAGTTAGGTTTTTCTCGACTTCTCGGGCCTCGGGGGTTACGGTAAGTACATGCAATTTTAAAATTTTCCAAAAATTGTTGGACCAACTTGCGGCGGGTTTAGAATTTTTTCACTATTTTTCCCGAACTCCCCGTGGTCTAATTAGTCAGTAACCGCTGTTAGTTGAGTTTGTTAGATAAAGTGCAATCCTACCCACACAGCGTTATATTACCAGGGACCAAGAGCATACAATGTTCTACGTAAAATGTTTTTTTTGCCTGCTCCCAGAACAATAAGGAGATTGCTTGAAAGTGTTCCGGCTTAACCTGGTATCCAACCCGGACTTTTGCATCTGCTAAAAGCTAAATCGCAAGTTATGTCAGAAGAAAAAGACTGTGCGTCTTAAGATTCGATGAAATAGCATTAAAGGAGGGATTACAGTATGACGCCAATAAAGATGTCATTGATGGAATTGTTGATTTGGGTTATAAGCGCACTGTTCATCAGGCCAACCATGCTTCAGTCTTTATGCTTGCGGCCTTGGAAACAGCCGTTTGCCTATTGTTTCGTTAAAGACAACATGAAAAAAGATTTCCTTCAAGATAAGCTATTGGAGGTTATAGAAACAGTTCTGAGCATTCGTTTTCAAATGAAATTAGTTGTCAGCGACCAAGGAACAAGCAATGTATCAGTATGCAAGAGGTTAAATATAACCGAGGAAATATAACCGAGGAAACTCCCTGCATCATAATTCAAGAAAAGAAAATATTGTTTATACACGACATACCTCATTTACTGAAATCGATACGAAATAGATTGAAAGAGAATGATTTTAAAGTAGGAACAGATTCTGTTTCATGGCAACATGTCAAAATTTTTCGCTTCACCGATTCTAAGTCAACATGGAGAACTTGTAACCGTTTTTCTGCATTCCATTCTTTTGATTCCCTCTAGACGGTTAGCATAAAGAATCAGTCTAGGGTAGGTTGGTTTGATTGAAGGACGCAAGGGTTCAAATGTTAAATGACTCCTTATATTTAAGCAATACCAAAAAATATAAACTTCGCGACTTTGGTCCAGGAGTTTGACTTCTGCTGGCACCCAGAGTTTACGGATCCTAGGTGTTATTCGCTCGTACTGGGCCGCGGTTTGTTCCGCTTCCAAACGGCGTGTCTCTTTTTCGTCACTGTCTCTGCCTTTTATTTATTGGCGTCGTCAAGTGGTTTCTTCATCGCTACTTAGGAAAATGATAATACACTTTGATGGAGAGAATTGAGAAATATTAAACATTGCTAAATTTGAACAAAAAATTATAATACACTTTCATGGAGAGAATTTGGAAATATTAAACGTTGCTAAATTGAACAAACATAATTCATAAATTTATTATTAATTATAATAATTATAACAAGAAGAGATTTAATTTTTCATAGTAATAACGTATATAAAGAATTGACTTAATATTAAAATCTTAACATTCCATGTTTTAAGCGTGACAAACTGCCCCAAAATTAACCCCAAAACATATCAATTCTACAAATTTTCAGAAAATGAAAGCAAAATATGCTTCCCATGTTTTTAGTCAATCTGTTATTATGGGAATGTATTTTCACATGCTTCAAGGAAAACTCAAAGAGGAATATGTAGGAACTGCAAATTTCATCCGGAGAATGGACACACTCTTTGACATCTGTAATTCAAATAACTTAACTGACACAAAGTGGAGTAGGGAAACCTCTGAAGAAAGACTGTGAAGCTTTGAGTAAACTAAAAAAAATTCAGGACTGGATAAAGTAAATCAAGGTTGATTGTAAAAGACAACCACCTTGTATTAAAGGATGAAACATTGCCATCTAATGGTTACGCCAACTGTCAAACGATCTATTTATAAACTATAACATCAAGTTTCTGTTGACAGCAAACCTAAATCAAGATGTTCTTGAAAACACCTTTTCCAAAATTTGTTCCCTGAGCGCCAACAACGATAATCCCACATACCAACAGTTTCGAGTAAACTACAGGCATCATCAGTCTTTGCTTTATCCCAAAGAGATAACTGTAGTGGTGCATCTTTTAACGCCAGCCATTTACTAAAACTCCTTACTCAAACCATGGTTCAAATGACGAATAAAACACCAGAAGAAGAGGATGTTTCACTTTGCAATTCAATTCCTGATGTAATACATCTTGACCGAGTTCATTTTGATGAAACTGAAAAAATTTAAACCTACGTGCCTGGAAATGTTGCAAAACGTCTTCTGGAGAATCACATTGCAGTGTTTGTGAAACTGCATTGGTTAAACCAGATAAAAAGGTGACAGTCAATGATTAAATTCTCATTATAATGAAATCATACTTCACCAACTCAGAATCTGAGTGCGGAGGAATAAAATGTTCAACCGATCAATTTGCCGAAGCCATAGTTCGGATTAATATTATGTTTCAACAGATTCATTCTAATATCTTACACGAAAGGAATTAGAAAGCGAAGATTATGTGGCTACTTCAAAGACAAACCAGCAAATCTCTCTACCAGCAATTTGTCCAAAAACGCAATAAGCCATGGAAGATTTGTTAACCCGGTTCATAATTAACCGCACTATTGTTGTTTACAATGAAGAGACTGAGGTTTTGAAATCTGAGACATGAAAAAGCCGAAAGTTAGCTAAAGTTTAACATCAGTAATGTTGTAATAATTTTATTCGTTCGTTTATCCAGAGTTAATTACAATAAAAAAACTTACGAAAATAAAAAAGCCCGGTTTATTGCACGTTATTGCGCAATAATATTTTTTGAACTTTAGTTACTTTACTCTCCGTCTGGCGGCGCGACCGTATCCCTTTTTGGCGCGCCTTTTAGTTGGCCTTTTCTATAGAGCCCATAGCTCGTATTCTTCCTCCATGGCTGGACTGTAATTCAATCCACTTAATTTACTCCCTGTGGTGTACTTTAGCTGGGAGAATAACGACTCGATTGCACTACCTTTGATATCGAATTGGTGCAATAAAATGTTTAGGATAGCGGGATAAGAAGTCTTCACTAAATATGTGATCGAAGTAAAACTTGTAACCGATTTGCTTAATAAGCCGTGGTTAGCAGGTCAAGAAATAATTCAGACCAAATTAGTTGTTATAAATTTAATCTCTTTATTTGTAAATTCAGGTTCTGTTAGGTTAGTATTGCATATGAAGTAATAAATAATCTTAAGGGGTTGGTTAAAGTGTAGAAAATTGATGATTATGGCCTATTTACATGACAGTGGAACTAAATATGGGAAGCGCCAGTAGGGATGTCCGTACTAATAATAATGAACACTTACTGAGATGTTGAGAGCCATGTGAACAAGTGTGTTATGTGCCCTAACTACAACGGTACGCGACTTGAGTACTATAATAAGCGCGGGAATTCACTATTAAAACTGAAACCGTTAGAGGGTCGGAATGTTGACCTTCGATCTCTCCGATGACAGGTGTTAGCCACTCGGGCTACTGACTAGCTTCTTACTTAAAATTATTCGAACTGCATGATTGACGGACTGTGCTTGTCCTTAGGCTGGTCAGGCTATATATATATACTGTTACCTTATCTCTAGTTCCGCCTATCTAAACAAGGGGGCGCTCAAGTAGTGCGCTATGGCACCCTCTAGATAGAGGCTCCATTTTATTAGAATGGATATAGGCCTAAGGTTAAGTTTATATGATTTGGAGCCTGAATAGGTAAGTCTATAAGTGTTATGATCTTGTTGTGAAGGCCCAAATGTAGTTGTCCGCTACAATCTGCAGCGACCGAAATTAATTCTTCAGGACGTGGTTCAAACTGTTTCCCTAACTCCTTCTTCTTCTTTTTTGTAGTCTGATTGGCTTGCTTCTGTTGGGATTCTTTTAGATCGTCTTCCCCAGTTCCAATCACATAGTTTACTAGTGCAGGTAGTAGGCTCGTAGCCAAAAACGGTTGTATAGTCCTCAAGGGCGAATAACATTGCCGCAATATGATTACAGCGGCCCATAGCCGACGCTTTACATTCACAATTTGCATGCTTCACGAGCAATCATTAATAATCCATGATAGGTAACATCAGGGTGATATGACGACATAATCTTGGCTTTCAAGCAGTAAAATATACCATTGACATTATTTTGCAAGTCACCGACGTGACCAGAAGGAAAATAGATTATTCCTTTCTTTAGGGCTTCGAGGTGTGACCTTCAGTTTCATTGTCAGAGTCTGAGACGTTGTTTTCTTTATTTTTGTTTCCAAAATCAGAAATGATTGTTGCACTCTCCACTAAGTATTCATATATTTTGCCATAGTCATAATTCTTCGGTATCAAATACCCAGGAAACTTTTTCAACCTAGCGTATTACAGAAATATGTATTAAAACTTTGTAATATCTTAAACTGTAGGATCTTACGTTGAATGGGAAACTGTGGAGGTCGTTGCGTTTGGACTTGTAAAATCCTCCTCCTACATGCATTTGTCTTATCAATCAGCCCCTTCCCTTTATCTATACTGGAATTAATCGTAAATCCGCCTTGTTGGAGTACTTTCTTACATCTAAATAAAAACTAGGTAGTGAGAAAGCCGAGGCTTAATCAAAGCATATTTATTATATCTTCCTTTCAATTAGATCCTCTTTCTTTCTTTCGAGTTAAGACCACGACATTGTAGCCACCGTTTTAACTGAATGACACTGTTTTTTTCTATTTCATCATGCATAAATATTGCGCCAGGAACTTCGGTTTCATTTATTTGTACAACAGCAAAAGGCAACGTAGACGCCATGTTTAACTTACTTCAAAGTTCGCCGCAATAAAAAAAAATGCTGCGCCGCTAAAATTTACGCCTGAGTGTTCCGCCGGCGCAATTTCGATCGCCGCCGCTTTTAGTTAGCAGGGCTGCCAAAAAATATAGTCCTCAAAAGATCATACCTCGCCACACAAAAAGCAAATGTCCCCAAAATATGGAAGCCACAATCCTATCACACATAAGCTAGGCTCCTAAGGAAAGTCTCTTCAAAAATGTAAAATCTTCTTCTGATCTTGGTTTTCTTATATTTCTTGTGAAACCATGAGCATATCAAACCACATAGGAACCCCTAACTAGGCAATGCTGGAACTACTCACAAATTTTAAACATTGAACCAAATAGCATAAAAAACTCTTCATTCTCATTCCCAGTGTATTCTGCATTATTTTCGTTCAATTACCAACATTATTAAGCAAATATGTCCATTTTTTCTTCTTCATCATTATTTAAGGTTTTTTTTCTGGTTTAAGTTTTTCCCAGTTTTCTGTGGTTGGGGTTGACTAGATCGAGCAATTACATTTTGACGAATTTGACGAGACACATCTTAACTAGTTTGAGCAATCCCATCTTGACTAATTTGACGGCGCGGATCTTGACTAATTTGACTAGGTGAATCCTGACTAATTTGACTAGGTGCATCTTGACTAATTTGACCAGGTGCATCTTGACTATTTTGAGCAACCACGTCTTGACTAATTTGACCAGGCGCATCTTGATTAATTTGACCAGGCGCATCTTGATTAATTTGACCAGGCGCATCTTGACTAGATTGAACAGGAGCATCCTGATTTGGCGTCAAACGTGGAAAAGCGGGAGCATTGGGTGGTCCAGACTTGGAATGCGCAAAATAACTGGAAACCATAATAAATAAATTACAATTTTAAGTTCTAATGGGTCATTCCGAATCAAGACACACTGTTAACGGACTCGATTCCTGTGTACAATATGTGTTTAGACTAGGAGGAATCATACCATTTACACAAGGAGGCGTGGCTTTTGACTCCACCACCGAGTCAGGGCCCCTTGTGTAAATGGTATGAATGTTCCTAGTCTAAAAACATTGTGTATGAGTAGCACTGAAAGTAATATATTATTTCAAGCCCAGAGTTGGTTCCCTCCCGAACTTCACTTGACAGTAGTAAATATAATACCTGCTTTTCAATTCTGTCTAATGTCGCAAGGTCAAAATCTAAGTCCTCGTCGTCAACGAAAATTTCTTCCACGTCCGTAGCTTTTTTCCCGCAGAAGTGTTGGGCAGAGGCTGAGAAGAACTGTTGACGCGGTTGTACGGAAATACTCTATGCTTCGATTTGTTTTTAGAACAATCAGCATCAAAGTGCCCTAAATTCCCGCAACCGAAACATTTTGATCCTTTAGAGAATGTTCTAGTTGGAATTGGTACGTCATGTGGTTCACCGTACTTCGTTTTAAATATATTTTTAATTGCATTTCATTCAGGGGTGACGCCTTGTTTAATCTAAACATTCTAGTTCTAAAGTCTATGTTTGCACCAAAACCACAGAGAGTTATGGCGCCTAATTCCACAAAGTTTTCTTTAGTAGAAATTAACATTTTATATCCTTCCAATTGCTTATTTTCTAGTTTGAGATTTACTAATGTCATTCAAAAGCGGTCTGTTACATCTTCGACTGCTTTAATGTTTTCTGTTAATCTATCAAACGGGAAATTGCCAAGCCTTTCCCAAAGCTTTGCTGACAGTCTTGAAAAATATCTATCACTTAGAATGAGACAATCATACTTTATCTCCCAACCTTTACTTTCTGGAAGAATGGTGGTGTTTCGGGTCTATAATAAATATGCCAATAATTTAGTTAGTATCAATTACTTAAACCACCTTATTTCCCTATCACCGGAAGTTAGCCTAAATCTAGGGTTCATACAACTATTGGTATACCGATTTTCCAGAAATAACCAGGTTTTCTCCTATACATATCATTCATATTCCCAGATGCAAGCGTAATAAATATTTTAAAACGTAAACAACAAAAACGAATGGTACTTTTGTTACTTCCATACACTTATCAGGGAAATGTTTGATTTTTTTAGAAAAAAAAGGCAAATTTAGAGGCAAATTGCACGAAAATTAATCTATAAAAGTTTAAATCATGGAAAATATAGGATGCTAAATACAAGAAAATAAGCAATTATGATACTCGTATACTAAAATGAAATAGAAAGTGACTTAATTTTAAAACAGTAAACGAAAGAAGACAAAGTCAGTATTATTAAAATGGCCAGTTTTCCAAATAATAATGAAATTAAATATATTTTTAATGTCTATATAAAAATCTATAAAAGTAGTTCACGAGAATATAGACAGACATCATAAGATAGCAATACAAGAATTACAGAAAATACACTTTTTACACCCAAATAATCTTCCTACTTCCTTGTAAACTCTAATAAACACGGTCATATGGGTTCACTATAAGAGACAGGTACTTACAACGATTATTTTCAATGTGATGTACAATCGTCCCGTAATTAAGAAGCACAGTTTTACATTTAACATAAATCGAGCGAGTACTCTACCTTCAACGTCCGAAGTCCGAACAGTAAATGGATAAATGTAACTTAAACCAGTTCATTAATCGTAATGAAGTTTTCAGCAACGTGTCTTGAAGCCTTTGAAAAAAAGTATTGATATGCCGTGCCGTAGTGGTGCAAGGCCAACAACCCCGTCCATTAATGGGTCGTGCCGTAGTGGTGCAAGGCCGACAATCCCGTCCATTACTAGGTCGTGCCGTAGTGGTGCAAAGGACAGACCACTCAATCACGCTTTGCTCCACGCGCTATATAGCGCGTTGAGCAAAGGGTGATCGAGTGGGCTGTGTGAAAAGCCAACAATAAAATTATTTGGCCGCGCCGTGGTGGTACAGATGGTTAGTCTTGCACCACTACGGCACGACCCATTAATGGGATTGTTGGCCTTACACCACCACGGCACGGCCTACCGATACTTTTTCGCGAAGGCTTGAACAGAGAGTGAGCAGTGGGGGCCCGAGGAATGACTCATCAATCCCGCTTGGCCCATATTTTTTAAATGAAAAAAAAGGGCTTGAAGAGTGAAGACTGAAGACACGTTGCTACAGTCGTCTCCAATGAAAACTTTCTCCCCCGCGACGTCTTGTTCATTCATTAGTACCCCAAATATTGGGTCTTGTAAAAGAAATTAAAAAACCAAAGTTAATCGTCACTTTTAACAACCTAAGTAGGTGAGTATTGTTCTCATCAACTAGGATAAAAAATGTTTTTTTATTAAATAAAGAAGTTATATCTTTTTAGGAATATTATATCTATGAATATGAGGTCAAATCTGCGTGCAGGATATAACTCGCAGTTTAGAATAATAAATGGGAAAATGCGTGGCACGCTTGTTAAAAATCAGTTCCAAACACGTTATTGCGATTGCAACAAAATTTATTCAAAGGTTTTTACGTGGGCAAGCAGTTTATTTATTTAAATATGAATCATTAAAGTGTAATTAAATGGCTCTGCCCCATCGGACCGAATCGCATTCGGCCGAAACCAGTCCCAATCAACCGAAAAACCAGCACTTTTGGCGGATTCGGTCCAACGGGACAGTCCCATTGGAGCGAAAACCCGCACTTCTCCGGGTTTCGGATTCGGTCCATTGGGACAAGAATGCATGCGCATATACACCCGATGGAACTAAAATGACTTTAATTCCCGGGACCGCAAAGATTGCATCTTTGCAAGCAAACAATTTCTTTGACTTATAATAAAATAATGGTCAAAGAAATTGAGCACCATACGCGAACATTCTGTAAAATATTAACCACATATTTTAGTTTAGAAGAACCAAATACTTTCAGATCCCCGAAAATTTACTTTTTAAAGGGAATTGTAGTTTTTTTTATTATTTTAAGTCATTTATCACGTTATCAGATAATTAATAGGAGAATATTTTGGAAAAGGTGGCAGCTAACTATTAGGAGAATATTTTGGAAAAGGTGGCAGCTAACTATTAGGAGAATATTTTGGAAAAGGTGGCAGCTAACTATTAGGAGAATATTTTGGAAAAGGTGGCAGCTAACTATTAGGAGAATATTTTGGAAAAGGTGGCAGCTAACTATTAGGAGAATATTTTAGAAAAGGTGGCAGCTAACTATTAGGAGAATATTTTAGAAAAGGCGGCAGCTAACTATTAGGAGAATATTTTAGAAAAGGTGGCAGCTAATTAATAGGAGAATATTATGGAAAAGGTGGCAGCTAATTAATAGGAGAATATTTTGGAAAAGGTGGCAGCTAATTAATAGGAGAATATTTTGGAAAAGGTGGCAGCTAATTAATAGGAAAATATTTAGGAAAAGGTGGCAACTAATTAATAGGAGAATATTTTGGAAAAGGTGGCAACGAATTATTGGAACAATTGTTTTGGAAAAGGTGGCAGCTAACTATTAGGAGAATATTTTGGAAAAGGTGGTAGCTAATTAGTAGGAGAATGTTTTGGAAAAGGGGGCAGCTAATTAATAGGACAATGATTTGGAAAAGGTGGCAGCAAATTAATAGGAGAATGTTTTGGAAAAGGTGGCAGCTAACTATAAGAAGAATATTTTGGAAAAGGTGGCAGCTAATTAGTAGGAGAATATTTTGGAAAAGGTGGCAGCTAATTAATAGCAGAATATTTTGGAAAAGGTGGCTGTTAATTAATAGGAAAATATTTAGGAAAAGGTGGCAACTAAGTAATAGGAGAATATTTTGGAAAAGGTGGCAGCTAATTATTAGGAGAATATTTTGGAAAAGGTTGCAGCTAATTAATAGCAGAATATTTTGGAAAAGGTGGCTGCTAATTAATAGGGAAATATTTAGGAAAAGGTGGCAACTAATTAAGAGAATATTTTGGAAAAGGTGGCAACGAATTATTGGAACCATTGTTTTGGAAAAGGTGGCAGCTAACTATTAGGAGAATATTTTGGAAAACGTGTAAGCTAATTAGTAGGAGAATGTTTTGGAAAAGGTGGTAGCTAATTAATAGGAAAATATCCTAACCGAACCGAACCTAACCTACCCGAAACCAAAATATTAAAATTTTAATTTAAAACTTAACAAGTTGGGAAAACCAAAATATTACCTCTCCGTGTCGAGAAGATTATATAAACTTAAGTATCCAATGAAAACGTCGACCTTTTTGCCCTCATCCTTTCCCGCGCTTTGCGCTTCCTCATTTCATCCTTACTCTCAACATTATCTTCCTCCATTTTACATACAAAAATCAAATACTCACAAAAAGAAGCGGCAAAAACCTGCTGGCTCTATACAACCACTAAATTTGACTTAATGTCCAATTTCCAACAACAATAATATACTGGTAGTTTAATTGACAACCGACTAGCATCGAAATTCTCATTAAGAATGGCTCCCGCGGATAAAAAAGGGCAATTTTCAACTAGGTGGGTGTTATCTCATTAGATTTGAAAAATATCATTTGTCTTTTTTACCAATGCCTAACCGTTTGGATTTTTTTAAAGCAATCTTAGCACCAAAAAATATTTTTTGATACAAAATAAATGTTATATATTCTTATTAAGAATAAAACAAGAGGATAAAAAAGGTCTGTCCTCTCGTAATTTTTTAAGCTTTTATCATGATTACTCTATACAACAGTAACAAGGAGTATAAACCCATTAGTGGAAGCAGTATTTTTTTTCCGAAACAATCTCGCTTATGTTTATCCTCTCTAGACTTCGCTAAAAACGTATTACTCCTACATAAAATATTAATAGACAGGCAAGGATTCATACCATTAAAGAAGGAGCGCAATATTATCCATATTTTCATTTCATATACAGAGAAAAGAAATTATTATGTTTCTGAGAGGAGCTTACCATTTTTGTTGTTGTTTTGAAAAATATGTCGCAATGCACGGGCCTTGATAGATATAGGAGGCAATGAATGAAATATATCACAATGCACGCGCCTTGATAGATATAGGAGGCAATGAATGAAATATATCGCATGCACGGGCCTTGGTAGATATAGGAGGCAATGATAATCTCTCTCTTTGCACGAGAGGTTTATCTTTAATATTTAAATAAATATAATTATTTTTAATTATTTTAATCTTCAATAATTAACATTAATAATAGTTAAATCGTTTAAAATAAAGTTATACCTATTATCATCTCAAACTTTGCTAATATTGACGTTTAAAGTGAAGGGTACCCCTCTTGCCCGCTTCCTTCAAATTTTGGGGTATATATACGATTCGTTTCCATTATAATAGTAAGGAAAAAGCGCAATTGCGAAAACCTTTGGTGGCGATCCCACCTTAGGGAGGCTAGACGTTTCTCGTAACCCTAGCTGATCGCCGCGTATATCCTAAAACCAAACGATGACAATGGAGTAGAAGCCAATGATACAGATTGGCGTCTATGTGGAATAGACGGAAGACCAGTGGATGGTGGTGTTAGAAGCCAGTGTAAGTGCAGACGGTGTTAATGTGGGATTGACAAAGAACAGATGATGGTGGTGATTGGAAGCCAGTATGTACAGGCTGGTGTCCAAGTCGAATGGACGAAGACTAGAAGATGTTGGTGATTAGAAGCCAGTATGTACAGACTGGTGTCCGTGTGGGATGGACAAAGACCAGAAGATGGTGGTGATTAGTAGCCAGTATGTACAGACTAGTGTCCGTGTGGGAAGGACAAAGACCAGAAGATGGTGGTGTGAGAACTCAAGTAGAGGAGCCATTTCCGTGACTGTGAAAGCAGTTCGGAAATGGCGAACACGTTTGCTCCGATACGCAAACTGCGAACGCGGTCACGTGGGTGTAACAACGGACAGACAGACAGACAGACACACAGACAGACACACAGACACGGCCGTTACAGAACCTCTCCTGGACTACGTCACACGGAGAGGTAAAAATTGATGGAACTACCATTAAGATTATACTTCATTTTAAGCACAATTTGTTTATTAATTTTAAATATCTCTTGCCTTGAAAGGAATGAAAGTGAGCGTTTTAATTAGTATCACGAAACATTTAATTTATATATTTTAAAACTACACCACCGAATCGCTGACGGCTACAGTGTTTCAAGTTATATTGATGTATTTTTTAGGGCATATTTGGACGATTGGGATTTCGGTCCATCGGGAATATAGCCATTGGGCTAGATTTTGAAATTTTAGCCAAACATTTTCTGTCGAATGCGATTCTGTCCATTGAGATTCGGTTGAATGGGAACCCCCCCAATTAGGCTGGGTTCTTAGAGTTATAAATTTAATCAATATCTTGTCATCTTTCCGTTAACATCGATGACGTTTTGTAACCTTCGTGGCATCGACGCGAACAACTCCGCCGTGTAGTTTCGTCTTTCACTGATTTCCTCCCAGGCAACCTTCACCATATCCCAAAGCTCATCTGCGTTTTGAGGCGCCACAGCAATCCGTCCCATGCTTTTCTTCATTTCCGCCCAAACGTTTTCAATTGGAGACAGATCTGGTGAACATGTTGGCCATCTAAGTAGAGCAATTTCTGGACGATACTCCCGAAAATATTGCAGCGTTGCGCGCGAAGTGTGAATCCTCGAGTTGTCTTGTTGAAAAGTGAATTTTCCATCCGGAAAGTAGTTGTCGAGGACGTGAGGAACGAAGCTGTGCTCAATTATGTCTATATATTTTTCTGAGTTCAAATGCCCATCGATGCGCACCAAACAACCTAGCCCTTCTCGACTAATGTAACCCCAAACCGGAACGGAAAAACGACCACTATTTTTTCGAGAATTAATGAATGAAGGATCATACCTGCAGCCTATCTCCCTCCATACCCGACACTGGTGATTTTGGCTAGAGCAAAATGTTGACTCGTCGCTTATAATAACCTGATTCCATTCATTTCCCCAATGCAAATAATCGCGGACAAAGCCCAGTGCTTCTTGCTCCGGCTTCAGGAAAGGCTTGTTGGCTGCGATGCGGCTTCGAAGCCGGGAAGCACGAATCTCTTCTTCTAATAGTTTGTTCCGAAGCTTCTAAGTCCATGAGGAATTTTATGGGACGACACGTGATTGTCGGGTTGTTGAAAGCGATGGCTGCATTAACTTCATCCTCTTCTGGTGTCGTAACTCGTTGTGCTCCAGGTCTTGGCAAATCAGTTAGGCGACCATTATCTACTTGAGCTGCGATCCAATATCTTACGGTTGGTTTTGAGCAATTAAGTTGAAAGGCTATTTGCGCAACACTTCGACCGGCTTCATGAAGAGCTATTAACCTTTCTCGATCTAGATTACTTAATCTCGGCATAGTGAATGTTCTCTACACCTCATTGCTACGCTCTATTTATATGAAATGTCCAAATGAACTTTGACCTTAGTTCATTGGGCAATTTTTGATAATACTGTGTCGCTGAAGCATTGCCTGAAGAACAAGCACGCATGAATTTTTCCCTTTATTATCCTTAAACTGTGAGTTTTATCGTGCACGCATACTTGAACTCACATTCACATATATATATATATATATAATATTCCTAACAAAAATATAACTTCTTCATTTAATAAAAAAAACCATATTCTTATCCTAGTTGATGAGAACCATCATCACCAACTTAGATTGCGATAATTGTCTTCTACTAGGCCGTCTGATTGAGAATCATTTTTATTGAACATAAAAAGTTGATAAAACTATAGGCATTTCCTTTAGAGATGAATAGTGCTCCTGATTTAATCGGGATTTTTCAATCCAGCCCGACCTATATCGGGTCGAAAAAATCCTAGGTCTGGTTGGGTTAGAAAATTACTTAAAATTTTTGCTGGTCGGGTCAGGTAAGGTTATCTTACCATCTACCTGGGTAGACATTTTTATTATCTTCAATAGGTCAGGGTCGGGCCTGGGTAGACATTTTTATTATCTTCAATAGGGAAGGGTCGGGCGCGGGTAGGCTTTTTTCTGATCTTCAATAGGGTAGGGTCTGATAAAGATTTTTCTAAATGCGCCGTCCCACCCAACAATTTAGCGTTGCGAAAAATTCAACTCAGTCTCACGAGTTTTGGGTGGGGCAGTGGGAGGAGGGCGCGTCAAACTAATCCACAATATATGGGAATGGACCATTTCGATGAAATAAAGAGGTAAATACATGTGGGTCAAACTTTTCCTTCCATCTCACTTTATGGTGCCTGCGCTGTACTCTATTATCATATGTTTTGAAAAATACAGTGGATTTTTCAACGTGGTTTAAACCGGTTTAATCCAGGTGGATAAAACCGGTCTGGATACCAGCGTGCCAACCCTGATCATGTTTGATTTCTTACGCCAAGAGCACTTTTGGGATCCAATTATGAAAATTTCCATCAACAAATCTATCCTGAAAACATCTTAAACCCAAATACTTCGTTTATGTTTCCTACGTCGTCTCCTAGCTAAAATTAGAGATGAACCGGTACCGATACCATATCGGTATGGGCACCGATACTAGGGGTTTCCCGATGGTATCGGATCGGTTGGTTCGATACCGATACTAAACCGATACTCGTTTAAAATGCGTTATATGGCGCTACATGACATTTTTAGGTCTTTTAGTAAAATAATGATGGTGATAATATCTCATTTCTATGAATTTCAATCGTGACGAGTCCTCATTTATATAAAAAGTACCTGAATTCAGTTTATCTAACAACTAATAAGCGAAAATCTTGCTTAGTACGCGCCTACTACTCTAGGGATGAACCGATACTATATCGGTATCGGTTGAAGTATCGGGTTTTGGATCATAGTGAGTAAATATCGGTATCGATCGGTATCGGTTCATGTTAGTACCAGTATCGATCGGTATCGGGTTAAGCCTGGTATCGGCCATCTCTAGTTAAAATTAATGCTTCACTAGGCAATTTTACCAACCTACATGCCTTATTATCCGCCATGTTTGCTATGACGTCACAATTGCGCTTAGTATTGGGTTGCATTCAGTCGGAACAGCGAAGCAAATTGTTCGCGTTGCACTGAATCGCGGCGCGCTTGTCAAAAGCAACGCGAAGTGGCGCGTGGTAAAGCGAAGCTCAGTGTGGACGGACCTTTAGTCCGGACTAGACGTTTTCTGTCAGCATTCAATCATGACTTAATAATATACTAGCTCCCTATAAGTTACTCAGGCCGATTAGAATAATATATCCGGCGATTTCTTCGGGAAGTCCGAAGTGAGGGGAGACTGGGAGAAAGTATCTTCAAGCGCCAAAACTGAAATTCTAGTACAAGAGGCCGCCGCAACGCGTCTCGCATAATTCAGTCTCGTAGTAGGCTTCCGAAGCTAACGGCGCGGAAGAAGACGGTGGAAACGTTATTCTTACCGGTGTGAGTAACTTATAGGGAGCTAGAATATTATTAACTCATGCATTCACCCAAAGTTTAAATCAAAGTTTGCCTATCTAAGCCGTTGTTGATTTTCTATATTTCGATAAACTGTCCGTCTCTACCACAATTAAGAGACTTACATTAAAAACTTAAGAAGTCATTTACCCTAAATGGACTTCACTACTAACTTATTCTCCCGAAATCAGAAGTATATAATAGTTCTCTTCGAGAGAAGTGTACCACATCTGAACATTTAAAAGCAAGGGTATGAAACCGAATCACATACAAGATAAATAATTCCCTCATCATTACTCTATTAGCGCTTAACTATTTGGCAAGGCGTGCTTGTGGGTTTTTTCATATATTTCAAGACGAGGTTTGTGCAGGTTGATTGTTAAGGAAAACAATAATTCCAGAATTTGCTATGTATTGGGATAACATCTTAATTACCCCTATATTTTAAAACTTATCGACTTCATACATGTATATTATCATCATTACTTGTCTTAAATTACCTTCGACGGCTGAACGAGGTTCATCTTACATAATATAGGGACGATGTCATGTATTTTAACGTTCCCTTTATTTACTTTTCATTTCATTCAAGACCATAACATTCTGAAAGTACATTAGGCTCAGAAGACAGCATTTATAACACTTCAACAATTAGTCTGGAGGATAACTGTCGATTTTCAACCAAATCGTGCACTTTTTCAAGAAAGCATGACACTTGGTATAAAGTTAATTTGAAGTATATGAAGTCAATTAAAGATTGGAGGCATTCCGTATCTCTGTTGTGACAGCCGTGACAAGCCGTCAAAGCGGCCGTGAAATTGTAAACTCACCTAACATCATTTTAGGTAGCACCCCTCGAGATACGCCGCCTTCGAGCTATAGAGAAAATGTAGGGGTCGTGTGAATGAAAGAAATTTTCAATAAAAAATCACACCACGCGCTACAAAATGAAAAAAAAATAATTTATTTCTTAACTGCTATTTAGTTCAGTGTACTTTTTCATAGCAGTAAACACAATAGAACAAAACTTACTTCCAATAAAAAACGCTCCTTATACATGAAAGACAGTATGAAGTCTTATCTAAGAGAGCTACCGCTCTCTTAGAATTATTGAACATTTTAAAGTAACAATTTCGCAACATAATTAATCAAGTCATAATTTCGCAACATAATTAGAGTCGCAACTTCGCAACATTTAAGAATAAACAACTGTCAACATTTTTAAGTAATAATTTGAGAACATTTTAATTATTCTTCACATTTTAAAGATTGAAAAATATTTTTATGGTACAGGCTACAGGCACTCAGTTAGAAATTCGGTATCCCAACACTTCTAATTCACGCTTGTTAAGTTGTAAAGATCTGAAACTTGATGGTAAATTTTCGTATTGTGGTGATAGAATGGATGTTTTTCTGGGTTTTTCGGTAATTTACGGGGGTTTAGTGATCTCTACATGACAAAAAATATCAGGACTTCATATCATAGTTGTTTAGTGCAGAGCGTGGTTCACTATGAAGTTACCGGAATTTTTCTTTTAAAAAATTAGATTTTAGTTCCCGTCATAAAGATCGCTTATGGTAGTTTTATGCAAGTTAAATTATACTTCGGCTTAATTATGAACAAGTTCGTGTTAGTGAAAGACGATTCTCTAAATTTAAAAGGAAACGAAGAAACCGAGATAAACTGGGAAATATGCTTCTTATGTCAAAAAATATCACTGAAAAACTGACTTGCCCTGGCAATTATGAAAATATGTTTAAAGCAGTTGGCTATAGAACAATTTCCGAAAACCTGCTAGCGTTTAGAGGTGTCTGCGATTTAGATATAAGTAGTTCAATTGGCCTGGGAGATGGGTTGGAACAGACATTAATATCTGAGAGAGCTAAATTCCATAAATCATGCAGTCTTCGTTTCAACAAAACTGAACTACGAAGAGCTGAAAAACGGAAAAGTAACGCAACATTTTCGGAAACTACCGTATTTACAAGGCGCCATTTAGCAAAAATACCAAGGTTCAGCGTTCCGATGTGCTTTTTCTGCGACAAGCCCGAATCTTTACATGAAGTGACAACTTTTGAACTTGACCGAAAAGTAAGATATTGCGCATTAACATTAGAAGATCAGTCACTAATCGCAAAACTAAGCGATGGAGACATGATCGCCACTGAAGCAAAATACCAGAAGGATTGTCTATCAAATCTATATAATAGGGAAAAAAGAAATCCAAATTAATTCAACAAGATAGTTCTGACCCATCCCACAAAACGGCTATTGCTGAGCTATTTTCTTACATTCAAACAACCCTCGAAGACGCGATGTCGAACCAACGGACAGTTTTCATGTTAAGTAAACTGAAGAAACTAATTGATGCTCGGGTTAGACAATTAAGTGGGAGCTCAGACATTCATTCAACGAGGCGATCCTTAGCTTTTTTCCCGGACTTGAAGCCCACCGAGATGGTAGAGAAATTTTACTATCCTCTAATGAAAACATTGGGAAGTCGCTAAAATCGGCCTTTATTCTTGACAATGAAAATGAGACTATAATCTTATCACGCGCCGCAAGCATTGTAAGAAAAGATATATTTAAACACTCAACCACGCCATTCCAAGGAGAATTTGCCGTAAATTGTCAATCCAAGTCTGTACCAAATTCAGTTACAACACTTATCACCATGATTCTCCGTGGATCTAACATAGAGACTCAAGCCAACTATTTTTCGCAATCTTGTCTTTCAATATCACAATTAATTGTCTTCAACACGTGTTCGAGCCGCAGAAGTTCACCGACCACATCGAATATTTTAAGAAAAAGTGAACAAAATGAAACTCCTCTTCCACTTTTCCTGGTCACAATGATTCAATCAAAAACCAGATCTAAAGATGTCGTATATACTCTCTACAGATTAGGACTTTCCGTTTCCTATGATCGTGTTCTCGGGTGCTCCGCTGATCTTGGAAACTTAGCTGTGAGACATTATAAAAACATTGCGACCGTATGTCCTCAATCCTTAAACATTGGAGTTTTTACAACCTCGGCCGTTGATAATATTGACCACAATCCCACTGCTACTAGCACCCTAACATCATTTCACGGAACCGGCATCTCCCTTTTTCAACACCCCGAACATGGAAGTGTTGACACAGAACAAATTCGTTTGCCTTATGAAAGAAGAGGGAAAAGAATTGACCCTCTACCAATTATTTACACGGATGTACCGCCAATTTCCGCTATTAAAAAACCCCGGCCATTCCAATTAGTCCCGACCTAGCTGGCAAATTTAACACCAACATTCATTTGGTAAACAAAACGGTGGAAGAAGAAATAAAATGGTGTGAACACGTTGCAAGAGCAATTGACGAGAGCCAACAGACCCATATTCACGTCTCATGGGCAGCATATCATACAAATAAAAGGCCAACTCCAGACCACTCTAAACACCCTGTGGCAAAGACGGCTACAGCGGTGGGGTGGCGTAGCGGTTAGCGCTTTCGCCTCGCAGCAAGAGGATCCCGGGTTCGATCCCGGACTGTGGCACCGGGTGAAAAATCTGGGAAGAAATCCTTCTACGTAGAGTTTGCAAGTTCTCTCCCCGCTTGTTAAAGGAGTTTTCCTCCGCGGTCTATCCCGGTTTCTCCTTTCCATCAAAACTTGCAGAGGTTAACGGTAATAGTTAGTATAGGGCGCTGTCGGTTAGCTGTGGCATAGAGGCTAGCCACCACCCCTCTATGCATTGTAAAGGCGTTAGATAAGTGGCAATAAGTCGCAAGATGACTTGGTCCAATTAGCTAGCTGAACTTTACCTTTGTTTCAAGACGATTCAAAATCAGTAGCAATAATACGCCATACAATGAATTTGGTAAAACAAGCGACGGAAATTTTGAACCCAGGTCAGGTGCCAGTCATTGCTTGTGACCAGCCACTTTTCAATTTAGCCAAAGAAATACAGTGGCGATGGCCTGAAGAATATGGAGAAGACTCATTTGTCGTCATGCTTGGTGGCCTTCATATAAAAATTACTTTACTTAAAGCTCTTGGTGATCTTTTGAGTGGAAGTGGGTGGACATCAGCGCTCGAACAAGCAAATATTTCTTCAGCTGGAACAGCTCAGTCTTTCTTAAAAGCATGTCACGTTAAGAAAACCTGCCGAGCACACCAGATCACCGCTTGCGCTCTTTACAAGCTTAAAAATGAGGCGTTCAAAAACGCCGGAGTCGGATGCACATTTGAAGAGTGGTGCATTCGTCGAGAGGATGTTAGTCCACAGTTTAATTTCTGGCAGCTTATTTTGAAAAGCGAGCTTGGATTTCTAGCATGGGATAGAGCTGTCCACGGGGGTGACTTCCTTCTCTACATTGAGACACTAAAAGAAATTCAGTGGCTCTTTCACGCTCTCGATCATCCGAATTATGCTAGGGTTGTTTCCATTCACTTGAGAGATATGGTTTCACTTCGAGATAGGCATCCAAAATTATTTGATGAGTTTTGCAAGGGAAAATTCTCAGTTAACAAAACAGGGAGGCCATTTTCAAGTATGCCACTGGACGAGGCGCATGAGCAGAATAACGCATCTATCAAGGGCGAAGGAGGAGCCATTGGGCTTACACCAGGGTTGGCAAAAATCTGGATTTTTCTTGAAAAAGCCACTGGTATGGTTTTTTGCTGGTTCAAACCGGATTTTATTGGTTTTATCCGCCTTTTTTTAAACTACTCTCTAGTGCTTAATTTTAGCACTTCTTTTTACATTTAGTGCGATAATTGTCTTCTACTAGGCCGTCTGATTGAGAATCATTTTTATTGAACATAAAAAGTTGATAAAACTATAGGCATTTCCTTTAGAGATGAATAGTGCTCCTGATTTAATCGGGATTTTTCAATCCAGCCCGACCTATATCGGGTCGAAAAAATCCTAGGTCTGGTTGGGTTAGAAAATTACTTAAAATTTTTGCTGGTCGGGTCAGGTAAGGTTATCATACCATCTACCTGGGTAGACATTTTTATTATCTTCAATAGGTCAGGGTCGGGCCTGGGTAGACATTTTTATTATCTTCAATAGGGAAGGGTCGGGCGCGGGTAGGCTTTTTTCTGATCTTCAATAGGGTAGGGTCTGATAAAGATTTTTCTAAATGCGCCGTCCCACCCAACAATTTAGCGTTGCGAAAAATTCAACTCAGTCTCACGAGTTTTGGGTGGGGCAGTGGGAGGAGGGCGCGTCAAACTAATCCACAATATATGGGAATGGACCATTTCGATGAAATAAAGAGGTAAATACATGTGGGTCAAACTTTTCCTTCCATCTCACTTTATGGTGCCTGCGCTGTACTCTATTATCATATGTTTTGAAAAATACAGTGGATTTTTCAACGTGGTTTAAACCGGTTTAATCCAGGTGGATAAAACCGGTCTGGATACCAGCGTGCCAACCCTGGCTTACACAAAAGCCCGAATCACTGTTGAGGTGGATGGTAGCTGGGCCAGAAATATCATAATATCATTGAAACTGGAAGCACTTCGTATAACGCTCACCATCACGAGGATACTAGAAGTTTTCAGAGGAAATTTTTGGAACGCGTAAAGTCACTGGTTTCCGTCATGGATGAATTCGGAAATCCTTTTTCTGATTACAGTGAAGAGTTACTTGTTTTAGATTCAAGACAAATTTTGGACAAAAGAACGGCGATTTCTCTCAAAAACATAAAAGAAATTGGGCAATCACTATCCAAGGAACTATTTCAAAGACGTCTTGTAGAATGCACTACAGAAATAAATGACGTTTTGAAGAAAAACAAATTCCCACTTTTCTGCAGACCTCCAGATAAAGAGAAGTCAAAGAATCAACTTCAACTGTCTGCTGTAAAGTTCGACCGAAATTTATTTTCAAGGCTTTATTATATAGCGTCCCAAATACGATTTAGACACGTTTTTCCAACACGAAAACCAAGCTTTTCCGTCCTCGTTATCTATTAACGGCATGATGAGATTCGGTAACAAAAGCGATTTACTTTCTTGCATTGAAGGCGTTTTAACAGATGAACATGAGACGTATTCAACACATGAACCAGACATGGTTATTATTGATGGTGCGGCAATCGTGAATATGATAAAGCCAGGAAGGGCACGAACGTTTTCCGACTATGCTGTGGTCTTTTCCAAATACATAGATGCGCAGTTCACTGAGTGCATACGTCGCGTAGATGTGGTATTCGATGTATACATTGATGGTAGTCTTAAAGCAGCCACAAGAAAAAGGCGCGGAAACAGTATGAGGATACGAGTCGAAGAGCGCAAAGACTTGCCAAAAAATTGGCAAGCGTTTCTAAGGGAAGATGAAAACAAAAAAGAACTATTTAGCTTCTTGAGTACTCAGGCGCTCGGATCTCAGTATCCCGGAGCTGTTACATTTCGAAAGGCCATGAGGTTCTTTGTTACGCCCAAGCTAATCTAGAATCGATTTCACCCTGCACAGTGTTCTAAAACCAGCGTTTTGACGACAAAATTAATTTTACCTGAAATACTAAACATATATATATATTCCTGTATATATTCCAACGTAGAATCTGAAAATATACATTTAATGTCGGTATCTGCCACCAGGGGGCCGATCATAAGCCTTAAGGAAATTTGATTAAATTCTTTTTCCTAAGCATGTGATTATCCGTGTTATTGGCTATTTTAAATTTTGATAAGCGTCATGGTCACAGTTTTGACAGAATCGAAGATTAAAAACAGATTTTAAGGGAAAATATGCGATTTTGAAGACCGTTTCTCCCAAAATGGTGCAACTGGTTGCAAAATGTTTTAACTGTATTCGCTTAAGAATTATTTGGAGAATAACTTGCAATTTTCCAAACACCGCTATCGCTTTCGATTCGAAAGATAACACAATTTTACCAATTAAAGAAAAATGCTTTAATTGTTCTATTAGTTGCTCGGTTTTGATCACCTTGTTTTATTCCTACCCTATACTTCAGGGGGAAAAATACTACTTTTCACCCTAACAATGAGTGACCCTTAGTGTCGTCTGTTAATAGAGGCAAATATTTTGGCATCAAATAGCAAAAACTATATTTATTTGCACAAAAAGATATTGCACATCAAATTTATCATGTAGGCTTTATACGTCTGTAAGTACATCGTTTCATTCGTTTTCATTCTCCAACTCGGTATCATTGTATAACTCTTCCGACTCTGAGTACGCGTTATTTTCAGTGATTTCATCATCAATAATGTTGCGTTCTGGTAGCTCTTCGAGAAGTTCGAGCAAAGAAATAACATCTCGCGGTAGTGGTTTGTTCCTTAGGTTTTTCTTTCTTTGGACAAGAGAGTAGTTTGAAATTATTGGGTCAGAAGAATCAAGCGATCTATTGAATATGTCTTGCAAGTTGTCCTTACGACTTGTTTTCCTTGCGTGAAATTCTCTATATTGTCGGTACAGTTTATTCCTTGATTCTGCTGCTTGCTCTCTAAGCATACCCAGTGGTAGAGTTCCGGTGTTTACTATATCTTTACCATGGACAAGTAGTTTGTGAAGGCTAACGGGCATATAATACCAACCATACGTTTCGACATACTTTAGAAGTAACTCTGTGCAGTATTGACCAAACCTTTTTCCATTTATTGGTAACCCGCATGAAATTGTGACTAGAATGACATGAAGCTGTTCTACTAACCAAAGTTCTATTCCCAGAATATGAGCAAACGATCTTTGATTATGTTTGTCAAAAGCTCTCCGAGCCGTATTCCCGTCATTTGACGAGCCACTCCCACCAGGTTTGGGAAAGTCTACTCTTAGTGCCAGTTCGCGTTTTAGTTTTTCCTGTATTTCCAATTTTCGTTTTTGAAAGATGCCTTTTTTCATGGGTCCGTCCACACGCCAACATTTTAAACCATCACAGTTGCGATAACCAAGGTGAAGACAAAACTCAAGACATCTTATCCAGGCGTGTAAAGGACTTATTCCATACTTGAAGGTCTCTGGTTTGGGAATAAACTTGTTGACAAGTATCTTATTGAACTGAGAAGGAGTAGCCCCGCAAATGGGGCACGACTGTTGAGAACTAGTTCCTGTAACTATGCTTAAGACTTTGCCATCGATTACTGTAAAAGATAAGTCATAGCCAACGGTCACCCTCTTATTCTGATTTGTGTATAGTTCTGCTGGTAGTAGGTTTTTGATTTCCTGGTCCACACTTTCTTTTTCGTGTCAAAAGGCTCGTTTACACAAGCGCGAGGTTTTCTAGCTGAAGCGGAAAGTAGGTTCCGAAGTATGAAGTCGTATCTCGCGCAAAAAATCGGTTTCGGCGTAAGCTTGTTCTCTACGCGAGGCCTATCGTTCACATAGGCGCTTCAAGTTAGCGCGCTTTTGGGCACTCTTGCTAGAAGCCAAGAAGGTAAACATACGAAATGGCGGCGGGACTTGTAACGACGTTATCATTTAATATAATATTAATTACCTGTCATTTTCAAATCCCTGGCATTGGCTTCCCATTTTAAGTTTTGCAAGTCACTGTCTCGATAATTAATATTGGACTTGTCCCTGTCTCGATAATTAATGTTGGACTCGTCCCTGTCTCGATAATTAATGTTGGACTTGTCCCTGTCTCGAAAATTAATGTTGGACTTGTCCCTGTCTCGATAATTAATGTTGGACTTGTCCCTGTCTCGATAACTAATGTTGGACTTGTCCCTGTCTCGATAATTTATGTTGGACTTGTCCCTGTCTCGATAATTAATGTTGGACTTGTCCCTGTCTCGATAATTAATGTTGGACTTGTCCCTGTCTCGATAATTAATGTTGGACTTGTCTCAAATCTCCGAGTAATTGCAAGTTATATTTATTAAATGTTCCTTTCTTTCCGTGTACTTTTTTCTATTGTTGGCTTTTAAAAAAGTTTCATGGTCATTTTTTTCTTTCACAGACATCGTTCTTTCTATTCTTTAAAATTTTACTCTCAAAATCAAGCGTGAATGACTAGCAGACGAAGAAAAATTAACCACCGACTATCCGCCGACTAAACAAATGCTTGTCATTGTATAGCGAAAGTCACATGACATTCCGATTAAGCTGAACTCGTGCGAGAAAATCTACCTTGGCAGATCGTGAGCTCATTCGGAAAATCAGCTTCATCTCTAGGCAAAAGCTCGTTCAAGTGATATTTTCGCGGGCATGTGAACGGTCACGCGAGAAACAGACACACGGGCCAACTTCATCTCTCATCTTTAAGCTTCATATTCTCGCGCTTGTGTAAACGAGCCTTAATGACATCGGCTGTTTCCTTGCAAAACTTAAGTCGCAATGGTCGGCAATAACGAATTGATTGTGGAGTTTGGTTATTCCACAAAACATAGCCTTTGTCCGATTTCAGCTGAAGTGGGATTACTGTTGTTGCAAATAAGCTTTCATCGGCATCTCTCTCAGCAGCTGTTCCAGTAAACTTTTGTTTGTACTGCGACTGTCCAGTACTTCCATCAAAGCCCCATGAAAGATACAATGTTAACCGCGATTCTTCACTCTTTAAGAAGCTAAAATACTGATTTAAAACTTCAGATTGTAATTCGAAGATACGAGACATTGTGTGGTTCAGTAGATTTTGAAGTGGTATTACCGCAGATATATCAGAAACCTCTACTGGTTCGTCGGGTCTAGACTGTTGTTTTACCTTAAGAACTTCGTGATAAGGTGGGTATAGATCAATTCCACGGACCTTTGCACCTTCCCTTAAGTGCTTATAGGTTTGAACCGTAAGACCTTCATCTATAATCAGAGCAAGAGCCTCCTGTGGGGAATATCTTTGGAAATTCGACTTGGACGCTTCTTCTATAGTTTTAATAATAGTTTTGGGCCGTGACGGGCTTTTAAGAGCGTAATCAAGTAAGTTGGACAACTCTTTGTCTCCATTGCGAGCAGCTGTCAATTGTGCGGCTTTAAACTCCTTCCTTAACGAATGCTGTGACATGGTATTGGCTAAATCAGATGCTTGCCGTTGTTGTGACAGAAGACATACATCTGTCCATGCTTTTGATGGACGCCCTACATCTAATGTACTTGAACTTTCAGACGCACTCCGTTCTTCCGTAATTGCAACGGTTCCTCGTCTTAAAATCTTTTTGATTGTGAAAGGGTTATTTAACCATTTCATGTTTCTTTCCAGGAATCTCTTCTTAACACGTCTACTATTGCTGTATTTTGTTTTAAAAGTGCTTTTCAAATTCCTGACACTTTGAATTATGGACTTCTTTTCACCTTCATTAAGATCTTCTCTTAAGGTAGCATTTAAGATCTCCAAACAATCGCTTATTTCTTTTTGTTGCTCTTGTTTCTTCAGAAAAACGTCAACCAGATCTCGATTAGTTACAACATAAGATTCATTTAAAGGTACATGAGGTTTCTCTCTAGTTTCCTCTATTTCACCATAATCACAAACCCTATATTCTTGGTGGGTCTCAGTCAAAGCTGCCTTCTTACAAGGATTATCATCCGCCATAATACTATAAAATCACGCTAAATCTTCACAACTTTTGCCTTTTTTATATCAATTTCTATTAATATTTCAAGGGTAATTACAGCTTAAAATCTGTTTTTAATCTTCGATTCTGTCAAAACTGTGACCATGACACTTATCAAAATTTAAAATAGCCAATAACACGGATAATCACATGCTTAGGAAAAATAATTTATTCAAATTTCCTTAAGGCTTATGATCGGCCCCCTGGTGGCAGATACCGACATTAAATGTATATTTTCAGATTCTACGTTGGAATATATACAGGAATATATATATATATATGTTTAGTATTTCGGTTAAATTAATTTTGTCGTCAAAACGCTGGTTTTAGAACACTGTGCCCTGCACTCATGAAGAAGCGGACACCAGGATGTTCCTACACGCGTTACATGGCGCAAATCAGGGATTTAAATCAATTCTGATTAGGACTGTTGACACAGACGTCGTGGCTCTCGGTATAAGTCTTTCAAATAAGATTTGTTGCGATCGTTTGGTAGTCGCATTCGGAACAGGCAAAGACTTCCGTCTCATAGATGCAACTAGCATAGCATTAAAATTGGGTGAAGACAAGTGCGCAGCTTTACCGTCTTTCCACGCGCTGACTGGATGCGATACAACCTCGTGTTTTAATGGTAAAGGGAAGAAAACAGCTTGGTCTATGTGGAAAGCGTTCGATGAAGTAACTCGAGCATTAAAAATATTACGATCGTGCCCATCTAACTCCTCTATTCGTGAAATTCTACCTGTCATTGAGAGATTTGTGGTGCTAATGTACGACAGATGCAGTTCTGACGAGACGGTAAATAAAGCTAGACAATGTCTTTTTTTCTCATATAAACCGTGACATCGAACTAATCCCACCAACTGAAGACGCACTGTTGCAACATTTATTACGCGTAGCTTACCAAGCGGGCCAAATTTGGGGCATTCACTTGTCCAAAAGCCAAATTTACCGGACCCATCTGGCTTTGAATGGAACAAAATAAAAAGCCTAAACGGGTTATTTAAAGTATGAAACTTGTTGGATGACCTTGCCGCCAGCAGGTGATGTGTGCAGAGAAATAATTAAATGCGGTTGCGTCAAAGGCTGTCGAGGCAATTGCAAATGTCAGAAAGCGAATCTACCGTGCACTGCGCTTTGTAAATGTGGAGGATGCCCTGAGATGTGAAGTGCTAATTATTGAAAGAGCTATAGACTTCGCTTTCTTTAAATATAATTTGTTTATAAATTTTGGAATACATTTAAACCATACATGACTGATTAAAAAAAATTCTTTACAACTCTAATAATATTTACGGTTAAATAGTTTTATTAATAATAGTAACAGGTGTTACTTAGAGTTGTTGTTATGCGAAATTATGCCTTAATTATGTTGCCAAACTGTTATTTTAAAATGATCAATTATAGCAGTTAAGAATAAAATTATTTTTTTCATTTTGTAGCGCGTGGTTTGATTTATTTTCTATAGTAAATTTCTTTCATTCCTTACTGAGCTAGGAATCGGAGAAATTTTTGCTTTATACATGACCCCTACATTTTCTCTATAGCTCGAAGGCGGCGTATCTCGAGGGGTGCTACCTAAAATGATGTTAGGTGAGTTTACAATTTAACGGCCGATTTGACGGCTTGTCACGGCTGTCACAACAGAGATACGGAATGCTTCCAATCTTTAATTGACTTAATATACTTCAAACTAACTTTATACCAAGTTGCATGCTTTCTTGAAAAAATGAACGATTATTTCAGCTATCCTCTAGACTATAGTTACTAGACCATAAAGTAACATTCTACAAATGTCTTGGAACCCTCCGAAGAAGGGTTAGGTCACAAACAACATTGCATAATTCCTCAAGGTGCTTGCTTTTACGTCTGATAGCCGGTTGGTCCTGTAGTAAACAGGTAAAACAAATTATAAGCTTTCAGGCCCACTTTTAATGTAAATCCATCGTTTATAGCGGACACTAGCTTTAATGATGCAATTGCTATTACTGCCAAGATGGAGTACACTAATATTGTGAAGCCAATGTTCATGGACAGAGCAATTCTTGCAGTTTAGGCTCTAGTCAATTAGGTAAAATGCACCGGAATGTCGGGCTTGAAATACTTATTTCGCAAGCATTACACTTTAGGGCCTTGATTTACAAATAGATACAATTACTTAATAGGTACCATTATTGTATTGTTGAAAGGGGTGACGCGTCGCCGCGTCGAGCAACGATACCAAGGGTATATTGTGCGCCCTGAGCTGGTTAGACTGCGAAGAGTCCTGTCGCCTCGATGAATCGGAGAATCCGATTGGCCGAGACAGTAGAGAACTGGTGAGGTTCCATAGTATGCATGTCAAAATGCTCAAACCTCATGGCCGCGAGGTAGTCGCAGCTGCAGAGGATATGGGAGGAGGTTTCTTCTACCTCCCGGAAGAACCTACAGAGTGGGTCATCAACGATGCCCAATAAGTGCAGGTGTCTATTCAGCCGGCAGTGTCCAGTGAGGAGACTGGTGACCAGCCTAATTTTGCTTTTGGTGAGGGCAAGCAGTTCCTTTGCCCTAGTGATAGAAGGACCCGGGACAAACTCCTTGGCTTGTCTCTGCCCATCCATGTCAAGCCAGAGCTGCAGTTGAAGTGCAGACATCCGGCAGTGAATCCTATGACGAATGATGCCATGGGGGATTGGAACCGCAGGCTCAGGTCCGAAGAACTTCGCCTCAGCCCCCCTTTTGGCATACATATCAGCCCTTTCCTTGCCCAGATATCCGCAGTGTCCTGGCACCCACAGCAATTGAACCTAGTTGCGGGCAGCCAGAGAACACAGCAAATCCAGACAACTGAGGACCAGTCTTGAGTCAACAAGGCACTGACTATCCGAATAAATCTGAATCGTCCGTCCGCGGTAATTTTTCTTGATGCAGAAATCCGCACATAAACAAATGGCCATTATTTCCGCTTGGAAAACACTGGCAAAGTTGCCGAGGCTCTCGTAAAAACCAAACTTCTTGGTCAAGCAGTAGACCCCGGCACCAGCTCCAGAGTCCGTCTTCGAGCCGTCTGTGAACCAGACGGTCTCCCCCCAGTACCAAGGACTGGGTTGGTCTCCCAATCAGTGCGACTAGGAAAGTGCACGCTGAAGGGCTTGTCAAAATGATATGATACAACAGACTTGTCTGAGACCATCGCAAGTGATGGCTCGAGACTGCTGTACTCACTGAAGAGCTTGGTGTGACTGAAGTCCCAGTGCTTGGGCTTTCACCAGCCGTGGTTGTTGAGCCTACAGGCTCCCATAATAGCTTCCTCCTCAATAAAGAGGTGGAGAGGAAGCATATTCAGAAGGATCTGCAGAGAGGCTGTGGGGGTAGTCCTCATGGACCCCGTGATGCCGATGCACGCCAGCCTTTGAAGCTTGCGTAGTTCATCTTGGGCTGTTTTAAGGCGAACCCTGGACCACCAGACAAGAGCTCCATAGGAGACCACTGGCCTGATGATTCTAGTATAAATCCAGTTCACGGCACTGGGGCTTAAGCCCCAGGATTTGCTGACTGAACTTCTTATACGCCAGAATAGAATTTTGGCTTTCTTGATGCTAAGATCAAGATGGGATTTCCAAGTAAGCTTGGCATCAAAGGTCACGCCAAGGTATTTGACCTCGGTGGACTTCTTCAAAACCTGTCCAAAGAAGGAAATATCATTGAAGAGGTCATTGGTCCTCTTCCGAGTAAACGGTATAAGGACAGTCTTGTTGGGATTGACGGTGAGGTTAACATCCCTACACCATTCCTCAACAACATGCAAGGTAGTTTTCATCAGTGCAGCGATCGTTGCAGGGAACTTCCCCGTAACAATCACTGCTATGTCATCCGCATAGCCAAAGCAGTGACACCACCCCCCCCCTCCCCGAGTCGACCCAGCAGCTCATCCACCACCAGGCACCAAAGAAGAGGGGACAGAACCCCTCCCTGTGGACAGCCACGGTCGGTGGAGATCTCCAGGGATTCCCCGAGAAGAGACGCCGTCACCCTGCGATTCGTGAGCATGGAGTGTATCCAACGACACAGAGTGTCGTCAATACCAAACCGCTCCGCAGCGCGAAGAATAACTTCACTAGAGACCCTATCAAAGGCTCCCTCAATATCAAGGAAGATGGCTAAAGACATCTCCTTGAACTCGATGGCCCTATCAAGGCAGTTCAAATTGCCATGGAGCGCCGTCTCCGTAGATTTGCCTTTCTGATAGGCAAACTGAGCAGTGGACAGGGGAGTATGGGAGAGAATTCCATCCCGCAAATACCTGTCCACCAATTTCTCTAAAATCTTTAGGAAGAAAGAGGTAAGACAGATGGGTCTAAATGCCTTGGCCTCAAGATAGCTCGCCTTCCCAGGTTTGGGAATAAAGATAACCTTCGAGCGCTTCCAGATATCCGGAATATGCGCCAGAGCAATGCAGGCCCTGAATATCCTGCACAGATAGGGGCCAATGGCGTCTATACCTTACTGAAGGAGGGCCGGAAAGACGCCATCTGGGCCAGGGGACTTATAGGGCTGAAACGAGTTGACAGCCCACTTAAGTCTGGAGTATGTAACTATCTTATTGGCAATGCTCCAGTCCGCCCTGTGTGCTCTCCGAAAGTACACGGGGAGAGCATCGGTGCATGTGGGGACAAAAACCTTGGAGTCCGGAAAGTGTACCTTAAGCATATACTTTAGGGTATCAGTCCCTGACTTGGTAAACTCACCTTCTGCCACCTTAATGGTGCTGAGCTGGTGAGTGTTATCATGAGCCAGGATCTTCATGATCTTGGCAGTAGCGGGGGCATCGGAGATACTACCGCAAAAGTCCCTCCAGGAGTTCCTCTTAGCCTCCCGGATGGCTTTATTGTACTTGTTAAGGGTCTGTCTATAATTAGTCCAGTCCCCATTCCTCTTGGCTCTATTAAAGAGTTTACGAGTGAGCTTGCGGAGCCTGCCAAGTTCCGAATTCCACCAAGGAACGAGCCTTGGCCGGCTGGCAGGCTTCGCTGGACAGTTATGGTGGTAGGAATAGATAATGGCCTGTTGCATGAGATCAACAGCTAAATCAAAATCCAGCACCGAGGTAAGTTTAGGAGCATTACCTCTGAGTAGGAGGCAAAGTTCCTCCCTGTAGCCGGACCAATCGGTCCGACGAGGGTTGCGCAGTTCCGTCTTAACCGAAGTTGACTTGACTGCGACCGAGAAGCAGATGTGCCTATGGTCTGAGAGAGATGGTTCATCAGACACATGCCAGTTAGATACCGACAGACTGATATTATCTGTGGCAAGGGTGACATCAATGACCTCCTTTCTGTTAGAGGTAACGAAGGTTGGTTCATTGTGCCTGTTGAGAATATGCAGGTTCGTACCGACCAGATATTCAAGCAGGTCATCACCACGTTTGTTGCAGTCGCTGCTGCCCCACGTGACATGATGAGCATTGGCATCACAGCCTAGAATGAGCCTGTCCCCCTGCCGCTCACAGTGGTCGACAAGAGCGGCAACCTCCTGTGGAGGGGGGGAGTCCGTGGCATCATGTGCAAAGTAAGCAGACGCTATGACAAGGCCAGTTGCCTCTCCAAAAGAGGAGGGCAATACCCTAATCACAGCAGTATCCCTAGTGAGGTAGTTCAGAAGCGGAAGGGTATCGAGACCCTTCCTTGTCAGAACACACGCCATGGGGTTGAGTGAGGTAAAATCATAAGTAATGTTACCTACATTCTTTAAACCAAGGATTTTACCATTAGGGATCCAAGGTTCCTGAATGAGGGCCACATCCAGGCCCTCTAAGGCAAACCTCCGACAAAGGACTGCCGAGGCTGCTTTGCAGTGATGCAGGTTGATCTGGATCACCTTAATGCTCATGCCACAGAAAGAGAGACGGCCTTAGCCGCTACTTGGCAGCAGCTTGGAGTCCCGATCCAGGACCGGTATCTCCTTCGCCACCGCCAGCAGCAGCCCCGGCCTCCATCTCCATCCAAGTGTCAGGAGCGGAAGTCCTCTCGGTATCAGAGTCCTTCAAAAAGTCGGACTCTGTCCCGAGGTCTATGTCCGAGCCATCTGGAAAGGATGGCTCTAAGTTAGGTACCATTAACAACATTATCTAATAGGGAATAATATTGTACGAATAACCTTGGACAAGACCACTTCACACTGATTCACTTAAGATGCTCTTGAAATATGAAAATTAATTGGAATAGTTTGTTAAACAGAGATAAAAATACGTACATAATACGTTAGGTGACACCTGTCATTGGATGTTGGATGGACTGTTTGTACAAACAATAACAATAGGATGTGGACAATTCCAAATGTAAATGATCTCATTTATGGGTTAGAGAAACCATTTTAACTCACGATTATTTCCAACCTTATCAAGTTCAAGAAGTATCTTAATGTACACTTGTACCAAATATGGACTTACCGGCACAATGTGTTTACTATTCTAACCATATATTGTTGGAATACGGAAAGGCACTTACGTTTCAGGAAATTGTGGCGCTGATGAAGGTCCTGGAAAAGATACGCTAAAGCGCTTCTCAAACTTTTTAACCTTGCGGACCGGTTTTTTTTTTCAACTATGTATGACGGACCATACCAGCCGCATGTCCGCGGACCGGTTGTGGTCCACGGACCACAGTTTGAGAAGCACTGCAAAGGGCACATCGGAAAGTTCGTACCCTCCGGCTTTCCCAAAAATGGAGGTCCTTGGAATCAGTGCGGCTAAACGAGACTCAATCGGTGTAAGTTCGCTAGCGCGACAGATCCCTCCGTCAGTCTTTCTTGTAGCCACTTCATTTTTTAGTGCACTCTTTAGAACCGCCCACTTCTTTCTTACTTTTTCACCAGTGCGCTCTTGCCCACTGATGTGGTTCAAACGATCAGCAATCATTTTTCGCCTCTCCTCCTGAGATTTCCCGAACTGATAATAAGAACTTTAACTTTAATTTATTTGTCCTTTAAAATAGTCGCAGAGGCGTCTTTTAGGCCACGTTACTCATATTAACTTAGATGTTAGCCCCTATTAAGTTTTTCTATAGTAATTTAGCAAGAGGTATAAATTTGCTTGTAAATTAGAAAATTTGTTATATTTGTCTATTTAGCCATAGACGATCTAGTAAAGATTGCTCGATTGGTATGTTATCGATTGGGCGTGTTATCAAAACAACATTGTCCAAAACGGCTTTTTCATAAACGCGTTTGCCATTATAGCCATTTCTCGTTTTAGTGCATTTTTGATTACAGCGTTTATATCTTGAGCGTACGAAAGTACGCCTTTTCCAAAATATTGTTGTATATCTTCATTAACTTCCCAAAATAATATGCCTTTTCCAAAAAATTACATTTTATATTTACTTTCGAAATAACACTACTCCTTTTTGCATAATATTGTTCTTTGTCCTATATACTTAATATAGTAGAGATTTCCCTCCCTATCAATCACAGTTTGGGCGGAAACAGCAACCGCTGTTTTGGGAAATAGTGCTGTATTGAGAAACGCGGAAACAGCAACCGCGGTTTTGCTAGTACGCGGTTTTGCAAACCGCTGTTTTGGGAGCCGCTTTATTCCAAAACGCTCTTTTGAAAACCGCTCAACTACCCGTGAACCGCTCGATTAGCTACAATAAATTAGTTAAAAATTGTCTGATAAGTTACAGTAGATTAGTTTAAAATTTGCCTGATTAATTACAACGAGTTAGTTAAAATTACCTGATCAGTTATAATAAATTAGTTAACAGTTATGTGACCAGTTACAATGAATTAGTTTAAAAAGTTGCCTTTTCCTAACAAGTTTACAAGTTTCTAATTATGAGATCATATTCAATGGATTAATTACTCATAGCAAACTCTTTTTATAATTTTTTAAATTGATTAAGGCTTAGAGATGCCGAAGGATTTAGGGTATTAAACAATTTTATTCCGTGGCTAAAAACTGAATTTAGTTTGAGGGACGTACGAGCGGGAGAGACATCTAGAATATGATTGTTCCTAGTAAAATATCGGGACAGTTTACTGTATTCAAATGGGTTGTAAGAATTTCTCGTTAGTGATTTAAATATGAATAGCAAGGAAAGGTAGGTTTTTATTTGATAGATGTTTAATATTTTAAAATTTTGAAATAAAGGGAGAGTGTGTTCTCTAAATGGCTTGTTTGCTATAATTCGTATGACCCGTTTTTGAATTATATATATACGTTGGAGGTTGTATTCTGTAGTATTGGTCCAGATAAAAGCACAGTAATGGATTTGCGAGTATACAAGGGAGTAATAGAGTTGGAGTAGTACTTTGTTGTTAAATATTTGTCTACATTTAGATATTAGGTTCACATGGTAGCTTATCTTCCTAGCAATGTTGTTAACATGCTGAGACCAGTTCAATTTTGAATCAAACATAAGTCCTAAATATTTGTAATGCTCTACTTCTTTTAATATAGTAGTGTCAATCTTTATGGTGCAGTTATAGCTACGGGATTTGTTTTTATTTGCGAAGGTCATGTAGACGGTTTTGTTAGTGTTTAATTCTAATGAGTTATCAGTTAACCATTTTTGTATTTTATCTAACTGCCTATTAATTTTAATTTCTAAAGTTGCTAGATTAGGGTCGCCCATAAGGATCGAGGTATCATCGGCGTATAGTGTGGTGGAGTCTAAATCGTCAGTTAGGGTTAGGTCATTAATATATAGATTGAACCGTAATGGTGACAATATAGAGCCTTGTGGGACGCCCCTATTGACGATACTAAGACTAGATAGTACGTTATTTAATTTCGTTTGGCTGTATCTCTCTGTTAGATACGATTTTATCCATCCAATTAATTAAGCTATATTAGCGATTACAGCTAATTAAGCTAGATTATCGATTACAGCTAATTAAGCTAGATTAGCAATATCAGCTAATTAAGCTAGATTAGCAATATCAGCTAATTAAGCTAGATTAGCGATAACAGCTAATTAAGCTAGATTAGCAATATCAGCTAATTAAGCTAGATTAGCGATAATAGCTAATTAAGCTAGATTAGCAATATCAGCTAATTAAGCTAGATTAGCGATTAGGGCTAATTAAGCCAGATTAGCGATTACATCTAATTAAGCTAGATTAGCGATTACAGTTTATTAAGCCAGATTGGCGAATACAGCTAATTAAGCCGGATTGGCGATTACAGCTAATTAAGCTAGTTTAGCGATTACAGCTAATTAAGCTAGTTTAGCGACTACAGGTAATTGAGCGAGTTTAGCGATTACAGCGAATTAAGCTAGATTAGCGATTAGAGCTAATTAAGCTAGATTACCGAACACTGGTAATTAAGCTTGATTACCGACCACTGGTAATTGAGCTTGATTACCGACCACTGGTAATTGAGCTTGATTACCGAACATAGGTAATAAAGCTAGATTATCGAACACAGGTCATTAAGCTATATTACCCATCACAGATAATTAACCCAGGTAGGTATGACATGTGACGATGCACAACTATATGATGTGTCGGTGCACAACTATATGACATGTGTCGGTGCTCAACTATATGACATGTGTCGGTGCTCAACTATGACATGTGTCGGTGCACAACTATATGACATGTGTCAGTGCACAGCTCTACATGTGTCGGTGCACAATTATATGACATGAGTTGGTGCATAACTATATGACATGAGGTGGTGCATAACTATATGACATGCGTTGGTGCACAACTCTATGACATGCGTTGTTGCACAACTATATGACATGTGTCGGTGCTCAACTATATGACATGAGTTGGTGCACAACTATATGACATGAGTTGGTGCATAACTATATGACATGCGTTGGTGCACAACTATATGACATGAGTTGGTTAATAACTATATGACATGCGTTGGTGCACAACTCTATGACATGCGTTGGTGCACAACTCTATGACATGCGTTGGTGCACAACTCTATGACATGTGTGTGTACAACTCTATGACATTTGTTGGTGCACATGTCTTCGGTATTTGTTAAGTTAAAGGAATCTGTTTAAAAATCGTTGTGTGCACAGGTTAACGGATTCTTTTTGAGCATAGGTCTACAGAATATTTTTGTGTACAGGTCCATTTTTTTGGTAAAACTACGGCTTCCTCTAGGATTTGCATGTGAAAATGACGGTAAAGCAGTTTTATTTTCACTGGGCGTCGATTAGTCAAGCTTTCTGAATTGACAGTTCTATAATTGATTTATTTTAGTTCAAACGCGTTAACTAATGCATGGGCATCGCCCTAAGACATTTTCTCCCCTGAGGTTTTTATACAATTTTAATTAATATTAAGACTGTAGTAACAGATATTAATAAAAACTGTCATTGTAGACAAAGACGCGAAAAAGTAAAAGAGAAGTGTAGAACATGAATTGTCTGAAGTAACAGATATTCAAATTTTTCCTTTTGAAGACATGATTATAAAACATTAATTATTTTAAAAATTTCTTATCTTAGTTTTTTTCACCAAAATTTCATTTGCCCAAAAGTATTTTTCAACATTATTTACACAAGTATTTTGCTCTCAATATTAGATCTAGAAAAAAAGAGAATCAACAAGAATTTTTTAAGGGATAATAGGGTAATTTTCCTCTAACATTTGTTTTTATGTGGTTCAAATACTCGGTAATCTTAATAATCGAGCTTTTAAATTTTTACATTTTAAAATCGGAAATATTGGGAGGCGGAAAATAACCTGGGCAGTTTGGATGTGATGTAGTTATTAATTTCGAAAAGATCTGTAGATTTGTCGTGATCTGTTGAAGCTATACAACAAGTAAAATTTTAAGATTCGAAAATATTAAAATTAACTAACATGTTTTGTTAAATTTTCATACGGTTTTTATTTTATCAGCTTTAAACGATTTTCTGTCTATTTATTCTCTTTGCAGGGCCGAATACTCAACCTCACTCTAGATTTTTGAGAGAAAATAAAATGAAAACGCTTACGATTTTTAAAATAATGCTCATGAATCATGATAAAATATTTTTACTTAAGTAATTTTAGTGAAAAAAACTAGGATAAGAATTTTTTCAAATAATTGATGTTTTATAATAATGTCTTCAAAGGAGAAATTTTGAATATCTGTACTTCAGACAATTCATGTTCTTATCTTTTACTTTTTCGCGTCTTTGTCTACAATGACAGTTTTTATTAATTTAGTTAGAGATCAGATTAGAAAGGCCACGGCTGCCGTCTTGGTAGCAAGCAAAAGCCGCAAGTACGTGTAAAGCAGACAGATAGTGCTCACAATTAAATGTTGTTTAAAGTAATAGGTTGTAAGCACAGAAATTTATAAATTACCAAAAATTACTGACCGAAGTTTTGTTTTCCCAAAATTTCAATCGGTAATTTAGCGGTAATTTATCGGTAATTTACCCGGCAAATTACCGTTTTAAAAAATTACGGTAATTTCACATCTCTAGACCAGTGGATGATCCTCACGACGTCCAAGGGAACCAAAACGCTTCTAACATACAGGACCAGGATGAAAATCAGTCTAACCTTTCACCATTCAACGTCTACAAAATTTTAACACACCCCAAGGCTTTGTTGCGAAAACTTTCTGAGGGAGAAGCCAATGATCTGTACGATCACTACTCTATTCATCCGGTGAACGTCCAGCAGGGATCTCTACCAGTTTGAACTACGTTCTTCGTGTTAAAAAACCCTTGGCAATTGGGGTTGAAAACTTGCTCAGTCGCGATGAATCTGGCAATAAAGAACGTCAGAGTAATTTAGCTACTTTTTTGGGTCATATTCGCGGAACGAAGGACTAGAGGTACAAGATCCTTATGTACATTATGGCGATGATACGGGAATTTGGTCCTTACACGTGGCTTTTGACTTTTAATCCGGCCTAGTACGATGATATGGAACTGCACGATCACTTGAGAAAAATTTATTCAGAGGTTCCAGGAGTAGAGTCGATGACGGTGGCAGTGAATTTTTGAATTTCGACCCACTTAGCGTCAATTTGCACTTTCACAACAAAGTGCGGTCGCTGTTAAACAACTTTGTCTTGTGTAAGCAAAATCCAGTTCTTGAATTAATAGAACATCATTTTTGGCGGGTTGAATACCAATCTCGAGGTTTACCTCACTACCACATGCTATTGTGGGCCAAGGACGCTCCAAAGATAGGAACTTCTTCGACCGAGACTATTTTGGATTACTAGCAAAAACACGTCACGTGTTCGATGCCAAGCGCATCGATAAGTCCGGAACTGCACCGGCTGGTTAAAAAATTCCAAACTCACAAATGCACCTCCAGTTGTTATAAGAAGGTGAAAAACTCTAAAAAAGGATTGAAAGTTTTTCGTTACGGTTTTCCCCGAAACGTAACAAACGTTGCCACTATGAATTCCGTTAGATCAGTTACTCGTCACCTTAAGATGAAAAAGGTACAAAAACGACTGTACGACTTGCCGAGAAAACGGCACGAAGTTTTAATCAATGATTACAATCCCACGTTACTGTTGGCTTCCAAAACCAACATGGATTAGCAATTTGTCGCTGACAAATCGGAAATAGTCGCAAACCATTTAACGGCTTACGTGACAAAGGGAGACCGTTTAACAAACGTGTAAATAATTGGAAGTTTAGATTGTATTAATCGTCACACTCCATTCAGCTACCTGCGCTAATAAGCTAAGTCAGTTTCACGTAAGGTTTCATATCCAGAAAATGATAATGGCCGATACTAGAAGCAATACTAGCGGAGGCGAAATAAAACCAGTTTATTTCAGAGTCATAGGTCATGGCTTGCCCATGATGTGATATGAAGATATTCCCTACTTTGATAAAGATATAATAACGGTAATTTATTTCGTAATTAGAAATTAAGATATTATTAATCTTTGCACTTCATTTCAGCCACCTACACATTGGGCTAAAAAGGTTGAACTGCCAAAAGGAAGGGGTAAATTTATAATACAGGTCTTTTTACTACTCAAAAATTTGCCAACTTTTCTTGGCTAATAGCTCATTTCGTATTTTTATGCACGCATGCTCTGGGGGCCAGTTAAGCAGACTACGCTTTAAACTTGCGTTGAAAATGGATGGGACCGAAACTAAGCTCCGGATTTTTGATCCGGTATATAGTAAATTAAAGGTTGTTGAACTCAAAGATATTCTTAAAAGGAAAAATATTCCATATAATAGTACAGGAAAAATAGGTTTTAACCCGCAACAAATTGAAAAAAAGCTGAAACTTTCAGATCTTATAGATTTTTGGGCGCTCTTTAACGTGGTGTGGTCTCCCACACTCTCCTATTGGAGGAAGTTCCGCCATATTGGAAAATGGCGGACCAAATCGAGAAAACGTTTAATAACCCCGGTTCTACTTAACCGATTAACACGTAATTAGGCTTTAATTGTAGATCACCTTCAAACACATAATTCTCCACTTAACATATTTTGTCCTACAACTAACCGGAAGTTCACAATCTGACCCTGAAGATTACCATCATATAAAAAATGGGGGTTTAAAGCATTTATGGTTTCTATTTTCAGAATAAGTTTCCAAAATTAAGCATATAGTTCCTATTACTGACAAATTTTGTTTCTTTTCTGACAAGAGCTATAATGTATAGTACGGGAGAGGGTAAAACAGCCTTTGTACCATCATAAAACTTAATGTTTTAATTTATACCATTGTTCGCCCACACTTGTCAATACGGCTAAAGTTGAGTTAAAGCGTGTAAAAACAAAGTTGACATAACCAAGTGTATACTTTAAATGAAGATTATGAAATTGAGCTTTTGAATTAGCTTCTCTCTTCCACCAACAAGTGCGGCAGCAAAGCAGCATTCAAATAGAGTTTATCCCAAAGTTCAAATGTGGCATGGAAGCAGCCTAAATGCTAGAGAATGGGGTTGGAGACAAGTAGGATCTGAACTGAAACCAATCGTTACCACTCTACAACCTGCTCCAGCTGAGCTTCTGAAGATGATCCCTCGTAAATGCAAGGAAGTCTGTGACTTGAAATGTGAATGCGGTAAAACTGGTCCAGTCTGTTCTTCAATTTGTAGACAATGCAAGGGAGTATCTTGTTCAAATAAACATAGAGATTTTGAGGCTCAACCTCAAGCAGAGGACTATGATTAAACTTAAGCTTAACCAATATTGATAAATATACTAATATACAAGTTGGTAAACCAAAATAAACCTCTCCGATACGAGAACGCAATTAAGAGGCAATTCTTAAATAATTAAGAAAATATAATTGATATTAATTACTTTAGGCGTCAGTAGTTTAACGTAATTCTACTGAAGTCGTTTTAAGAAACTTAATTTCTAAAATAATTTTAAACATAGCTATTGTTGACGTTTGAATTCTAGCGTATGCCTCAATAACAATTTTTGAAAATTTAGTGTATATATTGATTCACAATAAATGATAAGAAATCCGCAATTGCATGAACCTTTGGTTGAAGCCCTGCAATTGGGAGGCTAGACGTTTCTCGTAACCCTAGCCGATCGCCACGCACTTCTTGATCCTAACGTTGGGAGTAGAAGCCGAAAATTATACTGCGAACACGTTTGCTCCGATTTGCCAACTGCGAACGCGGTGACCGACACACACAGACAGACACCCCACCTTATTCACGTCCAGTATAATACCTCTCCGTGACGTCATCGTCACTTAAAGAGATAAAATAATATATTTTAGGTTTAAAACCCGCTTTGCATTTATTTCGCTTGAAACCGTTTCGAAATACTCAAAAATTAGATTTGCTTTACCTTCCGGGCAGGATTGTGAACTTCCGGTTATTTGTAGGACAACATATCTTATACGATGAATTATGTGATTGAAAGTAATCTACAATTGAAGCCTAATAACTTGTTAATCGCGTTAGTAGAACCAGAGTTATTAAACTTTTCCTCGATTTTGGAAATGCATTCTGAATATAGAAACCATAAAATGCTTTAAATTCCCATTTTTATATGAGGCTAATCTTCAGAGTCAGATTGTGAACTTCCGGTTTGTTGTAGGGCAAAATATCTTAAGAGCTGAATTATGTGTTTGAAGGTGGTCTACAATTAAAGCCTAATTACGTGTTAATCGGTTAAGTAGAACCGGAGTTATTATACGTTTTCTCGATTTTGTCCGCCATTTTCCAATATGGCGGAAATTCCTCCAATGGGAGAGTGTGGGAGACCACACCACGTTAAAGAGCGCTCAAAAATCTATAAAATCTGAAATTTTCAGCTTTGTTTCAATTTGTTGCGCGTTCCCTCTATTTTTGGGCTAAAATATGACTGTACTATACTTGACTCTGGTGGTGGTAAAATTTACTTCACGATTAGATTAGGATAGATTAAAGACGAAAATCCCGGGAAGGATTATTAGGTCAAGTCGGGAAACTTTTCCAAGTCTTTGAAATTTTCGTAATGTTGTATGTCTATACTGCAAACAGAATTTGGCGGGTTCAATCTCCGTTATTAATATTACATTTTCATATCCCCTTTAATAACTCCATGCTTCTTTCACTTAAAAGCCGAGAAAAAACGCAGACAGAAACTCTTAAAGAAAAGCATTCCATCCAATACACATATTGTAATATGTGAAACATAATTATCAGTAATATTCTGTAATTAGTTTAAATAATTGACATTAGTTACGTTTTAAAAGCATGAGCTTTGGAAATAATGAAACACGTTCTTCTCCAGGAGTAAGATACATACTTCTTGTCGCAGTGATAAAGAAATGAAGAGAAATTGACTGAATATCAGTGTTGGACTGACATTTTGACCCTTTGTACGCTATTATCGCGACAGTTTAACTAGAAAAGGCAAAAAAACCTGCGAAAAGCGTCCAATGAAAGCCAGACGAGATTCTCCCGCCCACAAGGCACCCCTCTTTCGGCCCCCAAAAGTGTCGGGGCTTTAGTCGCTCGTGTACTAAGTACCGCTGCCATTTATTGCAGAAGCAGACGACTGCTTAGATTTCCGGGTTATAAGGTGGTAGGGAGAATCGGGAAGGAATGAATTGCTTCGTTTTCCCTCTAGGTGGCGTAGAACCTCAAATTTCTCTCTGGCGCCCTTTTACAATGGTGATTACCCGTGGTCTTATTGTGAATTCACGCTTACGGGTGGTTTGATTTGCTTATGATTAAACTAATATGTTTAATTTATGAAGTATTCAACTAATATGTTTAATTTATGAAGTATTAAACTAATATGTTTAATTTATGAAGAATTCAACTAATATGTTTAATTTATGAAGTATTTAACTAATATGTTTAATTTATGACGTATTCGACTAATATCTTTAATTTATGAAGTATTCAACTAATCTCTTGAATTATTCCCGGAGTCAAAGAATCTCTTAAATTTTTCCAGGCTACAACTAATCTGTTTAGCTTTTCAAGGATTCAACAAAACTTTAAGGATAACACTAACCCTTTAATTTTTCAAGATTCAAGTTTCAACTAATTTCAATTTCAAATGGCTGGCGCTATGGCTCGTGTCATGCTTGCTCAAGTAGCGGAGGACCTAGAAGCAGCAGAACGGCAAAAAAGATATCGTCAAACGAGAGAGGAAGGGCGCGCAGTTCTTATACCAGGGGTGCTATTCTACTCCGATCCTTAGAGGCTCTAAGGAGCGAAAATGTTCCTTGCGTAGAAATGCACTCCTTACTAGACATATTTCGTATTCTACCCTTCACCTTCGGAAAGATTGTCCTTTCGAAAGACCAAAAACTGTCCTTAACGTAAGGAGAGGTTTGGTGTCTCCTTAGCCGCTTGAAGGAGAGAAATTAAGTATTTTTCTAACATGGCCGGTGCTATAGTGCGTCTAGAAATTTTAATGTTAGCCCAAATGGCAGATGAGAATGAAGATTTAGATGCCCCTCAAAGAGATTTAAGGCAGCAAAGAGTTATCAGAGATAGGTGTCGGGCATTTGAGCTAGATGAGCTCCGCTTTAAACGTTTATTTAGGCTCAAAAAGGAGTTAGTATATCATCTATGGGAGCGTCTTGCAGATAGGCTATCGGGTAATCATGCCTTGGCCATACCCGTTGATACAAAGGTAAGGTTTAAATTTTCCTACACTTAAAGAAGTAACTAAAATTGTTTCCTACCTAGATTTTAATAGCTTTGCGATTCTTTGCCGTTGGATGTTACCAAATGGCCATTGGTCAAGATTTCTTCTTGTCGGTTAGTCAACCAACTGTAAGCCGATGTGTAAAAGCAGTTAGTCAGGCGATTAATGAATTAATTATGCCTAGGGAAATCGTTTTTCCATTACGAGAGGAGGATTTAATTGATATTAAAATTGGGTATATTTTGAATATAAAAGAAAGTCCGATTATATTGGATAACACGTAGTATATCTAGATTCAGTGAAATTGCTGGGTTCCCTGGCGTCATAGGTGCTATTGACGGAACTCACATTGCAATCATAGCCCCTTCATCACAAAATGAAGAACACAAAGAATACCTTTATGTTAATCGTAAAGGTTTTCACTCTCTAAATGTTCAAGTGGTTAAGTTTGGAAGTTATATTAACAATATTTCATTGATCTAAAATAGTTTTTTTTCCATAGATATGCGACAAACATTTGAGATTTCTCAATGTAAATGCAAAATTTCCGGGCTCAGCGCACGATTGCCACGTATTTAAAACCTCGGCTGTCTCTGCGCATTTGGAAAATGCATATATAAACGCCCAAAGAAATTCATGGTTGATTGGTAAGTTTATATTTTCCACCTTCATTTAATGAATAGAATGGGTAATATTTTATATTTATAGGCGATAGTGGCTACCCGTTAAGACCATGGATAATGACCCCGATTTTAAATGCTGCCGAGGGATCACCAGAAGAAAAATATACCACTGTTTTTACTAAAACACGAAATGTAGTGGAACGCGCCATTGGGGTTTTGAAGCAAGTATTTCGTTGCCTATTGGGACATAGGACACTACATTACCACCCCACCGCAGCGGGTCAAATAGTATACGCATGTTGCACTCTTCATAACTTGCGAAGAGGCAAGGATAGGGTTCTAAATCGGTAAATTACCATGGTAATTTACACGGTAATTTACCAGGGTAACTGTAATTTACGATTTTCTCGGGTAAATTACGAAAACGGTAATTACCAGGGTAATTACCGTGGTAATTTACGCTGGTAAATTACCACTATGGTAATTTACCACCGAATTTTCATTTCCTTCACTTGGAAAATGGTCTAAAAGCTCCATATTCTGCTCTACCCGTGCATGCACACTTATTTCTTCCCATGAGACATCAGTAAGTCATAAAAGGTCGAACGGCAAGCGTGGGAAAAATTTGATTAAGGAAATGATATTTGATTTTCTCGTCTATTCTTGTTGTCGAGTTCGTTGCTTCAACTGGAAAGCTGTACTTGTTAGAAATTTCTAGAGATGATAGCAATAATTCGCTAAATTGGTAAGAAGAAGAAAGTGGATGTTGCTGTTCAAAAGTATTTTGAGCTGCAAACATCAAAACTCGGTGTTTAAATAATGTAAAATACTATTCTATAAAAAGAATAGCTGTGTTCAAGTGATATTTTTCATTATTTAGCTTAAAAACTATCAATATAATTTAATTTTTGAATTTTCGTAAATTACCATGAACGGTAATTTACGCGGTAAATTACGGCGTAATTTTCGAACCCTAGGCAAGGACCATCAGCCCGAAGATGATAATTTTTCTAGTACTGAAGAAGAGGATAGTGAAGAAGACGATGAGAGAACAAGAGCTCAAAGGCTTAGGCTTCGTCAACGAAGAGTTGAGAGGCAATTTGTACCTGTGCCAAATTATGTTCCTAATGAAGGACCTAGTGTAAATCCTTATCTTGTGCAAGGGCAAATGGTTCAAAGGCAAATTGTCCAAAGACTTGCATAGATTTGTGAGGTACAACATATAAATAAAGTATACTGATTGTGAGACATTGTGATGAGTCTTTAAACAAAACTTTTATTTCTTATTCAAATGAGCAATCAAAGCATTTGAGATTTTAGTTGCTGAATCAGCAAGAATATATGCGGCCTTAGCTTTTTGCTCTTTCGCTTCCGCAATTCTATTTAGTGCATTAGCTTTTATTTCTTCAGCTTTAGATATTTTGTCAAGAGATTCACTTATGCCTTTAAATATATCATTTTTAGCATTTTCGAGTAGTTCAAGGGCGGCTGACGCGCGTTCATAATGACTTTGGGATTCAGTTTTTCCTAAGATAAAGAAAATTGAGCAACTCAGAATTATTAATTATTTCAACCCCTAAAAGTGAAGAAAATTACGTTTTTTCCCTCTCCCTTTTTGCTGGTTTTGACTAGCTTGATAGTTAGTGGTACACGGTGGGATAGAATTAGTAGGCGCTTCCTTGTTAGCTCCACTGTCTATGAACACTTTTCATAATACATGCTCAAACTTATAGTACTCACCCTGAGTTGGCCTACCTTTGGCTACGTTTCCTTCCATATCTTCGAACGTACTTACATTAAAAATTTGTGATTCAGCCTTTCCTAGTTTAAGAAACTGTGAGAAAATTTGTACTACTATTTACTTTAATTATTTAAAGCCAAAAACTTACTTTGTTGTTCCATCCTTTTTGGCTGTTTTTGCAAAGGTTGATAACCACTTGTACTTGGTTGGGGGGAATTCGTACTTACTTCCATGTTAACAACAGTGTCTACGAAACAACCATTTCATAATACAAGTTCAAATTCGTAGTACTCACCCTGAGATACCTTACCTTTGGTTACGTTTTCTTCCAAATTCACAATAGTGAACTCAATATCATTATTACTTACGAATATGGGGACGGGACTTGATGATATTGGCGTCGCAATACACTCATTTTGTTCAACTAACACTTGCGATTCTTTACTGAGCGAACACCATGCAACATCTCTTTCTTGGCTCTTTTGTAGCTGAAATATTCGCAGTTAAATAACTTAAATCATAAAACTATTTCTTGAGAAACAAACTAACCTCTGTGTTGGCAGTAAAAAACGCTTCATTCAATTTGATGTTCCCTTCCACAGCTACGATCCCTATAATGCTTAAGAGCCCTTTTTTCTAGTGGTGTAAGATCAATATCATCAGGCCTATCTCCACCACCAGTTATGTTCTTCTGCCTCTTTCCAGTCGCAGCTTTAGATTTGGTTTCAGATTTCCAACTTTGCCAACACTAGGAATGAAATCTCTTAGGTCTCCATGTTATTAATTCTTAAATAAAATATTCAAATACCTTTTTCCATTTTTTAACATATTTTACTGGGCCACTCCCTTCACTATTTAGTCGAAGTGTTAAATTGTCCCATAACTTGTCTAAATCTTTTTTTGTGAAGTCCGCAGTTAGTCTACTCGTTACTAACCCTTCATTACTTTCCATAAAATCAAGCATAATTTCACGTTGCCGATCACTAACTCTAGCCGATCTTTTAGCCATTATTCAAAACAATTTAACAATATCAAATTTAGCAATAAAACAAACTTCTAACAAGAAAGTACACCAAGGTTTAATGATAAATAAAGTCGGAGACAGACGACAACAAATGCTATGACCACGTGATGTAAATAAAGGCTTGAGAGCTTCTCTCATTCGCTAGCGCGTCCGGAAGTTGAGAGGAGAGAGGTAAGGATTATTTTCTCTCCTTACGCTAAGGACAGGTTAAAGATTGACTCTCGGGTAAGGAGTAGAATACGAATTTCGAGTAAAAATGGGTTCGATCCGTACGCGATCCTTAAGTTTTCTCCTTAGCGTCTAAGGAACGTTTTCTTAAGGATCGGAGTAGAATAGCACCCAGATGCCGAGTTTTTGCGCCAATATCGCATGACGAAGGCCAAAGTCACCGAGTTGTGCAATTTGTTGAGACCGGAGTTGCACATGAATTAGAAGGCCGTAACCAATATGTTTTCTCTGTCGAGGATGAAGTTCTAGTGACGTTACTCTTCTATGGTTCTGGTGACTTCCAACATAGCCTCGCAAGTAATTACGAGCACGGAATGAGCCAGTCCTCCGTAAGCAGAGCTATTGAAAGAGTGACGAATGCCATTAACATCAGAATGAGGAACTTCATATGCTTCCCTACTGGTGATGCTGAAATCATTGAGGTTAAGGTTAGTGTCATATTAAATCTTTGGACCAAATGTTGTGTGTTATATCTCTTATTTCCAAATGTCTTAGGAGTTATTCAGGCTTACTTGCTCTTTCCCTGAGGTACTGGGTGCCATTGACTTCACACATGTTGGAAATAGAGCCCCAGCCACGGATCCCAATGCATTCTTGGACAGGAAATGAAATTATTTCAATAATATACAACTAGTAAGTAATATTTCATACTTGTCAAACAATATGCATATTAACAAGATTATGAACAGATTTGCGACAATGAATGCAAAATTACACATGTCGAAGCCATTATGCATTCATTTGGCGTTTCAGTGGAGTGTTGGAGCGATTTAAGGCTGGGGACATGCCGCGTGGCTATTTGCTTGGAGATAGTGGGTACCCACTGCAATCATTTTTACTTTTGCGCTCTATAGAGCAGCGAAAGTTGGTCCGACTGGTCGGCCGGCTGGCTGGATTTGTTGTAACCACACAATAAGTTTCGTCATAAATAAACATTTTGTATTACAAATTTCCCGCGAATTTTCGACTCCAAATTCACCCACAGTTCACGTTACACCTCAAAGGTGGCGTAACGCATTTTATTTCAAATGAAATTATTTTTCTGTCGGTGTCGGGAGGCGAAACTGCGACGTCCCAATCCATACTAGACGTCAGTGAAGACGCCCACGCTACCAACTTAGCCACGCTCGCTTATAATATAGAGCGAGTTAAGTTATAGTAAAGAGAAGAGAGAGGTAGATGGATATGAACCCTCCCACCCCCCTAGCGCTCCACTGGATGCAGTCGAATATTGTAATGCGGTAGAAGAGAGAGAAACACTTCGCACGCTCGCCAGACTGCCTTTAGCGCTGTGTTGCTTGCAATTTTTTGAAATTTATAATTATTATATATCTTTTTAATCCTAGGCAAAATTAGATTTCTACTTGGGAACTTAAACATTACAATTAATATTATCATATTAATCAAAAAAGAAATTAAAGTTCTCCCCGACGGAAGGCTGGCTAAGCAGAGAGAGTTTTCTAATTTCGCCAATGATATCGTTTTAGAAGACTCGTCTGCTTAAAAGTTAGGGAGGTTGATTTACTATTAAAATTAAATGTATTAACAAAATGAAACTCGAGTCAGCGTTTTTAAACTATAACTAGTTTGGGACGGAGGTACCATTGCTCACTATTTGTTTGGCAAGTTTAAAATTAAATGATCACTTAACGGAACTGACATAAAATAATAGGTAGATTTTTGCAGAATTATATTGCAGATTCTTTGCAAAATTAACTAACCATTTTGGCAGTTTCCGCTCGCTGGGTTCATCTACTAATAACAGTTACGTAAGTGATAATTATAAAAATAAAATCAACAACTCAAAGATATAAAATGAAATTTATGATCAAATTGAAACTAATTTCAATCAACGACAAACGGAATCAACTAATCATTTTGGCAGTTTCCACTCTCGCTGGGTTCATCTACTAATAACAGTTACGTAAGTGATAATTATAAAAATAAAATCAACAATCTCATAAAATCAACAACTCAAAATGTAAAATGAAATTTATGATCAAAATGAATCTAATTTCAATCAACGACAAACGGAATCAACGTGTTTATCTCTCCATCCACGGAAATATGAAATTTCTACATGAAACATGAAAGTGCTATCAACCTAACAATTTTTAGAAATGCAATTTTAATCAATGAAACATACTCATTTAAAGTTAACTAATTATAAGTCGCTAATTTGATTATTATATTTAAAAAAATTATATTATTTAAGTAATAAATTTAACGATGGTGTTGATAGTACCAATAGAGTATTCAAGGATTGATTACGTTAATATCAACGTATCAAACAAAAAGTATTTAATTATAATTTGGAATTTCAATTTAAATTTATACAGTTTTTTAAATGCCCATTGAGATTCAGAGTCTGTCACTGAATGTTGAAGATCTCCAGTCTCTGCCAAGTGATTTAAATTTTCAGACCCACTCTGTGGGAAAGGGGGAATTAAATTAATGAGACTTACAAACTGACATCATCCTTAAATTAAATAAGGATTATAAATGAAAAGTTAAATCAAGGTATTGAAGGTATAATTAACATTACTTTGAAAGTATCAAATTAATAATTTACAACTTAAGCTCATCAATAAAAAGAACATTAAGATAATTATTAATAGGCCTATCCTATTATGGGGGTAGTAAAACTGTACCAGTCTAGAAAGAACATATAATTTTGTTTAAGAATGGACTAGCAATATTTTACTATTTTGTCTTCCTTAAACTTTGTATTCTGGCAGCTCTGTTGCCAAGAGTTTTTTGTTAGTTTGGCAACCTAGGCCATCGTCACCAAAGCAATGTTTTTTTCCTAACCTCAGGCTCATACGCCGAAGTGTGTACCTTATTCTAATGTTAGGAAAGGATTTTAAAATATCCATGCGGTGGCATAACTAGTTAAATATCAGCAACAGTTGAAAAACCTTGGCCTAACTAACAAGGTCTGCTACAGTATAAGGTACAATTCGTTCAGTAATATAAATCGGTTACATAATAATAAAAATATAAATTTAAATAAGATTGCAAACGCTTCAGAAACTCCCGTTACTCGGACCCCGAGTCCCCGTCTCCCCGATACACTAAAGACCGAGGCTTAAACCTCGTAGCTCGTGGCCATCTTTATCGTTTACATCATGGGCTCGTCACTACAGGGTAGGAAATAAGACAGGTTTACAAGTCCCAAACCAGTTTATTAATTGCTCGGACCAGTTTATTTATTCCAAAAGTTGAAGTCAGTGGTATCAGGGAGCACTTTATTAATTATGGTTTTTGGAAAAAATAGACGGTGGGACCAGTTTATAAATTCGGGGTTCCTTACTAGAATTTTTCTAGCTCAACACATTTTCTACTAATTCTACTCCTAGGTAGTTAGTACTCCTTGGCTACAACTTCCCTACAAAAGTTTTGTATTCTATTGACTATTGATCTTGTCTAGCGTCTATACTCTCTTGTAGTCGACAGTCTAGACCATAGCCAGTACTAGTTGTCAGTAGTCGTATTTCTCAGTAGTGTATGGTCACATTACAAGATTTTGATCTGGCTTACTGATAGCGAGAGAAGATATTGCCACCGAATTTATGTAAAATGCAATAAGGAATAAGGATAGTTCAGAAAAGGATTAAGAACTTAAATATCATTAGACATGTTGAATGATATTTAGTGGCAACTAGTTGAAAAATTGTGATAAGAAATAAAAGTTAACTGTTATGGATTGTTATATGCTACTTTTTCCTACAGTAAAAAATTCAAATTCAATTAGAATTTTCAGCTTCTTTACTTTTGTGTCTTTACGTGCTTTTTATTCTCACAATTTTAGAAATTTAATTTATAGTGGGACCGGTAAAATAATAATTAATGCGAGGGTCACTGGTCCCAAGGACTACCACCACATCCGCGACACCAATTCGCCGCAACCCACTCCGAAACAGACGAGCGCCTGAAAGGCTCAACCTATGAGACAGCAGCTAAACCAAGTTTTCACCATAATAACAATAACCTCATGAAGGACAGTATAAATAATGAGTTTAAACAAACTTTTCACCACAATAACAATAACTTCATAAAGGACAGTATAAAATAGTGACTTAAACGAAGTTAAATCTGAATTACAATCTACCTCATTAAGCTCAACCAAACTGTTACAAATGCATAGCGCAATGTTACAAGTTGCCAATGATCTTCGAATTTTATTGTTAAACCCTCACATTATCTTAAGACATACAGTCACTGGGTTTTAATCTCACGGGAGAGTATTGCTATATTCGTAATTCCCGCCTATTCAAACACAACCTAGATGGCGCCCCATCCTCAGATATCGATTGATTGTAACCATAGAGATACATAGAGTCACTGTTGAATTCCCGCAATTGAGGCCGATTGTTGCTGACGTCACAGCATTTATGTATTTTACGTCATTATGGGGAAAAAAAGGCCATGCGACACTCTGCGGCGGCGGCGGTAACTAAAATATATTTTTTTAATTTAATGCTGAAATATGATTGGTTAACTTATTTAAGTCATGCGCACCAGCGTCACGAACGAAAAATGCGGAGAGAGGAAACGGATCTTGGAACACGTGGAGTTTAATTATGCTGTTGGCCCGGGTATTATTTATTTTAATTAAATTTTCGAATTAATTTATATATTTATGTTCAAGATAAAAATGAAATCAATGGAAAGCAACTATAATAGTGTTTCTCTGGGGAGAGAGAGGAATATATATTTTACTCTTTAACAAACTGTTAGCCTTTGCAACACTTTACTGCCCTTGAAAAAGGATTAATTTGGTAAGTTTTTTCCTTACAGCTTCTTTTTTAAGTTCATTGTTAATGTCTTTGCTGATTTTATGTAAACGAATTTTTAAGTAAATTTTGACAATTCGTTTTATTAAAGCGTTGACATGATGTTGGGAGCCCAATTCATCGTCAAACATATGTTCGGCTAATGATGAAAATATGTCTGTATTGAGGAGTTGCCTCAAAACCAAGCACTCAATTCTCAAGTCAATGTTTTTTGCCGCAGTTTTAATTGGACCAAAATACCGCAACGCTTTCTCTGTTAAACCACAAATCTTTACTACATCATCTGAGGGATGACGAAGCCCACCGTTGTCTTTCAAATGTAAGAAAAGCTTGTATGGGTTATTTGGTTCAATTTCACTTTCAATTGTGGCGCTTAAGCATATTTTGCATTTTAGTTCTTTTTGCAATTTCTTTACTACGAAACCACTCATATAGTAAACTATGTTTTCCCTAAATACGTTTGATGTTGATTTTTCATCATTTAGAAATGCAATAAAGACATCAGGGTCATCTAAATCATTGGCATCATCTGAACCAACATTGGTTTCTCTGTTCGGAGTTAAACTCTCACACAGATTTGGAACGTGAGTGCGAGAAAAGAAGTGTACGAAGTTAGTTTAGCGTTTAACGATATCTACAAAAGATACAGCAACACTGTTAATATTTATCGTGAGAATGTTAAAAACACACTAAAAATAAAACAGAAATAGCCCTTAGGTTCCTTGATTGTGTAGCTGGAAATTTCCACACTAAATTTTTATGGAAAAAATTAACATATGTATCTGTGCCAAATTTGAAAATTGGAATTGACTATTTGGGCATGGGTTAAGCATTGAACAAAATGCTTTCATCCAATAAAAGTTCTTGTTCAAAACCGGGTTATGTTAGGTTAGGTTCGGTTAGAATAGGAGGACGTCTCTTCCTCTTTGTAGCGGTTATACACTTCAAATACAGTAAAACGGCTAGCTTAAAGTATTTTCATTATAAATATAACATAAAAAATAAATCAATATTAGCAATTGGTTTTATACTGTCATTTTTTGCTGATTTACTACTACTTTGTTTTTATAATCCTTAGTTTTAAAATAATAATTTAGAAAATGTTTGGATCTAGTGTTCATTGTACGTAGACCTTAAATTGTTTTAAATTTATTTAATTTTTGCAAGTCAAGATAAAATCTTTGCGTTCCCGGGATTTTATTTTTTAAATTCCATTGGGTATATTAAGCCAAAGATTTATGTCCCAATAGACCGTATCCTAGATTTGGCGAAGTGCGGGTTTTTCGGTGAAATGGGATTGTCCTATTGGACAGAAATTTAAATTCACCAAATTGCGGGTTTTTTGGTCGAATGGGGTTGGGGTCGGTCAGTGCAGGGCAAATCGTGAGTATCCCTCGCATTGCGAAAGATTTTTCATCCCTCTTAAAGAATTCTCTCGCGCGGAAAGAGTGAGACATGAATGAGTTACTTGCTAGCACTCGTGGCTTGAGAGTTTCATACACGCGAATAAAACATTTCATTCTCGCGAACTAATGTTTTTCCAAAAGAGTAACAAGGTTTCTTTCACCTATGCCTCTTTCATAAGTCGAGACGAAATCCCTCGAAACGACTTTTAAATTTTAAAGATTCGAGCACTTCACTCTCACTCAGAGAATGAAAATGATATTAGTTTGAAAGTGATTTTTTTCGAGCGTGTGAAGTCCCTCTTTTAACATGAAATTTTTACTGGGAAAATCTGATTTAGGAAATCTACTAGATGTAGGTGTTTCAGTAAGAAAGAATCTCTAACGAGGGAGTCGTCACTTAGCGTTATAGCGTAAGACATGAGAAAGCTTATGAGTTAGCTTATTTAAGTGGCTTGGATGATTAGAATGAAATGAATTATTTTTATTGACTTCGTTTACTTGAATTTTATTATTGATTAAGATTATTTGAATGAATTTGTTTACTTCAATTTCATTATTGATTAAAATGATTTGAATGACTTTGTTTATTTAGATGGCAATGATAATTCTAATTATTTTAATGACCTCGTTGATTTGAATTATCTTGTTGATTTAGATAATTTGAATGACTTTGTCGCTCTGAATGGCTTCGCTGATTAGGGTTATTTGGATGGCAACAATGATTAGGATTATCGGGGTGACTTTGTTGATTCGGATTATTTGGATGGCAATAATGATAAGGATTATCGGGATGACTTTGTTGATTTGGATTGTTTAAATGACTTTGTTGATTAGGATTATTTAAATGACGTTGTTGATATGAAATATTTGAGCGACCGTTGATTTTGATGACATTGTTGATTCGGATTATTTGGTTGAAATTGTTGATTAGGATTATCGGAATGACTTTGTTGATATGGAATATTTGAACGACTGTTGATTGTATTGAAATTTCTGATTCGGATTATTGGGTTGAAATTGTTCAATAGTATTATTTTGGGTTGAAATTGTTCATTAGAATTATTGGGTTGATATTGTACATTAGTATTGTTGGGTTGAAATTGTTGATTTGGATGATTTGAATGACTACGTTGATATTTGATTTGAATGAGCTGGGTGATTTGAATGACTATTGTGATTTCAGTGATTTCTTCGATATTTGAGGAACCTACGGTAACTTTGATTTCTATTAAAAAGAAACATCTTTAAATATTAAATTTCTTAAAGTACACATTGATATGTTAAAGTGATACTCTCAATGAGGGCAGTTTTTGGTAAAAAAAATGTGCCTAAAATTATGTGTGCCAAAAAGTATAACGAATTAGAAAGTTTTAAAATAAGAAAAGTACGTTAGATATTTTGAAATTCAAACTAACCGCGAAATACCGCCCAACTGGCTTTTCACGTAGTGACTTTACTTATGTCTCTTGATTCATTGGTTGTTTGGAAATAAGAGAATGTAGGGAGCTCTAGACCACTGTATAGTAGCTTTTCACCTTCACTGGGGTAGCGGCGCATATTTGAGAAGACCCTTGTATACATAATTCTGATTTTTCATGTTTATTATACTTTGTTCTCTTAACTCTCGGTTACGTTGTAGAGTAAGGATGATAGATATTTATCAAAATTGTTACAGGTAATGTCCAAAACACCACATTTTTGCGCTATTTTGGCAAAGGCTTGGGTTCCATGTATAATAATGGTATGACTTTATTTTAGCCTAATGGCCCTAATCTAAGCTTTAACATATTTTTAATTGTAATTAAACATAGTAAAACTATTACTTTGAACACCAAAATTACAGTGAAACTATTTTCCTTCCTTTATAACTTTCAAAGCATCCCCGTATCGAAATGAGTTATATTAATTTGGCGAAAATGCAGAATAGTATGAAGAGAGAGGAGGGTCGCGGGAGTAATTTAGTTTTTTCGGTCGTGTTTTTGCAAACGACTGTAGAGGGGGCAGTGATCAGAGCATCGCCGAAAATTAATACTCTTAAAAAATAATTAAAAATAGTTAAGTTATTAAAACTATCAGTATCTATATATTTTTGAAAACGTAATTTTAGGTTCTATCTGATTTAAAAAAATGAAAGCTTTTCATTAGTAGTCAAAAGATTGATTCTATCCCTTCAAGGTTTCAAAATTTGTTTGAAAATATTTAATAATCTGTATCGCCCACAGTAGTTTTAGTAAGTTAATTTTTAACCATAATTGACGAAGGCAGTTATGAAATGATAGCGAAAGTGACGTAACCGTGTCTGTTCATTCTTTCCAATCCTCCAGAATGATCGCCTCCTATCTAGCTCCTACAAACCATTTCTTCAAATTAAAAAATTAAAAAGCTAATGCATGGCAGTGGTGCACAAGCCTTCAGTGAGGGTCACAATGAGGCGTGGTGATTTCTCTATTTAACTGAAAAATAAATAGTCATGGTTGGTTCAATGATTTTTAAATGGACGTTGCTAAGCTTAAATGTGTAATTTAAGGGTAAAATCTAGGGATGCACCGATATATCGGCCAATATCGGCTTCATGTAAACCGATATTTCCGGGAAAAACTTGACAAGATATAAGGTACTCAATGAATACTAATTGAAACACATCACACAAATTTAATCCCACAATTTAACATTTCCATTTAAAAATGCAAGGTTTTCCACTATCTCAGTTTTATGCCGTTGTTCACGACCATGATTAAGTTGTTTCCCTAGTTTCCCATACCTCCCGCAAACAATCGAAGTCGACACTGACGCTCTCTAATGTGTTTGTACGTGTCACTAATGTACACTTTGAACTTTTCACTTGTGGTCCCTAAGTCTCCTTATAACGCTACTTCTTGTTGAACAAAGAAAGGAGCTGTATTTTTACTAAAAACCAAGCAAGGATTTAACTTAGACCACACCATATTTAAGGAAGGCGGTTAAGGCTAAAATATGTAGCGGTACAAACATTAAACGAAAGAAATGTGACACATGCCTCAGGCTCTAATTAAACAAAGTAAAAACGTAAATGGTCCTAAATAATGTTGATTCTACTCTTGGAAACGATATACATGGACAAATATTATTTTTCTATGGGCCAATAATATTGGCCGATATATCGGCTGTACCCATATCGGTGCATCCCTACTAAAATCATTGAAAGTTCGGAAACCACAGCATACTTAACTCTCTAGAAACCTATAATCGACTTCGCAAAATTTTGGTGGTGACATTCGAAATTACTCTATTTCCAATTCGAACCAGTTATTCTATGAACCGTGCTGCTCGAGGCATGTTAAACAAAACATTTGTGAGAATTTTATTGTCCAGAACGCTAAATTGGAAAAGTTATATGTACCCCACCAAGAACAACGGAATCATTTCAACCTATTGTTTTCACATCAACCCAAGAGGAACAATAGAATCGAGTTAATTTAATCTCGAGCCTAACGTGGTGGCGTTTTTATTGAAACTAAATTTATTCGATGTATGACGCGCTTTTATTTGGTGGTATCCTAGGTTACCATCCAGGGGTTTCGCCAGTAGCCCTATTCCCCAGTTCTTGATGTTCCTGCAATGTCTGCAGCTACAAAGAAAATGAATTTATTTAAAGTCTGATCACATTTTAATTGAATAATTATGAACTTACAAGTTACTTATTTGTCTCGCTTTCGTGCTTTAGATAACCATACTCTTGAAGTGTTAACAAATTTGTCACGCGTTGCAGTGAAATACGAGACCTTCTCGCTCTCAAAATGTAGCCCGCAATTGAAAACTTTCTTTCAACATCAGCTGAGCAAGCTGAAATTGATAATTTTGCCAGGGTGGGAAACTATCCTCTTTGCTTCTCAAATACTCTAGGGAGAGAAATGGTCAGGATCCTCGATCAAATTTTCTCGGAGGTAATCATTTAGCTGGCTTTCGGCGTGATTGAATATAGGGCTGGGCTCTGGTGGATCCAATCCAGGAAACATTTCAATTGGATAAATTTCCGGTTGTATATCACTTTGAACAAATAAACCCATTTGTTGCCTTAATTATGCAATAGCCCAATCTTTTAACTAGCATTTTACCCCTGGTAACTCTGAACCCCGTTGAGAGTTTTGAAACGCACCTTTTGTAGGAATAACATAAATATTTCAGACTGGTTAAAACGAAACTGTAATATTGCGTATCTTTTGCGTAAATAATACCACTACCATCGAATATAGAAACCTTGATTGTTGGTTCATGATGATTTGCTAAGATAGTCTTCATCATTAAACTCTCCTTTAAATTGATCTGCCATCAATTCCAACAAAGTTGATCGTAGTTTTTCGAGGTAGGGACTTTTAGCCGCGTACACTTCTTGAAATGTCCTCAGTAGTGTTGGGATTACTTTGGAAGCAATTGGAGCTTGGGACTAAAAATATCCGATGACAATTTGAAGTGGTGCAGGATTTCAAGTAACTCCTTCAGTGTGTGGAGGTAATTTTCACATGGAGGTGTAAGACTTTTTCACTGCGTACTACTGTCTTCCTTGGCACTGATGACGGTTTGCCTTAAAGCCTCAATCATATCTGGCTATAATTATATTAAAACCAACTTCAATGAAACGAAAAGCTAGAATAATTAAATATATTTCACCTCAGTTAAACATTCTTTTGTCATGAATAGGGAATTCCACCTTCCTACTCCTTCCTGTTTCAAATCTTTATCTCCACGCGACAAGGTTTTAAAGACATGGGTCCATTTCGGCGATTGATGAGGAAACGTAATCCAGCCGTTTATTTTCTTGGCTTTTCTCTCCGTTGTCTTAAATTTCTTGATTGCTCCGTTTATGACAAGTTGTATGAGCCACACACCTCTTTCTAAAAGGAGAATCGTTAATGCCGGACCTATGTCTATTTGAATCATCAAGATCTTCGGTTCATGTTAAACGCTCGACTTATATTGCCTGCGTTGTCGGCACAAACGCTATAAATCTTAAGGCTATAAAGGAAGTTCTAATAAATGTTTTAGATATGGGCTGATACCTGTTTTAACCGATACCGATATCATTCGATACTTGGGAAACCGATACATACCGATACCGATATTTTACCCAATCCTTCGAATAAACCGATATTAAACTGATACCGATATATTAACCGATTTCAATAATAAAATAAGAAAGATAGATGCTAAAATATAGGTTAGAAAACAGTTACTTTATTTTGATAATAAATCACAGCTTGTAACTTATTCCAAAATGAGTATTTGAAGTAGACTAGATATGTAAAACAATTTTGAGAATTTCTAATATTGTTTTTTTAATTTTCTAAACTGTATGCGTATCACAGAAAAACACTTTTTCCCCGTGTTAACACGCGTTCAACTTGGAGGTCAGGCATCCAAAGAAATAATACTAATTGTATTATGTAATAATGTAGTATTTAAAGAGTGCACTCGTTCAAAACCGCCAACTTTTCGACTTTTTGAGGTTTCAGGCGACTAAAGTAACAGAATCCCCAGTTATACGTCGTCTGCTCACTCTGCTGTAATTCTCAAGGCTTGTGATTCATTAAATATTAAGTCTTATGGCGCCATCTACTTACTCTCAACATAAGTATTTTTCTTTAAAAAATCTCGGGTAGAAATATCGGTTCATTTTTAACCGATACCGATATATCGGTTAAAGCCAAATATCGGTACTGATACCGATATGGGATCGATATCGGCCCATCTCTAAAATTTTTAAACGTGAAATTTGAAAACGGGAGATAAAACCATCTTGTATTCAATTCCAGTTGCTACCGTCATCTCTTTAAACTTTCCTAAAATGGCTTTGCCATCATGCTTTCCAGGAAAAAATGAAAAACCCACCAAGGATTTACGGAAATACCACTTGTCGTCGATAAATCGGCATCTAACTCCTAGGACTATATTCAAGAGCCCAAATATCTAACGTTTGGTGATTTACCTTACATCCAACTTAAACATTCTATAACGCTGTAAAAAACCTTTGTACTACTTGAATTTTACATTTCCAATGTAATATTTGCCACTAATTTCAGTTTAATACATTACCATCCGCAGCGGTTGAAGTCTAGCAGATTCCTTGTCTAAATCACGGACCAAAGTTCTACGAGATATTTCTGTTGCGGTAGTCGCTCAATGATTTGGAATCTTCGCGGAAGCCAAGTTTTTCCCCAGATGTAAATGAAGCGTGGCCTTTTTCTACCATATACACAAGACTTTTACGATGCAACTGGTTTTCTATTGATCTCAATGGACATAGTTTAACCTTTTTTGGTTCTTCGTTTTACTTTTTATCCCTCATCGAACGTTTATTGCTCGCCGCTTTGAAATTGAAGGAAGGGCCATGAACAGTCTATTGAAATTTCACATCAAACCATCAAAGCCACAGAACGAAGCATTACCATAAAACAATAAAATAAGAGCTAATTTAAACCTTTAATGACGTTCCAAGTTGCAAGAAGATGAATGACAACTTGCAATGACTATTCCGCAAAAAAAAAAACACTTGGCTCTAACTTTCTTGGTTGTCGAACCATGATCTGATTCAACGTGTTCAATATACTCAAAGTGTTCCTCAATGTTGCAAAGTCCATAGTTGCCATGATTAAACTTGTTTTTTAAATCCTCATCAGTGTATAAAGCCATTTTACAAGGTTTCTTGGTTCATAATATGTTGCAAAGGTTAAGAGCTCCGAGTAATGTTAGACGCAGCGTGGCGTGTTCTGAAAAATTATTATATACAATAAACAAAAATAGATAATAAAATGATAAAACTTACCTGTATTTCCTGTATGTCAAAATCCGTTATAAAATATCGATAAATTTTAATTTAAATTAAAATACACGAGCTTCATCTCCGAGGAAATCTACCCTTAGTTCTTCACGTGTTTGTATGTTTGTTTTTTTCGCATGCATTAAATGTGTGAATTATATGGCAGGTTATTAAATTCACGCATATTTTTCATTTTATTTAAAAGCGCGTTTGGTTTAGAATTTATACTTAAACTAGGCTTAGTAATTTTTTAACGCCTGACTCAACTTACGCGTATTTGGATGAGGAACTGGGAAATGGTTGGCTTTCAAAATCAACCTCAAATGTAAGAAATTTGTGGCTAGGTTAAACAAGATTGAAAATCTGTTATCTTAAACCTGATGATATGATTTAGAAAAAAATGGGTATCTGATGGATGGACAGCTACACCGAAAGAATTTTAAAATATTTAACTCGTTTAGAAACGAAAAACCGGAGTAGCCACCCTCCTAGAGAAGTTAGGAAATGGCCACAAGCGAGAACTTGAAGGTAAACCTGAAAGGTATTCTAATAAAATTTTGTCAATCCATAGCCAACTCGATCACGCGCGTAACGACGCAAGCTGCTCGCGCTATAGAAGCCCCTTCAAACAGCCAAAAAGTGCAACTTTTGGATTCTTGGCGGGAAATTCGAAGTCTGCCAAAATTAACATTACGTTCTATGCTTATATCCTATTGGATAGAATCCGTTGGGCAGAATTTCATTCGACAGAAATCCCATTCGGCCGAAAATCCCATTCGACAGAAATCCCATTCGGCCGATAATCCCATTCGACAGAAATCCCATTCGCCAGAAATCCCATGCGACAGAAATCCCATTCGGTCGGAAATCCCATTCGACAGAAATCCCATTCGGCCGAAAGTCCCATTCGACAGAAATCCCCTTCGGTCGGAAATCCCATTCGACAGATTGGTCATGTGAATGAAATCATTAAGTACAAGAAGAGAATCCAACCGTACATGGGGCAAGCAGCCATTCTCGTTCTGCCAAGAGCCAACGCTAGAGGTAGTGAACGATGACTGGCGTCGCTTTTTGGCCCAAGCTTGAAGCTGCTGTTAACGGCGATTCCGGCTTATTTATGGAATAAATGAATTCGTCAATATCCGATTCCACACACCGAACCTAACCTAACCAAACCTAACCAAACCTAACCAAACCTTACCTAACCTAACCTAACCTAACCTAACCTAACCCAACTTACCAAACCTAACCAAACCTAACCTAACCTAACCTAACCTAACCTAACCTAACCTAAGCTAAGCTAAGCTAAGCTAACCTAAGCTAACCTAACCTAACATAACCTAACATAACCTAACATAACCTAACATAACCTAACCTAACCTAACCTAACCCTAGGCCAACCTAGAAAATAAGAATATTTTGGAAAAGGCCCATGTTTATTTTTCAACGACCTTAATTAATATAGCATTATAAAATGCGAAATCGCACCAATGGGAAATTGGCTCCAACGAGACTTCTGTCCAACAGGAATGGGAAGTCTGCTCAATGGGAATTAGGTCCATTGGGAACAGCCGGCTAGCTTCGGTCAATTAGAACAACTTATTTTTTATTTCGGTCCAATGGAATTTCGTTCCAATGGAATTCTGTTCAATGGTTATATACCCGTTCGCTGGGAGGAGGTCTGGTTTTTAGCCAGATCCTCTGTCATATTGATCCAAATGGCATGAAAGTTTTATGAGACGTGAGGTTCGACGTGTTTTGTTATTCTGAAAACGATTCAAGCTTCTAGAGTGGATAGTGGTTTTATAAAAATTATTTTCAAAATGAAAATGATGGGTTCAGTGCTAAGACTGATCATATCTTCGGATCTACTGGTCAAAATGTCCTGAAATTTTAGTAAGAGGTGTGGTACAATCTACTCTATTATATTGAAAAGGATTTAAGCTTCTAGAGTGGATAATTATTTTAATAAACATTATTTTCCAAAGTCAAAGTGATGGCTTCAGTGCTAAGACTGAATGTATCTTTGGATCTACTGGTCCAAATGTCCTGACATTTTAGTAAGAGGTGTGTTACAACCTATTCTATTATATTGATAAGGATTAAAGCTTCCAGAGTGGATAATTATTTTAAGAAAAATTTATGTCCAATGCCAAAATGGTAAATTAAATACGGGCAGAGAAGCAGATGTTGCCAAAAACCTTGTGGTAACGCTCTGAGAGTGACGGCGCCCTTTTCAAAACCATTCACCATTTTTAAATGTTGTTTTCAGCGCTTCATTAAATGTTTTGGGTCTTGATTTACCAAAGAGGTTAGTATTTAGGGACTAAAGCAATTTTTAAAAACATTTTCTATTCATTTAGGATCATGTCTTCTTGCTGCGTGCCTTTCTGCTGCTCTGTGAGCAGTGCTAAGAAAACAATGTTGTTTTTCACAATTTTTATGTTAAACCAGAACTGCGACAACATTGGCTGAAAAAACATCTCTCGAAAGGATTTGCATCGGCCGAGTATGATAGGGTTTGTAGCCTGCATTTCAAAGAGGAAAATTACGTTCTAGGTAAAATTTAAACTTGTTAAACAGTTAATAGAAGATTTAAGATTAGATATGAACGTCATAAAACTTAAAATTCAGGCTTGAAAATACAAAAGCTTCTAAAAGGAGTTGTGCCTACCGTTTTTCATGGATATCCCAGTTATATGGTCCCAAAACAACCGGATAAGACCTGTTAGAGAAAGATCACTTTCAGAGCCATGCAAGCGGGGACGTTTCTCTGATGAACTAGATGTTTCAATCCAACCATCTACATCTGTTTCTAGTCAAACAGTTTTATCAGCACCTGAGCATTCCAATAACACAAATAATGACGTTTTTATTTTAGAACCTTCAGCATCAGAGGAATCAGTATCTGCAGAGGATACTGATAAAATAACTAATGCTTTAAAATGTAAAGTTTATCGGCAAAATAAGAAGTTGCAAGATCTTCAGGAAAAACTGACAAATGCTGAAACAAAGATTCGGGACTACGATGAAACGCCACACCAGAAGCTTGAGAATGTCTTGGAACAAGCAGTGGACGGATGCGAAGAAGCTATCTTCTTGCTGGACCTCCTTCACAACTACGGGAAAAAATTACCATCGTGAAGTCCTGAAGTTGTTCGTCACTGTGCACTCTGGAATTTTGCCTCTCCAAAAGGTTACACTTTTCCAATAAAATCTGGATTTTTGAATCTTCCATCTACGAGCACTCTCAAAAAATACACCGGTAATATTGATGAGGAAACTGAATGCCAAGCTCTATTTAGAGAGCGCCTTAAAGCTGAAGCTACTCGCTGGGAACCGCAAAATAGATATGTTTCTCTAATTTTTAACGAAATGGCAATAAATCCAAAATTTATTTATGACAAAAAAATTTACCGAGTTTTTGGCTGGAAAGACACAAACAAGCACATTGAAAAGCTGTCAGCGGCTGGTGACGAAAGTAATTGTGAGTCGACTTTGACTAAAGAACCAGTTGTTGCCAACCAGTTTCTGTGTATTGTGATCAATGGACTCTCAACTTCCAATACCATCCCAGTGGCTTACTTTTTTCAAAACAAACTACAGAAGAAGATCTTCATACAATTACATTTTCCTCAAAAAATTACGAATCGTTTCGAAGAAACCCAATCTGAAAATGGTTTTAATTTCTTAAACGATCTTAATAAATATTGCTCGAATGACGTGACTATCTTGAGAAAAGGTTGCATGATATTACGTAAACTTTTAATAGATAGAGTCGGAGTAGATCCTTTTCGATGCGGGGCGGTGACAATGCCGGGGGTTTGTAGTCACGTGTATCGGAAAACCTTTTTTAAAAAAAGATACGATAGGTATAATACCCAAGAATTTATACCGCCTTAAAGAAAATCAATCTCGCGTGGCGATTGAATGGCTAGTATGGTTAAGACATAAAAGAAACATTCCAATTCAATCGGGGTATACGGGGAAAGAAGCGAGATTCCTTAATATGAAAGTAGACGGGATGTACGAGAATGAAGTGTTTGAATTTTTCGGATGTTGGTTCCACGGGTGTAAAGTTTGCTTCCCTTTAAATAGACATAAACCTATATCGGGTGATCCGGGCCAAACTTTAAATACTAGATGGATTCGAACGATGAAAATAATTAACAAGCTGGAATCGTTAAATAATATAAAATTGACAACGATTTGGGAATGCGAGTGGAATATACAAAAAAAAATAATCCCGAAATTAGCGAGATTCTCTCGAACGAGAACTTATTAACTAAAATTAAAGAACCCTTGAATCCTAAAGATAGTTTTTTCGGAGGTCGAGTAGATTACTTTAAAAACATTCCACGAAACAAGGGGTACCGAACAGATTCACTATTTAGATTTCACATCTTTATATCCCTATGTAAATAAATGTAAAAAGAACGTGTTAGGTCACCCCAAAATATTACTCGAAAATATACCCGACATTTTTGAATTTGAAGGGTTACTAAAATGCGAAGTTTTGCCCCCGTCTAGCCTATACCACCCGGTTCTTCCGGCTAAAATTAATAAAAAATTAGTTTTTACATTGTGTTACACGTGTTGCAAAACTAAAAATCAAGAGGAATGTAACCACGAGCCTCACGAAAGACAATTAAACGGTACTTGGGTTATTGACGAACTTAGACACGCGGTTAATAGAGGCTACGCAATTTTAAAAAAGATCGAAGCTTGGGTCTATGAAATAACCGAAGACGATAAAGTCAGCGGAGGAATATTCTCCTATAAATTATTTGCCACCTTTTCCTAAATATTCTCCTATTAATTAGCTGCCACCTTTTCCAAAACATTCTCCTACTAATTAGCTGCCACATTTTCCAAAATATTCTTTTAATAATTAGCTGCCACCTTTTCCAAAATATTCTCCTAATAGTTAGCTGCCACCTTTTCCAAAACAATGGTTCCAATAATTCGTTGTCACCTTTTCCAAAATTTTCTCCTATTAATTAGTTGCCACCTTTTCCTAAATAATCTCCTACTAATTAGCTGCCACCTTTTCCAAAACATTCTCCTACTCATTAGCTGTCACGTTTTCCAAAATATTCTCCTATTAATTAGCTGCTACCTTTTCCAAAACATTCTCCTACTCATTAGCTGTCACGTTTTCCAAAATATTCTCCTATTAATTAGCTGCCACCTTTTCCAAAATATTCTCCTAATAGTTAGCTGCCACCTTTTCCAAAACAATGCAATTCTCTCCATTGTCAATCACTCTTAATATTAAGTTTTGCATTTCAAACATCAATATATATATATACAACGAAAACTGTAGGGTAAAAAAAATTCCTTTAAAAAACTAAAAACGTTTGCTTTTTAAATTTTGATATATATTTTCCCAAAACCGCACATTTGGGCTGTTTTCGGTTGAACGGGAAACGCGATTGGTCGAATGGGACGCAAGGGTCAAAAACTGGAGGTTTAGAGAGCAAGCTTTATCTCTGCGTTGGATCTCGAGTAATGGTTAGGAGAAACATCAATTTTGAAGAAGGTGTTATTAACGGCGCCATGGCCATTATAACGGGATTCCAAAAGAACGACAGTGGGAACATCACTGGTATCCGTATCAGAGTAGATCGGGAACCAAACGTCGAGAACAATAAGCCCGACTTTTTAGTCGAGAAAATGAGCGTCAAGTTCTAGCTAATGACCAATTTACACGTGAAACGAACGCAGTTCCCCGTAATCTTGGCATACGCCATTACTATTCACAAAAGCCAGGGAATGAGTTTAAAATGCGCAATTATGGATTTGGGATCAAGTTTATTAGGAACCGGCATAGCATACGTCGCTTTATCGCGAGTGACTTCCTTGCCGGTCTCCATCTCTTGCAGTTAGACCTAAATAAAATTATGGCAGATGGACGAGCCATTGCGGAGTATAACAGGCTGCGTCAAAAACACAGACCTGATCGAAGAGTATTTTAGAAGGTGAAGGAGAGCGACCTGATGAAACGGCAAAAGAAAGACCAAATAAAAAGATCAGACTATGTCTTCAAAGTAAGGACATTTTTCCCTTGAAAGGATTTGAAAATAGAGATGGAGTAACGTGCTACGCAAATAGCGTTTTGCAATTGTTCTTACTGATTCCGGAATTAAGAAACATAGTTAAAGGGCATAGAGGATCATTGAGCGATAAGCCTATTTTGACTTGCCTTCTTAACACTATTGAGCATGTTGAAAATTCAAATTCGAGTTCCTGCGACGATGGTTTCAATTTGCGAACGGCTGTTGGTCTGCCTTTTACCCACAAACAACAACAAGATGCTTGTGAATTCTTATGGGTTCTCTTGCCAAAACTATGCGAAGAAATGGAAACTTGTGACTCTAACGCTCTTCAAGAACTATTATGGTCAAAGTCGCAAAACGTTACCAAATGCCCGAACTGTCACCTTGAAAGAAGTTCTGGAAACATTATCCAATGGTCACTCTTCCTTTGCCAAACATCGCTTAAATTGATTGGAAACTATTAATTGAAAGAATGAGACCAACAATGATGGCATGCGGAACTTGTAAACACAGAGAAATTAATGAACGTGATGTATTGATTTCTACCAATAAGTACGTATTTCTGTGGTTTCCAAGAGATCCTGTAGTAAATGGTCACCCTATTAAGATTTTAACCAAATTATTGGGATTCGAAAATCAGAAAGTGGTTTTAAACCAAAGCGTTTACAAAACTAAGGGCGTCGTCATTCACAAAGGTACATCTTTAAACCAAGGTCACTATCTGAATTTTATTCGAAAAGATAATAGCTGGTACGAGGTTAGTGATACAACAATCACCAAGTGTGACAGATTCGTCAGTAACTTGACTGATGTCTCAATCATCCTTCTGGAGAAAGTCTCTCCTTTTTAAAGAGAACCCAGCCAAACTAGCGTTGTTAAGGGTGATCACTAAAAAATGGTAAATTGAGGAAACATAGGAAATTTGCCCTTGAAATAAACGGAGATATTGGTGTAAAACCTAAGCGGCAAAAAAAATAAACTGCAGTGAAAAACACTAGGAAGAAATTGTGGGCAAAAAAAGGAAGAAATTGTAAGGGGAAAAACTAGGAGGAAAAAATAGGAGGAAATTGTAGGGGAAAAACTAGGAGGAAAAAATAGGAGGAAATTGTAGGGGAAAAATAGGAGGAAATTGTTGGGGAAAAAATAGGAGGAAATTGTAGGGGAAAAAAACTAGGAGGAAATTATAATGGGAAAAAACTAGGAAGAAATTGTAGGGGAAAAAAACTGGGAAGATATTGATTAAAAATAAGCGAAAAGTACAGAAATAAATTATTTCTAGGAGAGCGGTCGCTCTCTTAGATAAGACTTGATACTCCCTCTAATGCTAAAGGAGGGTTCTTTGATTGGCTGTAACTTTTTTCGTATTGTGTTTGCTGCTTTGAAATTTTGTCATTGAACTAAAATTTGGGCCCTTATTATGTGGTTAAAATTTCAAAGAGATCCAACTAATAGTTAATTCTATAATGAAAAAAGTTGTTAAGGGTGGTTTTAGAATCCATAAAATTATTAAGACATTTGGTGAAAGATACTATATTGTTCCATAGAGATAACATGGGATTTTTTTGAAAAATGACCTTAATTGCGATCGTGTATAAAGAAAACTATTCATTCGTTACGTTTGGGAACCATCTTAAATGAAAGATAACAGTCCATAGATGTGCCTTTTCTTAGTTTCATTAAGAGAAATTAAGTTTAAGTATTGATTTTTATCATTATTAACACATACTTTGACTTACGTTGTTTTGGGTATTGGAATTACGGCGTTTTAACACTGTTAGAGACACGCATTTTAGCCCTAATTTATTATGTTGGACTTACGGCGTTTTTGTTGTGATTCACGCCGTTAGAGGGATATTAAGCAAGAAAAACATGGCGTTTGAGCTCATGTAGGTGCTTTGCCCGGGTGCTTGTAGGTGCTTATGGGTACTTGTGGGTGCTTATAGGTACTTATGGCTACTTGTAGGTACTTGTGGGTGCTTGTGGGTACTTGTTTGATCTTGTGGGTACTTGTGGGTTCTTGTGGGTACTTGTGGGTGCTTTTAGGTACTTGTGGGTGCTTGTAGGTACTTGTGGGTTCTTGTGGGTTCTTGAGGGTGCTTGTAGGTACTTGTGGGTTCTTGTGGGTACTTGTGGGTTCTTGTGGGTTCTTGCGTGTTCTTGTGGGTATTTGTGGGTGCTTGTAGGTACTTGTGGGTGCTTGTAGGTGCTTGTGGATACTTGTAGGTGCTTGTGGGTGCTTGTAGGTACTTGTGGGTACTTGTGGGTGCTTGTAGGTACTTATGGGTACTTGCAGGTACTTGTGGGTGCTTGTAGGTACTTGTGGGTGCTTGTAGGTGCTTGTGGGTGCTTGTAGGTACTTGTGGGTACTTGTGGGTGCTTGTAGGTACTTATGGGTACTTGCAGGTACTTGTGGGTGCTTGTAGGTACTTGTGGGTACTTGTAGGTACTTGTGGGTACTTGAAGGTACTTGTGGGTACTTGTAGGTACTTGTGGGTACTTGAAGGTGTTTGTGGGTACTTGTGGGTACTTGTAGGTACTTGTGGGTACTTGTGGGTACTTGTAGGTACTTGTGGGTGCTTGTAGGTGCTTGTGGGTACTTTTAGGTACTTGTGGGTACTTGTAGGTACCTGTGGGTACTTGTGGGTACTTGTAGGTACTTGTGGGTACTTGTGTGTACTTGTAGGTACTTGTGGGTACTTGTAGGTACTTGTGGGTACTTGAAGGTACTTGTGGGTACTTGTAGGTACTTGTGGGTACTTGTAGGTACTTGTGGGTACTTGTAGGTACTTGTGGATACTTGTAGGTACTTGTGGGTGCTTGTAGGTGCTTGTGGATGCTTGTAGGTGCTTGTGGGTGCTTGTAGGTACTTTTGGGTACTTGTAGGTACTTGTGGGTGCTTGTGGGTACTTGTATGTACTTGTGGGTACTTGTATGTACTTGTTGGTACTTGTGGGTGCTTGTGGGTACTTGTGGGTTCTTGTAGGTACTTGTGGGTACTTGTAGGTACTTGTGGGTGCTTGTAGGTGCTTGTGGATACTTGTAGGTGCTTGTGGGTGCTTGTAGGTGCTTGTGGGTTCTTGTAGGTACTTGTGGGAGCTTGTAGGTACTTATGGGTACTTGCGGGTACTTGTGGGTGCTTGTAGGTGCCTGTGGGTACTTGTAGGTGCTTGTGGGTACTTATGGGTGCTTGTGGGTACTTGTAGGTACTTGTGGGTACTTGTAGGTACTTGTGGGTGCTTGTAGGTACTTGTGGGTGCTTGTGGGTACTTGTGGGTACTTGTAGGTACTTGTGGGTACTTGTAGGTACTTGTGGGTACTTGTGGATACTTGTAGGTACTTGTGGGTACTTGTGGATACTTGTGGGTACTTGTGGATACTTGTAGGTACTTGTGGGTACTTGTGGGTGCTTGTAGGTGCTTGTGGATACTTGTAGGTGCTTGTGGGTGCTTGTATGTACTTGTGGGAGCTTGTGGGTACTTGTTGGTACTTGTTGGTACTTGTGGGTACTTGTAGGTACTTGTGGGTGCTTGTAGGTACTTGTGGGTGCTTGTAGGTACTTGTGGGTGCTTGTAGGTACTTGTGGGTGCTTGTGGGTACTTGTTGGTACTTGTGGGTGCTTGTGGGTGCTTGTGGGTGCTTGTGGGTACTTGTGGGTTCTTGTAGGTTCTTGTAGGTACTTGTGGGTACTTGTAGGTACTTGTAGGTACTTGAGGGTACTTGTAGGTACTTGTGGGTGCTTGTAGGTGCTTGTGGATACTTGTAGGTGCTTGTGGGTGCTTGTGGGTACTTGTGGGTTCTTGTAGGTACTTGTGGGTACTTGTAGGTACTTGTGGGTACTTGAAGGTACTTGTGGGTACTTGTAGGTACTTGTGGGTACTTGTGGGTACTTGTAGGTACTTGTGGGTGCTTGTAGGTGCTTGTGGGTACTTTTAGGTACTTGTGGGTACTTGTAGGTACCTGTGGGTTCTTGTGGGGGCTTGTAGGTGCTTATGGATACTTGTAGGTGCTTGTGGGTGCCTGTAGGTACTTGTGGGTACTTGTGGGTGCTTGTAGGTACTTATGGGTGCTTGCAGGTACTTGTGGGTGCTTGTAGGTACTTGTGGGTACTTTTAGGTACTTGAAGGTACTTGTGGGTACTTGTAGGTACTTGTGGGTACTTGTGGGTACTTGAAGGTACTTGTAGGTACTTGTGGGTACTTGTAGGTACTTGTGGGTACTTGTGGGTACTTGTAGGTACTCTTAGGTACTTGTAGGTACTTGTGGATACTTGTAGGTACTTGTGGGTACTTGTGGGTACTTGTAGGTACTTGTGGGTGCTTGTAGGTGCTTGTGGGTACTTTTAGGTACTTGTGGGTACTTGTAGGTACCTGTGGGTACTTGTGGGTACTTGTAGGTACTTGTGGGTACTTGTAGGTACTTGTGGGTACTTGAAGGTACTTGTGGGTACTTGTAGGTACTTGTGGGTACTTGTAGGTACTTGTGGATACTTGTAGGTACTTGTGGGTGCTTGTGGGTACTTGTATGTACTTGTGGGTGCTTGTGGGTACTTGTTGGTACTTGTGGGTGCTTGTGGGTACTTGTGGGTTCTTGTAGGTACTTGTGGGTACTTGTAGGTACTTGTGGGTACTTGTAGGTACTTGTAGGTACTTGTGGGTGCTTGTAGGTGCTTGTGGATACTTGTAGGTGCTTGTGGGTGCAGGTACTTGTGGGTGCTTGTAGGTGCTTGTGGATACTTGTAGGTGCTTGTGGGTGCTTGTGGGTACTTGTGGGTTCTTGTAGGTACTTGTGGGTACTTGTAGGTACTTGTGGGTACTTGAAGGTACTTGTGGGTACTTGTAGGTACTTGTGGGTACTTGTGGGTACTTGTAGGTACTTGTGGGTGCTTGTAGGTGCTTGTGGGTACTTTTAGGTACTTGTGGGTACTTGTAGGTACCTGTGGGTTCTTGTGGGGGCTTGTAGGTGCTTATGGATACTTGTAGGTGCTTGTGGGTGCCTGTAGGTACTTGTGGGTACTTGTGGGTGCTTGTAGGTACTTATGGGTACTTTTAGGTACTTGAAGGTACTTGTGGATACTTGTAGGTACTTGTGGGTACTTGTAGGTACTTGTGGGTACTTGTCGGTACTTGAAGGTACTTGTAGGTACTTGTGGGTACTTGTAGGTACTTGTGGGTACTTGTGGGTACTTGTGGGTACTTGTAGGTACTTGTAGGTACTTGTAGGTACTTGTGGATACTTGTAGGTACTTGTGGGTACTTGTGGGTACTTGTAGGTACTTGTGGGTGCTTGTAGGTGCTTGTGGGTACTTTTAGGTACTTGTGGGTACTTGTAGGTACCTGTGGGTACTTGTGGGTACTTGTAGGTACTTGTGGGTACTTGTGTGTACTTGTAGGTACTTGTGGGTACTTGTAGGTACTTGTGGGTACTTGTAGGTACTTGTGGGTACTTGAAGGTATACATGAAATTAGAAAATGTGTGTTTAAAAGACCCCACTTGTCTGTTGAAATGACGGTGAAGGTCCCCACTTGTAAATTTATCGAGTGTGAAAAATGAAATTGAAATACTTGATGGAACCATATAGGCTTTGACACTAATTCAAAACCTAATAATTTATACACAAATGTCCCCAGATATAAGGTAGGAAGACGGTTTAGGTCCCCACTTGTAAACCTGAAACTAGCTCAAAACTTAAGTGTTAAGCTAGAAATAGGACATATTACTTAAATTTCATTCTGATAATCAATATTTTAACTATAAAATTATAATATACATGAAATTTGAAAATGTGTGTTTAAAAGACCCCACTTGTCAGTTGAAATGACGGTGAAGGTCCCCACTTGTAAGTTTATCGAGTGTGAAAAATGAAATTGAAATACTTGATGGAAACATATAGGCTTCGACACTAATTAAAAATCTAATAAATTATACACAAATGTCCCCAGATATAAGGTAGGAAGACGGTTTAGGTCCCCACTTGTAAACCTGAAACTAGCTCAAAACTTAAGTGTTAAGCTAGAAATAGGACATATTACTTAAATTTCATTCTGATAATCAATATTTTAACTATAAAATTATAATATACATGAAATTTGAAAATGTGTGTTTAAAAGACCCCACTTGTCAGTTGAATTGACGGTGAAGGTCCCCACTTGTAAATTTATCGAGTGTGAAAAATGAAATTGAAATACTTGATGGAACCATATAGGCTTCGACACTAATTTAAAATCTAATAATTTATACACAAAAGTCCCCAGATATAAGGTAGGAAGACGGTTTAGGTCCCCACTTGTAAACCTGAAATTAGCTCAAAACGTAAGTGTTAAGCTAGAAATACGACTGATTACTTAAACTTCATTCTGATAATCAATATTTTAACTATAAAATTATAATATACATGAAATTTGAAAATGTGTGTTTAAAAGACCCCACTTGTCAGTTGAATTGACGGCGAAGGTCCCCACTTGTAAATTTATCGAGTGTGAAAAATGAAATTGAAATACTTGATGGAAACATATAGGCTTCGACACTAATTCAAAATCTAATAAATTATACACAAATGTCCCCAGATATAAGGTAGGAAGACGGTTTAGGTCCCCACTTGTAAACCTGAAATTAGCTCAAAACTTAAGTGTTAAGCTAGAAATAGGACTGATTACTTAAATTTCATTCTGATAATCAATATTTTAACTATAAAATTATAATATACATGAAATTTGAAAATGTGTGTTTAAAAGACCCCACTTGTCAGTTGAATTGACGGTGAAGATCCCCACTTGTAAATTTTTCGAGTGTGAACAATGAAATTGAAATACTTGATGGAACCATATAGGCTTTGACACTAATTCAAAACCTAATAATTTATACACAAATGTCCCCAGATATAAGGTTGGAAGACGGTTTAGGTCCCCACTTGTAAACCTGAAATTAGCTCAAAACTTAAGTGTTAAGCTAGAAATAGGACTGATTACTTAAATTTCATTATAATAATCAATATTTAAACTATAAAATTAAGATATACATGAAATTAGAAAATGTGTGTTTAAAAGACCCCACTTGTCTGTTGAAGTGACGGTGAAGGTCCCCACTTGTAAATTTATCGAGTGTGAAAAATGAAATTGAAATACCTGATGGAACCATATAGGCTTCGACACTAATTAAAAATCTAATAATTTATACACAAATGTCCCCAGATATAAGGTTGGAAGACGGTTTAGGTCCCCACTTGTAAACCTGAAATTAGCTCAAAACTTAAGTGTTAAGCCTTTAAAAGTTCCGATTACCTTAATTTCATTATAATAATCAATATTTAAACTATAAAATTAAAATATACATGAAATTAGAAAATGTGTGTTTAAAAGACCCCACTTGTCTGTTGAAATGACGGTGAAGGTCCCCACTTGTAAATTTATCGAGTGTGAAAAATGAAATTGAAATACTTGATGGAAACATAGGGGCCTTGACACTAATTCAAAACCTAATAATTTATACACAAATGTCCCCAGATATAAGGTTGGAAGACGGTTTAGGTCCCCACTTGTAAACCTGAAATTAGCTCAAAACTTAAGTGTTAATCCTTTAAAAGGTCCGATTACCTAAATTTCATTATAATAATCAATATTTAAACTATAAAATTATAATATACATGAAATTTGATAATGTGTGTTTAAAAGACCCCACTTGTCTGTTGAAATGACAGTGAAGGTCCCCACTTGTAAATTTATCGGGTGTGAAAAATTAAATTGAAATACCTGATGGAACCATATAGGCTTCGACACTAATTAAAAATCTAATAATTTATACACAAATGTCCCCAGATATAAGGTTGGAAGACGGTTTAGGTCCCCACTTGTAAACCTGAAATTAGCTCAAAACTTAAGTGTTAAGCCTTTAAAAGTTCCGATTACCTTAATTTCATTATAATAATCAATATTTAAACTATAAAATTAAAATATACATGAAATTAGAAAATGTGTGTTTAAAAGACCCCACTTGTCTGTTGAAATGACGGTGAAGGTCCCCACTTGTAAATTTATCGAGTGTGAAAAATGAAATTGAAATACTTGATGGAAACATAGGGGCCTTGACAATAATTCAAAACCTAATAATTTATACACAAATGTCCCCAGATATAAGGTTGGAAGACGGTTTAGGTCCCCACTTGTAAACCTGAAATTAGCTCAAAACTTAAGTGTTAAGCTAAAAATAGGACTGATTAATTAAATTTCATTCTGATAATCAATATTTAAACTATAAAATTAAGATATACATGAAATTAGAAAATGTGTGTTTAAAAGACCCCACTTGTCTGTTGAAATGACGGTGAAGGTCCCCACTTGTAAATTTATCGAGTGTGAAAAATGAAATTGAAATACCTGATGGAACCATATAGGCTTCGACACTAATTCAAAATCTAATAATTTATACACAAATGTCCCCAGATATAAGGTTGGAAGACGGTTTAGGTCCCCACTTGTAAACCTGAAATTAGCTCAAAACTTAAGTGTTAAGCTAGAAATAGGACTGATTACTTAAATTTCATTATAATAATCAATATTTAAACTATAAAATTAAGATATACATGAAATTAGAAAATGTGTGTTTAAAAGACCCCACTTGTCTGTTGAAGTGACGGTGAAGGTCCCCACTTGTAAATTTATCGAGTGTGAAAAATGAAATTGAAATACCTGATGGAACCATATAGGCTTCGACACTAATTCAAAATCTAATAATTTATACACAAATGTCCCCAGATATAAGGTTGGAAGACGGTTTAGGTCCCCACTTGTAAACCTGAAATTAGCTCAAAACTTAAGTGTTAAGCCTTTAAAAGGTCCGAGTACCTAAATTTCATTATAATAATCAATATTTAAACTATAAAATTAAGATATACATGAAATTAGAAAATGTGTGTTTAAAAGACCCCACTTGTCTGTTGAAATGACGGTGAAGGTCCCCACTTGTAAATTTATCGAGTGTGAAAAATGAAATTGAAATACTTGATGGATCCATATAGGCTTTGACACTAATTCAAAACCTAATAATTTATACACAAATGTCCCCAGATATAAGGTTGGGAGACGGTTTAGGTCCCCACTTGTAAACCTGAAATTAGCTCAAAACTTAAGTGTTAAGCTAAAAATAGGACTGATTACTTAAATTTCATTATAATAATCAATATTTAAACTATAAAATTAAGATATACATGAAATTAGAAAATGTGTGTTTAAAAGACCCCACTTGTCTGTTGAAGTGACGGTGAAGGTCCCCACTTGTAAATTTATCGAGTGTGAAAAATGAAATTGAAATACCTGATGGAACCATATAGGCTTCGACACTAATTAAAAATCTAATAATTTATACACAAATGTCCCCAGATATAAGGTTGGAAGACGGTTTAGGTCCCCACTTGTAAACCTGAAATTAGCTCAAAACTTAAGTGTTAAGCCTTTAAAAGTTCCGATTACCTTAATTTCATTATAATAATCAATATTTAAACTATAAAATTAAAATATACATGAAATTAGAAAATGTGTGTTTAAAAGACCCCACTTGTCTGTTGAAATGACGGTGAAGGTCCCCACTTGTAAATTTATCGAGTGTGAAAAATGAAATTGAAATACTTGATGGAAACATAGGGGCCTTGACACTAATTCAAAACCTAATAATTTATACACAAATGTCCCCAGATATAAGGTTGGAAGACGGTTTAGGTCCCCACTTGTAAACCTGAAATTAGCTCAAAACTTAAGTGTTAATCCTTTAAAAGGTCCGATTACCTAAATTTCATTATAATAATCAATATTTAAACTATAAAATTATAATATACATGAAATTTGATAATGTGTGTTTAAAAGACCCCACTTGTCTGTTGAAATGACAGTGAAGGTCCCCACTTGTAAATTTATCGGGTGTGAAAAATTAAATTGAAATACCTGATGGAACCATATAGGCTTCGACACTAATTAAAAATCTAATAATTTATACACAAATGTCCCCAGATATAAGGTTGGAAGACGGTTTAGGTCCCCACTTGTAAACCTGAAATTAGCTCAAAACTTAAGTGTTAAGCCTTTAAAAGTTCCGATTACCTTAATTTCATTATAATAATCAATATTTAAACTATAAAATTAAAATATACATGAAATTAGGAAATGTGTGTTTAAAAGACCCCACTTGTCTGTTGAAATGACGGTGAAGGTCCCCACTTGTAAATTTATCGAGTGTGAAAAATGAAATTGAAATACTTGATGGAAACATAGGGGCCTTTACACTAATTCAAAACCTAATAATTTATACACAAATGTCCCCAGATATAAGGTTGGAAGACGGTTTAGGTCCCCACTTGTAAACCTGAAATTAGCTCAAAACTTAAGTGTTAAGCTAAAAATAGGACTGATTAATTAAATTTCATTCTGATAATCAATATTTAAACTATAAAATTAAGATATACATGAAATTAGAAAATGTGTGTTTAAAAGACCCCACTTGTCTGTTGAAATGACGGTGAAGGTCCCCACTTGTAAATTTATCGAGTGTGAAAAATGAAATTGAAATACCTGATGGAACCATATAGGCTTCGACACTAATTCAAAATCTAATAATTTATACACAAATGTCCCCAGATATAAGGTTGGAAGACGGTTTAGGTCCCCACTTGTAAACCTGAAATTAGCTCAAAACTTAAGTGTTAAGCTAGAAATAGGACTGATTACTTAAATTTCATTATAATAATCAATATTTAAACTATAAAATTAAGATATACATGAAATTAGAAAATGTGTGTTTAAAAGACCCCACTTGTCTGTTGAAGTGACGGTGAAGGTCCCCACTTGTAAATTTATCGAGTGTGAAAAATGAAATTGAAATACCTGATGGAACCATATAGGCTTCGACACTAATTCAAAATCTAATAATTTATACACAAATGTCCCCAGATATAAGGTTGGAAGACGGTTTAGGTCCCCACTTGTAAACCTGAAATTAGCTCAAAACTTAAGTGTTAAGCCTTTAAAAGGTCCGATTACCTAAATTTCATTATAATAATCAATATTTAAACTATAAAATTAAGATATACATGAAATTAGAAAATGTGTGTTTAAAAGACCCCACTTGTCTGTTGAAGTGACGGTGAAGGTCCCCACTTGTAAATTTATCGAGTGTGAAAAATGAAATTGAAATACTTGATGGATCCATATAGGCTTTGACACTAATTCAAAACCTAATAATTTATACACAAATGTCCCCAGATATAAGGTTGGGAGACGGTTTAGGTCCCCACTTGTAAACCTGAAATTAGCTCAAAACTTAAGTGTTAAGCTAAAAATAGGACTGATTACTTCAATTTCATTCTGATAATCAATATTTTAACTATAAAATTATAATATACATGAAATTTGAAAATGTGTGTTTAAAAGACCCCACTTGTCTGTTGAAATGACAGTGAAGGTCCCCACTTGTAAATTTATCGAGTGTGAAAAATGAAATTGAAATACCTGATGGAACCATATAGGCTTCGACACTAATTCAAAATCTAATAATTTATACACAAATGTCCCCAGATATAAGGTTGGAAGACGGTTTAGGTCCTCACTTGTAAACCTGAAATTAGCTCAAAACTTAAGTGTTAAGCCTTTAAAAGGTCCGATTACCTAAATTTCATTATAATAATCAATATTTAAACTATAAAATTAAAATATACATGAAATTAGAAAATGTGTGTTTAAAAGACCCCACTTGTCTGTTGAAATGACGGTGAAGGTCCCCACTTGTAAATTTATCGAGTGTGAAAAATGAAATTGAAATACTTGATGGAACCATATAGGCTTTGACACTAATTCAAAACCTAATAATTTATACACAAATGTCCCCAGATGTAAGGTTGGAAGACGGTTTAGGTCCCCACTTGTAAACCTGAAATTAGCTCAAAACTTAAGTGTTAAGCCTTTAAAAGTTCCGATTACCTTAATTTCATTATAATAATCAATATTTAAACTATAAAATTAAAATATACATGAAATTAGAAAATGTGTGTTTTAAAGACCCCACTTGTCTGTTGAAATGACGGTGAAGGTCCCCACTTGTAAATTTATCGAGTGTGAAAAATGAAATTGAAATACTTGATGGAAACATAGGGGCCTTTACACTAATTCAAAACCTAATAATTTATACACAAATGTCCCCAGATATAAGGTTGGAAGACGGTTTAGGTCCCCACTTGTAAACCTGAAATTAGCTCAAAACTTAAGTGTTAAGCTAAAAATAGGACTGATTAATTAAATTTCATTCTGATAATCAATATTTAAACTATAAAATTAAGATATACATGAAATTAGAAAATGTGTGTTTAAAAGACCCCACTTGTCTGTTGAAATGACGGTGAAGGTCCCCACTTGTAAATTTATCGAGTGTGAAAAATGAAATTGAAATACCTGATGGAACCATATAGGCTTCGACACTAATTCAAAATCTAATAATTTATACACAAATGTCCCCAGATATAAGGTTGGAAGACGGTTTAGGTCCCCACTTGTAAACCTGAAATTAGCTCAAAACTTTAGTGTTAAGCTAGAAATAGGACTGATTACTTAAATTTCATTATAATAATCAATATTTAAACTATAAAATTAAGATATACATGAAATTAGAAAATGTGTGTTTAAAAGACCCCACTTGTCTGTTGAAGTGACGGTGAAGGTCCCCACTTGTAAATTTATCGAGTGTGAAAAATGAAATTGAAATACCTGATGGAACCATATAGGCTTCGACACTAATTCAAAATCTAATAATTTATACACAAATGTCCCCAGATATAAGGTTGGAAGACGGTTTAGGTCCCCACTTGTAAACCTGAAATTAGCTCAAAACTTAAGTGTTAAGCCTTTAAAAGGTCCGATTACCTAAATTTCATTATAATAATCAATATTTAAACTATAAAATTAAGATATACATGAAATTAGAAAATGTGTGTTTAAAAGACCCCACTTGTCTGTTGAAGTGACGGTGAAGGTCCCCACTTGTAAATTTATCGAGTGTGAAAAATGAAATTGAAATACTTGATGGATCCATATAGGCTTTGACACTAATTCAAAACCTAATAATTTATACACAAATGTCCCCAGATATAAGGTTGGGAGACGGTTTAGGTCCCCACTTGTAAACCTGAAATTAGCTCAAAACTTAAGTGTTAAGCTAAAAATAGGACTGATTACTTCAATTTCATTCTGATAATCAATATTTTAACTATAAAATTATAATATACATGAAATTTGAAAATGTGTGTTTAAAAGACCCCACTTGTCTGTTGAAATGACAGTGAAGGTCCCCACTTGTAAATTTATCGAGTGTGAAAAATGAAATTGAAATACCTGATGGAACCATATAGGCTTCGACACTAATTCAAAATCTAATAATTTATACACAAATGTCCCCAGATATAAGGTTGGAAGACGGTTTAGGTCCTCACTTGTAAACCTGAAATTAGCTCAAAACTTAAGTGTTAAGCCTTTAAAAGGTCCGATTACCTAAATTTCATTATAATAATCAATATTTAAACTATAAAATTAAAATATACATGAAATTAGAAAATGTGTGTTTAAAAGACCCCACTTGTCTGTTGAAATGACGGTGAAGGTCCCCACTTGTAAATTTATCGAGTGTGAAAAATGAAATTGAAATACTTGATGGAACCATATAGGCTTTGACACTAATTCAAAACCTAATAATTTATACACAAATGTCCCCAGATGTAAGGTTGGAAGACGGTTTAGGTCCCCACTTGTAAACCTGAAATTAGCTCAAAACTTAAGTGTTAAGCTAAAAATAGGACTGATTACTTAAATTTCATTCTGATAATCAAAATATTAACTATAAAATTAAAATATTCATGAAATTAGAAAATGTGTGTTTAAAAGACCCCACTTGTCTGTTGAAATGACAGTGAAGGTCCCCACTTGTAAATTTATCGAGTGTGAAAAATGAAATTGAAATACCTGATGGAACCATATATGCTTTGACACTAACTCAAAATCTAATAATTTATACACAAATGTCCCCAGATATAAGGTTGGAAGACGGTTTAGGTCCCCACTTGTAAACCTGAAATTAGCTCAAAACTTAAGTGTTAAGCCTTTAAAAGGTCCGATTACCTAAATTTCATTATAATAATCAATATTTAAACTATAAAATTAAGATATACATGAAATTAGAAAATGTGTGTTTAAAAGACCCCACTTGTCTGTTGAAATGACGGTGAAGGTCCCCACTTGTAAATTTATCGAGTGTGAAAAATTAAATTGAAATACCTGATGGAACCATATAGGCTTCGACACTAATTCAAAATCTAATAATTTATACACAATTGTCCCCAGATATAAGGTTGGAAGACGGTTTAGGTCCCCACTTGTAAACCTGAAATTAGCTCAAAACTTAAGTGTTAAGCTAAAAATAGGACTGATTACTTCAATTTCATTCTGATAATCAATATTTTAACTATAAAATTATAATATACATGAAATTTGAAAATGTGTGTTTAAAAGGCCCCACTTGTCTGTTGAAATGACAGTGAAGGTCCCCACTTGTAAATTTATCGAGTGTGAAAGATGAAATTGAAATACCTGATGGAACCATATAGGCTTCGACACTAATTCAAAATCTAATAATTTATACACAAATGTCCCCAGATATAAGGTTGGAAGACGGTTTAGGTCCCCACTTGTAAACCTGAAATTAGCTCAAAACTTAAGTGTTAAGCCTTTAAAAGGTCCGATTACCTAAATTTCATTATAATAATCAATATTTAAACTATAAAATTAAGATATACATGAAATTAGAAAATGTGTGTTTAAAAGACCCCACTTGTCTGTTGAAATGACGGTGAAGGTCCCCACTTGTAAATTTATCGAGTGTGAAAAATGAAATTGAAATACTTGATGGAACCATATAGGCTTTGACACTAATTCAAAACCTAATAATTCATACACAAATGTCCCCAGATGTAAGGTTGGAAGACGGTTTAGGTCCCCACTTGTAAACCTGAAATTAGCTCAAAACTTAAGTGTTAAGCTAGAAATAGGACTGATTACTTAAATTTCATTATAATAATCAATATTTAAACTATAAAATTAAGATATACATGAAATTAGAAAATGTGTGTTTAAAAGACCCCACTTGTCTGTTGAAATGACGGTGAAGGTCCCCACTTGTAAATTTATCGAGTGTGAAAAATGAAATTGAAATACCTGATGGAACCATATAGGCTTCGACACTAATTCAAAATCTAATAATTTATACACAAATGTCCCCAGATATTAGGTTGGAAGACGGTTTAGGTCCCCACTTGTAAACCTGAAATTAGCTCAAAACTTGTGTTAAGCCTTTAAAAGGTCCGATTACCTAAATTTCATTATAATAATCAATATTTAAACTATAAAATTAAGATATACATGAAATTAGAAAATGTGTGTTTAAAAGACCCCACTTGTCTGTTGAAATGACGGTGAAGGTCCCCACTTGTAAATTTATCGAGTGTGAAAAATGAAATTGAAATACTTGATGGAACCATATAGGCTTTGACACTAATTCAAAACCTAATAATTTATACACAAATGTCCCCAGATGTAAGGTTGGAAGACGGTTTAGGTCCCCACTTGTAAACCTGAAATTAGCTCAAAACTTAAGTGTTAAGCTAAAAATAGGACTGATTACTTAAATTTCATTCTGATAATCAATATTTTAACTATAAAATTATAATATACATGAAATTTGAAAATGTGTGTTTAAAAGACCCCACTTGTTTGTTGAAATGACAGTGAAGGTCCCCACTTGTAAAGTTATCGAGTGTGAAAAATGAAATTGAAATACCTGATGGAACCATATAGGCTTCGACACTAATTCAAAATCTAATAATTTATACACAAATGTCCCCAGATATAAGGTTGGAAGACGGTTTAGGTCCCCACTTGTAAACCTGAAATTAGCTCAAAACTTAAGTGTTAAGCCTTTAAAAGGTCCGATTACCTAAATTTCATTATAATAATCAATATTTAAACTATAAAATTAAGATATACATGAAATTAGAAAATGTGTGTTTAAAAGACCCCACTTGTCTGTTGAAATGACGGTGAAGGTCCCCACTTGTAAATTTATCGAGTGTGAAAAATGAAATTGAAATACTTGATGGAACCATATAGGCTTTGACACTAATTCAAAACCTAATAATTTATACACAAATGTCCCCAGATATAAGGTTGGAAGACGGTTTAGGTCCCCACTTGTAAACCTGAAATTAGCTCAAAACTTAAGTGTTAAGCTAAAAATAGGACTTATTACTTAAATTTCATTCTGATAATCAATATTTTAACTATAAAATTATAATATACATGAAATTTGATAATGTGTGTTTAAAAGACCCCACTTGTCTGTTGAAATGACAGTGAAGGTCCCCACTTGTAAATTTATCGAGTGTGAAAAATGAAATTGAAATACCTGATGGAACCATATAGGCTTCGACACTAATTCAAAATCTAATAATTTATACACAAATGTCCCCAGATATAAGGTTGGAAGACGGTTTAGGTCCCCACTTGTAAACCTGAAATTAGCTCAAAACTTAAGTGTTAAACCTTTAAAAGGTCCGATTACCTAAATTTCATTATAATAATCAATATTTAAACTATAAAATTAAGATATACATGAAATTAGAAAATGTGTGTTTAAAAGACCCCACTTGTCTGTTGAAATGACGGTGAAGGTCCCCACTTGTAAATTTATCGAGTGTGAAAAATGAAATTGAAATACTTGATGGAACCATATAGGCTTTGACACTAATTCAAAACCTAATAATTTATACACAAATGTCCCCAGATGTAAGGTTGGAAGACGGTTTAGGTCCCCACTTGTAAACCTGAAATTAGCTCAAAACTTAAGTGTTAAGCTAAAAATAGGACTGATTACTTAAATTTCATTCTGATAATCAAAATATTAACAATAAAATTAAAATATCCATGAAATTAGAAAATGTGTGTTTAAAAGACCCCACTTGTCTGTTGAAATGACAGTGAAGGTCCCCACTTGTAAATTTATCGAGTGTGAAAAATGAAATTGAAATACCTGATGGAACCATATATGCTTTGACACTAACTCAAAATCTAATAATTTATACACAAATGTCCCCAGATATAAGGTTGGAAGACGGTTTAGGTCCCCACTTGTAAACCTGAAATCAGCTCAAAACTTATGTATTAAGCCTTTAAAAGGTCCGATTACCTAAATTTCATTATAATAATCAATATTTAAGCTATAAAATTAAAATATACATGAAATTAGAAAATGTGTGTTTAAAAGACCCCAGTTATCTGTTGAAATGACAGTGAAGGTCCCCACTTGTAAATTTATCGAGTGTGAAAAATGAAATTGAAATACCTGATGGAACCATGTAGGCTTCGACACTAATACAAAATCTAATAATTTATACACAAATGTCCCCAGATATAAGGTTGGAAGACGGTTTAGGTCCCCACTTGCAAACCTGAAATTAGCTCAAAACTTAAGTGTTAAGCTAAAAATAGGACTTATTACTTAAATTTCATTCTGATAATCAATATTTTAACTATAAAATTATAATATACATGAAATTTGATAATGTGTGTTTAAAAGACCCCACTTGTCTGTTGAAATGACAGTGAAGTTCCCCACTTGTAAATTTATCGAGTGTGAAAAATGAAATTGAAATACCTGATGGAACCATATAGGCTTCGACACTAATTCAAAATCTAATAATTTATACACAAATGTCCCCAGATATAAGGTTGGAAGACGGTTTAGGTCCCCACTTGTAAACCTGAAATTAGCTCAAAACTTAAGTGTTAAACCTTTAAAAGGTCCGATTACCTAAATTTCATTATAATAATCAATATTTAAACTATAAAATTAAGATATACATGAAATTAGAAAATGTGTGTTTAAAAGACCCCACTTGTCTGTTGAAATGACGGTGAAGCTCCCCACTTGTAAATTTATCGAGTGTGAAAAATGAAATTGAAATACTTGATGGAACCATATAGGCTTTGACACTAATTCAAAACCTAATAATTTATACACAAATGTCCCCAGATGTAAGGTTGGAAGACGGTTTAGGTCCCCACTTGTAAACCTGAAATTAGCTCAAAACTTAAGTGTTAAGCTAAAAATAGGACTGATTACTTAAATTTCATTCTGATAATCAAAATATTAACTATAAAATTAAAATATCCATGAAATTAGAAAATGTGTGTTTAAAAGACCCCACTTGTCTGTTGAAATGACAGTGAAGGTCCCCACTTGTAAATTTATCGAGTGTGAAAAATGAAATTGAAATACCTGATGGAACCATATATGCTTTGACACTAACTCAAAATCTAATAATTTATACACAAATGTCCCCAGATATAAGGTTGGAAGACGGTTTAGGTCCCCACTTGTAAACCTGAAATCAGCTCAAAACTTATGTATTAAGCCTTTAAAAGGTCCGATTACCTAAATTTCATTATAATAATCAATATTTAAGCTATAAAATTAAAATATACATGAAATTAGAAAATGTGTGTTTAAAAGACCCCAGTTATCTGTTGAAATGACAGTGAAGGTCCCCACTTGTAAATTTATCGAGTGTGAAAAATGAAATTGAAATACCTGATGGAACCATGTAGGCTTCGACACTAATACAAAATCTAATAATTTATACACAAATGTCCCCAGATATAAGGTTGGAAGACGGTTTAGGTCCCCACTTGCAAACCTGAAATTAGCTCAAAACTTAAGTGTTAAGCTAAAAATAGGACTTATTACTTAAATTTCATTCTGATAATCAATATTTTAACTATAAAATTATTATATACATGAAATTTGATAATGTGTGTTTAAAAGACCCCACTTGTCTGTTGAAATGACAGTGAAGGTCCCCACTTGTAAATTTATCGAGTGTGAAAAATGAAATTGAAATACCTGATGGAACCATATAGGCTTCGACACTAATTCAAAATCTAATAATTTATACACAAATGTCCCCAGATATAAGGTTGGAAGACGGTTTAGGTCCCCACTTGTAAACCTGAAATTTGCTCAAAACTTAAGTGTTAAACCTTTAAAAGGTCCGATTACCTAAATTTCATTATAATAATCAATATTTAAACTATAAAATTAAGATATACATGAAATTAGAAAATGTGTGTTTAAAAGACCCCACTTGTCTGTTGAAATGACGGTGAAGGTCCCCACTTGTAAATTTATCGAGTGTGAAAAATGAAATTGAAATACTTGATGGAACCATATAGGCTTTGACACTAATTCAAAACCTAATAATTTATACACAAATGTCCCCAGATGTAAGGTTGGAAGACGGTTTAGGTCCCCACTTGTAAACCTGAAATCAGCTCAAAACTTATGTATTAAGCCTTTAAAAGGTCCGATTACCTAAATTTCATTATAATAATCAATATTTAAGCTATAAAATTAAAATATACATGAAATTAGAAAATGTGTGTTTAAAAGACCCCAGTTATCTGTTGAAATGACAGTGAAGGTCCCCACTTGTAAATTTATCGAGTGTGAAAAATGAAATTGAAATACCTGATGGAACCATATAGGCTTCGACACTAATTCAAAATCTAATAATTTATACACAAATGTCCCCAGATATAAGGTTGGAAGACGGTTTAGGTCCCCACTTGTAAACCTGAAATTAGCTCAAAACTTAAGTGTTAAACCTTTAAAAGGTCCGATTACCTAAATTTCATTATAATAGTCAATATTTAAACTATAAAATTAAGATATACATGAAATTAGAAAATGTGTGTTTAAAAGACCCCACTTGTCTGTTGAAATGACGGTGAAGGTCCCCACTTGTAAATTTATCGAGTGTGAAAAATGAAATTGAAATACTTGATGGAACCATATAGGCTTTGACACTAATTCAAAACCTAATAATTTATACACAAATGTCCCCAGATGTAAGGTTGGAAGACGGTTTAGGTCCCCACTTGTAAACCTGAAATTAGCTCAAAACTTAAGTGTTAAGCTAAAAATAGGACTGATTACTTAAATTTCATTCTGATAATCAAAATATTAACTATAAAATTAAAATATTCATGAAATTAGAAAATGTGTGTTTAAAAGACCCCACTTGTCTGTTGAAATGACAGTGAAGGTCCCCACTTGTAAATTTATCGAGTGTGAAAAATGAAATTGAAATACCTGATGGAACCATATATGCTTTGACACTAACTCAAAATCTAATAATTTATACACAAATGTCCCCAGATATAAGGTTGGAAGACGGTTTAGGTCCCCACTTGTAAACCTGAAATTAGCTCAAAACTTGTGTTAAGCCTTTAAAAGGTCCGATTACCTAAATTTCATTATAATAATCAATATTTAAACTATAAAATTAAGATATACATGAAATTAGAAAATGTGTGTTTAAAAGACCCCACTTGTCTGTTGAAATGACGGTGAAGGTCCCCACTTGTAAATTTATCGAGTGTGAAAAATGAAATTGAAATACCTGATGGAACCATATAGGCTTCGACACTAATTCAAAATCTAATAATTTATACACAAATGTCCCCAGATATAAGGTTGGAAGACGGTTTAGGTCCCCACTTGTAAACCTGAAATTAGCTCAAAACTTAAGTGTTAAGCTAGAAAAAGGACTGATTACTTAAATTTCATTATAATAATCAATATTTAAACTATAAAATTAAGATATACATGAAATTAGAAAATGTGTGTTTAAAAGACCCCACTTGTCTGTTGAAATGACGGTGAAGGTCCCCACTTGTAAATTTATCGAGTGTGAAAAATGAAATTGAAATACCTGATGGAACCATATAGGCTTCGACACTAATTCAAAATCTAATAATTTATACACAAATGTCCCCAGATATAAGGTTGGAAGACGGTTTAGGTCCCCACTTGTAAACCTGAAATTAGCTCAAAACTTAAGTGTTAAGCCTTTAAAAGGTCCGATTACCTAAATTTCATTATAATAATCAATATTTAAACTATAAAATTAAGATATACATGAAATTAGAAAATGTGTGTTTAAAAGACCCCACTTGTCTGTTGAAATGACGGTGAAGGTCCCCACTTGTAAATTTATCGAGTGTGAAAAATGAAATTGAAATACTTGATGGATCCATATAGGCTTTGACACTAATTCAAAACCTAATAATTTATACACAAATGTCCCCAGATATAAGGTTGGGAGACGGTTTAGGTCCCCACTTGTAAACCTGAAATTAGCTCAAAACTTAAGTGTTAAGCTAAAAATAGGACTGATTACTTCAATTTCATTCTGATAATCAATATTTTAACTATAAAATTATAATATACATGAAATTTGAAAATGTGTGTTTAAAAGACCCCACTTGTCTGTTGAAATGACAGTGAAGGTCCCCACTTGTAAATTTATCGAGTGTGAAAAATGAAATTGAAATACCTGATGGAACCATATAGGCTTCGACACTAATTCAAAATCTAATAATTTATACACAAATGTCCCCAGATATAAGGTTGGAAGACGGTTTAGGTCCTCACTTGTAAACCTGAAATTAGCTCAAAACTTAAGTGTTAAGCCTTTAAAAGGTCCGATTACCTAAATTTCATTATAATAATCAATATTTAAACTATAAAATTAAAATATACATGAAATTAGAAAATGTGTGTTTAAAAGACCCCACTTGTCTGTTGAAATGACGGTGAAGGTCCCCACTTGTAAATTTATCGATTGTGAAAAATGAAATTGAAATACTTGGTGGAATCATAGGGGCCTTGACACTAATTCAAAACCTAATAATTTATACACAAATGTCCCCAGATATAAGGTTGGAAGACGGTTTAGGTCCCCACTTGTAAACCTGAAATTAGCTCAAAACTTAAGTGTTAAGCCTTTAAAAGGTCCGATTACCTAAATTTCATTATAATAATCAATATTTAAGCTATAAAATTAAAATATACATGAAATTAGAAAATGTGTGTTTAAAAGACCCCAGTTATCTGTTGAAATGACAGTGAAGGTCCCCACTTGTAAATTTATCGAGTGTGAAAAATTAAATTGAAATACCTGATGGAACCATATAGGCTTCGACACTAATTCAAAATCTAATAATTTATACACAATTGTCCCCAGATATAAGGTTGGAAGACGGTTTAGGTCCCCACTTGTAAACCTGAAATTAGCTCAAAACTTAAGTGTTAAGCTAGAAATAGGACTGATTACTTAAATTTCATTATAATAATCAATATTTAAACTATAAAATTAAGATATACATGAAATTAGAAAATGTGTGTTTAAAAGACCCCACTTGTCTGTTGAAATGACGGTGAAGGTCCCCACTTGTAAATTTATCGAGTGTGAAAAATGAAATTGAAATACCTGATGGAACCATATAGGCTTCGACACTAATTCAAAATCTAATAATTTATACACAAATGTCCCCAGATATAAGGTTGGAAGACGGTTTAGGTCCCCACTTGTAAACCTGAAATTAGCTCAAAACTTAAGTGTTAAGCCTTTAAAAGGTCCGATTACCTAAATTTCATTATAATAATCAATATTTAAACTATAAAATTAAGATATACATGAAATTAGAAAATGTGTGTTTAAAAGACCCCACTTGTCTGTTGAAATGACGGTGAAGGTCCCCACTTGTAAATTTATCGAGTGTGAAAAATGAAATTGAAATACTTGATGGATCCATATAGGCTTTGACACTAATTCAAAACCTAATAATTTATACACAAATGTCCCCAGATATAAGGTTGGGAGACGGTTTAGGTCCCCACTTGTAAACCTGAAATTAGCTCAAAACTTAAGTGTTAAGCTAAAAATAGGACTGATTACTTCAATTTCATTCTGATAATCAATATTTTAACTATAAAATTATAATATACATGAAATTTGAAAATGTGTGTTTAAAAGACCCCACTTGTCTGTTGAAATGACAGTGAAGGTCCCCACTTGTAAATTTATCGAGTGTGAAAAATGAAATTGAAATACCTGATGGAACCATATAGGCTTCGACACTAATTCAAAATCTAATAATTTATACACAAATGTCCCCAGATATAAGGTTGGAAGACGGTTTAGGTCCTCACTTGTAAACCTGAAATTAGCTCAAAACTTAAGTGTTAAGCCTTTAAAAGGTCCGATTACCTAAATTTCATTATAATAATCAATATTTAAACTATAAAATTAAAATATACATGAAATTAGAAAATGTGTGTTTAAAAGACCCCACTTGTCTGTTGAAATGACGGTGAAGGTCCCCACTTGTAAATTTATCGATTGTGAAAAATGAAATTGAAATACTTGGTGGAATCATAGGGGCCTTGACACTAATTCAAAACCTAATAATTTATACACAAATGTCCCCAGATATAAGGTTGGAAGACGGTTTAGGTCCCCACTTGTAAACCTGAAATTAGCTCAAAACTTAAGTGTTAAGCCTTTAAAAGGTCCGATTACCTAAATTTCATTATAATAATCAATATTTAAGCTATAAAATTAAAATATACATGAAATTAGAAAATGTGTGTTTAAAAGACCCCAGTTATCTGTTGAAATGACAGTGAAGGTCCCCACTTGTAAATTTATCGAGTGTGAAAAATTAAATTGAAATACCTGATGGAACCATATAGGCTTCGACACTAATTCAAAATCTAATAATTTATACACAATTGTCCCCAGATATAAGGTTGGAAGACGGTTTAGGTCCCCACTTGTAAACCTGAAATTAGCTCAAAACTTAAGTGTTAAGCTAGAAATAGGACTGATTACTTAAATTTCATTATAATAATCAATATTTAAACTATAAAATTAAGATATACATGAAATTAGAAAATGTGTGTTTAAAAGACCCCACTTGTCTGTTGAAATGACGGTGAAGGTCCCCACTTGTAAATTTATCGAGTGTGAAAAATGAAATTGAAATACCTGATGGAACCATATAGGCTTCGACACTAATTCAAAATCTAATAATTTATACACAAATGTCCCCAGATATAAGGTTGGAAGACGGTTTAGGTCCCCACTTGTAAACCTGAAATTAGCTCAAAACTTAAGTGTTAAGCCTTTAAAAGGTCCGATTACCTAAATTTCATTATAATAATCAATATTTAAACTATAAAATTAAGATATACATGAAATTAGAAAATGTGTGTTTAAAAGACCCCACTTGTCTGTTGAAATGACGGTGAAGGTCCCCACTTGTAAATTTATCGAGTGTGAAAAATGAAATTGAAATACTTGATGGAACCATATAGGCTTTGACACTAATTCAAAACCTAATAATTCATACACAAATGTCCCCAGATATAAGGTTGGAAGACGGTTTAGGTCCCCACTTGTAAACCTGAAATTAGCTCAAAACTTAAGTGTTAAGCTAAAAATAGGACTGATTACTTAAATTTCATTCTGATAATCAAAATATTAACTATAAAATTAAAATATTCATGAAATTAGAAAATGTGTGTTTAAAAGACCCCACTTGTCTGTTGAAATGACAGTGAAGGTCCCCACTTGTAAATTTATCGAGTGTGAAAAATGAAATTGAAATACCTGATGGAACCATATATGCTTTGACACTAACTCAAAATCTAATAATTTATACACAAATGTCCCCAGATATAAGGTTGGAAGACGGTTTAGGTCCCCACTTGTAAACCTGAAATTAGCTCAAAACTTGTGTTAAGCCTTTAAAAGGTCCGATTACCTAAATTTCATTATAATAATCAATATTTAAACTATAAAATTAAGATATACATGAAATTAGAAAATGTGTGTTTAAAAGACCCCACTTGTCTGTTGAAATGACGGTGAAGGTCCCCACTTGTAAATTTATCGAGTGTGAAAAATGAAATTGAAATACTTGATGGAACCATATAGGCTTTGACACTAATTCAAAACCTAATAATTTATACACAAATGTCCCCAGATTTAAGGTTGGAAGACGGTTTAGGTCCCCACTTGTAAACCTGAAATTAGCTCAAAAATTAAGTGTTAAGCTAAAAATAGGACTGATTACTTAAATTTCATTCTGATAATCAATATTTAAACTATAAAATTAAGATATACATGAAATTAGAAAATGTGTGTTTAAAAGACCCCACTTGTCTGTTGAAATGACGGTGAAGGTCCCCACTTGTAAATTTATCGAGTGTGAAAAATGAAATTGAAATACCTGATGGAACCATATAGGCTTCGACACTAATTCAAAATCTAATAATTTATACACAAATGTCCCCAGATATTAGGTTGGAAGACGGTTTAGGTCCCCACTTGTAAACCTGAAATTAGCTCAAAACTTGTGTTAAGCCTTTAAAAGGTCCGATTACCTAAATTTCATTATAATAATCAATATTTAAACTATAAAATTAAGATATACATGAAATTAGAAAATGTGTGTTTAAAAGACCCCACTTGTCTGTTGAAATGACGGTGAAGGTCCCCACTTGTAAATTTATCGAGTGTGAAAAATGAAATTGAAATACCTGATGGAACCATATAGGCTTCGACACTAATTCAAAATCTAATAATTTATACACAAATGTCCCCAGATATAAGGTTGGAAGACGGTTTAGGTCCCCACTTGTAAACCTGAAATTAGCTCAAAACTTAAGTGTTAAGCTAGAAATAGGACTGATTACTTAAATTTCATTATAATAATCAATATTTAAACTATAAAATTAAGATATACATGAAATTAGAAAATGTGTGTTTAAAAGACCCCACTTGTCTGTTGAAATGACGGTGAAGGTCCCCACTTGTAAATTTATCGAGTGTGAAAAATGAAATTGAAATACCTGATGGAACCATATAGGCTTCGACACTAATTCAAAATCTAATAATTTATACACAAATGTCCCCAGATATAAGGTTGGAAGACGGTTTAGGTCCCCACTTGTAAACCTGAAATTAGCTCAAAACTTAAGTGTTAAGCCTTTAAAAGGTCCGATTACCTAAATTTCATTATAATAATCAATATTTAAACTATAAAATTAAGATATACATGAAATTAGAAAATGTGTGTTTAAAAGACCCCACTTGTCTGTTGAAATGACGGTGAAGGTCCCCACTTGTAAATTTATCGAGTGTGAAAAATGAAATTGAAATACTTGATGGATCCATATAGGCTTTGACACTAATTCAAAACCTAATAATTTATACACAAATGTCCCCAGATATAAGGTTGGGAGACGGTTTAGGTCCCCACTTGTAAACCTGAAATTAGCTCAAAACTTAAGTGTTAAGCTAAAAATAGGACTGATTACTTCAATTTCATTCTGATAATCAATATTTTAACTATAAAATTATAATATACATGAAATTTGAAAATGTGTGTTTAAAAGACCCCACTTGTCTGTTGAAATGACAGTGAAGGTCCCCACTTGTAAATTTATCGAGTGTGAAAAATGAAATTGAAATACCTGATGGAACCATATATGCTTTGACACTAACTCAAAATCTAATAATTTATACACAAATGTCCCCAGATATAAGGTTGGAAGACGGTTTAGGTCCCCACTTGTAAACCTGAAATTAGCTCAAAACTTGTGTTAAGCCTTTAAAAGGTCCGATTACCTAAATTTCATTATAATAATCAATATTTAAACTATAAAATTAAGATATACATGAAATTAGAAAATGTGTGTTTAAAAGACCCCACTTGTCTGTTGAAATGACGGTGAAGGTCCCCACTTGTAAATTTATCGAGTGTGAAAAATGAAATTGAAATACTTGATGGAACCATATAGGCTTTGACACTAATTCAAAACCTAATAATTTATACACAAATGTCCCCAGATTTAAGGTTGGAAGACGGTTTAGGTCCCCACTTGTAAACCTGAAATTAGCTCAAAAATTAAGTGTTAAGCTAAAAATAGGACTGATTACTTAAATTTCATTCTGATAATCAATATTTAAACTATAAAATTAAGATATACATGAAATTAGAAAATGTGTGTTTAAAAGACCCCACTTGTCTGTTGAAATGACGGTGAAGGTCCCCACTTGTAAATTTATCGAGTGTGAAAAATGAAATTGAAATACCTGATGGAACCATATAGGCTTCGACACTAATTCAAAATCTAATAATTTATACACAAATGTCCCCAGATATTAGGTTGGAAGACGGTTTAGGTCCCCACTTGTAAACCTGAAATTAGCTCAAAACTTGTGTTAAGCCTTTAAAAGGTCCGATTACCTAAATTTCATTATAATAATCAATATTTAAACTATAAAATTAAGATATACATGAAATTAGAAAATGTGTGTTTAAAAGACCCCACTTGTCTGTTGAAATGACGGTGAAGGTCCCCACTTGTAAATTTATCGAGTGTGAAAAATGAAATTGAAATACCTGATGGAACCATATAGGCTTCGACACTAATTCAAAATCTAATAATTTATACACAAATGTCCCCAGATATAAGGTTGGAAGACGGTTTAGGTCCCCACTTGTAAACCTGAAATTAGCTCAAAACTTAAGTGTTAAGCTAGAAATAGGACTGATTACTTAAATTTCATTATAATAATCAATATTTAAACTATAAAATTAAGATATACATGAAATTAGAAAATGTGTGTTTAAAAGACCCCACTTGTCTGTTGAAATGACGGTGAAGGTCCCCACTTGTAAATTTATCGAGTGTGAAAAATGAAATTGAAATACCTGATGGAACCATATAGGCTTCGACACTAATTCAAAATCTAATAATTTATACACAAATGTCCCCAGATATAAGGTTGGAAGACGGTTTAGGTCCCCACTTGTAAACCTGAAATTAGCTCAAAACTTAAGTGTTAAGCCTTTAAAAGGTCCGATTACCTAAATTTCATTATAATAATCAATATTTAAACTATAAAATTAAGATATACATGAAATTAGAAAATGTGTGTTTAAAAGACCCCACTTGTCTGTTGAAATGACGGTGAAGGTCCCCACTTGTAAATTTATCGAGTGTGAAAAATGAAATTGAAATACTTGATGGATCCATATAGGCTTTGACACTAATTCAAAACCTAATAATTTATACACAAATGTCCCCAGATATAAGGTTGGGAGACGGTTTAGGTCCCCACTTGTAAACCTGAAATTAGCTCAAAACTTAAGTGTTAAGCTAAAAATAGGACTGATTACTTCAATTTCATTCTGATAATCAATATTTTAACTATAAAATTATAATATACATGAAATTTGAAAATGTGTGTTTAAAAGACCCCACTTGTCTGTTGAAATGACAGTGAAGGTCCCCACTTGTAAATTTATCGAGTGTGAAAAATGAAATTGAAATACCTGATGGAACCATATAGGCTTCGACACTAATTCAAAATCTAATAATTTATACACAAATGTCCCCAGATATAAGGTTGGAAGACGGTTTAGGTCCTCACTTGTAAACCTGAAATTAGCTCAAAACTTAAGTGTTAAGCCTTTAAAAGGTCCGATTACCTAAATTTCATTATAATAATCAATATTTAAACTATAAAATTAAAATATACATGAAATTAGAAAATGTGTGTTTAAAAGACCCCACTTGTCTGTTGAAATGACGGTGAAGGTCCCCACTTGTAAATTTATCGATTGTGAAAAATGAAATTGAAATACTTGGTGGAATCATAGGGGCCTTGACACTAATTCAAAACCTAATAATTTATACACAAATGTCCCCAGATATAAGGTTGGAAGACGGTTTAGGTCCCCACTTGTAAACCTGAAATTAGCTCAAAACTTAAGTGTTAAGCTAGAAATAGGACTGATTACTTAAATTTCATTATAATAATCAATATTTAAACTATAAAATTAAGATATACATGAAATTAGAAAATGTGTGTTTAAAAGACCCCACTTGTCTGTTGAAATGACGGTGAAGGTCCCCACTTGTAAATTTATCGAGTGTGAAAAATGAAATTGAAATACCTGATGGAACCATATAGGCTTCGACACTAATTCAAAATCTAATAATTTATACACAAATGTCCCCAGATATAAGGTTGGAAGACGGTTTAGGTCCCCACTTGTAAACCTGAAATTAGCTCAAAACTTAAGTGTTAAGCCTTTAAAAGGTCCGATTACCTAAATTTCATTATAATAATCAATATTTAAACTATAAAATTAAGATATACATGAAATTAGAAAATGTGTGTTTAAAAGACCCCACTTGTCTGTTGAAATGACGGTGAAGGTCCCCACTTGTAAATTTATCGAGTGTGAAAAATGAAATTGAAATACTTGATGGATCCATATAGGCTTTGACACTAATTCAAAACCTAATAATTTATACACAAATGTCCCCAGATATAAGGTTGGGAGACGGTTTAGGTCCCCACTTGTAAACCTGAAATTAGCTCAAAACTTAAGTGTTAAGCTAAAAATAGGACTGATTACTTCAATTTCATTCTGATAATCAATATTTTAACTATAAAATTATAATATACATGAAATTTGAAAATGTGTGTTTAAAAGACCCCACTTGTCTGTTGAAATGACAGTGAAGGTCCCCACTTGTAAATTTATCGAGTGTGAAAAATGAAATTGAAATACCTGATGGAACCATATAGGCTTCGACACTAATTCAAAATCTAATAATTTATACACAAATGTCCCCAGATATAAGGTTGGAAGACGGTTTAGGTCCTCACTTGTAAACCTGAAATTAGCTCAAAACTTAAGTGTTAAGCCTTTAAAAGGTCCGATTACCTAAATTTCATTATAATAATCAATATTTAAACTATAAAATTAAAATATACATGAAATTAGAAAATGTGTGTTTAAAAGACCCCACTTGTCTGTTGAAATGACGGTGAAGGTCCCCACTTGTAAATTTATCGATTGTGAAAAATGAAATTGAAATACTTGGTGGAATCATAGGGGCCTTGACACTAATTCAAAACCTAATAATTTATACACAAATGTCCCCAGATATAAGGTTGGAAGACGGTTTAGGTCCCCACTTGTAAACCTGAAATTAGCTCAAAACTTAAGTGTTAAGCTAGAAATAGGACTGATTACTTAAATTTCATTATAATAATCAATATTTAAACTATAAAATTAAGATATACATGAAATTAGAAAATGTGTGTTTAAAAGACCCCACTTGTCTGTTGAAATGACGGTGAAGGTCCCCACTTGTAAATTTATCGAGTGTGAAAAATGAAATTGAAATACCTGATGGAACCATATAGGCTTCGACACTAATTCAAAATCTAATAATTTATACACAAATGTCCCCAGATATAAGGTTGGAAGACGGTTTAGGTCCCCACTTGTAAACCTGAAATTAGCTCAAAACTTAAGTGTTAAGCCTTTAAAAGGTCCGATTACCTAAATTTCATTATAATAATCAATATTTAAACTATAAAATTAAGATATACATGAAATTAGAAAATGTGTGTTTAAAAGACCCCACTTGTCTGTTGAAATGACGGTGAAGGTCCCCACTTGTAAATTTATCGAGTGTGAAAAATGAAATTGAAATACTTGATGGATCCATATAGGCTTTGACACTAATTCAAAACCTAATAATTTATACACAAATGTCCCCAGATATAAGGTTGGGAGACGGTTTAGGTCCCCACTTGTAAACCTGAAATTAGCTCAAAACTTAAGTGTTAAGCTAAAAATAGGACTGATTACTTCAATTTCATTCTGATAATCAATATTTTAACTATAAAATTATAATATACATGAAATTTGAAAATGTGTGTTTAAAAGACCCCACTTGTCTGTTGAAATGACAGTGAAGGTCCCCACTTGTAAATTTATCGAGTGTGAAAAATGAAATTGAAATACCTGATGGAACCATATAGGCTTCGACACTAATTCAAAATCTAATAATTTATACACAAATGTCCCCAGATATAAGGTTGGAAGACGGTTTAGGTCCTCACTTGTAAACCTGAAATTAGCTCAAAACTTAAGTGTTAAGCCTTTAAAAGGTCCGATTACCTAAATTTCATTATAATAATCAATATTTAAACTATAAAATTAAAATATACATGAAATTAGAAAATGTGTGTTTAAAAGACCCCACTTGTCTGTTGAAATGACGGTGAAGGTCCCCACTTGTAAATTTATCGATTGTGAAAAATGAAATTGAAATACTTGGTGGAATCATAGGGGCCTTGACACTAATTCAAAACCTAATAATTTATACACAAATGTCCCCAGATATAAGGTTGGAAGACGGTTTAGGTCCCCACTTGTAAACCTGAAATTAGCTCAAAACTTAAGTGTTAAGCCTTTAAAAGGTCCGATTACCTAAATTTCATTATAATAATCAATATTTAAACTATAAAATTAAGATATACATGAAATTAGAAAATGTGTGTTTAAAAGACCCCACTTGTCTGTTGAAATGACGGTGAAGGTCCCCACTTGTAAATTTATCGAGTGTGAAAAATTAAATTGAAATACCTGATGGAACCATATAGGCTTCGACACTAATTCAAAATCTAATAATTTATACACAATTGTCCCCAGATATAAGGTTGGAAGACGGTTTAGGTCCCCACTTGTAAACCTGAAATTAGCTCAAAACTTAAGTGTTAAGCTAAAAATAGGACTGATTACTTCAATTTCATTCTGATAATCAATATTTTAACTATAAAATTATAATATACATGAAATTTGAAAATGTGTGTTTAAAAGGCCCCACTTGTCTGTTGAAATGACAGTGAAGGTCCCCACTTGTAAATTTATCGAGTGTGAAAGATGAAATTGAAATACCTGATGGAACCATATAGGCTTCGACACTAATTCAAAATCTAATAATTTATACACAAATGTCCCCAGATATAAGGTTGGAAGACGGTTTAGGTCCCCACTTGTAAACCTGAAATTAGCTCAAAACTTAAGTGTTAAGCCTTTAAAAGGTCCGATTACCTAAATTTCATTATAATAATCAATATTTAAACTATAAAATTAAGATATACATGAAATTAGAAAATGTGTGTTTAAAAGACCCCACTTGTCTGTTGAAATGACGGTGAAGGTCCCCACTTGTAAATTTATCGAGTGTGAAAAATGAAATTGAAATACTTGATGGAACCATATAGGCTTTGACACTAATTCAAAACCTAATAATTCATACACAAATGTCCCCAGATATAAGGTTGGAAGACGGTTTAGGTCCCCACTTGTAAACCTGAAATTAGCTCAAAACTTAAGTGTTAAGCCTTTAAAAGGTCCGATTACCTAAATTTCATTATAATAATCAATATTTAAACTATAAAATTAAGATATACATGAAATTAGAAAATGTGTGTTTAAAAGACCCCACTTGTCTGTTGAAATGACGGTGAAGGTCCCCACTTGTAAATTTTTCGAGTGTGAAAAATGAAATTGAAATACTTGATGGAACCATATAGGCTTTGACACTAATTCAAAACCTAATAATTTATACACAAATGTCCCCAGATATAAGGTTGGAAGACGGTTTAGGTCCCCACTTGTAAACCTGAAATTAGCTCAAAACTTAAGTGTTAAGCTAAAAATAGGACTGATTACTTAAATTTCATTCTGATAATCAATATTTTAACTATAAAATTATAATATACATGAAATTTGATAATGTGTGTTTAAAAGACCCCACTTGTCTGTTGAAATGACAGTGAAGGTCCCCACTTGTAAATTTTTCGAGTGTGAAAAATGAAATTGAAATACTTGATGGAACCATATAGGCTTTGACACTAATTCAAAACCTAATAATTTATACACAAATGTCCCCAGATATAAGGTTGGAAGACGGTTTAGGTCCCCACTTGTAAACCTGAAATTAGCTCAAAACTTAAGTGTTAAGCTAAAAATAGGACTGATTACTTAAATTTCATTCTGATAATCAATATTTTAACTATAAAATTATAATATACATGAAATTTGATAATGTGTGTTTAAAAGACCCCACTTGTCTGTTGAAATGACAGTGAAGGTCCCCACTTGTAAATTTATCGAGTGTGAAAAATGAAATTGAAATACCTGATGGAACCATATAGGCTTCGACACTAATTCAAAATCTAATAATTTATACACAAATGTCCCCAGATATAAGGTTGGAAGACGGTTTAGGTCCCCACTTGTAAACCTGAAATTAGCTCAAAACTTAAGTGTTAAGCCTTTAAAAGGTCCGATTACCTAAATTTCATTATAATAATCAATATTTAAACTATAAAATTAAGATATACATGAAATTAGAAAATGTGTGTTTAAAAGACCCCACTTGTCTGTTGAAATGACGGTGAAGGTCCCCACTTGTAAATTTATCGAGTGTGAAAAATGAAATTGAAATACTTGATGGAACCATATAGGCTTTGACACTAATTCAAAACCTAATAATTTATACACAAATGTCCCCAGATATAAGGTTGGAAGACGGTTTAGGTCCCCACTTGTAAACCTGAAATTAGCTCAAAACTTAAGTGTTAAACTAAAAATAGGACTTATTGCTTAAATTTCATTCTGATAATCAATATTTTAACTATAAAATTATAATATACATGAAATTTGAAAATGTGTGTTTAAAAGACCCCACTTGTCTGTTGAAATGACAGTGAAGGTCCCCACTTGTAAATTTATCGAGTGTGAAAAATGAAATTGAAATACCTGATGGAACCATATAGGCTTCGACACTAATTCAAAATGTAATAATTTATACACAAATGTCCCCAGATATAAGGTTGGAAGACGGTTTAGGTCCCCACTTGTAAACCTGAAATTAGCTCAAAACTTAAGTGTTAAGCCTTTAAAAGGTCCGATTACCTAAATTTCATTATAATAATCAATATTTAAACTATAAAACTAAGATATACATGAAATTAGAAAATGTGTGTTTAAAAGACCCCACTTGTCTGTTGAAATGACGGTGAAGGTCCCCACTTGTAAATTTATCGAGTGTGAAAAATGAAATTGAAATACTTGATGGAACCATATAGGCTTTGACACTAATTCAAAACCTAATAATTTATACACAAATGTCCCCAGATATAAGGTTGGAAGACGGTTTAGGTCCCCACTTGTAAACCTGAAATTAGCTCAAAACTTAAGTGTTAATCCTTTAAAAGGTCCGATTACCTAAATTTCATTATAATAATCAATATTTAAACTATAAAATTATAATATACATGAAATTTGATAATGTGTGTTTAAAAGACCCCACTTGTCTGTTGAAATGACGGTGAAGGTCCCCACTTGTAAATTTATCGAGTGTGAAAAATGAAATTGAAATACCTGATGGAACCATATAGGCTTCGACACTAATTCAAAATCTAATAATTTATACACAAATGTCCCCAGATATAAGGTTGGAAGACGGTTTAGGTCCCCACTTGTAAACCTGAAATTAGCTCAAAACTTAAGTGTTAAGCTAAAAATAGGACTGATTATTTAAATTTCATTCTGATAATCAATATTTTAGCTATAAAATTATAATATACATGAAATTTGAAAATTTTGATTAAAAGACCCCACGTATCTGTTGAAATGACGGTGAAGGTCCCCACTTGTAAATTTATCGAGTGTGAAAAATGAAATTGAAATACCTGATGGAACCATAACGAAATCACAAAATCGGTAACGAAATAACAGAATGAAAAAATTAGTAAAAAAATCACAAAATCAGTAAAGAATTCGCGAAGTCCATTACAAAATTCACGAAATCCAAGAAAAAGTCTCAGAATCCAAGGAAATCACAGGAAATATCTCAAAATCTAACAAAATCCGTGGGATTTTATCGAATCTTGAAATGAAACAAAATCCGACTAAATCAAACGATACCCGAAGAAATCAAATTGAATTTCGAAATCCCGGACATTTTATCCAAAACGTCCGACCCCTCGCTCTACTCCTTATCTCCGACGGCAGCTGATGCGATATATACACTGTTCCAGCTTCGGTTGTCAGTACGCGCAATGCTAGGTCGCTATGTGAGGTAGGTTTTTGCGTACTGCCAACAGAAGAAAGCAATACTAATATTTAGGATTTTAAAACGCGATATTCTGTATAGATAGTTTTCACACATGGAGGATTCATACCATTTACACAAGGAGGTAAAAGCAGACGGGTTTTTGTCCGCCAGATAGCCCGGTCTCCTGGTGTAAATGGTATGAATTCTCCATGTGTGAAAACTATCTATACTGAAAAAAATATTTGTTCGTCGTTACATAGAGACCTAGTTTGGCTTGTGCTGAAAACCAATGCTGGAACAGAGTATATATCGAATAATCATAATAAGTTGCCATAGAACGGTTTAAAAATTTATTTACAAAAAACCTTCCTCGCCATTCAAATCAATAAAACCACAGGAAAAAATGAATCTAATCTATCAAACAACAAAATAAATCCTCCTCTCGCAAAGACTTAATAACTCATATTTTTACACAAAAAACTTCTTCTGTTATCAACAAATGTTTAGCCATTAAAACCAAAAAATAAAAATATTAAGAATGGTGAAAATCGAGCTTCCTCAACTTAAACTCCATAAATTAAAACTTAAAAAGTATATACAACCAGGGCCGGAAATAAGCACAGGACACTGGACATTGTCCAATAAAATTTTAAAATGTCCCATAACTTTTTAAAAAACTAAGGGGGTCACTGGACATTTTGACCAATAAATTTTCCGAAGTTTTGATAGCTTGACTATGAAGATGCGACACTATTTTAGCACACTCCAGTGGACAATGTCCAATAAATTTTTTAGTCAAATGGAGGGTCACTGGACACATGTCCTATAAGATTTTTTTCTTATTTCCGGCCCTGTATACAACCCAAGGTTTACTCGTTCAGCACACGCAAAGTGAATTTGTTTACATTAGGATTCGGTGCCAATAGGGAATCTCAGAGCATGATTCTAGCTATGTCAATATCAGGTTAATGTCAATATACATTATGCATGACGTCACGAGTGACGACTTCTACACCTGCCCCCATTAATTGACGCAGAAAGACCCAGAACACGGCTGTTAAAGATTCCAAGCAGATGAAATCTATGAATTCCTCCCCAAATATTTGAGGAGAATTCTTAACAAACACTTCGATTTTGAATTTGTGTCAAACCCTATAAGATTGTTTTAGGTATTTCAACAGACGAGTGGGGTCTATTAAACACACTTTTTCTAATTTCATGTATATTATAATTTCATAGTTAAAATATTGATTATTATAATGAAATTTAGGTATTTGACCTATCTCTAGCTTAACACTTAAGTGTTGAGCTAATTTCAGGTTTACAAGTGGGGACCTTAACCGTCTTCCTACCTTATATCTTTGGACATTTGTGTATAAATTATTAGATTTTGAATTAGTGTCAAAACCTATATGGTTTCATCAAGTATTTCAATTTCATTTTTCACACTCTAAAAATTTACAAGTGGGGACCTTCACTGTCATTTTAACAGACAAGTGGGGGTCTTTCAAACACACATTTTCAAATTTCATGTATATTTTAGTTTTATAGCTAAAATATTGATTATCAGAATGAAATTTAAGTAATCAGTCCTGTTTCTAGCTTTACACTTAAGTTTTGAGCTAATTTCAGGTTTACAAGTGGGGACCTAAACCGTCTTCCTACCTTATATCTGGGGACATTTGTGTATAAATTTTTAGATTTTGAGTTAGTGTCAAAGCCCATATGGTTACATCAAGTATTTCAAGATAGTTTTTCACACTTGATAAATTTACAAGTGGGGACCTTGGCTGTCATTTCAACTGACAAGTGGGGTCTTTTAAACACACATTTTCAAATTTCATGTATATTATAATTTTATAGAAAAAATATTGATTATCAGAATGAAATTTAAGTAATCAGTCCTGTTTCTAGCTTAACACTTAAGTTTTGAGCTAATTTCAGGTTTACAAGTGGGAACCTAAACCGTCTTCCTACCTTATATCTGGGGACATTTGTGTATAAATTTTTAGATTTTGAATTAGTGTCAAAGCCCATATGGTTACATCAAGTATTTCAAGATAATTTTTCACACTTGATAAATTTACAAGTGGGGACCTTGGCTGTCATTTCAACTGACAAGTGGGGTCTTTTAAACACACATTTTCAAATTTCATGTATATTTAATTTTATAGTTAAAATATTGATTATTTTAATGAAATTTTGGTAATCAGTCCTATTTCTAACTTAACACTTAAGTTTTGAGCTAATTTCAGGTTTACAAGTGGGGACCTAAACCCTCTTCCTACCTTATATCTGGGGACATTTGTGTATAAACTATTAGATTTTGAATTAGTGTCAAAGCCTATATGGTTCCATCAAGTATTTCAATTTCATTTTTCACACTTGATAAATTTACAAGTGGGGACCTTGGCTGTCATTTCAACAGACAAGTGGGGTCTTTATACACACATTTTCTAATTACATGTATATTACACTTTTGTAATTAAAATATAGATTATTATGATGAAATTTTAGAAATAGGATCTTTACGGTTCCTTCAAATATTTGAAGATATTTTTTTAAACTCGAAAATTTTACAAGTGGGGACCTTCGCTGTCATTTCAACGGACAAGTGGGGTCGTTAAAATACATGTTTTCAAAATTTATTTTAATTCACTTTTTTTAATTAAAATATTGATAATTATGATGAAATTTACATTATATGTAACGTTAGTCCCATTTTAAAATGTGGGGAACTTGGCCATCTTTTTAATGTACATCTGGGGACATACAGTTTTTTAAATCGAGTTAATGTTTAAACGAAGTTAATTTAATGACGCCTAAAGAATTAGGAAAAGTAGTTTTCGTACGTCAAGTGTAATTAAATTATGAAAAAATCACCGTTCGGTCTGTGAGATACAAGATTTTATATTGTTATCGCTGAATAATGTATATTTTGTATTTCTAAAGTAGCGACATCTATCTGTGCTTATTGTAATGAAAACCCATTTTTGTGCCCCCACATGTACGCCGAAGAGACCATATGGTCCTCATTTCGTACAACTGGGTACCCGGGTGTGTGAAAACATTTGGCGACATCTCTCGGATATGTGTTAATTTCCATGGTCCCCACTTGTAATGTGAAAAGACCAAGTACCTTACAAGTGGGGACTTTTTTAAAAAAATTAATTTGGGCTCTAATGAGTCTAATTATATCATTTATCTAATTTATTACATGTGAGGACTTTAAAATGTCCCCACATGTAAGTCGGGTCCCCACTATGTGGGTGAAAAGATTGTCAGAATCCCCACTTGTCAATCGTATGCAGACGCCCACACAAACACACCCACACACACACAGACACGGCCGTTACAGAACCTCTCCTGGACTACGTCACACGGAGAGGTAAAAAATGTAATTAAGGGAGCATATCAGATGAAATACTTTTTAGATTAGATATTTATCTGATGACGTCATTGGAATAGAGCAGATAAGATAAAGAATTAGATAGTCGTCTGATAATTTTTTGTAATCAGTTTTTTTTGTATCGTTTATGGAAGTAGTTAGTTGTGCTCGAGACACCGTGCTGGATCGATTATGAATTAAGATTTATGAATAATTATTTACGTTTAACACTAATTTATTAATACTAATTTAAGTTATAAATAAAGATCATTACAAAAAGACGGTTTCGTTTATTGCTCCAGAACAATAATTTTAACACATCTTGGTTTCATTTTTGAAATTTTTTTAATTAGTTCAATCATGAACTGCGCCTGAGTTGAATCAGCTTCAATGGCTGCCTTTCGGATTATTTTAAGTTTTACATGAATGTCATCCTTTTTCCATTCGTCCAATTCTTCTCTCAACCGGTCGATTTCTTCTTGTTGGATCTTTTTCTCTTCGGCTTGTTTGCTAATTTTCCTATTGAGCCTCCAAACAGTCGACTTTAAATTCTTTATGGTTCGCCTGAGCTGCACTAATGGGTCCTCTTGAGGCTTATTTATTTCAGTGGTGCCAAAAGTGGATGAAGGGGTGGAACCAGTTTTTATTAAATCTTCCGTTATTAAATCTTCCGTTTCTAAATTAATTTCTTCGTCTCTATCTTCAAGATCAAAATTTGGATATAGGCGACGGCCAGATTCGCTTGTAGTTGGGACATCTAAGTTGTTGGTGGATTGGCAATCAGAATTTGGATTATTGTCAATGTTATCCAAAATTTCAACATCCGTTAAAGAATTTATAGGTTGGTCTTGATCCAATGGAATATTTTCAAGGTGTGACTTTTTAGCCGGAGTAGCTTTTGCCACCCGATTTTTCCTCTTAGGTGCAACTTTTTTAATCATGTACGAAGGATATAATGGAAAAACTGAAGGAATAACACCTTTTTTAGCCTTCTTGTGCTAAGTCCTGAAATTGAAAACATTTGAATTAGTTTTAAAATTTAAACGTTACATTTTGTATCATTAAAATGTAATTAAATACCTTCTTGATAATCAGCTTCTATGAAATGTTTATTACAAACATGAGATGCGCTAGAATTAAAATTTGGCTGAATATCTTTTCTGGCAATGGCTTTTAACCATGAATCGTAAAGTATTGGATCTTGCGGAAATTCATGAAATGATAACTCAGTTTTATTTCTGGAATTTGGTTTTCAAAACGGTACCCAGCATTTTTTCACCATTTTTGCTAAAGTTTATACTACTATATGTAAATAAAACTGTTTGATATTGAAAGAAGACGAACAATTGGCTTTCGAGTATTTTATTTCAAGTTTCGATAGGCCTATTAACAATTCAAAATTGGCGCAAAAACGCATAATTTACATTCGCGCCAAAAAAATTCGGGAAACAGATTTTCAATTTCAAATAAGGCGGGTGCAGATGCAACCAAGGCTTAGGCTTCTAGCCGCGAAATTCGAGTTTATCCGCTTTGAATGTTTCGATAACGATTGCAGCAAAACTAATGGACGGAAAATTATGAAATTAGTTTCAAAAGATAGCTCTTACTTGATTTTATAATATATGTAAAAAGTAGATTCCTAAAACATCTAAAAAATATAGAAAAATCCGACGAAAAAGTGCAGTTTTAAGGCATAGTTTCCCCATAGTAATGTATTAAGACGTTTGTCCCGGATGCGAGCGCCCCCTACCCGAGAATTGCCGCACTAGCTGGATTTCGCTACTTTTCCATTAACATAGGGCGCCCACGAAATCGGACGGCCTTACAGGCGACGGAGGAGATGATCTAAGTTGGCCGTGCTTTGGCAATGCATTGCGACAGGAATAACGTGTTATCGGGGCTTTTCATCCCCATCATTCCGATTTCGAGTTTTTTAAGTAAACACCTATTTGGTGATTCCACCAGAACGAACTCTAGTTGAGGTATTCCAAGAGTCAGATATCGACCACAATGATCATTATCGAAATGCACTGCCAAAGGCTGGCTGTTCTTTAGGCGGGTTATACTCCCCAACTTCCTGTTTAAATAAATAAAAAAGATGGCTGCCTTCGAATCGAAGTAGCTCGTAGAATTAATTACAATGCAGTTTGAAGATTTTATATTTAATTCTATGCGACTAATGTTTTTCAGAACTATATGTTTCAACCTTTTATAGTTTAATTTATTCGTTTTAACGTCACCGAAGCGAGAGAAACGTAAGTATTTTGAATAACAATTGTTTTTCATGATAATCGACCAAGGCTTAGGATTGTTTTCCTTACTGTTTCGCGTTATTAAATACATATTTTGCATTTTTAATTAAGGGGAATCATTCTTAAATGCATAGTTCCATTGTTAATTTAATTAAAATTGAAAAAACTACATAATTTCAGATTTTTCTTAACTACGGAGCACTGAAAGCCGTTGCTTATTGCAGTTTCAACGAACATCAATAATATTACGAGTTAGTCATTACACCCCCCTTAAACAAGTCAAATTAACTCAAATAACGGTAAATAAACGTCATATTAATTGAAACTAATCTCATTTTACCCGAAACTCCCGTCAGAACCTACTAACCTTGCATGTTTTAAAAGATCTTCATCCCCGTTCCGTTTCCACTGAAATTTTGTAAATAATTGTTATTATTATTGAAGCATATTGGTAGCGGCAATATTTAACATGATTGATAGCCACCATTGTCATTATGACTTGATGATAGGGGGTGGGGCGCAAGCCTTTCGCCTCAAAATCGTCTCTCAATGGAGTAGGCTGTCTATTTAGCGCAAAGAGACACGGTAGGTTCCTATTTGATGATAGACCAAGCCCCGCCCATACCTTACCTTATGTAGTTGTAAATAGACTAAGCCCCGCCCATACCTTACCTTTTGTAGTTGTAAATAGACTAAGCCCCGCCCATACCTTACCTTATGTAGTTGTAAATAGACCAAGCCCCGCCCATGCCTTCTGTAGTTTTAAATGCACCACGCCCCAGGATTTCAACCCTCTTTAATTGGAAATGATGAAGCTCAATTAGTACTATGGTGGGCTTTATCTAGTTCAAGGACGCATGGGAGGTTCTTGTTTTCTGTTACACGATGAAGCCCCGCCCATAGCTTCTAGACCACGGCCCTAGATTGCCAGCCACTTTAATTGGAAACTATGAAGCGTTGTTAACGATTATTGTTTAAAAATTCCCTATTTCCCTCTTAAAGGGACACGAAATTGATTATGACACAGTCAATTAGAATAACGTCACAGACTTTTGCGAAATCATTATACTCATTTAATTCCAATTCTTGTTCTAAAGACTAAAATTGCAACCTCAAATTTTCAGAAAAGTTGCCAACTTATTGCGTTTCTCATCATTGGTATATTGCAAAAGAGACCCGAGCGTAGTTGAAGCAACACTCTAGACGAAGCTGAAAACTCTTTGAAAGGATGTAACGAGGTCGAAAAGGTTGGTATTTAAAGGGACACGAAATCGAATAAGAATTAATGTTGAAATGTTGGGAATTAATCGTAATGAAAAAGAAGCAAATCATATTTTATTTCACGCAGTTTTGTTTTTGCAAAGAAGGCTTCTCCGGTGAATTAGAATTATTTGAAATATGTCACAGACACCACGTGACTCCAAGATACAAAGACTACCCAAGGAATGAGATGGACAACATAGTCCTTGTTATTCACGAGATTGCAACGCCGATTCTCCGAAGTATTAGTTTTTCGAAATAAAACTAACCAAGCTTCTTTGAACCAAGACTTTCTTTGGTCACGTCCTTATCATTGTTTTCAACTCGCTGATGCCAGTAGTATAGGGCTACACTTCGTACCTCCGTAGGTGTAGAATGTAGGTGTAGAGTGTAGGTGTAGAATGTCAAGGTCACAGTGTCAATGCCCTCTCGCCACGCCCCCTTGGGAAACTCGCGCGCGCCCCCTGGAAAACTCCCGCGCGCCCCCTGGTGGCTGCGCGCCCCCTCGCGGGAAAACTCGCGCGCGCCCCCTGGCGGCTGCGCCCCCTCGCGGGAAAACTTGCGCGCGCCCCCTCGCGGGAAAACTCGCGCGCCCCCTCGCGGGAAAACCCTGCGCGGGAATCTGGCAGACCTGTCTCTTCTACAACTGTCTCTGTGACGTCATTGGCGGGAAAATCTACAACTGTATCTATGACGTCATTGGCGGGAAAACACCGTGCGCCGCCTATTGGGAAACTCCTCCCTTCTACAACTGTATCTGTGACGTCATTTGAAGAATTGTATTTGTGACGTCATTGATAAGAGACGAGAATGGATAGCTTTAAACGTACATTGCCAAGGGTTAATGTCTGTTGGAAGTTGCGCAATCCATTGTAATTTTTAGTTTGACTCAAAATTTCAACCTTTTTTCAAGGAGTTTATTTTGATTATGGTATTGTTTTAATTAAAAGGTGCACGTAAAAGCGTAATTAATATATAAGAAAATCATCTTAGACGTAATAGTAGAAAGCGTAATTAACCTCTGAAAATCAAAGTGTTACTGGTGTGTTAGCGTCTATTTGTAAGCCTTGGTTAAATTCTGCCTATAATAATCCAACAATTGTGACGTCATTCGAAGAGTTGTTGTATCGCGTAACGTATATTAAGGGGTGGCGGTAGTATAGACGAGAATGGATAGCTTTAAACGTACATTGCCAAGGGTTAATGTCTGTTGGAAGTTGCGCAATCCATTGTAATTTTAAGTTTGACTCAAAATTTCAACCTTTTTTCAAGGAGTTTATTTTGATTATGGTATAGTTTTAATTAAAAGGTGCACGTAAAAGCGTAATTAATATATAAGAAAATCATCTTAGACGTAATAGTAGAAAGCGTAATTAACCTCTGAAAATCAAAGTGTTACTGGTGTGTTAGCGTCTATTTGTAAGCCTTGGTTAAATTCTGCCTATAATAATCCAACAATTGTGACGTCATTCGAAGAGTTGTTGTATCGCGTAACGTATATTAAGGGGTGGCGGTAGTATAGACGAGAATGGATAGCTTTAAACGTACATTGCCAAGGGTTAATGTCTGTTGGAAGTTGCGCAATCCATTGTAATTTTTAGTTTGACTCAAAATTTCAACCTTTTTTCAAGGAGTTTATTTTGATTATGGTATTGTTTTAATTAAAAGGTACACGTAAAAGCGTAATTAATATATAAGAAAATCATCTTAGACGTAATAGTAGAAAGCGTAATTAACCTCTGAAAATCAAAGTGTTACTGGTGTGTTAGCGTCTATTTGTAAGCCTTGGTTAAATTCTGCCTATAATAATCCAACAATTGTGACGTCATTCGAAGAGTTGTTGTATCGCGTAACGTATATTAAGGGGTAGCGGTAGTATAGACGAGAATGGATAGCTTTAAACGTACATTGCCAAGGGTTAATGTCTGTTGGAAGTTGCGCAATCCATTGTAATTTTTAGTTTGACTCAAAATTTCAACCTTTTTTCAAGGAGTTTATTTTGATTATGGTATTGTTTTAATTAAAAGGTACACGTAAAAGCGTAATTAATATATAAGAAAATCATCTTAGACGTAATAGTAGAAAGCGTAATTAACCTCTGAAAATCAAAGTGTTACTGGTGTGTTAGCGTCTATTTGTAAGCCTTGGTTAAATTCTGCCTATAATAATCCAACAATTGTGACGTCATTCGAAGAGTTGTTGTATCGCGTAACGTATATTAAGGGGTGGCGGTAAAGTTTTATCATTGCTAAATGAAAATGTGTCAGGTTCATAACGATACAGTAGAGGTTTGGGTCGGTAATGGCTTACTGGAAAAGGACTGATACGGGTGTAGAGTTATACTTACAAAGATTTGACAGCTCAAACGGAATCAAATACCAGTACTTAGTTTCAAAATACAATCACAGAAAAGTAAGCGTGTGTAAATACTCTCCTTTCAAATCATTCGTATTCAAAACAATTCACATCTAATTTTTCTATTAGTATCGTACTAAAGTCAACGTTAGAGGCAGAGACTACCCCGTTTACAGGCCAACACCAAACGCCAGGACTCGTCCTAACGTGTCTAAACCTAACCTACCTCCAAGTTATAACGTTATTACGTAAGGTGGCGAGAAGAAATTCCACCACAGAGTTTGTATTAGTCTTAGACGTCGATATGATGTCCAACTATAACCTCCACGAAATGTTCCTGGAGTATGCCTGAGAAAATAGGCTCTTTCTCGAATCTCGAAAAGATGATAAAACTGTTTACGTTGTACCCGCATTCGAAATGAAAGAAATAGCCCAAATACCCAAGGATAAAACGGACAACGTTTGGAAATGATGGGCGCCCACCTCTTTTACATTGAGCTTTGTTGGAAATGTCAGAAACATATTGACTACGAAGCCTGGTATAGAGAACCAATGACTAATAAGTTAGCTGTCATTTTTGAAGTCTTGTGGAGAGATCCTTGGGAACCTTCTTCTTCAGCAGAAATTCAGCGCCTTATCATGATGAAAGGTTTAGACAATGACTTTAATTTAAAAGTCAAGTAAGACCAAGATACCACCGTGTGTAGAAAGAAGAAACCATCGATAACTAACCCATTGATTGATATCTTTGTAGGTTTGCGAATTACACGTTGTAAGATACTAATTTTCAGTTTTAAATAACGCTTTTTGTCATCCATTATGGCCTGAAAATGGCCAACTCATTCCATAAAGAAAAGGATACCGATCAAGAAAAGAGCCGTATCTTATTTCGACAGTTCAAAACTGAACTAAAGGAAAAATATCCAGACTCCTCCAGGAAGTGCTACTGATCTCGAAGCTTCCATTTACATGAAAAAAAAGAAGTAATTTATCAGGTTAGTTTTAAAGAGTAAGTAAAAAGAAAATCAAATCTACCTTCCATTGTGTATAAAAACACTGGTCCCGGAAGCTTTGGAACAGATTTTGGCTGTTATGAAAAAACTGTCTCCATTGAGGAACTCTATTTAGATAATATAGGAGTTAAATGGTGTATATTCGTACAAGTTATTCTTATAATGACGTTATTTAATGTAAAGATTTGTATTTTAAAATAGGGATTTTGCTCATAAACTTGCATTGGTTTTGATAAGTAATCCAAATGTACCTTTTCATACTTTGGACCTATCAAATAACCTAAAAGAAGATAAAGGTAATATATTTACTAACGAAAAAAGAAATATCAAAGACAAATAACAACAATAGCTCTTCATTGTATTTCTTAATGAAATATCTCTTGTCAATTAATTGTAAAGAAAAACAGAAAATAAATGTTACCAATAAACATTGTGGTGAACTTTTTATGAGGATATTATTTCTGCATTTTTCATAATAGCGCTGAACTGCCTATCTGTACGAGGTTGAATTCAGGGTTCGTACAAACCTGGGAAACTGGGAAAACTAAGGCAAATAAATAACTTTCAAAAATTCAGTGTTTTTTCTTCTTGGCGGTCTAGTGTAAACATGTTGTACTGTGCTTTGGTGTGTTTTATTGTAGTTTTGTTGTGGTATAGTGTAGTTTTAGAGTGTTTTATTGTACTTTTATTGTGTTTTATTGTAGTTTTATTGTACCTTAGTGTATTTTTTTGTGTTTTACTGTGTTTTATTGTAGTTTTTTTGTATTTTATTGTAGTTTTATTGTACTTTTAGTGTATTTTATTGTGTTTTATTGTACCTTAGTGTATTTTATTATGGTATAGTGTAGTTTTAGAGAGTTTTATTGTACTTTTATTGTACTTTTAGTGTGTTTTACTGTGTTTTGATTTGGTTTTATTGCGTTTTACTGTGTTATGGTGTGTTTTTATTGTAATTTTAGTGTATTTCAGTGTATTTTGTTGTAATTTAAGTTATTTGTCATAAATTCACAAAGTTTCTGTAAGACTCAATATCATATTGAACATAATAATACGTGGAACAAAGTATTTAGTTTATTATTAGTTTATTTAGTTTATTATTATTATTAGTTTATTTAGTTTATTATTATTATTAGTTTATTTAGTTTATTATTATTATTAGTTTATTTAGTTCATTATTAGTTTATTATTATTAGTTTATTTAGTTTATTATTATTATTTATATATATTATGCATTTATAACATTAAAGTAAAACGAAATAAATTTCCTTACCTACATCCCCAATATAACTCCAAAATTATTATGATATTTTTCGTTTGAATCAACTAACCATTCCACGAACATCTGTCACGACAAAACGGAAACAGTAGGTGTACCATTTTTGAACGCTTTTCTCCCAATACCAGTTCAGTATAAATCTCTTCAACTAGAAAGTGTATTTTATTGTCCTTTTCGTGTATTTTATTATGGTATAGTGTACTTTTAGTGTGTTTTATTGTACTTTTAGTGTATTTTATTGTGTTTTACTGTATTTTAATGTAGTTTTATTGTACTTTTAGTGTTTTATTTTACTTTTAGTGTATTTTATTGTGTTTTACTGTATTTTATTGTAGTTTTATTGTGTTTTACTGTATTTTATTGTAGTTTTATTGTACCTTAGTGTATTTTATTGTACTTTTATTGTATTTTATTATGGTATAGTGTATTTTATTGTGTTTTACTGTATTTTATTGTAGTTTTATTGTACTTTTAGTGTATATTATTATGGTATAGTGTACTTTTAGTGTGTTTTATTGTACTTTTTGTGTATTTTATTGTGTTTTACTGTATTTTATTGTAGTTTTATTGCAATTTTAGTGTATTCTATTGTGTTTAACTGTGTTTTGTTGTAGGTTTATTGTACCTTAATGTATTTTATTATGGTATAGTGTACTTTTAGTGTATTTTATTGTACTTTTATTGTATTTTATTATGGTATAGTGTATTTTATTGTGTTTTACTGTATTTTATTGTAGTTTTATTGTAATTTTAGTGTATTCTATTGTGTTTTACTGTGTTTTGTTGTAGTTTTATTGTACCTTAATGTACTTTATTGTAATTTTTGTGTATTTTATTATGGTATAGTTTAGTTTTAGAGTGTTTTATTGTACTTTTAGTGTATTTTATTGTATTTTACTGTGTTTTATTGTAGTTTTATTGTACTTTTAGTGTATTTTATTATGGTATAGTGTACTTTTAGAGTGTTTAATTGTACTTTTAGTGTATTTTATTGTGTTTTACTGTGTTTTACTGTAGTTTTATTGTACCTTAGTGTAGTTTTAGGTTTTCGTGACACCTTAAGCAATATGGTTTTTGTTGGGGCATGCAAAAACATTTTCTAATTTAAAATAGTCTTTTACAACGTGATTACCGTGACACCAATCGGGAATATTGTGCGGTAATTGTGAGGGGCGCGTCATAACATAACTGTACTGTAGAAATGAAAGTTTATAATGCGCTTTAACTCGAAAACCTCTTGTGCCGAAAGATAGTTTAAAATGTTTGAATCGAGACACTCACCGGTTGCAGCGAGTGATTCTTCCAGTTCAGTAGCGATATGAGTTGGTAAACAACCCGAATAAAGATCATGCCGAGAAGCGAGTTCATACTCGTATAGTATATTAAAAGTTTCGCGCGACGCTTCTTTAGCCAAGGTAAAAAGAGAAGGTATATTCGATAAAGACATGACTAACAGTTGTTTTTATAAAGCAAAGGCAAGGTTGGTTGATGTCAAAGATAATTTGAAATAAACGTATGACGTCAAGGTTATCCGTGATAAAAATATATTTTTATCACGGTATAGGCGCTATATTATTCACCTTCAGGTATAACGAAGCCTCGGATCCTAGCTAGCTTAATAGTATTTTATGGAACGAAGTCTATAACCAACAACTGTTAAAGGAGCAAAATATAACACGGTATAGGCGCTATATTATTCACCTTGAGGTATAGAGAACCAACCTATTCGTTATACGTATATTTCAAATTATCTTTGACGCCAACTAACCTTGTTTTCGCTTTATAAAAACACCTGTTAGTTATAACGGAGCAAAATATAACACGGTATAGGCGCTATATTATTCACCTTCAGGTATAACGAAGTCTCGGATCCTAGCTAGCTTAATAGTATTTTATGGAACGAAGTCTATAACCAGCAGCTGTTGGAAGAATCACTCGCTGCAACCGGTGAGTGTCTCGATTCAAACATTTTAAACTATCTTTCGGCACAAGAGGTTTTCGAGTTAAAGCGCATTATAAACTTTCATTTCTACAGTACAATTATGTTATGACGCGCCCCTCACAATTACCGCACAATATTCCCGATTGGTGTCACGGTAATCACGTTGTAAAAGACTATTTTAAATTAGAAAATGTTTTTGCATGCCCCAACAAAAACCATATTGCTTAAGGTGTCACGAAAACCTAAAACTACACTAAGGTACAATAAAACTACAGTAAAACACAGTAAAACACAATAAAATACACTAAAAGTACAATTAAACACTCTAAAAGTACACTATACCATAATAAAATACACTAAAAGTACAATAAAACTACAATAAAACACAGTAAAATACAATAAAATACACTAAAAGTACAATAAAACGCTCTAAAACTAAACTATACCATAATAAAATACACTAAAATTACAATAAAATACATTAAGGTACAATAAAACTACAACAAAACACAGTAAAACACAATAGAATACACTAAAATTACAATAAAACTACAATAAAATACAGTAAAACACAATAAAATACACTATACCATAATAAAATACAATAAAAGTACAATAAAATACACTAAAAGTACACTATACCATAATAAAATACATTAAGGTACAATAAAACTACAACAAAACACAGTTAAACACAATAGAATACACTAAAATTGCAATAAAACTACAATAAAATACAGTAAAACACAATAAAATACACAAAAAGTACAATAAAACACACTAAAAGTACACTATACCATAATAATATACACTAAAAGTACAATAAAACTACAATAAAATACAGTAAAACACAATAAAATACACTATACCATAATAAAATACAATAAAAGTACAATAAAATACACTAAGGTACAATAAAACTACAATAAAATACAGTAAAACACAATAAAACTACAATAAAATACAGTAAAACACAATAAAATACACTAAAAGTAAAATAAAACACTAAAACTACACAAAGGTACAATAAAACTATAATAAAACACAGTAAAACACAATAAAATACACTAAAAGTACAATAAAACTACATTAAAATACAGTAAAACACAATAAAATACACTAAAAGTACAATAAAACACACTAAAAGTACACTATACCATAATAAAATACACGAAAAGGACAATAAAATACACTTTCTAGTTGAAGAGATTTATACTGAACTGGTATTGGGAGAAAAGCGTTCAAAAATGGTACACCTACTGTTTCCGTTTTGTCGTGACAGATGTTCGTGGAATGGTTAGTTGATTCAAACGAAAAATATCATAATAATTTTGGAGTTATATTGGGGATGTAGGTAAGGAAATTTATTTCGTTTTACTTTAATGTTATAAATGCATAATATATATAAATAATAATAATAAACTAAATAAACTAATAATAATAAACTAATAATGAACTAAATAAACTAATAATAATAATAAACTAAATAATAATAATAAACTAAATAATAATAATAAACTAAATAAACTAATAATAATAATAAACTAATAATAATAATAAACTAAATAAACTAATAATAAACTAAATACTTTGTTCCACGTAATATTATGTTCAATATGATATTGAGTCTTACAGAAACTTTGTGAATTTATGACAAATAACTTAAATTACAACAAAATACACTGAAATACACTAAAATTACAATAAAAACACACCATAACACAGTAAAACGCAATAAAACCAAATCAAAACACAGTAAAACACACTAAAAGTACAATAAAAGTACAATAAAACTCTCTAAAACTACACTATACCATAATAAAATACACTAAGGTACAATAAAACACAATAAAATACACTAAAAGTACAATAAAACTACAATAAAATACAAAAAAACTACAATAAAACACAGTAAAACACAAAAAAATACACTAAGGTACAATAAAACTACAATAAAACACAATAAAAGTACAATAAAACACTCTAAAACTACACTATACCACAACAAAACTACAATAAAACACACCAAAGCACAGTACAACATGTTTACACTAGACCGCCAAGAAGAAAAAACACTGAATTTTTGAAAGTTATTTATTTGCCTTAGTTTTCCCAGTTTCCCAGGTTTGTACGAACCCTGAATTCAACCTCGTACAGATAGGCAGTTCAGCGCTATTATGAAAAATGCAGAAATAATATCCTCATAAAAAGTTCACCACAATGTTTATTGGTAACATTTATTTTCTGTTTTTCTTTACAATTAATTGACAAGAGATATTTCATTAAGAAATACAATGAAGAGCTATTGTTGTTATTTGTCTTTGATATTTCTTTTTTCGTTAGTAAATATATTACCTTTATCTTCTTTTAGGTTATTTGATAGGTCCAAAGTATGAAAAGGTACATTTGGATTACTTATCAAAACCAATGCAAGTTTATGAGCAAAATCCCTATTTTAAAATACAAATCTTTACATTAAATAACGTCATTATAAGAATAACTTGTACGAATATACACCATTTAACTCCTATATTATCTAAATAGAGTTCCTCAATGGAGACAGTTTTTTCATAACAGCCAAAATCTGTTCCAAAGCTTCCGGGACCAGTGTTTTTATACACAATGGAAGGTAGATTTGATTTTCTTTTTACTTACTCTTTAAAACTAACCTGATAAATTACTTCTTTTTTTTCATGTAAATGGAAGCTTCGAGATCAGTAGCACTTCCTGGAGGAGTCTGGATATTTTTCCTTTAGTTCAGTTTTGAACTGTCGAAATAAGATACGGCTCTTTTCTTGATCGGTATCCTTTTCTTTATGGAATGAGTTGGCCATTTTCAGGCCATAATGGATGACAAAAAGCGTTATTTAAAACTGAAAATTAGTATCTTACAACGTGTAATTCGCAAACCTACAAAGATATCAATCAATGGGTTAGTTATCGATGGTTTCTTCTTTCTACACACGGTGGTATCTTGGTCTTACTTGACTTTTAAATTAAAGTCATTGTCTAAACCTTTCATCATGATAAGGCGCTGAATTTCTGCTGAAGAAGAAGGTTCCCAAGGATCTCTCCACAAGACTTCAAAAATGACAGCTAACTTATTAGTCATTGGTTCTCTATACCAGGCTTCGTAGTCAATATGTTTCTGACATTTCCAACAAAGCTCGATGTAAAAGAGGTGGGCGCCCATCATTTCCAAACGTTGTCAGTTTTTTCCTTGGGTATTTGGGCTATTTCTTTCATTTCGAATGCAGGTACAACGTAAACAGTTTTATCATCTTTTCGAGATTCGAGAAAGAGCCTATTTTCTCAGGCATACTCCAGGAACATTTCGTGGAGGTTATAGTTGGACATCATATCGACGTCTAAGACTAATACAAACTCTGTGGTGGAATTTCTTCTCGCCACCTTACGTAATAACGTTATAACTTGGAGGTAGGTTAGGTTTAGACACGTTAGGACGAGTCCTGGCGTTTGGTGTTGGCCTGTAAACGGGGTAGTCTCTGCCTCTAACGTTGACTTTAGTACGATACTAATAGAAAAATTAGATGTGAATTGTTTTGAATACGAATGATTTGAAAGGAGAGTATTTACACACGCTTACTTTTCTGTGATTGTATTTTGAAACTAAGTACTGGTATTTGATTCCGTTTGAGCTGTCAAATCTTTGTTCCTTTTGTAAGTATAACTCTACACCCGTATCAGTCCTTTTCCAGTAAGCCATTACCGACCCAAACCTCTACTGTATCGTTATGAACCTGACACATTTTCATTTAGCAATGATAAAACTTTACCGCCACCCCTTAATATACGTTACGCGATACAACAACTCTTCGAATGACGTCACAATTGTTGGATTATTATAGGCAGAATTTAACCAAGGCTTACAAATAGACGCTAACACACCAGTAACACTTTGATTTTCAGAGGTTAATTACGCTTTCTACTATTACGTCTAAGATGATTTTCTTATATATTAATTACGCTTTTACGTGTACCTTTTAATTAAAACAATACCATAATCAAAATAAACTCCTTGAAAAAAGGTTGAAATTTTGAGTCAAACTAAAAATTACAATGGATTGCGCAACTTCCAACAGACATTAACCCTTGGCAATGTACGTTTAAAGCTATCCATTCTCGTCTATACTACCGCTACCCCTTAATATACGTTACGCGATACAACAACTCTTCGAATGACGTCACAATTGTTGGATTATTATAGGCAGAATTTAACCAAGGCTTACAAATAGACGCTAACACACCAGTAACACTTTGATTTTCAGAGGTTAATTACGCTTTCTACTATTACGTCTAAGATGATTTTCTTATATATTAATTACGCTTTTACGTGTACCTTTTAATTAAAACAATACCATAATCAAAATAAACTCCTTGAAAAAAGGTTGAAATTTTGAGTCAAACTAAAAATTACAATGGATTGCGCAACTTCCAACAGACATTAACCCTTGGCAATGTACGTTTAAAGCTATCCATTCTCGTCTCTTATCAATGACGTCACAAATACAATTCTTCAAATGACGTCACAGATACAGTTGTAGAAGGGAGGAGTTTCCCAATAGGCGGCGCACGGTATTTTCCCGCCAATGACGTCATAGATACAGTTGTAGATTTTCCCGCCAATGACGTCATAGATACAGTTGTAGACAGGACTGCCAGATACCCGCGCAATGTTTTCCCGCGAGGGGGCGCGCGAGTTTTCCCGCGAGGGGGCGCAGCCGCCAGGGGGCGCGCGGGGGCCCGCGAGTTTTCCCGCGAGGGGGCGCGCAAGTTTTCCCGCCAGGGGGCGCGCGCGTGTTTTCCAGGGGGCGCGCGCGAGTTTTCCAGGGGGCGCGCGCGAGTTTCCCAAGGGGGCGTGGCGAGAGGGCATTGACACTGTGACCTTGACATTCTACACCTACACTCTACACCTACATTCTACACCTACGGAGGTACGAAGTGTAGCCCTATACTACTGATGCCTTCTTTTCAGACCATTTAATACAAGTACGGTGAGGTTTTTATTATTTTTAAAGTGTACATAATAGCTTAACCGTTAATTTGAATATTCTTAAATTATTTCAGGTTTCCTTTTACAAAGGGTTTCACCGCAACACGATCCCAACCAGAAAATATGGGATATCCAGTTTTACCCACTAATCTTGAGATTGATAAAAATTTATGGAACATTAATCGTTATTTTAATTGTGTTTGTTTCAACCCCGATATTATGAGCCTGATTAAATGAATTTATTATTAGATTAAATTTAAAGAAATTTTAAAATCGTAGAAATTTTACGTTTTCTTGCAAAATAATGAATCTCAGTTTTCAATAAAATATTTAGAGTGAAAAGAGAACGTTGTAATTGTTTCGAGGTAATAAAAATCTTTAATTTCTAGGTAATTGAGGGATTTGCTTCATTTAATAATAAGAAATCAACATTAGCTACTTGGGGGAATTAGGCAACGGAAAAGGAGTCTGTGAATAGGAGACGTCTTCATGGGAGACATGGACGTCTCGTTGGTTATATCTATCAAAATAGCTAATATGAGAGGCTAAAACACCATTTCCGCGCTAAATCAAGGTAGATTTCAAGTTTTAAAAGAGTTAAAACAGCCATAATTGGATCATGAAGCAGTACAGTAAGCAGACGACACGACAAGAGCAGCTTAGCTAGCAGCGATGATAAACTTATTTACAGCCCGCCTTAATTACAATCCGTAATTGTTGTCTGCAATGTCGTCTGCTAGCGTGGAGATTCCTTAAAAACACTTTAGTTTAATTATTTATCTATTTTAAATTAAACTGGATTTGCGAATGAAACTAATTACACTCGCGCTTGTTAATTGCTTACGTCTTTAAGGTTTATTTTTTATATTACCTCAAATTTCAATAAAATCATTTTACTGTTGAAAATCATTTTGATTTATTTACAGCCCTCTTAACTTTGATTTTTAAAATTACGCGAGTAACGCGATGTCTGAATCGTCGTCTGCTAGGAAAGTGTTTCCCGAAAAACGTTTAATATTTTTAATTAAGTGTCTAAAGTTAGCCGGGAGTGTGGCGCGCTCCTGTAAGCCCAGCTTCTGGGCGGCAAAGTTTGAGGGAATACGACACATGTCGGCGATCCTACCCTATAGGTGCCGACTGTCCCGTGTCCGCCGGAGGTCACTTACCCCAATTCCACCTTCCGTCACCTCCCAAGTAAACCTCATTTCCTTCCCTGCTTATCCACATACGACCTAGCGGCCCCCGTCTGTGCTGGGCCGCGTAGGGTCTCCCGCTCCATTCTTCCTGGTGCTCAAGGCCTAACGGCTAAGCACTAGTGCTCGTAGGTGGGAAAAAAAAAGTGTCTAAAGTTAAAATAAAATAAATATTTCAGATTTCTAAAGTGAATTCTTTTTACAATTCGTTGATTATTAACAGTTTTAAGGTTTATTTTACGTCTATATTTTATAAAGGTTGTTTAAATAGGCTTAACGCTATGACTGGGGTTAATGAAAAGAAACTAAAACTCAATTTAAAATTAATTTTAACGCATTTATTGAATTATTTCAAATATTCGAAGGGTCTAGTTTCGTTTTCGAAGACTAAAAGACAACGGGCGTTTAGATGTGGAGCTCGGAATGGAGAAATGTTCAAGGAAGGCGCGTCGACTTTCATTGTAATTAAAAATGACAGAATTATTAACAGTTGGTTTGTAAACTAATAAAATTGTTTTACTTTTCTCGTTGATATAGAAAAAATGGTTGATAATCGTTTGACTTGATGTTTGGAACTTAAGACACCAAATAAAAATGTCACTTTAATGGAACACAAGATTTGGGTAATAATAGTTAAATAGAATAGAAGCGGTAGTGGGCTTTCTTTTGCAGAGGTTAGAATGATAATATTAAAATGGTTAATTAAGGAACATTCCATAAATCTTTAGACTTGTTTACATAGCAGTACACGTTAAATTAAGTTCACTAGTTAGTTTGAGCCTTATTTTTAAGTATTTAGTTGCTAGGATTCAAAAGTCTAGGGTATTTTACAATTTTGCGCTGCTCCAAGTCTTGACGCTATTAAATTTGGTGCTTTTTTGGGGACACCTCATTTACAATTTACATCTGATGTTTTTGGGAAATGAACTAAAATTCTTGTATCGTGAATCACAGCAGAGGACGTTACAAACGCTTGAATGGCAAAAGATAAGAAAGGAATTTTTGATTTATTAAAGCCACATCAAGTGAAGCTTGCTCAAAGTCTTTCCGAAGATTCAGCACTGGAAACAAAACCCTCTAAAGGTCTGCCACTTTAAAGGGACAAAAGATAGTCTAAGGCTAGTGCAATTACAATGAACTCAGACATATTTGGGAAATCAAGTAAAATTTAAATATCGCGAATTACAGGGGGAGACTTAATTCGTGAGTGGCAAAACAGAAGCAAGGAATTTCGTGTAGATGAAGCTCAAAATGTTTTGACGGATACAGCTTTCTAAACAAAGAAGCCCAACCACCTTCCCCAAGGTTTGTCAGTAAAATGTCACATTAAACTATGTGGATGGCAAAGAAGAAATTTATTATAGATGCCTTTGTTAATTCTAAGACCTGCCTGCATAGTGGAATATTCATGAATTATTTCTCAATGATTTTGAAAATGAAATTTGTTTAAGATTTCATTAATAATTTTGGTTAGTTGAATAATCATGGAACACTCGGCTCTCCCCTGTGTAAGTGAAGGATGTTTGTTATAAACGTCACATAGACCCAAAAAGTATGCTACTTTATACCACAATGGAAAGGGAATCTATTTTTGACTTTAAATCATTGAGAAATAATACTGAAGGTATGGTGTGTCTTAGAATTGATGAAGGAATAAATCAATTTTGCTTTTACCCTCATTTAAAAGGAACACAATATATGAGTGAGAATCCTTAATTTAGAAATAGTGAAAAACACATTTGGAAAAAGTTTTATAATTTTTCCTCTCATAAATTTTTTTTATTATTATTAGTCCAATTTAATCTTTTGGTTTAATGTCTCCACCAATAATGTCCTGTGAAAAAGATATTAGAGCCATTAATCAAATAGTTCCCACGTGGTTAGAAATAGGCCTGTGCGGGTAGTGATTTTTGGGTTTCGGGTCGGGTACGGGTAGTTGAAAAAACTTGCAATCGGGTATAGGGTCGGGTACCCGGATTTCTAACGGGTACTCGAATAATTAGGCCTAGCTAAACTACCATTAGTCGGGTGCTTTTCGGGTAGCAAAAAATCATATCAGGTACTTATCGGGATGAAATACTTTTATTTGTGAAAAAAATGTGTCATGAAAGACTTGGGTATCATTATGGCGAAAAGTACAAAAATAAGACGCTAAAGGTGGAATTCATAAACGTCGGACGCAATTTAGTACAGGCAAAGGCAGGGCGTCGTGCGCAAACTTCCGCCTTTTGCGCACGACGCCCTGCCTTTGCCTGTACTAAATTGCGTCCGACGTTTATGAATTCCACCTTTAAGCTATTAGCGAGGATTGAAATAATGAATAATACTGAGCATTGTGGAAAAGTTTACTCAAACTTAAGTTCTTCTAAGTTCAAGAAACTTTGCCAAACCAATGCCAGATTGTCCTAAGCCTTGTCACGGGTAATGAGCGGGAAAATTTAAATATTCGAATAATTTCGGGTATTAAGAAATTAAGTTTTCGGGTATCGGGTCGGGTACCCGACCCGATACCCGACCGGGTAATTTTCGGGTACCGGGTACTCGCACAGGCCTAGTTAGAAATAAGACCGCTTCCCCTCCAGCTGTTTTTTCTTGAAATTTACTTCGCCTCTAATCGTCGCTAGGGGTGCTCAGTTCATGCTTTATTTGGAAAGTTTTCTCAGTGAGCTGACTGGTGTAAGGGCTGTCCGAATTAAGGTAACAGGCACAACACGCTTAAAGCTGCATGTGGTACATGTCATTGTTATCCTCTTAATGGTTTTCACTCCATTCCCTAACCGGACTGTGTTATTTAGGAAAGGTTAACGGAATGTACAGTCATTTCAAAATAATTCAAGAACGATGGTGGGGGCTTTCCTAAAAATATTAAGGCAGTAGTTTTTTTTTCTATCACTTCGGTACAATTTTGCTTTTATATAAAATGAGTGACCGTTTAAAAGGAGGATGACAAAAAGCACCATCAAGTGACCAAATAAATTGAACTGCGACCCTTTGAGATAAATTATCCCCCCACCCCAGCCAAGTTTGAAGCGGTCTTAATTTTAATCGCATAGGCCAAGTGTTAAGCATTTCCCACCATGGGTACATACAGCTAGCTTCTATCAAACCTATGCGCTGTAAAAGGTAGCTACATGGGCCCATAGTTGCAGATGCTTACCCTCATTATCAAGCAATTACATATTTGATAAAAGAAAAAACAACAATAATTTAATTGGAAAGATATAGATTAGATTCAAAGTATATATATGTATCTAACATGAGTGAATCCTTACTCAATTTTTGTCATTAAAATGTAAATGGCAATATTTACTTTAACCTATATCTGCCAAGTTAATATTGATAAAGTATAAAAATTCATTACCTGACAATTTGTTTCAATGAAAAAAGTACGGGCAGCAGTGTAAATTTTTTCTATTAATTTTATATTCCATTTTGTTTCATTTCCCTCTTGGTCTTCATCTAGAATATATACAACAATTATTTCTCATTAACTATACTGGATTGATTGGATTTGGACAAATTTAAAGAATCATGGCAATCCTGTAAATAACTATTTTTTAAACCAAGTCTTTGCTCCTGTGTGCCCAAACATGCTGGTTAATCTTCTACACACAAATTTTGCCTTGCCTATGACAGGAAGAAATCAGAAATTGGCAACGAGGGCGGAGCTAAAACTTGCCTTTGCTAAGCTTGGCGTGCCCAGTAACTCCAGCCCTCGACTATGGGAGCATCTTATGGTATTATTTTAAACTACATCACAGCTGAGACTTGCTTTAAAAATTTGTGTTGCCAACGGACATAGCACTTTTTATGGATTTTTTTTTCAACTGTCCATAAGTGTCCATGGTTGTTTTTCCCTAGCGGCCATAGTTTGTGCAGTTCCCGTGGTCAAAGTTGTACTAAATGGACTATTTAGCATTAGATACTATTTTCTTACCTTTTTATGGATGAGATTTTAATAATAGTATTTTCGCTTAACTTATAGCGGAGTGGTTAATGCGTTAGCTTTTTGAATATTGGATATTTATTGAATTCCGAGCCATGCATTTTCTAACGTCTGATTATTATCTAATATTTCTTAATTTGTAATTGATAGTATGATTCTAGACTATATTTTTAACAAGTTTAGAAAGTTTTAAATTATGCCATATCTACCTCATTTATTGCAAAAAAAGTATGTTTAAGAACAATGTCACAAAGATGATAAAAGTGTGAATAAGTGTTGCTTTTCATTTAGTTAAATAATAATTCAATTCTATAGTATCAAAAAAACCTTGTAGTGGTCGGTAATCGAACCAAGGTACAGAAATCAAAACTATAATGCTTTAGCTACTCGTCAACTATAATGCTATTAAAACCTTATAAATAGAAACAATAGAAAATCGTATGTAATCCAAAATACTACTAGGTTTCGTCGTACTTTCATCACGAATACTGGACAAACTATGATAGCTAGAGAAAAACGGTCAGGGACAATTTTGATCAGTTGACCAATTTAAAAAAATCCAAATTGCCTTTCATAAAGAAACAACCGTCCACTATTGGTAAATATAGTAAAGTCGAGATACAATGTTACATGAAACCCTAATCCCTTACGTGAAAGAAGATGTGGGATTAGTGTTTTCTCATGGCATTAGTATGTTTACTTTGAATGGACGCCTTGCCTCGGCCTAAGGTCATGTTTCACTTGATATAATATTCAAATTAATCATTACATGATTTTTGGTAAATTTTCATTTTCATTTTGACATTCCGTTAATATATATAGTCAAAAATACTTCTCTGTTTAATTTTAGAAAAAAGAATACTTTTCAAAATTAGTATAAATTAGTGAAATACTTCAAAGTTTGGTTTATAGTATCTTTGTGAAAATTATATGAAACAATTAAGCATTGTTAATATAGTATATTTCGCCCTAATTTTCACTTGATGCGGCAGGCTTGGAACCAATATTAATGAAACGTATTCTTTTCATTATTAAAGGGAGTAGAAAGCTTGGATTCGGAGGTAGATTGTTACAGTTCATGTTTCTTTCATCCCTCCCTAAATGTTGGGTGCGATTTCGCCTACAAAAATCTAAATGACTTTGTACCGCCTTTTATGTGGACTTGAACAGGAAGAATTATTTTTAAGCCTAAATATTTTATACTAACATTTATTATTTATAGATGCAAAAGGAACATCATGAGGCCACCATTCTGGTTTTTCCTCTTCACGAAAGAAACGTGATGATCCTAGTATAAAGATATATATTGAATTAGAATCCTGAAAAAAATCTAAAACCATGAAAGGTGGTATATTTCTGCAGTCTCAAGCCTATACACACTGACGTGGATATATCATGGATAAAGAATGCGCGTGAGGAAATTTGTTTTCACTCTACAGGATAGGCAACTCCCTATCTCGAGCGACAGCTTATTCTGTATATACTCTGTTACAACATCGGTTGTCAGCACGCGCAAAGCCAGGTCTCTATGTAATGTAGCCTTGCGCGTGCTGACAAGAGACAAAAAACTTCAGGATATTTTAAACGATTTTTAAATCCTGAAGATCCTGAAGTTTTGTCTCTTGTCAGCACGCGCAACGCTAGATTACATAGAGACCTGGCTTTGCGCGTGCCGACAACCGATGTTGTAACAGAGTATATACAGAATAAGCTGTCGTTCGAGATAGGGAGTTGCCGATCCTATAGCGTGAAAACAAATTTCCGCACGCGCATTCTTTATCCATGGATATATCGTTACCCAAACTTTGGACTTCCACCAATGAAATGTAGTAGCCCTTTATTCTTAATGAAGTCGGTTTGGAAAATAAATGCTTTTCATTTATGTTTCACTTCAAAGTGCATAAAAATATATAATACGAGGTGTGAAATAGTTTACAAAATTGCATGTTTGCCCAATGGCGCTAGCGGGTGAAACTATTTTACAACGACAATGTTTTGTTACGTTATTCAAGTTCTGTCCACTGGCATAAAATACATCCCTTTAGATCGAATCTGTGGTGTAAAAGCCTCTCCCGTTTGTCCTTATCCGGGAGGAGGGGGGATGAGTTTTAGTATTGTAATAGTACTCACGATGGGACTTCATAATTAATGTAACAAATTCCCTCATTTGGTTCGAAATGAGGGTGTCACTCGGTGGTATCTCACACAACTTTATGGCCTCCATTTGCCCTGCAATATTGAAAATATAAAAAATTACCAAACTATGAAGTCACGTCCGATATGGCTTTCGTTTTCCACCTTAATCGCTATAGTCTTGTTTAGTGAAACTTGAGTACTACTACTTTTTCTACGAGGGTTAACATTCTGTACTCATACGACTTTAGATTTTCGTACCACATCAAGTCCGCCTGAACAAGACTATTCTACTATCACACAGATTTCTTGTACACATTATAGTGCCTCTTTGCGAATGTTAAAATGAAATGTCATTCATCAATTTTATGTATTTATGAAATAATTTATTCATTTCAATATGTTTTATTAAAATGAATAAAATACAATATGCAATTTACAAGACTAACACATAATTTTTAGTATTGTACAATTTTCAAACAGAAGTATGTTTTGCAAATTTAGGTCCTTTACAAGCGTGCAAGATATAAGTCAGATATGAAAACATTTAAAAGTGACATCTTATCTTAATGAAAGTTTCAAATTTGCGTTAACTTTTTAAACTATTAAAGTAACACGAACATTTTTACTTATGAAAATCCCTTTTTAATTAGAGCTTCCTATTAAAAGTGCATTTATTTCTTTAGCAGCGTAAACTTCATGTTTATCCTAAAGGGACTTGCTCACAGCCAACATATCCTAGCCAAAAAATTACACCTCAAGAGGTCTTGAAGAATACCTAAAGCATTCTTCAGGACCTCTTCAGGTTAAGTTTTTCGCCAAGAGTACCCTCTACACTGTAGAATTTCATTTGATAATTTGAAAATCCACCAGCGCTTTAGTAGTGGCTCCGGGCCCCGCGGCAGGCGGGCTAAGCAGTTTAAGCCTTGGTAATCAACTTAATATACTTTTCCCAAGAAGCTCGCAGGCTTAACCATAACTTAAAGCAAAGCGCGGGTCCAGCGGATCCCCTAAAAGTTGACTTTCCTTACGAACTCCAGTTTTGGCTTGGCGAAGGCAGGAGACATTTGTGGGCGCGATTTATAAGTGTACTTATAAATCCCGCCCACTAGCCTTTGCCAAGCCAAAACTGGAGTACAGGGGGAAAGTCGCCTTGTAGGGGACCCGCTCGACCCGCGCTTTGCTTTAAAGCTATTAGTGAAATCTATGTTAATTTAACAATGGGAGAAAAGTTATGGGACTCTTTGTAATACATTTTGTTAAGTTTCAAGTTATCTCTTCCATGGGAACGTTATTTGTAAATTTCTTGAACCTCCACAGACTTCAGAACTATAAGCTTGAATGAACACTTTGCTGATAATAGCAACAAGTAGAAAATAATTTTTGTGAAATAATTAAAGATAATATAAAAAGCAATAGCTGTACAATAAGTACGTATGCACTGAGATGTTGAAAAATTATTAAATATATGAGCCAATTTGGTTTCCTGGCACATCTATGATCTTTGACGATATTGTTGTACGCCAAAAGCCGCACTGGCTTCCTTACTTTTCCATAACCAAATAAATGAAATATCTTTAAACAGAAAATAGATTTCACGGACATTTGAGCTGCTAATTTCCCCACTGTATGAGACATATTAAACTTTAAATCATTCATAAAAACGTATGTCGGACGTGAACGTCTGAGACTATCTCTGACACTCCGGTTAAAAATTCGTTAAAGGGTTCAAAAAGCCACTTCCGAACCCCTCGCATACCCTTCCCAGCTAGGCAATCTGCCTTCTAGTTTTGAACTGCGGTAGGGTTGAAGCAAATGAACCATCGAGCACAAACGTCTATAGACGCAAACCATATGTGAGATGCCAAGTGGTACGTCAAGGCCACACCCGAACGGTTCCTACAACGTTTGTACTATTACCCCTCTCCCAGCCGTAAGGTTTTTGGACGTGCTTAAAACTCGCACGGTCGGGTAAAATTGAGCAATAAGGTGTGAACATTCGGGTTCACGTCCGACGTACGGTTTCCATTGGTGGTTTGTCATTCAAAAATGAAATAACTCATGCATGGACAGATACAGCATAAAATTCTTAAGCCCCTGCGTTATGAAATGAATTCTGCTAGATGTCGCTAGCCATTTGTATAACATTACCATAAATGTTTTATCGCAGGTAAGTTGACTTCAAGACAGACACGTATGCAGTTAAGTTCCTGCGATCTTAATGAACTGCTGGAGAAACAACATTTTTAATTTAAATTTGAAAATAGGAGCAGATAACTGAACTTGAAAAGATAATTTAATGTTTTGCAAGTGACGAATTTTGAAGGAAAAAAATCCCCATAGACCTCCTGAGTTTTAGGATCTGAACCACCTTGTATAGAGCTACAAAGTCCCAGGCACAAAAGCAATTACACCTTCAATCTTCAATAAACAACCCCTACCATGATTTTGTGACCTGTTCTATATTTTAAGGTTTTAAGAGACATCTAGGTACACATCCGCAATGGCATACGCGAAACAGAAGGGAAAAAAATTAGCTATAGGAAAATTGTCAAAACTATAAGAAATTATTCAAATACTTGTTTATCTCCAATTGGAAAATTCGATTCATAGAATCGAATACTCAATTCGAATTAAAAAAATAGTATTAGAGTATTCGCACAGCCCTAACCTACCAATCTCTCTATATGGGCGGCTTGCTATCGCTTAGGGGACATCAGCTTACCTATCAAACAGCGCAATCGTCTTGAAATAAAAAAAAATACTTAGCATATGACCATAGTCCCTCCCCTTTTCAATCGAAAAAAGTGTTGAATGTTGTCAAGAAACACACTCGGAACACAATTAATTCCAATAATAACGCTGAAATGAAGTTCAACGAGCGTTGAAGAGGGCTAATCCTTGACCTTAGAAACGAATGAGCCGCGCAATTTTTAGCGTCCTCTGATTGACAGAAAATTCCTTTTTCCGAAGATATTTCCATCATCAAAATTTGATTCATCAACATTTGATTTATCTAAAATCACAATAACTTTCAAAATTTATAATAAATTAAGGAGAAAGTTCTGGTGAATTATTCTAATCTTTTAATGCATATTTTAACACCATTAATCAAGTAAAAATAACTTGTTTTTCTACTTCATTATCCCTTTAAGCTATAGTTTTAAGAAAAATAACATTGAAATAGACTGATAAATTGAAAAAAATTGACAAATAGTAACTAATTCTCACAGAATTTAATTAAAAAAGTGACTTAATATCAACCCTGACGTTAGCTACCTATTATAAAATGGTTCTCACTCTACATATTTTTTAAACATGTATTAAAATCATACCTGGGAAATCTCTCATTTTTACGTCTTCTGGCGTGAATTCAGAAGCAACAGCTCCTTTCAAAAATTCTTTGGAAAATTCCTCTAAAATTTCAGGTTTTATTGTGGAACCTGTAACTATATGAAGAAATGAATTTTAATTGTTCATCAGGCTCTTTGAACAACTTGCATTGCTCCTGCAGTTTCAATCCACCTTATTACCGATCCATTTTCCAAGGCTTAGCGAGCAACTTTAAGTTCGATATCGGTTGCATAGGCTCTAATCGTCTGGTAGCTCAGTTAAAATCAATGTTCAAGTCAAAATCAACTAAGCCTTGACACACGCATAGGGAATAAAGTGGATTAACCTTATTAATGATCAGCTCCACCATCCCATTAGCAGGCTAGCAGCACTAAGAACTACTGTAATCGACGAGGCACCCATGTGTCGCTAAAACTTGCTCAGACTCATTAGTTTCTCTGGTCAAGGATTACACCGTTTCAACACTGTTAGCTCAATTTCAGCGTAATTACTTTACTACATTTAATTTATGAAATGCAACTAGATCGCGCTTCTAAAGGATATCCAACATTTTTCTACAAGTAAAACCAAATTTTCGGGGTTTATAGAGCTTCTAGAGTACTTCTACTACTACACAGTTTAAAGCAAAGCGCGGGTCCAATGGATCCCCTACAAGTTGACTTTCCTTTCAAACTCCAGTTTTGGCTTGGCGAAGGCAGGAGACATTTGTGGGCGGGATTTATAAGTGCTCTTATAAATCCCGCCCACTAGCCTTTTTCCAAGCCAAAACTGGAGTACAGGGGGAAAGTCCCCTTGTAGGGGATCCACTGGACCCGCGCTTTGCTTTAAATTGTGAGCACACCAAGGTTTAGTGAGTAACGGTACTTTAGCTTTAGATGCTCTAAAGAAATCTTAAAAGTTGTTTTCAGCTTTACAAAAGTTTTGGATATCCTTTAGAAACACGTTTGGAGCACAAACTAGTTTGATTTCATAAATTTAATCAAGTAATTACGCTGACATTAATTTTAAAGAGTGTTGAAGCGGACTAATCCTTTACAACCGTGGGAAATAAGGCGGTGTCACAGGGCAAATGACCAGTTTAAAAATTTATTTGGAGGGTGTCTGTTGTCCACAGGGCCACTAAGAAAATTCAAGGGTAATCCGAGTCAAGACCTCAATTATATTAATTATCTAGTTCTTTAGTTTAGCAGGCGAGGTGCCCTGGTCAATGGTCATGGGCCAGGGGTGTCGCTGTCCCAATATCCATGATAAAAAAATCCTTATTTCCGACCCTGTCCTTGACCACAGAAAATAACGTATCTTTATAGCGACAAATGGTTGGCTAGTTCTCAAAGTCGCCGCTACGAACAGGTCATCAGGAAAAAGGCTAATTACTTACTGTGACTTTTCACTTTCCCATTTTCATAATATAGGTATAATCTGGGGGAATTTGATCTTCGGTATGCAGCATCCATCTAAAAGGAAAAAAATATTTTTTGTTAAGCAGGCGCACTTCAACAAATTCGAATGGAATCTTTAGGTATGGTTGATTTGATTTCAGGATTACCACTGGAAATTTTAAATACTTTAAAGGAAAAAACTTGAAAACATTGGAAAAATTATAAATCAAGGAACAGAGGACCCTGTAACACAGTGTTTTGGGGTTAAGACGTCAGGAATTTAGCACAAATAGAAGAAGGCTCAGAGAAACCAAATTTTAATTCATCTCCCTTTCAAAACCCAGCCGGCTCGGTCATAGAGTTTCGCACATGCGCAACCAACGCAAAAGAGAGAAGGAAAAAAAAAAACCAAAAGAAAAATTTCAAATACGTTTTACCTTTTACTTTATTTAACTAACCCAACCAACAATGGATTCTGATTAATTAGACCACAGTGAGTTCGGAAAACATAGTGAAAAAATTCTAAACCCGCCGCAAGTTGGTCAAATGTTCTTTGGAAAATTGCATGTACTTACCAACATTAAGACCGTTGCGCGCCTAAACGCGTTCTGCACTCAATCTTGAAACATTATAACAAGGACTCGCGACGGAAACATAGCTATGAAATTCTAAACACCCGCTGAAACATTTACAATTCTCATACCAGGATAGAAAATTATTTGAAGAAGGCTCCAATTTCAAAAATAAACAACGATATTTTTCTAAAATGCCTAAATTATTTCGGAAGTAAATGGGGATAAACAACAATATTTTGGAAAAGGCGTAGCATTATTTGGGACACTTACTAAATGTAAACATAAATAATTTTGAAAAGGCGTAATATTATTTCGGAAACTAACTCGATGTAAAAATCAATATTTTAGAAAAAATATAATATTATTTGGGAAGTAAATGAAGAAAAAGATCAAAATTCTGGAAAAGGCATAACATAATTTGGGAAGTAAATGTTGTTAAACAACAAAAGGCGTAATATTATTTCGGAAGGTACATGAAGATAAAAAACAAAATTTTGGATAAGACGTAATATTATTTGGAAAGTAAATGAAGATAAACAAAACACTTTTGGAAAAGGCGTAGTTTTATTTGTTAAAGTATTTTAAGAAATGCTTCATTTACTTTCCAAACAATATTATGCCTTTTCCAAAAAATGTCTATATACATTTATTTAGTTTTCCAAATAATATATCACACCTTTTCCCTAATATTATTGTATGCTTATATTTAGTTAGTTTCCCAAATGATATTACGCCTTTTCCAAAATATATTTATCTTCTTGTACGTTCCGAAATAATATAACGCCTTTCCAAAATCTCGTTGTTTACCTTCATTTCGTTCCTAAATAATTTACGCATTTAAGCAAAGTTTCGTTTATTTTTAAAATTGAAGGTTTCATCATTTATTTTTCTATCCTAATATGAGAATTGTTAATGTTTCAGCGGGTGTTAAAATTTCATAGCTATATTTCCGTCGCGAGTCCTTGCTGTTATGTTTACCCCCTTAGTAATTTTTCAAAATTGATTTCAGAACGAGTTTATGGCGGGCAACAGTCTTAATGGTGGTAAGTACATACAATTTTCAAATTTAAAAAAAAAAAATTTTACAACTTGCGGCGAGTTTAGAATTTTTTTCACTATTTTTTTAGAACTCCCCGTAGTCTAATTAGTCAGAAACCAGTGTTGGTTGGGTTAGATAGGTAAAGTAAAATCCTACCCAATTTACGGACATTCAGGAAGCCGGTGTGCCCTTCCAACTCTAACCCTTTTGGATTTCCTCCTTAACGGATCATGTGACGTCTGGCTCCTCTGCTGTGCGTCGAGGTAGGTGCACGCGAGATGCATACCGGACTGTCTTGTTTAAGTAACTATCCCTTTCCTCTTTGACTCTTCTTTTCTCTACATCCTCCCCGCGTAAGGGCTGCCAAAAATCGAGCTTTTTCGAAAATTTAAAAAAGCACGCGGTTTTAACCTGTTTAAATAGAGATGGCAGATACCCGGCTTAACCCTTTACCGGGTTACCGATACTGATATTTACAGAGTATGATCCAACGGCTTAAGTACTAAAATTAATACCAAACAATTAAATTCAAAGAGTAATTTCATGAATTATATACCTACTACTATGGTTTTTAAGGATTTTTTTAAAAAAGAGTATCATTTTTTTTAAAAGAAATAGTTTATGCTATGAGGCCCTTGTTTCCCTATGCTTCTAGTCACAAAGTTAGGAAAGCGAAACTAAATTCATTCAAAATTGAAAAACAAAATTGTAAACGCTTTTAAGAAATTTTATTTAAAAACTTCATGGAATTTATTTCCTTTACCTCAAATGGTGCATATTTTAAAATGCCGATGCAAATGCTCGCAGCAAGTCTCGGCTGCATTTTAAAGAAATGTCACAAGATGCTCCCATAGTCCAGGGGTGTAGTTTACTGGCCAGCTAAGCTTAGCAAAGGCAAGTTTTAGGTACACCCTTGTGGACGAGTTCTGGTTTGTTCCTGCCTTTGGCAAGGTAAAAGTGTAGTGTAGAAGTATGCCCCAACTTAGATAACTTTGTTTCGGTGGTAAAATGCCTGCTAGCTTTGTTCGAGCCCCATGTTAAAAAACGAATAGCAAAAGCGCCCCTAGTTCCGACTTAGTCCGTTAGGTGTGCTTACCAACCCAATTTCCCTCGTAATGCTTTTTCAATGTGGATCCAATGTTGGAAGTGGACTCAGTTTCAGAGCATTCCAAATATATTTATGGAATATTTTTGTTGGTGAATTTTAAATGATAAGTCAAGTAAGTTCTAATTTACATTTTGAGATCTTTTTCATAATTTTTAAGCTATTTCTTGGCGAATAATACACATTCAAAGTTGGAGATGTTTCCAAGGCGGAGAAATTGAATTAGACGGCGGATTACATGCCTTGATCAACTTTCAATAGAAAAGCTGTAAGAGTATCAATCTGAGAGCGCCCATTTCAAATTTCTACACCTTGAGAACATCTCCATCTTTGAATTTCACAAGTACCTTAAGACTAAGAAATTAATGACGCTTCAAAATGACAGAAAAATTTTCCCTATCTAAAGAGACCCATGGATAAAGTGAATGCCTCTATTTTGTAAACTTCTTTAGTCTATTTTTTGAATAAAGGGATGACACTATGAACCTTTAAAATATAAAGCACCATTTGTATATTATAAAAAAAACTGAGAAACTATCATGTGGCGCCATTTTTCAGGGTTTTAACCAGTATCGGGTTTTTTTTCCCGAAAGAACCTCATTACGCACCTTAAATGTCAAACCACATAACTAGATTTGCCAAACAACATAACTAGATTTGCCAAACAACATAATTTCAAAAGCGCATAGATAACCAGAAAGTGAAGAACGAGAAGCCTAAACCGCAACGTGAAAAATGAGTTCCCCCATAGTCGATTCAAGATTTCCGTCCCCCTTACAGAGCGACGGGAAGATTTGGTCTTATGCCGCGGCGGAGAGTTACTTTCGCGTAGTTTTACACAAGGTACATGCGTAAGTTGGCTCGAAAATATAGTTCACTTATTTCTTTATTTTCATGTCGTCTGCTATAGTTTAATTCGAAGGCCTAATATAATCTAGTCATTTAGGTAGTCAGGAATCGGCACATTTGAATTTTGCAAACATTTTAGAAAGCTACGAAAAGGATGACTTTTTCCTGATTGATAAAGACGGAAAACTTAAAGGTGCAATAGAATGCATGAAAAACAATATCAAAATTCAACTTAACGAAACTTGAAAATTCCACGACGATTGAACCGAAAGAGCGCTAAAGAGCAACCGTTAAGCCTAGTTAAGCAGCCGATTTCTCAATTGTATTCCCCACTATCCCCAGGAGCCGCTACCATCGTAAACTACTTTCCGCTTGTCACGTGACATTAACGATGACCTAATATATCTCTGATTCGATTGGTAGTTGAAAACGAGGTTCACCAACCACCCATTTGTGTCCCCCCTTGCTTCTCATTTTACACGAATACCGTTGCTAAAGGCTGGAAAGGTTTAATGTTCTTCACTTTCTGATCTATGCGCTTTTGATAATTTGATTGCTCTGCATTATTTTTATAAATACTAATTATTGTAATAGTAACTATTTCTGAAAATACCTTCATTATATTGTAATTTACTAGTATGGTTTTAATATTTCAATTTCATGTTCATTATTTATGGTCGTCACAAGTCGTTACTGGCTTATTGTACCAAACTCTCTCAAATAAATAAACCAAACGGTCTGATACTATCCGGAAACCCCCAGTATTGTTGCCGATACTGATACGGTACCAGTTCATCCCTAGTTTGAACCATAAGTAAAATAGTTGATATATTTTGGGGAATTATGCTCTGTAAGATATTTATCCGGTGCTTTAAGGAAATGACACAAATTAGATTAGTTTTTAAAAGACTTGTTTTGTGCTAAAAGTCCATAAAACGGGCGTTGGTTCCTATTAAATTTCTTTCCCTTTTAATTTTTTACTTTTCTTCTCATGTAAAAACAAAATGGTTTTAACCATGGTTAAAATATGCCCCAAAATAACTCTGCAATGTTCCCGGCCAAATATTAATAGTTCCTACTTGTAGCATGTACTGTTCGCCCTTTTTTATTTCTTTCTTTAATCAATATTAAAAGAACTGTACTTGATTTATGTAATATTCCTTTTCCAAGCTTGAAACTATCTATTTATATGGCTAAGCTGTGATTACTGTAAAAAAAACAATTTTTTCTCTCTCAAACATCAGTCTTTTTTTTTGTATTGCAAGGCGGTCTCTATAAGTCACTAGCTATCTGTACCAATTAATAATAAATAAATAAATATTAACCTGAAGCGGTCTTTCTGGTTATTGTCAACAATATTCTGTATGTTCTTCTTCATAAAAATTACACGGATGATAGCAGAACATATGGCTAAACTTTACGGTTTAGCTCGCGCATTCAAAATACAGTTTTTTCAATAAATATCTTTTCTGGGAGGTTAATTATACGATAATTAATTAAATTTAAGGTGCGGAAACTAACTTACATCAATATTTTCCATGTTTTTTTTAATTTATTCCCTCTTATTCCCTTATTCCATGAGCGGCTAATGTGCGCCTGTTTTTGTTATTGCCAAGGCTTATCAACTGCATAAATATCACCTTTTCCAAAATATTACTAAGTATTGTCAACTTCAGTCTCCAAGAAATGTTACGTTTGCGGAAACTATTATAATCAATATTAGGTTTGGTTAGGTTAGGTTCGTGAAAATATTTATTAAAATAGTTTCCGCGACTTAAATGTAATTAATTATCGTATAATTAACCTCCCAGAAAAGATATTTATTGAAAAACTGTATTTTGAATGCGCGAGCTAAAGTAAAGTTTTTCCCTATCATTGGAATCTATAAATACCTTTGACATAATACTTCGATCTTGATTTTTACAAAATCGTTTGTCCACTTTATCCTTCGAATTGGTGGCCATTTTATACTACTAATTTTAATATATATTAATAAACTGACAGTTTATTCTAACTTCGTGTTTGGGAACTTGGGACTGGACTCACTGGAATACGGATGTTAAAGTGCTCCCACAATAGAATTATGAAAAACTACTAACGTAGGGAAACAGTTAAGCCATATTCACACTTGACACGTTCAAACCGTTCTCAACCGTTTTGGAAAAGTCGAATCTATTTGTCAAAATATTAATTTTTCTCCAGAAATATTTATATGGTTAACAGCTAAAGATTAAATTTTGACCTTTCCAAACCTTATGAAAACGGTTTCAAAGTGGTAAGTGTAAACACGGCTTAGGTCCGAGAGAAATGGGCGGCAAATATTATGAGGCTTTAATGAGCCTTGAAGCCCTGAGTAGTTGCAACTATAGGAGTAATCATTCCATTGAATTTGAAAATTTCCCGCGCTAACTTTCGTGGGATAGGTACATAATAATGTGTAAAACATGCACTCAAATTTCTATAATAATATGTCCACCACTTTTGCCCATTTTTGATTCAGAATATCTTATTTTGTATTTGTGTTAAAGTCACCAAAATTTAGACACATTCAATAGGGATAAGGTCCATAACTTGTTATTATTATTCACGAGTTACTTTGGGCGGAAATTGATCAATATTTTAAAAAAAAATGCGACTTATATTACGTCATTTATATTCATGGTAAAATCTTATAAATTTTCGTGCATACTAACCAACTACTATAAAACATATTATCAAAATTTCGTAACTAAATTACTAAAAGTTTTGACACAAATTGACAAGAATTGTAACGCAATTGATCATTTAATATCTGCGCTTCTATTTGTAATAAAATTTTAAAAATTTTCAGACATATTAATTATAAAGTAGAGAGCACATTCCCATAGTAGCATTATTGCAGCCCATTTATTTTGGTCACAAATAAACACCAAACTTCGACATATTTTGACATTTAATACCTCAATTTCTATTAAAGTTAGGTTTATGCCAATTCAAGTCAATATTAACTATGATGTGTAGAACCCTTGATCAAAATCTCATGTTAATCCAATTTATACTTTTAAAAATATAGGTGACGGAACTTACAGTCTAAAATTGTGTCCTTGAACGAAACATTTCTAGGATTTCTCGTTGTGGTATGAAGAGCAAAGGGTATTGATTATCTCACGCATGTTACTCGCAAGTTACGTTGATTTTTCTTTATTTACAAATTAGAATTTGCTTAAAAAAGCCCTAATTAAGCGAATTTAACCTGGTTTTTTTTTGTTTTAAGTTATGTAATGAAGGCTGGCGCATTGAACGGTGCAAAAATTATATCGCAATTCGCACTACATTACTGATAATTTGTCATCTTCAAAGCTAATCATTGTGCGATGTCGAAAATATTTTTATCGAATTGCCCGTTCTCGTAATAGTCGGAAAAGAGAGCTTTAATGTCAATTACAGTTGAATATAACTATTTAAAAACCCAAAAACCACGAAATATTTAGACGAAAATTTAAACTTCGAAACCTATGATGGTTCTATGCTTAGAACACTATTTCAACGGATGCCCATAAAATATTTTATCGGTTTCGTGTTTTTTTTAATTATTTTGCTTATAATTGCTTAATTATGATGTTAATTTTAACTAAATAGACTACAAAAACCCGGGGAATCCGATAAACTCGCTTTTATCTTCGTGAGAATAACAGTTAATTAGCTATTAACTGAAATACAGTAAAATCTTCAGAAATTACGCCTAATTGTCATTAAATTTAATTGTAATTTTTAATTTATAAACATAATGATGTAGTTTAAATGTCGTCGAATATTTTGAACCAGGCTTAAAGTTTTTATCTTTAATTGTTAATGAGATATTAATTTTCAAAGTTAAAACGTGTGAAAAAAGGCTCCTAGAGGAATAAACCAGTTTACCTTCAAAGCGTGAGGGAAATTAAACAACTGCATTCGATTGACCGTGGCTTTGTGACAAGTTAATATGACGCATAATGTAGAAAAAAATATAATTAAGGCTAAATAAGGCCTAATTAAGCAATTAAAATCAAATATTTTAGCTGACTTTTATAGAAATAAGTGTGGCGCGTCGAATGAAATAAGAACCGAGGCAAAATTCGTACTAAAAGTGGGTTAAAAACCAGTTTTTATTTCGGTTGCGTCTATTTATGCAAATATTTTAATTGCCTGCCTAATTATGTAATTTAATTTTGTACAAAAAGGTGTTGTTAGATCAAAAACGGCTGAACATACGATGTCGCGTGTGAGTTCGTTGGATTCCCCGCCCTGAAATTAATCAGAAAAGTTAGTTTAAATGTCAATTAAAGTTGATCAAAGGCCTCATTTTAATAAAAAGTCAGGCGTAAAAAACGCTGGAATTTCTTATTTTCATGAGAGGTTCATTTGGCGCGAAGAAAAGTAGCCGAGACAATTTCTAGGTCGGTACCCGCTGTTACAGTTTTCCTATATCCATAGCAAATAGAACATAAGGGAATGGAAAGTGAGGTGGCGGGTTGAGATGGGTCATCTTTATCTCCCGGCCCATAAACTGTGACTGGAACAGGATGTGTCTCGTGCCTTCTACCAAAAGTATCTACTTTTGCTTCTACCCTTTCCACGTAAAAACTAGCTAGGTAATATCGGAAATCATTATTTTTGATAAAATCGGCAATAATCTAAATCTGCTGCTACTCTTTTTTTATATTGAGTCTGACTGTGATACAATAGGTAGCTAACAACTGGCTACGGGGAAGAGATAGTCTGACGTCACGCAACCCCCCTCTGGTTGGTATTTTTGCGCGTAGAAGACTGTTTCCAACTGTTAGGGGGGATAAAACTCCAGTAAGAGATAGAACAGGGTGTGACGGTCACGTTTCAGGGTGTGAATGTTAGCTCCCTACAGAAAATGAAATTTGAAATAATAGAAACACTACCTTCCCCTGTGCGAAACGAATTGAAATTGAGACTACCTAGTTTGTACGTTGAAAGGCTAGAATGGAAGGTCACATCACTTTTAATTCCTTTTCAACTATTTTCCACAGTGGTCACATGACTCACGTCGTGACGTCAGCCTCCCTCCGAACTTCCAAAGTTCTCTCGAGACGAACGAGACTACTACGAGTACGAGACAGTCGTCAGACAGTCATAGACTCAGTCGAGTCCTGACCTCAAATGCCGATGGTTATCCGATTCCGATCCGACATCCGTTATTAACCTTACAACTTTAAATTTTGCGTTTTTTATTTCCAAGTTTTAAATGTTCGATAAGTTATGATACCAATGTTATTCAAATTCCGTCAACTTTTTGGAAAGAGCAGTTAAAGTAGATATCGGCTGAGTCGGCTCTCACATTTGCCAAAATAATATTAAAATTTTAGAAAGCCAGGAAAGGCTTAGCACCACGACATGATGATGATTGACAGTCACTAGGCCTAGGCCGCTCTGCTCTCTCTCTCACGTGCGCAGTCGTCTTTATTTTTGAAGCCCAACAGATTTCTTGCAATAATCTCAACAAACTATATAATTCAGGTAAATGTCGAATTGGCTAATTGGGTTTTATTCATAATGTGGTAATATGACCTCCCCTTAGAATTTATGTAGCTATAGAAAACGCTGGTGGTAACCTTAGTGAGTGTGAATGTAAAATAAGAATGGTATGACAGTACCGTCCATTATTCATTATTGTGTACATTTTTTAGGCTCAGCTGCACCTTCAAGTGCCAACAAAGAACCAGATTCTTGCGCGTCAACATTTGTAGCACCTAAAAGTTTGTACATTTTTCATATACATCACATTTTGTCTGTAATGAAAGATAGGATACAATAGGGAGCTAACAACTGGCTAGGGGGAAGAGATAGTCTGACGTCACGCAACCCCTCTCTGGTTGGCATTTTTGCGCGTGGAATACTGTTTCCAACCGTTAGGGGGAACTAAACTCCAGTAAGAGATAGAAGGGTGTGACGTTTCAGGGTCAGAACTGTTAGCTCCCTATAAGCCCTGAAAATAAGTGAAGTTCTTTCGTGTAAGCGTTGAAAGGAGGCATTTAAATTAAGGTCGCTTACTAGCTCTTTTAGTGTATTTTATTTACCGATTTCAAGCAATATTGTGGAGATATAATACCAGGAGTTGAAACGTTGCTAAAGACTGTTATTTGAAATGATGTTCTCCCATTATTATTGCTACGTGTGAGGGCTCTGAGAGCACCAAATAAATTAAGCTATGAGTTGGCAATACTGTTGGAATGAGTTGCTTAGCGTCTGCAAGTCTTTTAACGCTTAGATTACAAAGTACTTCTGGACCAAATTTGGAAAAAACAGACTGTTAATGCCACACCTGCAATGGCGGAACCTGGTATCAGAAACTTACAAAATTATTCTATAAGCAAGAAAACCTGTAACGGGTTTATTATAGGGGTTCACTGGGTACGGTCTGGCGCGAACACTTGACTGTAATTATCATGCCAAGACTAAACAACAAAGTGACATGAGTTATTAAAGCTCTCCCATATAGAAAAAGTGATAAGAATTCAGTTTGACACCCATTATTGTACAAAAAGGGATTTACGAGAGGATTTCCATGGTCAGTTCCATAACCTGTCGGCAGCCTTTTGGTAGTGGCTCACATTCCCTGTTGTCAGTCGCACTGCGTAGCCTTGACAAAAAAGGGGAGGGAACCTCGTTAATCCCGTATAGGAACCATATTATATTACAATATTTATTTCAAAATCACTTTCCTATAAGTTTCAAATAGGTTAGGTTTTGTATAAGCAAAAGTAGATAGGGGGGAAAGTAAACCTTGAAGCTCCCTTGCACCATGAAAACCTAGAAACCCCATTCATGTCCCACAGTTCTGCCACTTGCTTATGAGAGGCATTTCACATTGGCTGACTTAAACTATTTTTCACAACCTACTATCGTGGATCATTGCGGTCTCCATGAATTACTTTCCAGAAAAAAAAAACGATAACAGGTTGAGGTGTTTTTCAAACGTCATTGGCAAGCTCTTATAGTAGGTACGGGCGAGGCTAGACAGCTTGTAAAATTAGACGAAATATACCGTCGAAGGTGGAGGAGCTTCCTCTAGGTTTAAGTTTCAAAACCTGGTACCACTTGTTGTGCAGTGTTGACGTTTTTAAGTTAATAAAACATTACAACAAAGTTTTGATATATCTTGTAGTTGCTTAAAGGATAATTAACCAGGAGAACAATTATTTTCTTTTTATTAGAAGAGGTGTGTTAAAATGCACATAATTACGTTATCAAACCTTGCCAAATGTTTCTCACCAATTGTTAATAAATTTTCTCAATATTTTTAACTACATTTTGATTCCGTAAAGGCGCAGAAAGGCACCGGGCAATCGTAGTGTATTATATTTTACTAATGATTTTACTCTGCCTTGTTTTGTAGCAAACTTGAAATCACGCCTAGCTTTGTAAAGCCTTTCTGGGACACGGCCCGCTTGGATACTCGCCATGAAGGCCGGCCAGCTTTCATCACCCTCTAGGTTAAAGCGCGTACTGTCAAAAAGTTGGAAAAAACATCAAACCAAAACAACTTGGGACTAGCTGAAATTCCTTTCTAATGCTATTTATATAGGGAATGGGTTAAAAAGTCTGTTGTATATCTGTAATTAGGAAGATTTTTTAAAATGTTTTTGATTTTTATCAGCTCTAAATTTTGTATGAGGTGCAAAGTAAGCTTCGAGCTTCATTTTGAGCCAAAATACACACCCATTATTTCAATCTCAATAAATTATTTAAATAGAAATTGGAATTTCAGCTCGTCCCAAGTTGTCTCGGCTTGATGTTTTTTTCCAACTTTTTGACAGTACGCGCTTTAACCTAGAGGGTGATGAAAGCTGGCGGGCCTTCATGGCGAACGTGGGCCGTGTCTGAGATCAGTGGAAAATTTAAAATAAAATTTGACTTCACTTTTGTGTTTAGTAACTTCATTGTAAATGAACGGGAATCTTTGATGAGTTTTGTCAATATTATTTTTCATATCGAATGGAAAAGTTAAAAATAATTTATAAGGACATTAAGGCCTTATCAGTATGATTGATGTATTATTCATTTTAGAGCATATTTCAACATGGAATAAACCATATCAGCATGATTATAGCCATAATGAATCAACTGCTGAAATGCCAAAACCTCTCTTAATTCCTGGAAAACATGGTCTTAAGGAAGTGAAATTAAGAAAATCAAAGAAACCTAGATCAGAATTGGGAAGTGCTGCCGCCATACATGGAGAAAAAATAGGTAATATAGTAGGACGATAAATCCCCAATTCGAGTTAAGCACGCATGCTCGTTGTGATTTAAATAAATAAGACCTTTTGTAGATGAGCAGCCACAGGAGGTTAATAATACATCTGAACCACAACTTGAAATTGGCTTACATACTGAAATATCTGCTTCAAACAGAGCAAGTACGTCTTTTTTATTATTTGGCCACGAGTTTATTATAGTGGAGTTGCATTGGGGATGAAAATTTTCTGAGAGCCCCTGTTTTTGCTTTACGTGGTGTGAATGGTTTTCCCCTTCTTGGCAGTATGATTTTCGGCCACTTTCTTTCTCACAAGAAATAAGACTCCCCTTCTAGCTGTTGTTTTTTTAATTTTGCGACAAGCTAGGCTTGAAAACTCCTCATAACACTGATGTCCTTGCCATAGAAAAAGTGATTGCTTCGGCCGCACTATGGGGAGGCTTTTTTTGTAACGTTCGTGGAGCTATAAGCTTCTGTTTTAGCCTAGTGATAGTGAGAATTTCATTTGTTTATCGCATTAGTGCAAATATATTCTAGAGTTTTAATTTTCCATACGGGAGTCGGGGTTTTGCGATTTTTGATATTTGGTCCAGACTGACGGACAACTTTATCACTGGGTATTGATGCCATTTACCTCACTAAATAAAATATATTTTGAAATTTTTTCTGCCTTGACTACTCGGTAGTTTAAATACAAGACGTCCAAATTGATCCCGTAACGCCCTGCCTTCCTGTTAAGAAAATGTCTGTGACACTTGCAACATTGCCAGATTTTAATTTTTTACACTTGAGTTTTAATTTTTAAATTATAATAGGTTCAAATTTCACTCTATTTAAGTCTATTTCACAGGAAAGTAGTTTAGGTTTCCTAAATAGGGAGACAGATGACGCCACTTACTAATGATAAAGTTAGCAAAATGAAGGGCAAAGTACAAATTTGAGAAAAATTCAAGACTTGCATACATATTTGATTTATTACACTTTATAAATAGATTAATTTCGGTACTATGTGGGGCAGCTCTGATTAAACTTTTTCCTCTTATTCCTCTTCAGCTATTCAACATTGTGATGAGAGTGAAGGTGTTAGTGTAACAACTGTGCCATCCGTTACCCAAACATCTACGTTTTTGGTAAGCCTTGATCTATTGATAGAAACAGTAACAGTATTTATTGTCTCAAAATGCTTCATTTTCATATTTCTGTGTTTGTGACCAAATCAATTTAAGAACTAGCGTGGTAAACCCTGAAAATATAAATCCTGTCATTTCAAAATTATATTTCTAGCCTAGTTTTGGAAGACAAAGAGCTAGTGGAAATCTTATTTGACCATAGTTTCTTATTCATTTGTGTTTATATGCAGATGGAAGATTTGCTGGTTTATAAAACAGAACTCATCCAAAAACGGGCGATCCTTCCTTGTTCCAATCAATATCAAGTCTTCGTTGTTGGTGGCTTTGACTTTAATTTAAAGTGTATCAATGTAAGTTTGTTTTATACCTTAAAAGGAGGGTGAAGTGGAAAATCAAGTGATTTTTTATTGATTCTTTTGCAAATTATAAGACCAGTCTGCATAGTGAAACATTCAGGAAATACTTCCGAATGATTTTAAAATTCAAATTAGGTTCAGATTTTAAGGATGATTTTTAAAAAGGACCTCCGACCAATTGCGTAACGCCGTGCCTTTTTATTAACAAAATTCTCGTGGCACGCTCCATGTTGAATGAAATTTATAACGAGATTTGATAGAATTAGGCGCGCGGCGTAACAATCGTGCCGCGTGCCACGAGAATTTTGTTTGTAAAAAGGCAGGGCGTTACGTGATTGGCCGGATGTCCTTGTTTAAAACTATCTTTAAAATCTGTACCTATTTGAATTTTACAATCATTAGGTGTTATTTCATGAATGTTTCACTATGCAGACTGGTCTTATAATTAGTAGAAGAATCGATAAGAAATTACTTGATTTTCTACTTCACCCTCCCTTTAGCAATCTCAAAATCCATAGCACTTCCCTTATATTTAAAGTTATTTTACAATAAAGCCTTGCGGATGGTTTAAGTTTTTGTTCCCCCAGGTTGGATGATCAAATTGACAAAAGAAATGTGCGTGCAAACCACGAAATGTCAGAGAAATAAATTGTTGACTGAGAAGTCAGGAAATTTAATGTTTAATTCAGGGGAATTTTGTAAGGCTTGAGAAAGTTTGCTCTTAAGGGGTTGCTTCTAGGCGTTCTATATAATCCTGTAGTTTGACAAATCTGGTCCTATGATCTATCTTATTTTCCTATTAATACATCACATGAAAGAGTTGGCGCCTTAAATATATGAAAGTCACCTGAATGTAATAGTAGAACATTGAATTTGATGTTATTGCCCCTGAAATCGTTAAGGAAAGTAAGTAAAAAAAACAGGGAAAATCTATGGAAATCACTTTCCCAAAAGTTGTATGAAACCTGGAAAATGTTGTGAGGTGAAGTAATAATTGGAAACATTTTTAAGGGAGAAGGGAAGGGATAGTACATTTTTTATTTGATTCTAGTATTAAAAATAATTTGTGTGTGCATAGTAAAAATCGAAAATGATTTTGCAACTTAAAAAAAATGGAATAACTGACCTCTTTTTGAGCATGACGTCACTCAAAAGTGAAGCCACACAACGGCGCCTTTTCTACAGTGAAAAACGTTATACAAGTTTAACGTAAAATAAATTATTTTGGATCGCTCACACGCAAGTGATTTCTTCACTCGCGAGGAAGCACGCTTTTATTTGCTTCAAGTCTTTCTATTTTCAAGTCGCTCTAGTTTGATGTAATTGCGGAAAATAGACAAGTTTTTGCATATTTTAAAAAAATAATTCATTTTTATGCACACACTTATTATTTTAGTAGTCGAATCTATGAAAAATAAATTTATTGAAGTCTAGCGTTTAGTTGATTCTTCTACTAAATATAAGACCTCACTGCACACTGCAGCGTCAAGGATATAGATAAGAAATATTTTAAAATAAAAATATCCGTATTTTGTCGATTTCATTCAATACTCGACCTCCAACCAATCGAGTTATGGCCAGTTTTCCAGCAAAAAAATTTACATGTCACGCTTTCTCGCCCTCCACGATTATTACATTGTTATCTGGAAGGCAGGGTCCTTGATTTATCAATGAAGTCTGAATTAAGCTTCATCCCGATCACCTGCCCATAACGGTGACTTTGAGAACTACTGTAATCGACGAGCCAACCAGGTGTCGCTAAATAGACAGTATTTTCTGTGGTCAAAATATAAACACTCTTTAAAGTTAATTCCACCGTAATTACTAGATTCAATTTATGAAATCGAACTAGTTCGTACTACAACCATGTTTCTAAAGGATATCCAACACTTTTGTAAAGCTGAAAACAACTTTTAAGATGTCTTTAGAGCATCTAAAGTACCGTTGCTCGCTAAGCCTTGGTGTGCTCAAAATTCAGATTCTGAAAATCGTAGCCAAAGCTCGGGGAAAGTGTTGATCATTGTCAAGAAACCTGTTTGGAACACTATCTAGTCCCATTTCATAAACTAAATCTAATAATTACGTTGAAATTCATGAGTGTTCAAGCGAGCTAACGGTTGACCTCAGAAAATAATGAGTCGAAGCGATTTTTAGCGACACCTGGCTGGCTCGTCGATTACAGTAGTTCTCAAAGTCGCCGTTACGGGTAGGTGGCGCTGATCTTATTGCCTATTTTGATTTTTAAAATTGATAGTACATGTTTCCTAAATGTTTCACTGTGCGGAAAGGTCTTATAATTACTAGAAAAAGCAATTCAAAATCACTTGACTCTCCTCTCTTCAATGGGAGGTAATGTTAGTTATTACACTACCAACGAGATATACATCTCGAGATATATCTCGTTGTTAGTGGTTACTATTAGAAATTGGTTTGAAGGGAGAATTAAAATAAAGTTTTTTTTTGTTATAAGTGACGAGCTAGGGCTAAAACAGCCTTACAGGTCCAAAAAATTACACACATATATATATATACTATTTTTGGTAATGAATTGACAATAGAAGTTAATTTAAGTTTCAGAAATTTTAAAAAGAAATTATTTACTATGGGGAATTAATTAGAAGGGATAGCCATACAACTCGTGAAATGCAAAACGAGGGGTATCTTTCGTTTGATTATTAAAATGAAAATTTACCTCTTTGCAAGTGATTATACAGTAGAGTTTATTTGGAGCATCATTTAAGCTCTCGTTCTCCAAGAGTTTGAAGTAGCCAATAAGGAGATTGAGGCGAGACGTCGTTTTTTTTTTGGTAAAGTAGTTTTAGGTACTCCGACTCGGATTATATCCCACCCGAAGGCTCATATTATTTTGTATTGAAGGCTTTTATTTTAAAAAATTTGAATCTGTAGATGCTGTGCCACTGTTGGTGGTGTTAATGCACACATCAATTTTTTATTTCACTGTTCACTTCATAAGGAAAGAATAATATTTACTCATTTCTAATTTGAAACTCTCAGAAGAATGTAATAATTGATTGGGTTTTTTTGAATTCAAAGATTTTGTATACTTTTAGGTAAATTAAACATTCTTCATCAGGATGATTCCCAAAATTTTCACTGACTGTTCAAAGATATTATACACATGTTCGTGTAAAGCAGATGAACTTGATTTGGTAACCCTAACGTCTCAAAAAACAATCAATACGTATGAAGGTATTTTAGCAAAATCTGTAATATTTGCATCATGAATTTATAATCGTAAAACTTTTATGAATTCCTCGTATAAATTACAAGGGTACGTGCTTAGATTTCTTTTTTTTTCAGAATTTTCGTCTCAAGTTCAGTACTGCCTTCATGTGGAAGCTGCTCACCCACTAATTTCCAAATTTTTGGATGACCGGGGAGTTTCGATTGAGAAATTGGTCGAAGAAGGTAATTTTTATGTGTGGCTGTAATATTTTGGTGGACAATTAAAGGGAGGGTGGAGTAGAAAATCAAGTGATTTTTTATTGTTTCTTCCGCAAATTATAAGACCAGTCTGCATAGTGAAACATTCAGGAAATAACACCTAATGATTGTAAAATTCAAATAGGTACAGATTTTAAAGATAGTTTTAAACAAGGACATCCGGCCAATCACGTAACGCCCTGCCTTTTTACAAACAAAATTCTCGTGGCACGCTCTATGTCTCGCGCCACGATTGTCACGTCGCCCGCCTAATTTGATAAAGTCTCACACAGAAACTCACAAGACCCGCTACAAACTTCAAATGAATGTTTGTCCAACTTATTACCCAATTACCAAAAAAAAAATTCTAAATAATCCGGTTTTCTGCTTAAAAGAGATTATATCTCTTTAGGTGGGGTGGCGTAGCGGTTAGCGCTTTCGCCTCGCAGCAAGAGGATCCCGGGTTCGATCCCGGACTGTGGCACCGGGTGAAAATCTGGGAAGAAATCCTTCTGCGTAGAGTTTGCAAGTTCTCTCCCCGCTTGTTAAAAGGAGTTTTCCTACGCGGTTTAACCCGGTTTCTCCTTTCCATCAAAACTTGCAGAGGTTAACGGTAATAGTTAGTATAGGGCGCTGTAGGTTAGCTGTGGCATAGGGGCTAGCCACCACCCCTTTATGCACCTGTAAATAAGCCACAGTCTTAGTGTGGAAATCCCTTCATAGGCAAAGACATGAGTTAATAATATGTTAGCTCCCTATAAGTTACTCAGGCAATTCATTTTTATACTCCAGCGTTTTCTCCCACGCCACCAGCGTCCCAACTATATGCGACGCTCTGCGGCCGCCACGTGAACGAAAATCTTATTCACTCTTCTTTCCGGTTTTCCCCGGAAGCGCGTGTAGTGGAAGCTAGCCAATGATATCGGAGCTATTTAAGCAGCCGAATATTTCGCTCAGTAGCCTCGGTTAAGAAAACAGTTAAGAGATCAGTGGATTGGATTTAGCTCAGTTGTATAATTTTCTGGTTTCAACTTTCAAGTCACAATAACAACTCTTATCTTTAGAATTTTTTATCAATATTTGTAAATTACATTGAATTCCTGCATTTTTTTTGGTCAGTACTGACACAAACGCCATGATTTAATGTTAAATTGTTAAAACATAAACATTCACGACTAAAACACTCCCTTGATGAAAAAGCAGCCGACGACTCGAGATCGAGGAGCCGTACAAGCAGGATTTTTTTCGACAATAGAGAGCGCAACATTCGGATTTTTTTCCCGCGCGGGCGAAATGAGAAGAAATCGCTGGATACATTACGCCTATGGAGCCTGAGTAACTTATAGGGAGCTAACATATTATTAACTCATGGCAAAGCTTATTATTATTCCATTTTAAGCAATCGAGGAGTATTTTAATAGCAGTGTATTGCAGTGTAGCAGCATTGGCTAGGAAACACAAATTCATTTTACCAACATAGTTTTGCGAAACAACGCTAGAATAACTTCGAAAACAAAAAATACTTTTTAGACTGAATTTTTATAAGACACTTTCTATACTTAAAATTTGTTTAATTAATTAAGAATCAATCAACCGGAGTATGAGCTATGGGCAGACGACGCTCGCCTAAAAAAGTCGCGCAAATAAATCACTCCCATGTAGCGACGTTTCAGTTCTGATAAAATTTTCCCTTTTACCAAAACATATTTGTTTTAACCCTTCGATTTTCTGAACTTCTCTAATACAGACGGCACTTTTAACTACAAAGGGGGAGTAGTATCATTACTAGAGTAGCTATAAAAAAATTACAATTTGGGCCTATACCGAAGCAGTATTTTTTATGACTTCAATTTATTGACGGTTTTTCAAATTTGTGCTTTAAAGGGTAATGAAAGGAGCCCAAAGTGCTCTACTTTTTACAGTCGCACTTAAACAAATTGACGTAGTATGAGATTTCAATAATAAATCCATTATTCTCCTTTATCCATTGTAACCAGCTACCATTTTTGTTTTTTTTTCAATAGAACTTGAATTGGATTCAAACCATGTTCTTGAGGTACCATTTTGTCACGGGATTTGCATTGTAGCCGACAAGGACAGTTTTGGTACTGTTGTTCTGAAGAATGGAAAGTTAACGTGCTTGAACTGTCGTTTTGGGCCAACAACGTGCAAACATACAACTACGTTGCGGTGCATGGCAGAATCTAATGAAATTTGCACGACTATGGTGGATCAAGAGGCGTATTCTGTACTACAACCAGCAATGGCATATTCTCGTAAACCAGTCAGCACCTTGAAAATTCCATATGAGATGTCGGATCAACACAAATCCCTTTGCAAGGAAGGGTTCAAGTTAATTGAAGACAACTTCGTTCCAACTTCTCCAGCACATTGCTGCATGAACGCTAGTAAGTTTCAACGTAGTATTGTTTTATTGGTTGGGACAATTTCTTAGACATTTAGTTTGGGAAGTTCCATGAAATATATTGCGCTCCCACAAATTTCAGGGCGGAAGGCGCAGATGCCTGAAAGCCCGTCGAGACAAGCACATTTTTTACTTTCCTTTCTCGCAGTGCTGAGCTAGAAAGATTTTCCAGCGTTGCTAGACTATCAAAAACACACGGCAAAACTTTTAGCCTTTTAACCATTAAAAACAACTTGGAAAAATGAGAAAAATAATTTAGAACAACTTTTTTCTCTATTTACTTGGCACAGCAGAAGCAAACAACTCAAAGTGTGGCGTTATTCACCGAGGAAGCTGTGCCGAGTGAATGGAGAAAACAAATGTTCATTTATATCATCTTTTTTTTTCAAATTATTGTGAGATCTGGCTTACGAGAAAAAAGAAAATTTTGCAGTGTGTACAAACTATAGTCTGGTTATGCTAAAACCTCTGTCAGACGCCCAAAATTACATATGTATATGTACCTTTCTATTTATCTGCTTTAAGGGGATTATAAGACTCAAGGCTTTGTTTATGCATTGCCCTCACAACAAACTACCTACCGTCAGAAGTGCATAGATAAATATAAGAGGGTTGTTAGATGGAGCCTAACAAGCACAATCTATTTCCTGTTACCCCCTTTAATCCTTACCACCAATTAGCGGATGATTACTTATATACTACAGGGAACAGGCGTTAATAGGCACAAAAAAGAATATTTCCGAGTTCATTGCAAAAAATTAACAATTGCCGTGGTGCATTCCCGAAATACATGACGTCCACGAATTGGCCAATCTCATTCCCAATAGGCTGCCTAGTAAAGATGGTAAGGGGTAGGATAATTTCATACACAAGTTAGACGGTGTCTACAGCAAAGGCTACGGAAGGCCACACCTTAAACCGTTCTTATATTTATCTGTTTGCTTCTGCTACTTGTCAAGGGCGGGTAGTGTAAAATTTACTAACCTACCTAAGCCATACAAAAATCGTGCCTATTATTACCTAATTTTTTTCAGCCACAACATGCATTAGGAAAGATTTGCCTTTTTTTTTGCGGACTAAAATCGCGACAATTTCAGGTAAAGTAAAAAAGATAATCATTCTTCCTAACGCTATTTATAATAACATAATTTAAATTTTGTTAGTTCCTTTGGTAACATGCGGGTGTGGAGCACTCATAAAATATGATGGAAGAGAAGATTCCATCTTAAATATGGGTGCATATTGTGTCAGTCATTTTGTCTATCGCCGTTTTCTCAGAGAATTTCATTTTGGACGGTACTTTCAATTGTTGTAATTAGTTTAAAATTGTGTCAGAAATTTGAGAAGTATTTTTTTCCACCAGAAACTCACTTTACAGTTCGTATATGATCTACACAGCCTTATTAGAAGATAGTGGATATACTGATGCGAAAAAAGAATTATCCTACCAAAAATATAGATCTGGATGGGATCATTTTCTATCTTTGTTGGATATAGATTTTGATGCTGGGTTTTCATGCGACTACTGTCTTTCAAATCCAGAAATTATTCTTTGCGATGGAACGACAGTGTCATTTCGACGCAAATTCTTGGATTGGGAGGTTTTTCTACAGGAAGAAGTGAAAACGAAACCAAAGCCAGTTCGTGGAAGATAAGTATCTAAAAGAAATATGCATGAAGTTATTAACATTGAATTTTGTTCTTATGAGAATGAAATTGCAAGAAAATCTTTTTAGTTTCATCGATTTAGATTGATAAAATAATTCAAAAGTAATTAACAAATTCAAACGTTTTCCATTTGTTTTATTCAAAATTTCAACGTTTTGAAAGTCTATGTATGTACATCTTTATGCACCTAAAACCATTTACTAACGTCAACAGCATGTGTCTCAGCACGCGCTTTCAAGAGTCACATGCTGTAATTGGCTGTAGATGCCAATAGAAAATATACACACCTCATTCATCAAAAGTGGTTTACCATGTAAAATAAATGGGAAACGTTTGGAAAGTTTTGATAATTACTTTTTAACATATAAAGTGATAAAACAATGGTTGTCTGGCCATATCACTCTCCCTTGAATAAAGTCCCATTTATTTTTTGATTAGGACATCATTATTAATATACAAATGTTAATTGTTCTTGATTTTTCAAAAAATGTAAATGGTTTTTTTTCCTATTTATACTAGGTTCCAAGAGAGAGTCTTCCTTTCAAATGGAAAAGTAAGGAAATGGATGGATTTGTTCGGAAATTCGACAAAAACGGCACCAATGCCAGTAGCTCAGTATCTTGAGTTGAAGTGTGGCATCTACAGTAAACCTGAGCTGCTACAATTTATTACGGCAGTGACCGTTTTCGAAGGTGCTGACGTTTATTGTAACGCCCTCTATAAGAATCTTATCGGAGTTATGGCAAAAGACTCTCCAATTTCCGCCAGTATTTTTCCTTCTGATGATTGCATTGCAACACTAAAATCTGCAATTAATGGCCTTGAAATTAAAACAAACATCAGTCACATGAAAATTTTAACAGAGGACGCTCCAGTACTAGCCGAATTTTTGAAGGAATGTTCTGAAGAGAATTTTCCACTCCTCATGCGACCAGTTCTTAGAATCCTTATTGATTATAGCCTAAAGCCATTTGAGTCAGTGTACGTTTCTCAGCGCCTACAGCAAACACTCTCCAATTTCGATGTAAATTTAGAAAAGGTGACGCATTTTCCTGCGTTAAAAATGTTATGTGGAAGGCAAAATTACGATGCTGACAAAAATACAAGGAAAAACAGCAGTTCGTGCAATAAAACTTTCAGTGGACATCCTATACTTCTTCCAGGTGTTTTTACGCTGTATTGCAAACATGGTAATGACTGTTGCATATAAAGATTTCGAACTATGAACTTTATCCGAATGTATTTTTATAAGGTATATGCTATGGTTTTCAAGTCATGCCTAGTTGTGAGTCAGTGGATGTTCCATTCACTATACTAACCACTCGATTCCGAAAAAGTAAGTAATATATAATTGAATACGCGAAACTTTCATAAAAAGGGGGGAAATTTAACTATAATTAATTTCAAAAATATTGTAATTAGAAACAAAATGTAATAAGTAATACTTGACCCAAATGTACAGTACCAGACCACAATCGGAATTGTTTATCAAGTGGTTTCCCTTAACAGAGAACAATTTCGCATAATGTACTATGAATTTTTTTAGTGCCCAGTGCAGTAATTTATGATCACGCATGCGCCTTACACGCATACTGCCTGAATAGAGAGCCTCAGTTATTCAAGAACACCAAATTCCTCATAGATAGGTTGCATTGGAAAAATCATACTGGTAAGTAAATTTAATGATTTTTTGGCCATGAACTATAGTCCAATTCACCCGACATCATAAATGCCAGTTTAATTTGTATGAGGCTAAGTATTTATTCTGACGCCTCAACTTCAACTTTTTTATGAAGTGCTGGTGAATTATAGTATATCGAGTCTATTGTTCTAAGGACTTTTATATTTCAGGCTGTGCTATAGGGTACTGTTTAGATAAGTACATTAATTATAAAAATATAAACTCTCAAATCAATGAACAAAACAATGCCAGTCTACAAAAAATAAAAAACTCTTTGTCGTACATGACTCAAGAAAACTTCATGCTACATTGTAAGCTATACTTATGGTTAGTAAACCAATCTAAGAAACATAACATGCCTATATGAATTAAAAAAATTATACTTTGAAACAAGGCATAACGCGAGACAATCTGGTGAACTTAGGTATCGTTATAATGACCAATTTTTTAACCAATGTATGAATGAAAGGTCAAACATTCATTCATGAAGTCTATATTATTAATTTATATTAATTAGTATAAACCTTAAAAAAACTGCTTTTTGTTAAATTTTATTATACACATTGTGATGTAAAGAAATTTTTCTTGCCAAAAGGTTTAGCGCGTGCACATGCCCTAAACCTTCATTATTAATTTATTATCGATAATTTTTCTTCATCTGTTACATTTTAAGTATAGAAAAGGTAATATAAAATACTTAAGAACGATTATTAATTTTAAATGGGGTTTAAAAATGATTCCAAAATACTATCAGCCAAGTTTCATTCCTTCCTTTAATAATAATGACTTAGTAAGGTTGTTAAAAATAGCGTATCACCTTTTAAAATACTGAAAAAAAAAATTAAGAACATTGGCCAAACCTTTTATAGTTCATATGACTGAACATGGTCCAATTTTCAACTTTCTTTAGTAAAATTAATTTAAATACTCAGATAAAATTTGTTACAACTCTATTCTTACATGGGTATTATTTTTATAAATCAACAACAATAATCAATAACAAGAAACACATTAGTAATCTGACTAAAACCAAAATTTAATTTTATATGTGATATAAAATAATAAAACTAGAGCGCGTCTCTAGTGGCCCTATAGAAGAAAACTTTCTGGTTTTAGCTTTTAAATGCCAACTGCCACTTGTGGCTGAGAAATCTATTGTTTTAGCCATGCAAACTATTTGTATTCACTTTTTGTAATATGAAGCAAGAATTTATACATATAGAACTGTTGTTATCACTGTCCAAAAAAGGTCGGATTTCAAACCCAATACTAATAAATTCATGATACAAGCTATAACCAAAGTCTTAAATCTTTGTGCAAATTTCTATAAAAATTAATTCTTGGCCAGGTTAAGCATACACATTGATTTCTGGGTGATATTTTTTCTCTTTTAATTAGTTGGTTTTAATACAGTTTGTTTAATTTAATCATACTTCAATTGGTTTTTCAATAAAAAATGGTTCCAAATTTTATTTCAACCCACTCAGCTACGAGTGCAGACTTCAAGAAAACAGTATCTATATATGTAAAGAATATGAAAATCATTTGAATGAAAGATTCTTTGAGACAAGGTGAGTTGAAATTATTTTTTAACTAATTAACGAAAATTTCAAGCCAACTATGTTCATTAACATAGATTTAGACTAATTTATTATAAATATAATTAAATTAAGCACTTCTAAGCATGAGAAAGGTTGGAATCGCTTAATATTTTATTAACAACATGGTGCATAGTTTACAAATCAATTGTTAATTATTTCTATGTCATTTTTAATAACGATTTCTCAATTAAAGTAACAGGCGGCTCCATTATCACCACTAGTATGCTGGCTAATCTTCTGGACACGAATTTTACCTTGCCAAAGGAAGGAACAAATCAGACCTAATGCACTAGGTTCCATTGGTTCCTGCCTTTGGTTTAACTAGCCTTTGCCAAGCTTAGCCAACGTGTTGCAGAAAAGGCATCTTTCAGGGGCATCAACGGTGCCGCCCTTTGCTTTAAGAGATCCAAATCTAAGCACTGGCTGTCTATAGAGTAATCTTTGACCATACATGGCAACGTCATACCCTCTATCTTAGCGATATTCCCCCCTTCTGAGGGCAAATAGTATTCTCTCTTACAAAGTTGCCTTCAACGTTGGGGATACGCAGTTCCATAGAGCTCAGTTCAATCCCCCTCTCTACCGAAATTACTCTATTAGTCTTCGAAAACGAAACTAGACCCTTCGAATATTTGAAATAATTCAATAAATGCGTTACAATTAATTTTAAATTGAGTTTTAGTTTCTTTTCATTAACCCCAGTCATAGCGTTAAGCCTATTTAAACAACCTTTATAAAATATAGACGTAAAATAAACCTTAAAACTGTTAATAATCAACGAATTGTAAAAAGAATTCACTTTAGAAATCTGAAATATTTATTTTATTTTAACTTTAGATACTTAATTAAAAATATTTAACGTTTTTCGGGAAACACTTTCCTAGCAGACGACGATTCAGACATCGCGTTACTCGCGTAATTTTAAAAATCAAAGATAGGAGGGCTGTAAATAAATCAAAATGATTTTCAACAGGAAAATGATTTTATTGAAATTTGAAGTAATATATAAAATAAACCTTAAAGACGTAAGCAATTAACAAGCGCGAGTGTAATTAGTTTAATTTGCAAATCCAGTTTAATTTAAAATAGATAAATAAGTAAACTAAAGTGTTTTTCAGGAATCTCCACGCTAGCAGACTACGTTGCAGACAATAATTACGGATTGTAAATAAGTTTATCATCGCTGCTAACTCAGCTGTTCTTGTCATGTCGTCTGCTTACTGTACTGCTTCATGATCCAATTATGGCTGTTTTAACTCTTTTAAAACTTGAAATCTACCTTGATTTAGCGCGGAAATGGTTTTTTAGCCTCTCATATTAGCTATTTTGATAGATATAACCAACGAGAAGTCCATGTCTCCCATGAAGACGTCTCCTATTCACAGACTCCTTTTCCGTTGCCTAATTCCCCCAAGTCGCTAATGTTGATTTCTTATTATTAATTGAAGCAAATCCCTCAATTACCTAGAAATTAAAGATTTTTATTACCTGGAAACAATTACAGCGTTCTATTTTCACTCTAAATATTTTATTGGAAACTGAGATTCATTATTTTGCAAGAAAACGGAAAATTTCTAAGATTTTAAAATTTCTTTAAATTTAATCTAATAATAAATTCATTTAATCAGGCTCATAATATCGGGGTTGAAACAAACACAATTAAAATAACGATTAATGTTCCATAAATTTTTATCAATCTCAAGATTAGTGGGTAAAACTGGATATCCCATATTTTCTGGTTGGGATCGTGTTGCGGTGAAACCCTTTGTAAAAGGAAACCTGAAATAATTTAAGAATATTCAAATTAACGGTTAAGCTATTATGTACACTTTAAAAATAATAAAAATCTCACCGTACTTGTATTAAATGGTCTGAAAAGAAGGCATCAGTGAGTTGAAACCAATGATAAGGACGTGACCAAAGAAAGTCTTGGTTCAAAGAAGCTTGGTTAGTTTTATTTCGAAAAACTAATACTTGGGAGAATCGGCGTTACAATCTCGTGAATAACAAGGACTATGTTGTCCATCTCATTCCTTGGGTAGTCTTTGTATCTTGGAGTCACGTGGTGCCTGTGACATATTTCAAATAATTCTAATTCACCGGAGAAGCCTTGTATGCAAAAAAAAACTGCGTGAAATAAAATATGATTTGCTTTTTTTTTCATTTCGATTAATTTCCAACATTTGAACATTAATTCTTAACTTGAAATTCAGCTATAATTACAAACAACTAAAAATAATAACTCTTAAAATATTTGTCACCGCTATTTCGTGTCCCTTTAAATACCAACCGTTTCGACCTCGTTACATCCTTACAAAGAGTTTTCAGCTTCGTCTAGAGTGTTCCTTCAACTACGCTCGGGTCTCTTTTGCAATATACCAATGATGAGAAACGCAATAAGTTGGCCACTTTTCTGAAAATTTGAGGTTGCAATTTTAGTCTTTAGAACAAGAATTGGAATTAAATGAGTATAATGATTTCGCAAAAGTCTGTGACGTTATTCTAATTGACTGTGTCATAATCAATTTCGTGTCCCTTTAAGAGGGAAATAGGGAATTTTTAAACAATAATCATTAACAACGCTTCATAGTTTCCAATTAAAGTGGCTGGCAATCTAGGGGCGTGGTCTAGTACTAACTACAGAAGCTATGGGCGGGGCTTCATCGTGTAACAGAAAACAAGAACGTCCCATGCGTCCTTGAACTAGATAAAGCCCACCATAGTACTAATTGCGCTCCATCATTTCCAATTAAAGAGGGTTGAAGTCTTGGGGGCGTGGTGCATTTAAAACTACAAAAGGTAAGGCATGGGCGGGGCTTGGTCTATTTACAACAACAAAAGGTAAGGTATGGGCGGGCCTTGGTCTATTTACAACTACAAAAGGTAAGGTATGGGCGGGGCTTAATCTATCATCAAATAGGAACCTACCGTGTCTCTTTGCGCTAAATAGACAGCCTACACCATTGAGAGACGTTTTTGAGGCGAAAGGTTTGCGCCCCACCCCCTATCATCAAGTCATAATGACAATTCTGGCTATCAATCATGTTAAATATTGCCGCTACCAATATGCTTCAATTATTTACAAAATTTCAGTGGAAACGGAACGGGATGAAGATCTTTTGGCCTAAAAAAACAGGCAAGGTTAGTAGGTTCTGACGGGAGTTTCAGGTAAAATGAGATTAGTTTCAATTACTATGACGTTTATTTACCGTTATTTGAGTTAATTTGACTTGTTTAAGGGGGGTGTAATGACTAACTCGTAATCTTCTTGATGTTCGTTGAAACTGCAATAAGCAACGGCTTTCAGTGCTCCGTAGTTAAGAAAAATCTGAAATTATGTAGTTTTTTTCAAGTTTAATTAAATTAACAATGGAACTATGCATTTAAGAATGATTCCCCTTAATTAAAAATGCAAAATATGTATTTAATAACGCGAAACAGTAATGAAAACAATCCTAAGCCTTGGTCGATTATCATGAAAAAAAATTGTTATTCAAAATACTTACGTTTGTCTGGCTTCGGTGACGTTAAAACGAATAAATTAAACTATAAAAGGTTGAAACATATAGTTCTGAAAAACATTAGTCGCATAGAATTAAATATAAAATCTTCAAACTGCATTGTAATTAATTCTACGAGCTACTACGATTCGAAGGCAGCCATCTTTTTTATTTATTTAAACAGGAAGTTGGGGAGTATAACCCGCCTAAAGAACAGCCAGCCTTTGGCAGTGCATTTCGATAATGATCATTGTGGTCGATATCTGACTCTTGGAATACCTCACTTTTGAACACGCAACGGTTCACGCAAAATTAGATAGCGGGGCAGATGCTTCTTTTATTAGCTTAGATCAGTGGCAAAAGATTTGTAAATTTAGAAACTCTTCACAATTACCTGAAGATGAACATTTAGATTTTGTAGTTTGGGGCGACGGTCGTTATACGTTTACAAAAGGTTCGCACGAACTAAACTTCTCTCTTAAAGATAAATATAATGAAAAATATTTTAAATTTCAATTCTACATTGTCCCTTCCCTCACTAGTGACTTTATATTGGGACAAGATTTCCTTGAGGAATATAGGGTCAAATTAGATTTTGAATCTTCACGTTGTTTAGTGGGTAATTTGAAGATCCCTTTTTCAATTCCATCAGAAAAGGACCCAGTAAACCAGGAGATATTAGATAACATCAGGGAAGCGGTTTCCGCAGCTCCTATTTCTAATGACCAACGTCTACAACTAGAATCCCTTTTGTTAAAATTCCCTGAATTGTTTTCGGATAAAGTAGGAAGAACAGGACTAGTCTTCCATAAGATTCATACGGGAAATAGTCCGCCCATAAAATCTCAACCTTATCGTGTAAATGATCAGAAGAAAAAGGTAATCGAACAACATGTTAGGGAAATGTTAGATGACGGGATCATTAGACCCTCAGTATCTCCTTGGGCTTCGCCCGCTGTTTTAGTTCATCAAACAAAACGGGGAAAACCCTATCGGTTTTGTATTGATTATAGAAAACTAAATAGTGTTACTATAATAGACCCGTATCCCCTGCTTAATATAGAGGATATGCGAGCAAGAGTGGGAAGACCTAAATTTATCACTACCCTTGACTAAAAATCAGGGTATTGGCAAGTGGAAATGCACCCTAAGAGTAGAGAAAAAACTGCTTTCGTGACTCATATGGGAAAGTACGAGTTCAATGTACTCCCTTTTGGGCTATGTAACGCCCCTAGCTCTTTCCAGCGTTTAATCGACGAGATTTTTAGAGTCGCCGATTACTTTCAATTAATCGACTATTTAGATGATTTAATCTCTCTTAGTGTGGATTGGGATCAGCATTTAACGTGTTTAGAATACGCCCTAAATAGGTTAAAGGAAGCGGGTCTCACCCTACAGTTAAAAATATGTCGTTTCGCTCAAAAAGAAGCTACCATATTCGGTCACATAGTGAATGAGAAAGGAGTGCATATAGATCCTTCTAAGATAGAAGCTATTCAGAAATTCCCTCCTCCTAAAAATGTTAAGAAAATCCAGAGATTTTTAGGTATGGCACGTTGGCATAACAGGTTCATTAATCACTACTCTGAAATAGTAGCTCCTATTAATAAACTTAAAAGGAAGGATCAAAAATTTATTTGGGGTATCGAACAGCAACAGGCGTTCGAAAAGATCAAGGAAGAAATCTGTATGGCTCATCCCTTAGCTTCCTATAGAAGGGATTCCCCGTGCATTCTCACTACAGATGCTAGTGATGCAGGGTTAGGTGCCCTTCTTTCCCAAATACAAGATGGTGTAGAAGTTCCTATAGCTTATGTTAGTACAGGACTAAAAGATGCGGAAACAAGGTACTCCACTAGCGATAAAGAGTGTTTAGCCATTTGTTGGGCAGTTAAGAAGTTTAAGCCCTTTCTAGAAGGTCGTAAATTCACTGTCCTCACTGACCAGCAGGCTCTACAATAATTATTTAATATTAGGGAACCAAATTCTCGACTAGTTAAATGGGCCATGTACTTTCAAACATTTGACTTTACAATTAAGCATAAAAAAGGAGTAGAAAATGTAGTAGCTGACGCGTTATCGAGAGCTCCGATAAACGTTTTAAGCATTAATTTTAGCTCATCTACTTTTAATTCTACTAGTAACCAGGATCCAACTAGTAGTAGCACAAGTACAAATTCTACCGGTAGTAGTAGTAATTCAACGTCCTCTTGTGATTCTGATGAAGGTCAGATTCGTCCTCCAGGTCCTAGAATCTTATATTCCGTATTTACCTTAGAAGATGTAAGGACAACTCAAAGGGAAGATCCATTCGCTTCCCCTATTATAAATTCCTTGCAAGGACCTAACCCAGTTAGGCATAAAATTTTCGAACTAAAGAATGATCTTCTCTATAGCAGACCTTACAGGAACAATCCTGAAAAAAGTTCTCCTCGTTTAAGGCTAGAAGCCATGAGGTTATTACATGACCACCCACTATCAGCTCACAGGGGCAAAGATAAGACCCTTAGCAAAGTGACTTATGGATATTGGTGGCCTACTATAGTTAATGATTTCCAGGATTATGTTAGAGGATGCACACTATGCCAACAATTTAAGGCTAGAAATAGGAAAAAGCCAGGGCTAATGCAACCCTCTGAAATAACAAGTCCTTGGGACCAAATTAGTGTCGACATAATGGGACCTTTCCCTCAAAGTAGACACCACTTTAAATATTTAATAGTCTTTGTTAATTATATGACAAAATTCGTGGAAATGATACCACTTAAAACCATTACAGCAAGGACTTGTGGCCGAGCTTTTAAGTGTATTATTACTAGGTGGGGAGCACCGAAAGCAATCCTTAGTGATAGAGGGTTATAGTTTACCTCGAAACTTTGGCTGCAAACTTGCAGAGCTTTTAGAATTAATCCAAAGTTTACCATCCCCTACACACTTAAGGGAAATCCCACTGAAAGAGTAAATAGAGTAATAGGCGAGCTAATATCATTCTATGTAGGGAATCACCATAATAGATGGGATGAATCCCTTGACCTTCTTCAATTTACAATTAATTCTGCACCCCACGAAACTACAGGAAGATCCCCCTTCTTTTTGAATTTAGGGCGGGAGCCACGTCTCCCTTGGGATTTAGACATTAAAGAACCCATTCAGGACCCTGATGACCCCAGTCGTAATAAAGCTTTAAAAGTTCTTAAAGAACAATTAGAATTCAGTAATGAATTATCTAAGTTAGCCAAAGCTCACCAAAAGAAATACAATGACTTCCGCCATGACCCTCTAGAATTTGAGGTAGGTACTTTAGTATGGATGGAAACGCATCCTTTATCAAGTACGACGGGTCAGCTTGTGAAAAAGCTCAGTCCCAAATGGGCTGGTCCCTTTAAAATAGTAGCTAAACATTCTCCCGTAGTCTACGAGTTAGAAGATGCTAACTCAGGGCAGAATATAGGGAAAGTTAACCTAGAGCATCTGAAACTCTACTGGACAAACGTAGCCGTCTTCAACAATGCCGAAAATGCACCCACTTCTCAATCGAACGTTGCAGATGATCCTGAGCCTAGTCCCGCAACAAACGGTGGTATCATTGACCACCCTCCTACGGCGAATTCCTCAACTACTTCATCTGAATCATCATCATCTTCTACGTCATCGTCACCTCAGGACGGTCAGGAAGTCGATCAACCGATCATTCCTGCTATCCCAGATGTCCCTCAAACCTCGACATCAAGTACTCTAGAAGATCAAGCAGAGGATGAACCGATCCCTCCTGCAGTTCGAGATGATTCACATCAACCAACGGACTCTGATAGTGAACCGGGCATGGCCGTTTTTGAAGACCCTCCTTCCCTACTCCATACTAACCACGATATGCGAGCTTTCCAGCTCACTCATCCCACTAATGATAGTCCGCCTTCTGCGGCAGGGGAGGCTTCCCCGTCTGATCATGAAAAATCAGTCGAGGAACCAGAGCTACACAAGTCAACTTCCAGTTTTCAGAAGAAATTCTAACGCCGGAACACAAATCAACGTCGAGTTTTTCGGAAGAGATTCTAACGCCTGAGCAACCTTCTGAACAATTAGTATCGGAACCGGCGTTACACCATTCTCCTTCTTCTGGTTTTTCGGAGGAAATTTTGGCTCCTGAACAGATTCCTCAATCGCAATCCCAATCGCTGCGTGCGTCTGACAGTTCATCGACCACGTTATCGGAGTCTATGAGAACTCCTAGATTAAATAGGGCTACCTTACCCGATAGTTATGTAGAACCTTTTCGACTGGGATGGCGACGGGAGGTGTGTAAACGGGCGACGGTTCAGCCTGGAGGTAATGAGGTCGATATCTATTACCGATCTCCTGACAATAAACGATTACGGTCGAAATATGAGGTCCAAGTTTACCTCCAAAATAATAAGATCACGAACTTAACAAGGGAACATTTCTGTTTTTCCCGAGAGCCAATCTCTATATTCCCATGGGAGTTTATCTCCCAAGCATCTAATCGGAATTACTAAAACACTTTATTTTTCAGATGGCGGAAGGAGGATATAACCGTCCTATTTATTTTGAACCCCCTCAGGGCATGTCAACTAAGCCAACCCCTTACTCGCGAAATATTACCACGAAAACTGACCTGTCCTTAGAAGTACTCAAAAATCTCCAAGGCCCTATGAGCCTACAAAAATGCAGCTTATGCGGACAGGGAGGTCACAATAGTATCGATTGCTATATTCCACATGAGCACCTGAAGTTTCAAAAGAGCTCAACAGAGCCGCAAGAAGAAATCAACGAAGTCGTTGTACACTGCGCCACGTGCGGGAAAGAGGGGCATGTTGCCCGAGAATGCTATGAAGTGGAGTAAGAGATAACAGGCCCCATTACGGCATACGCCAAAATTAAGAAACAAACACAGGAAGAGGAAGAACGAGAAATAATTTCGGGACCTGTCCCAACATTCAGAAGCCAAAGAAACCAAAGTTTGGCTCTCCCTCCGATTCCTTGGCCTCAGCCTCCAGCCCGGTTCCCGGTCAATCCTGCTCCTCGTCAAAATCTTGCCTCTCACCAAAACCTTCCTCCTCCCGATGCCTCTCCCCGTCAATGGTGCCCAGTATTGGAGCCGGAAGATGAGGAAGAGCTTCATTGGGAGCGTTTTGGAAGCTTAGGCTGGATTCAAAAGGGACGTACTAAAGCTCTAAAAGAAACGATTCCGAAGAAGAGATTGATCCCTGCCAAAGTTCCGGGAGCCAAGAAAGCTCTCATTTGGTCAAATTCCAAGTACCTTCGATTCCATATAGTTGGCCACCATATGGTATCGGATTGCCCTCATCCACGATGCGCCGAAGCCCTTAAACGAAGGGATAAGAAGCAGAAATTTGCCTTATTGGACAAACTATCCGAACTATAATCAAAACAAAACAAAAAAAACATTTTGTGATAACCCCTTCAAATACTCTCAAGGTTCCTTGGGGTAACCTTTTTGATTTGTTTTTTGTTCAAATTAATGATCAAGGTTCCTAACGAGGGGAGGGGATGTAGCATAGGTACCAGAATCCTTGGAGCTTCCACTCCTTGGATCTGGCAGGGCTTTTGCCCCCTTGCTACATGCTCTTCCTCCCTTTTTTTCTTACTGAGATATTTTGAGATATAGTTGTTAGTTGTGCTATTGACGGTCGACCAGAATAGTTCGCTCGGTTTTAAGTTAAAGTCTCCTAAGACGGAGCAAGTCAGTATTAACCAAGTTTGGTTACGGGATTGTTATCCCTTTGTTTTTTCGTCAATAAAGTAAAGAAGATTAGTCTTCTTATTTTGGATATTAAACTGCAAGTTGTCTTTATTCATTTTATGGCCCTCGGGAGCTTTCTCCCTTAGTTAAATTCTACGGAGGGTTACAATACTCTCATTAATAATGTATTATGTGCGGTCTTTTCGAATACAAAAGAAGGCTGTTATCACCTTTCTTATATTTGATAAAGGGGTTCGTTTCTTCTTTAAGTACAGTCACTATTATTGAACTGTTTATATAAGTACTTGTGGGGTATATAAGTACTTGTGGGGAAGATTTTAGAAGTGTTGGTTGAGTTGCTATTTAGATGACAACATTATGAAAACTTGATGTGTTTAAAACCTTTTGAAAGGAAAATTCTCGGAAATAAAAAAGAAAGAGTCAACTTGATTAAATTTACACGATATCCCTCAAAATAATAAATGCAAGATAAAATGTTTCAGGAAAATTGTTGTTGAAAAATCTGAGATAAGTAATTTTTTATTTCAATTAATTTATTGGAAACTAATCCATTAGCAGTAAAATCAGGTGATTGAATTAAATTCTAAAGAGTAGTAAAATACGGATTGTCTTTAAAATTCAATAGAACGAGGGCGAACGATCCAGGTGGCGACTACAAATATCATTTAGATCCCCCGCAAACACGACTCTACCGTCCGGGAGAGACTTTCTGATATCACCAAAAAACTGAACCCGATCACCCTCGGCGTTGGGGGCGTAAACATTAAAAAAATACGTTCTTACAGCAAAAAAATCGGTAGTGACCAATAAAGCCCGACCGGAAATTAATTGAGAAACATTCAAGACCCGTATAGGCCATTTTTTAGTAAACAAGATAGCGACCCCCCGAAAGCCACTCACTAGATCATGAGAAAAAACAATTGACCAAAAAATAACAATTTAAAGGCAGTGACATGCGACACATTCCAATGTGTTTCTTGTAAAAAAACAATGTCCATGTCCTTAATGAATTCGACTAATAAAGCCATCTTACCAACGTCGCGTAAACCATGAACATTTAAAGTAGCTATTTTAAAAACCATGCACCCTACTTTGTCTGTGAAGGGTCCGGCGGTTTATTCGGAGTAAACCCACGAGCGTTGGCCAGATTCGGATTCTGTTTCCTCAGGAACTGGGGACGTTTCTGCGACAAGTCAGAGGTGGAACCAAGAGAATGTTTAGTTCCCCGATTGCCTCCCCCCACTGACTCAAAAGGGCTAACTTCCGCATCGGGGTCACCGTCGACGAGCATATCCTCACTAGTACTGAGATTCTGGCCATGATGGCCAGAAACGGCAACGGTGACGTTAGGAATCTCCGCATCAGCAACTCCATCGGACATGGGAGCAGGGGGCAAACCTTCCCCATTGCGGACAGGAGAGACTTCGGACTGGAGCACGACATCGCGTTCAGAACCGATAGCTACCTGACCCAACTTCTCTGGGCAGTCACGGGCAAGATGACCGTGTGTTTCACACCGACGACAAACATTACGCGGACAACTTTTGTAAATGTGACCTTCAGCGAGACACCCGTTACAAACCCGATTTTGCGCCTCATGGCGAACGCGATAAAAGGTTTCGCGCCCGAGAACATCCGCGATTTTCAAGCCGTACGGAAGTGACGAAACCCCCTTGGGCAAAACCACGCGTACGCAACGCTCACCAAGATACAATCCATCAAATTTACACCAGACGACCTCCCCCTTGATTTCGCAACCAAGGGAGAGCAATTTCGCAACCACGGCATCAACGGACAGGAATTCAGGCAACCCATGTATTTTAATAATTACCGATCTCGAGACGACTGATTCAGCAGGACACATTACATCCATGATTTCCACCCCAGCTTTGACACACTCTTCAGCATCTTCCTCCGACAAAAACGTAATAAAGTAACCTCCAGTACCAGGAACCACAGACGAAATGGCATCAAGACCAAATGATTTTTTAACGGCATCAACAACAACAGCAGTGGTTTGCACCATACAAACAACGAATACGCTTCGTCGAAGCGCCTCCATGATGGAGGACTCCCCGAAGGAAACCCTCGAGACCGAGGCTTCGCGGGCGAAAGCCGAAGTCCGTAAAATCAAAAACAGCTAACAAAATCAGCCGCAAAAAACCGACTAACAAGGCGGAGAAAGGACCGCCGAAAAAGGAAACCGTAAAACGCAACAAACACGGAGAGCGAAAAGAAACAACCGCACTCCGCGAAAGCAAACAACGATCATCCCAAACCCGGACATGATAACCACTACACCATAGATCCGTGGTTATTCCTGGTTTCTGAAGAGATCTAGCTTATTATTATGTCCAATCACGATGGTCAAAACATGTATCTACCAGGGCTCGAAACTGGGACCTTCCGCGTGTAAAGTGGAAGTCATAATCACTACACCATAGATACTTGGTTGCTCTGAGTTTTCGAAGAGAAGAAACTTTTTATTATGTCTAATCACGATGGTCAAAACGTTTTTTTTCCAGTGTTCGAATCTTGCACATTCCGCATGAAAATCGGAAGTGATAATCACTACACAATAGATACGTGATAATACTGAGTTCTCCAAGAGATCTAGCTTATTATTATGTCCAATTACGATGGTCAAAACATGTATCTACCAGGGCTCGAACCTGGCACCTTCCGCGTGTAAACCGGACGTGATAACCACTACACCATAGATCCGTGGTTATTCTTGGTTTCTGAAGAGATCTAGCTTATTATTATGTCCAATCAAGATGGTCAAAACATGTATCTACCAGGGCTCGAACCTGCGACCTTCTGCGTGTTAGGCGGACGTGATAACCACTACACCATAAATACGTGATAATACAAAATTTTGCAAGAGATCTAGATTATTATTATGTCCAATCACGATGGTCAGAACATGTATCTACCAGGGTTCGAACCTGGGACCTTCCGCGTGTAAAGTGGAAGTCATAATCACTACACCATAGATACTTGGTTGTTCTGAGTTTTCGAAGAGAAGAAACTTTTTATTATGTCTAATCACGATGGTCCATACGTTTTTTTTAGTGTTCGAACCTTGCACATTCCGCGTGAAAATCGGAAGTGATAATTACTACACAATAGATACGTGAAAATACTGAGTTTTCCAAGAGATCTAGCTTATTATTATGTCCAATCACGATGGTCAAAACATGTATCAACCAGGGCACTCAACTACTGACTCTCTATTAACAATTAATGTAGCTTGTAATTTGTCTAAGCATTTTAGTACGTAACACGAAAGTAGCGTACTTACCTTGTTTTACATCTACGATTCATAGTAACAGAAGTATATAACACTTCTCTTCGAGAGATGTGTACCACCATATAGCGGGGCAATATAACGTCATTCTACCCAACATCCCTTAACATTTGGAGCAAGGTTACTAAACCAAATCATATACGCGATAAATAGTTCCCCCTCATCATTAGTCTATTTGCGTTAAACTTTTTGACAAGACGCGCTTGTGTATTTTTGTCTCACCCCAAATGAGGTTAGGGAGTTGATTGCTGAGGATTTAGTACCAAACAGTTATAGAATTAACCCCGTGCACGGTGCGATGCCCATCTGAAGTTTGTTGAGCGGGAGATCAAACAAAAAGGGGTGAGCCTGGGAAGAATGACGTTACGTAACTAATATATTAAGATGATACAGAGTGACATCCTTCTTCTATTATCACCTTCTGATAATAATAAAACATGGAAAAACTATTCTAGAGGGCCGGTAAGCCCTTCTAGATAAGATCCCACACCCTCCCGTAATGTTAAATGAAAATGCACAGATTTTCGCCGATTTTCCCATAGGAATAACACGGGGTTTTTGGTGCTCCTGTACATCGAATCATTTAAAAACTACATGGAAGTTAGCTTTCGGAATACTTTTAAATTAACAAGTAACTATTCAAGGTGAGCTTTTTTCAAGTTTCATCAAAATTAATTAAGTCTAAGTATGTTAATTTAATTAAAAATATAAGTACCTCAAAAGATTATTCTACAGCAGACGACGCTAATTGTTTGTTACTCTACAGTAGACGACGCTAATTTCCATTTCACCGCCTTGAAACTTTTACTTGATATTTTTCAATCAATATAACACTATATTTATTAAAAACGTCTCTGGCGGGTCTAATTTTCGTTTAATTATGTGTCTCGGTTGAAATTCTATACTTAAGATACCTTTTTAATTTATATTTTAGATGTTAGTTTCGACCAAGGCTTAAGTTGCCTTACTCAGGCCATGGATTTATAATAGAAGCTTACGCTTCATGGATATTTCCCTGTAGTCTTCAGTAAGGCACACATTTATGTCACAAAAATTCGCGCGGGTGGGGACTGGGGGGGGCCTGATAACGTAGAAATTGAGGCAAACGTTTTTCTTTCGGCGCGCGTGCGCGCGCGCTTTTCTAAAAATAATTTCGCGCACGCTATTCAAAATTAGAATTTGATCACGTGAAAAACTTCAACCCCCCCTCTGAATTTGCTTCAAATTCTACGTCACAAACGCGCGTGCCAGGCTGGTACTATTTCAGACGAGGAATAAATGTTGTGCGCGTTTTAAGGTGAGTGAAATATCTAGGAAGCGTAAGCTTCTATTATAAATTCATGCTTAGGCAGACTATTGAGGGAGTCTATGCAATGGGTGATTGTAAAAGCTTGAAGGATAGATGGATCAGTGTTGGAAATAAAATTTTTTCGAAAATGGAATTGTTGTTGAAAAATCTGAGATAAGTAATTTTTTATTTCAATTAATTTTAAGGAAATAAATCCATTACCAGTAAAATCAGGAGATTGAATTAAAGAGTAGTAAAATACAGATTGTCTTTAAAATTATATAGAAAAATAAAATATCCGCGCTTCAGTCAACTTGAAAAAACTCTTATCGTTTTGTTTTTTAGGCTTGGGCAAACCAAGTCCTTTTTATATAATGTAAAATAGTTTTATTACTCATATTTTAACCGTATTTTAACCGTTAGTTTTAATTATTTTTGAAATTTCGGCATTTTTAGCAATTTTGTTGTATCAATTGATTTTTGGGTTTTTCTTCTCTGCGTTTTTTTGGATTTTCTTTTTTTTCTTGAGAAACATGGGACCAGTTACTGGTACTGGGCGCTTCCAATTCCTTTGTTTTTTCAAGTTCTTTTTGACTTGCTTCTGGCTCGCTACTTAACGGATGTTCTTCACCTAGAGTAAAATAATACGAACGTACGTAAGTTCATGATCCAGGTCTCGTGTCGAAGCTACTCAGAAAAATTGATCAAATGCGCTATACTTACTCTCCGAAGCGCTTTTGTCGGATAACCCACTTGCAACTTGCTTTCCCGTTGGTGCCGGACTCTCGTCTTCACCTGCAATCGCGTAACATAATTAACTCCTAATTTAAGGTAAATGATTAATATAAAATATTCTTACTCTCTGAAGTTTTGCCCGGAGTATGCGGGACCGAGTCGTGTTCGTGTTCACTTGTATATGGTCATTCAATTTCTTCTTGAAATTCTAAACGAAAAAAACAGTTACTTTTTCATTACGGAATAATATTTATAATACCAACCATTAGGTGGGGATTTCGACAAGCTCGCGGTCGCGGGTTCTTCATAATCTAAAACAAATTTAAGTTATTATTGCCAGAAAATATAAGAGAAGCTTAAGCGCTTCCCCGGCACTGTAAATTAGCGCGCGGTTGTCGGGAATGCTTAAACACTATAGAATTGGTAAATATGTCTAACCAGAATCATCGGGGCTTATAAGCCCTTTGCTTGACGCTAACTGTCTAAGAGTTGTCAAAAGATCTCCTCCTGTCTTTTGTGTAATCTTTTCGACGATCGAAAGGCATTTGTTAACCTCTTCTGGTGTCGAGTTGTTTGTGGCCAATCTAAAACGCAACTGCTCCGCCTCTTTATTTTTCAACCTGGTGTCGAGTTGTTTGTGGCCAATCTAAAACGCAACTGCTCCGCCTCTTTATTTTTCAACCATGAGTTTTTTTTAAATTTTTAATTTTTTCCTTGTGGTCTTCTATCATTTTTTCGGTGCCGCGGAGAGCCACCTCAAATTTCTCTCGATTACTTTCCAAAATGGTTAAGCCCTTTTCATATAGATTTATCGTAGTTGGTAGTGTTGAATGGTCTTCCGAGCTTTCCACCGGAATAATTGGAAGCTCTTCGATTTCTAAGAGCCGTCAAAAATGTACAAATAATTATATTTTATTACATCATCATGATATACTTTATAATGCAATAATTACCGGCAACCGGGAACCTAGCGTGAGGAACGTTGGCGTGGGGCTCTTGGAAACATCCGCTTTCCATTTGCAAGGGTTTAAGCCAATTCGGATATTTTCCGCATATCTTATGGTACACAACCACAACCTCTTGCGGGAAAAATTCCCTGAGAACCGTTTCAGGGCCTAGTTTCGCCTCTACAATGAATGAGCAATATCAAATTTTAAAATGTCTTATTTGTCAACCTTAACAATGTAAGACTTACGGACTAGTTTCACAACGAAACTAATGATTAAGTGCACGAAATAGTGTTTTTCGAGCTTTCCCTCCTTTATTAGGAAAAGTTCGGAGAACTTCTGAGTGTTGTCCGAAATCGCTTTATAAAGTGTTCGCGAAGTCCTGTAAACGTAAACGAATGAAGTTTGCGTCTCGCTTATTGGTTGTAAACACACACTGTTCCAATTCTCCTCTTGCGAACAAGTGCTTAAAAATTTCCTTCCAAGTAAACGAATGAGTGGTCTTTCGAAATAAATCCATTTGTTCCCGGCTAGTCGGGAACAGTTTTATTGAGTCGGCATTAATGAAAGTTTTTTGAAAAACTTGGACCATGGCGTCCACCAACTGGCTAGACGTGAAAAGTTTACTTGTAGACCCCGGCATGGGCTTTTTGTGGCATAGCACGTACAAAGCTAGGTTACATAGAGACCTTGGTTTGCGCTCGCTGACAACTGATGTTGTAATACACGGAATAAGCTGTAGGGAGTTGCCTATCCTCTACAGTGGAGACAAATTTCACGCTCTCGGGCATTCTTTATCCATGGAAAAACTATCGCGCTACCTTTAAGATTGCTAAATTATAACCCATAAGCTGGAAAATTAAGACCAAAAGCACGCGTCTTCTATTCATCGCATTCTATTCTAAATTCTGGGCACCAGACACCAGGCCTGTGCGAAAAGCTCGAAAATCGAGTCTCGAAAATCAAAATTTTGGGACTTGAAAATTATTTCGAGTCCTTAAAAATCTTCACTATTGGACTCGAGGAGGACTCGAACCGAGATTTGACGCCTTATCAAGTCTAAAATATTTACTTTGTGACCCTGAATTTTAAGTAGAGCGCCGCATCTAGTAGGGTTTAATCGATTTAAAGTTTAGAATAGACCAGTGATTGGACAAAAATTTGACTTAAGCTAAAGGAGTCAAGCAAACCAAAACCAAAACCAAAACCAAAAGTTAAAATTATTGTTACTGCGCGTCATTTTCGTTGTGAGATTTATACTTTGTTAGTAAAATTTATCCTTATAAGAAATTAATTTATTATAATTCTTGTATTATTAATTATGAAAAATTAAACTTGACTCGCACAGGCCTACGCGACACCCTGGGAAGTATACATCTTAAAAAGCAAGTAACGAAAGAGCCCCATGCCCCTAGTTTCAACTTTGGACATTTGCCGCGCTACAAACCCTGATTTCCTTGTAATGCTTTTTCTACCATGATAAAATTTCAAAAGTCGACTCGTTTTCAGAGTATTTCAAAGATATTTTCCCAGTATTTACTTGGTTGAATTTTACAAGATTAGTCACATATGTTTTAATTTCAATCTTGATGCGTATTTCGTAATTTTGTGCCCATTATTTGGCGAATAATCAACGTTCAAAGTTGATATAAATGCTTTGAAATCGAGTCTAGCACTACCATGAAATTTGTGGTGGAAGTAGGGGCGCTTTCGCTAGAAATGTTTTTTAACATGGGTCGCGAGTAAAGCTGGCAGGCCTTCTACTCAAAAGTCATTTGGAACTCGGTATCTGCTTGGACTGGTATCTGGCTGGACTTTCCCATGACCCCTTTACTGTTCACGCATATTTTCACCCTATTTTTTAGCAAACCTGATGTTAATTTTACCCAATAAAAATTACTAGAAGTTACCCAATCAGCGTAATTAGAAGAAGCCCACCTGATGATAACATAAACCAATAACCATAAACCCACCTGATGTTAACACAACCCAATAACCATAAGTAAGTATGAATTAAAAGTAACCCTACTGATATTAAAATAACTCAATAACCATAAGTATGTATGAATTAAAAGTAACCCTTATTAGTCGTAAGATATAAAGACTTCATTATAAGTAACATTGCAGCAACCCGATGCTCAATTGACTCCTATCGAGGTCCTTGATTGGAGTAATTAAGCGCAAAAGTAATATCATTATTGTGAATCTCGCCTGAAATTGAACCTGGTGTTACGACTTTCAACTGCACACTTGTTCTCCTAATTCGTCGAGAGATTTACGGCTCGCAGATCGGTGATAATTTTAAATTATTTGTATTATATCAATAAATGGCGTTAAATCAAGTCAAATGCGTCTTTAATTGCTTTATTTTACGTGAAATATGCGTTCAATTGCTCTCTGTGTTATGGTTTAAAGCCCTGAATTTCAAATTTGGCTCCCACGAAAATGATTGGGCGCTGTTCGGCGCGTGCGGTCTCATTCCGTTGCTAGGTTATGCGTCCTTCTATCTCGAGAACGAAGTGTCGTCTGCTTTAAGGCCGAGGCTTAACGAGGCAAGTTCTTAATTACGGTTTCTAAATCAAAATTAACGCTTTAAATTAAGTGTATTAAGTTGTAATATTACATATTACTTACTCCGTTCGGCTCTTCTAACGGCCAGCCATGAGAGAAAAGGCCTAGAAAAGGTTAAACATCCATTCGCCCCATTTCAGCCTGTGTTGAAATACGAGTGGCTTAAAGTAAACAATGTTGATATCTTTTAATTTATTCGAGAAAATTAACTTGATTCGTCTTAAGTCGACAGTTTGTTCGCTTGGACGCTGGTTGGTTATGCTGGAATTGATCCTGGTTGCGTTTCAAAGTTACGTTACATTTACACTATTACAGATTTGTATGGCTTAATTTAATGGTTGATGATTTAATTAATTTAGCACTAATTACTCCAATCAAGAACCTCGAAAGGAGTTAGTTGGGCATCGGGTAGAATTATACTGGACTTAGTAACATTAAATTACTGTTTACAAAAGCGTATAGAAACCATAAAGTGTAGTTCATTACCGCCTGGGCTGAACGTGTAAAAGTAGGAGCCCCCTCTCTATCGCGTTGTTCCGACCCCCATCCTCGTTAGAGCCGGTACGATGGCGCTTCGTCGTGGCGGAAGATTAAATTCGCGTAGTGTTACACAAGGTACATGAGTGAGTTGGCTACAAAATATAGCTCCATTAAATTTCGTAGGAGTTGCGTCGGCTGCTTATATTAGGCCTAAAGACGAGTATGCCGTTCTGTTGACAGTCTGTGACATCCTTTTGGTGACATTTTAACGTGACTAATAATGACTGAATGTTTAGAGTTAACAAAATTGTTACACGTTTATGAAAAGGATGATATTTTCGGTACGGATAAAAATGGGAAATTGAAAGAGGCCATAGACTTCACGATTAAAAATGGAAGTTTGAAAGAGTTGTTTGAAGAAATGTGCGTTCAGCACGGCTTATTATGGAATAAATTTTGTGAAGAAGTATGTGGGTATTCTTCATTCTTGTTCAACTGGAACAACTGGCTCCAATCCTTAATATTTATGGATGCAAAACCAGAGCCGGTATTCGTTCTTGATGAAGTGTATTTGCCTCAAGTTGGAATATTGGTGCACTGGTTTGCATGGAAGGTTTTAAGACGCCAAGGAAAAAATTAACAGGGAGAAGAATTTTGAAATAAATGCAGTCCGTAACAACCCATGAAAACACGAGAGGCCTTACGATCTAAATATCCCCATGAGCAAGCAGTTAAATGTAAAACGAGACATTTACGGTCTGATAGACTATACACCATGAATAGACTAATCGGTGGTGCTTTAGGAGAAATGTGGGCAGTGAACAAAGAGGGAAAAATGGTCAAGAGCAGAGGAAGACTTTTATCTAGAAAATAGAGGGATCAAGCACTTACATTTTACAAAATTAGCCTTCTCTCCGCAACAAAGGTCTTTTAAAAAAGAACATACCACCAACATTGGAAGCTATCAATAAAAGGGGTTTATTCGTTGCCGATGTTGGACTTATCCCGTATGTCAACAAAATAGGTAAAATTTTTCTCGAAAGGTACCGAAAATTTAGATTTTCTAATGTTCCGGGAAAGCAATAAGTAGGTTAACTTTTTAACAATAACTTTACATTTTATCTTAATTGCATTACTTTTATATAGAAGAAACAACAAATTTAGTGCGTAATGATCAGGGTTTGAAAAGCAATTTCATCAAGCCATGAAAAACATTTCTACCATTATTGATCATGGCTTTGATGAGGATAACTTGGAAAAATGCAGTTATTTTTTAAAGGAAAATAAAGTAAATAATGCATGCCAACAAGGAGAATAAACGAAGCAAAAGGGCAACGAGGACAAGGAGGTCAAAATCTTCGTTGCATGTTATACGGATTAAAGAAAAAAAAGAAGTCAAAGCTAAAACTGTGAAATTTTTAAACGAAAAACCAAAGTTCCTAAGAATAAGAAACCCATAAAAACTACTAGTCATCCACTGAAGAAATTCAAAAAAGCAGAAAGTCTCGGCTCAGGGAATTAGTTGAAAGCCCATTGCCAGTTCCTTTAGAAGAAAGCCAAAGATCTCCAAAGGCAAACAGTCCTGAAAAAACCCAAGTCATTAACACCGCAGTTACCTAAATGTTTAAGACTCTCAAAAAGAGGAAGAGTTCTTCGAAAGAAACTTTGTGAAGATATTGAATACAATTGATTGTGATATTTTAAATTTAAACTTTTGTAATTGTTATGAAAAATAGTCAATAAAAAAGTAACTTCAACAATAAGCGACTTCAGTTTTAATTAATTACAGGGGAAGAAAGGTAATAATCTGAATTGTTAATCAAAGAATTTGTTTCGCAAATAATTGGTTTATATCGGTAAAAATAGGTCAATAACCGGCAAATAATCAGTATGTATCAGAATTTATTGATGTTGGTCCGGTGGAGATTTTCATAATTCAAACATTCAATGCAACTTTACGATATCATGTCTTGGCATTCTGCGCAGTTTAAGTACACCCTTCAATTAACAGAGTTATACCCTAGTTGTCCCAAAACGATTCTCTATAAAACACCCCATCACTCCACCGGATACAGCCCTCATTTCATCCCTTCAGTGATGGAATGGCCGTCAACTTTCTCCCTTAAGCAGTAGAGCGGAACTCTGTGTCCATTGGCGCGGCACACCGTTCATGGTTCTCTCCTTTCTCCCACGCGTCTCTCCCCCATTTTCCTCTCCATGAACAATAGGTTTTGCCCGTTCTGTCCCGGATCGTTTTTCCAGATGAACTATTTTTGCCCTTTAGTTATCTCCATTTTGACTGTCATTAATAACTGCCTTTTCCGATGGAAAGGCCACCGCCATTCTCCCGAAGATTTTCGGTTCTTGATCACCTCCTCTGGGAGGGATCATATAATATAATATGCAATTTCACTTTTGTCTTAACCCTGGTAGTCTTAACAGAGATTATGCAGATCTTTCTACCATCGCGCTGTCGTCCAGTCCTTTTCCCCATTACGTTAACCGCACTACTTCGCTAATTTTTACCCGGATTGTTGCTAGTTTTAAGGTGGAAAGATCTCGTGATTTAAAGTTCGTTGGGGATTGGAGGAGGAACCACTTTGGTTTTAATCCCACTATTAAAAATGTTTTGTTGTATAAATATGTTTAGTGATCCTAGGACCAAACTTTTTACTGGTCTCCTTTCGTTTTTGTTCTTAGCCATATTAATTTAAATGTGCTTTTTGTTTCGCGTTAAGGGGTTTTATTTCTGCGTAAAATAAGTCACACTGTACTCGGGTTTTCCTTTTTGAATTTTTGATTTTTTTGGACCGTTTTTGCTTCTCGTTTTGAATAGTTTTTTATGTCATTTGCCTTAATGCTTTTTTCTAAATAACGTTATGTTGTTTTGTTTTATATATGTATAGCTTAATTGACCAATAAATTAACCAAATTGAAAAACAAAAACTATCTCTCTCAATGGTTGGTAATTAAGCAAGATTAACGGTGACTGGTAATTAAGCTCGTTTACCATTGGAACGAACGAAGGCTGGCAAATAAGCTAGATGAACGATGACTGACAAATAAGCTAGAGTAACGATAACAGGTAAATAAGCTAGATTACTGAAGGCGGGTAATTAAGCTAGATTACCGATTGCTTGTAATTAAGCTAGATTACCGATGGCTTGTAATTAAGCTAGAATATCGATGACTGGTAATTAAACTAGATTACCGATGGCTGGTAATTAGGCTAGATTACTGAGGGCAGGTAACTAAACTACTTAAGTATATGACATATGTTGGTGCACAGGTGCACGGAATCCATTTATGGTATAACTAACTACAGCTTCCTCTGTGATTTACATGTGAAAATGACGGGAAAGAAATTTGAGTTTGATTGGGCGTTCATTGTCAAGTCAAGCAGTCAGGACTAACAGTTTTATAAGAGATGGTTGGTTAGTAAAAATGCGTTAACTATTGTTGCACAATGCCCTAAGACTTATATTCTCCTAAGGTTTCTGAACGAATTAATTAAAGTTAAGACTGAAGTAACAGATATTAATGAAAACTGTCTTTGTAGACTTAGACGGAAAAGTGTAAAATTTCAGCAAATGTACAGTCGCGGAAATAAGTTTCGGATCATTTTCAATCGACGATATTTTCATGATGGATCGTCGTATCGCAAAATTTTTGACATTATTAGTTAAGTGTGAATGTCAAGAATAGGTCAACACCTTGTTTTTGAAAATCAGAAAATTATTGCGCTCGTGACTACTAAAAAACCAAAAAATCACTTTTCGACCAATCAAAATCCTCGCGCCTTGTGACATTTTTTAGATGCATCACATAGCTCGCGTCATTTGGAAACGAACCCTTTTTGAAATTTTAAAATCGGTTCAGCCGTTCAAAAGTTATGGCGTAAAATGTGACTGGATTTTGGTCACAAATTAAGCCTAACGTCCAAAAGATTGTTTAAGAAAAGCCAATGAAGCCAAAGGCGGGTAATGTTATTTCAATGGAAAAAGGAAAACACCAAAAAAATTGCTTTTGAAAAATATTATAAAATTGAGTAACTAAAATAAAAATTTATTAATTAAAATAAAAATTGATTAATTAAAATTAAAACTCATTGTATCAAATTAAAATTGATTAAATCAAATTAAAATTGATAAAATCAAATTAAAATTGATAAAATCAAATTAAAATTGATAAAATCAAATTAAAATTGATAAAATCAAATTAAAATTGATAAAATCAAATTAAAATTGATAAAATCAAATTAAAATTGATAAAATCAAATTAAAATTGACTCATTCAAATTAAAGTTGATTAAATCAAATTAAAATTGATTAAATCAAATTAAAATTGATTAAACCAAATTAAAATTGATTAAATCAAATTAAAATTGATTAAATCAAATTAAAATTGATTAAACCAAATTAAAATTGATTAAACCAAATTAAAATTGATTAAATCAAATTCAAATTGATTAAATCAAATTCAAATTGATTAAATCAAATTCAAATTAATTAAATCAAATTAAAATTGATTAAATCAAATTAAAATTGATTAAATCAAATTAAAATTGATTAAATCAAATTAAAATTGATTAAATCAAATTAAAATTGATTAAATCATATTAAAATTGATTAAATCAAATTAAAATTGACTCATTCAAATTAAAATTGATTAAATCAAATTAAAATTGATTAAATCAAATTAAAATTGATTAAATCAAATTAAAATTGATTAATTCAAATTAAAATTGATTAAATCAAATTAAAATTGATTAAATCAAATTAAAATTGATAAAATCAAATTAAAATTGATTAAATCAAATTAAAATTGATTAAATCAAATTAAAATTGATTAAATCAAATTAAAATTGATTAAATCCAATTAAAATTGATTAAATCCAATTAAAATTGACGCATACAAATTAAAAATGATTAAATAAAATTAAAATTGATTAAATAAAATTAAAATTGATTGAATCAAATTAAAATAGACGCATACAAAACAAAATTCATTAAATCAAATTAAAATTGACTAAATCCAATTAAAATTTACTAAATACAATTAAAATTGACGAAATCCAATTAAAATTGACTAAATCCAATTAAAATTGACTAAATCAAACTAAAATTTATTCAATCAAATTAAAATTGATTAATAATAATTAGAATTCATGAATAAAAATGGAAACTCATGTGTAAAAATTAAAATTCGCAGAAAAATCTTTAAAATGAATAAAAAATTAAAATTCAGGAATGATAATTAAAAATCATGTTAAAAATTGAATTTCATGAATAAAAATTAAAATTTTTGAATTAATTCGCGGAAAAATAGTTATCCATGAATGATAATAGAAATTCATGAATGACAATAGAAATTCATGAACGATAATAGAAATTCATGAATGATAATAGAAATTCTTGAATGATAATAGAAATTCATGAATGATAATAGAAATTCACGAATGACATTAAAATTTCATTCTATGATAAAAATTAAAGTGCCTTTTATTTATTCAACCGAAATCCAACACTTTGGGCCGTTCACGAAGAGTGTGGGAGTCGTGATCACTTGACGAGCATACCGCTATCCATTGGCATTAAAGGAAACCACACATTTCCATAAACGTTTATCATTTAAATAAAATAACAGAAGTTTAGAATGAAAAACGGAACAAATTGAAGAAGTCAAACGTTGACATGATATAGATACAATTCAGATAAATTCCAACAAGCTCGACGACGTTGGAATTTCAAAAATAGAGCAGCCGGCAGATTGTTCCATTACAAGTCTAAATTTAGCACGCGCGAAGCTTAATATATCGTAACTATTGGACAGTCTGATTTGAGTTCTGAAATAAGGAAGTCATAGACTTATTATGGGAGAGCCAGGAGAATGTCTCATTACAAGATAAAACCAAGGAAGTCAGGGACTGAAATAAGGAATAAAATTAAAACAAATGACACCTAAAACATCTAATAACAATACTAATAATAATACTAATAATGGATATCAGATACTGAAATGTAGAGAAGCCGGCGGACTGTCTCATGACGATCGTCATGAGACAGTCCGCCGGCTTCTCTATATTAAGTCTCGCATTTTCAGTTTCAGTCTGGTTATGAAACAGTCCGCCGGCTTCTCTATATTAAGCCTCGCATTTTCAGTTTCAGTCTGGTTATGAGACAGTCTGCCGGCTTCTCTATATCAAGTCTCGAACTTTCAGTTTTAGTCTCGTTATGTGACAGTCCGGCTACTTTGTATTAAGTGTGGCGCGTTCAAGTTATACTCTTGCTTAGTTAAACGTGCGAGACTTAGAGAAGCCGGCGGACTGTCTCATAACCAGACTAAAACAGAAAAGTCGAGACTTAACATAGTCAAGCCGGCGGACTGTCTCATAACCAAACTTAGACTGAAAAAGCGAGATTTGATATAGTAAAACCAGCGGACTGTCTCATAAACAGACTAAAACTGAAAATGCGAGGCTTAATATAGAGAAGCCGGCGGACCGTCTCATAACCAGACTAAAACTGAAAATGCGAGACTTAACGTATAGTCAAGCCGGCGGACTGCGGACTGTCTCATAACCAAACTTAAACTGAAAAGGCGAGATTTGATATAGTAAAACCAGCGGACTGTCTCATAAACAGACTAAAACTGAAAATGCAAGGCTCAATTTAGAGAAGCCGGCGGTCTGTCTCATAACAAGACTAAAACTGAAAATTCGAGGCTTAATATAGTCAAGTCGGCTGACTGTCACATATCAAGATTAAAACTTGATCTTGCCAGAGTTAAAATTGAGAAGCCAGCGGACTGTCTCATAACCAGACTAAAACTGAAAATCCGAGACTTAATATAGTGAAGCCGGCGGAATGTTTCAAAACAAGACTAAAACTTGGTCGCGCCTGATTTAATATAATCTAGAGTAAGAAAAACAGGCTAAATTTAGAGCATTCGGAAGACTGTCAACCGACTTATAAAATTAGTAATAATAATGGACTGTTTACATTATTGCTTTTCGGCTTGTGTTTACGTGTATTATCAGTCCCGGGTTTTTAGGACACCTAGCGAACACACGGACTGTTAAAAGACTGTACTGTGGAGCCCATGTGCTACTGGGGCTAATTCACATGCCTCACAAATAAACCTATTCAATTTTACGTAGAATACAAATTTGAGGTATAGCACAAGTATTTGAAACAAATAATTAGTCATAAACAAAGCTCATACTCCCATTAGAGCGGATAAATAGTCGAATTGCAATAAATTTTAATTAAACAAGTGCGAAAGCATGTTGTTGTATAGAGTTAATAAAATTTTAATTGGATTGAATTGAATTGTTGAATTTTAATTATTATAAATATTGAATTTTAATTATTATTATTAAATTTAAAATTATTATTATTGAATTTTAATTATTATTTATGAATTTTAAATATTATTTATGAATTTTATTAATTATTTATGAATTTTATTTTCAAAAAATCTTATTATAAATAACTGAATTTTAATCAACCAGTTTTAATTTTAATTAAAATCTTTTAATTTTAATCAATAAATTTTATTATTTATAACTAAATTTTAACCAACCAGTTTTAATTTTAATTAATCAATTTGAATTTGATTGAATCAATTTTAATTTTACTTTAAATTAACCAATTTCAATTTGATTGAATAAATTTTAATTTTACTATAAATTAATCAATTTCAATTTGATCTAATCAATTTTAATTTGATTGAATCAATTTTAATTTGATTGAATCAATTTTAATTTGATTGAATCAATTTTAATTTGATTGAATCAATTTTAATTTGATTGAATCAATTTTAATTTGATTTAATCAATTTTAATTTGATTTAATCAATTTTAATTTGTTGAATCAATTTTAATTTGATTTAATCAATTTTAATTTGATTTAATCAATTTTAATTTGTTGTAATAAATTTTAATTTGATTTAAATATTTTAATTTGATTTAATCAATTTTAATTTGATTTTAATCAATTTTAATTTGATTTTATCAATTTTAATTTGAATGAGTCAATTTTAATTTGAATGAGTCAATTTTAATTTGAATGAGTCAATTTTAATTTGATTTTATCAATTTTAATTTGATTTAATCAATTTTAATTTGATTGAATCAATTTTAATTTGTTGAATCAATTTTAATTTGATTTAATCAATTTTAATTTGATTTAATCAATTTTAATTTGATTTAATCAATTTTAATTTGATGTAATAAATTTTAATTTGATTTAAATATTTTAATTTGATTTAATCAATTTTAATTTGATTTTAATCAATTTTAATTTGATTTTATCAATTTTAATTTGAATGAGTCAATTTTAATTTGATTTTATCAATTTTAATTTGAATGAGTCAATTTTAATTTGATTTTATCAATTTTAATTTGAATGAGTCAATTTTAATTTGATTTTATCAATTTTAATTTGATTTAATCAATTTTAATTTGATTTAATCAATTTTAATTTGATTTTATCAATTCTAATTTGATTTAATCAATTTTAATTTGATTTAATCAATTTAAATTTGTTGAATCAATTTTAATTTGTTGAATCAATTTTAATTTGATTTAATCAATTTTAATTTGATTTAATCAATTTTAATTTGATGTAATAAATTTTAATTTGATTTAAATATTTTAATTTGATTTAATCAATTTTAATTTGATTTAATCAATTTTAATTTGATTTTAATCAATTTTAATTTGATTTTATCAATTTTAATTTGAATGAGTCAATTTTAATTTGAATGAGTCAATTTTAATTTGATTTTATCAATTTTAATTTGAATGAGTCAATTTTAATTTGATTTTATCAATTTTAATTTGATTTAATCAATTTTAATTTGATTTTAATCAATTTTAATTTGATTTTATCAATTTTAATTTGAATGAGTCAATTTTAATTTGATTTTATCAATTTTAATTTGAATGAGTCAATTTTAATTTGAATGAGTCAATTTTAATTTGATTTTATCAATTTTAATTTGATTTAATCAATTTTAATTTGATTGAATCAATTTTAATTTGTTGAATCAATTTTAATTTGTTGAATCAATTTTAATTTGATTTAATCAATTTTAATTTGATTTAATCAATTTTAATTTGATGTAATAAATTTTAATTTGATTTAAATATTTTAATTTGATTTAATCAATTTTAATTTGATTTTAATCAATTTTAATTTTATTTTATCAATTTTAATTTGATTTAATCAATTTTAATTTGATTTAATCGATTTTAATTTGATTTAATCGATTTTAATTTGATTTAATCATCAATTTTAATTTGATTTAATCAATTTTAATTTGATTTAATCGATTTTAATTTGATTTAATCATCAATTTTAATTTGATTTAATCAATTTTAATTTGATTTAATCGATTTTAATTTGAATGAGTCAATTTTAATTTGATTTTATCAATTTTAATTTGAATGAGTCAATTTTAATTTGATTTTATCAATTTTAATTTGATTTAATCAATTTTAATTTGATTTAATCAATTTTAATTTGATTTTATCAATTCTAATTTGATTTAATCAATTTTAATTTGATTTAATCAATTTTAATTTGTTGAATCAATTTTAATTTGTTGAATCAATTTTAATTTGATTTAATCAATTTTAATTTGATTTAATCAATTTTAATTTGATGTAATAAATTTTAATTTGATTTAAATATTTTAATTTGATTTAATCAATTTTAATTTGATTTTAATCAATTTTAATTTGATTTTATCAATTTTAATTTGAATGAGTCAATTTTAATTTGATTTTATCAATTTTAATTTGATTTTATCAATTTTAATTTGATTTTATCAATTTTAATTTGATTTTATCAATTTTAATTTGATTCAATGAGTTTTAATTTTAATTAATCAATTTTTATTTTAATTAATAAATTTTTATTTTAGTTACTCAATTTTATAATATTTTTCAAAAGCAATTTTTTTTGTGTTTTCCTTTTTCCATTGAAATAACATTACCCGCCTTTGGCTTCATTGGCTTTTCTTAAACAATCTTTTGGACGTTAGGCTTAATTTGTGACCAAAATCCAGTCACATTTTACGCCATAACTTTTGAACGGCTGAACCGATTTTAAAATTTTAAAAAGGGTTCGTTTCCAAATGACGCGAGCTATGTGATGCATCTAAAAAATGTCACGTGGCGCGAGGATTTTGATTGGTCGAAAAGTGATTTTTGGTTTTTTAGTAGTCACGAGCGCAATAATTTTCTGATTTTCAAAAACAAGGTGTTGACCTATTCTTGACATTCACACTTAACTAATAATGTCAAAAATTTTGCGATACGACGATCCATCATGAAAATATCGTCGATTGAAAATGATCCGAAACTTATTTCCGCGACTGTACATTTGATCAAATATTTTTCTACACTGTAAGAAATTACCGTAAAATTTACAGTCAAATTACCGGCATCTTGCTGTCAGTAGTTAATATAAGTTTGCGATTAAATAAAAAAACTTTCAATGAATAATTTCCATTAAATTAACGGTATGTTGCATATAAAATTAACAGTTACATCTTCGCCAAATAGAACGGTTGCCATGCACTTTATTTTAAATTTTATATACAGGTATATTGAATTTAAGTGGACCCAGTAAATATGAATGTAACCGAAACGTGAACTTCGCATTTACGCAACATTTTGTATTCCATGACACCGTAAATTAAAACCTTATTCTCCCGTAATATCCTGGAAATATTCACATTCGGGTAACATTTGGTTTTCTATGACGCCGTAAACTAAAATGATGTTACACCAATAAAATGCCATTCATGAATCATTAGGTTTTGTCTTATTAGCCCAGAACTAGCTTCAAACAGTGAGATTATGTACAAGTGAATGGATGATAGAGCTTGATCGTACTTCAGCACTACGGCTATAAAGTTACGGTCGTGATCCTAAATTCTATACATTGAACTTATACGTTATTTAAACGTGTACCTAACTTTCGGCTCGTTCTGAACCGTTAGGGCTTTTCAGAGAGTTCTATAGAGGACACGTAACAGCGTTAATTTTCCCCGTATACCTCATTGCTCGAGCCTCGGGTGTCAAGGGGTGTCTTAACCTTTTGGTTCATTCCGAGCCAATAGGACATCGAAGGAAATTATAACATCAAGAATTACTTTCCTTTGTATCTAGTATTGTAAAGATCTGCATTTAGATTATGTATAAATGTAGTAAAGCTAAATTTAGTTGATAACACCCCATTTTAAATATGAATATTAAAAGATGTTCTTGGCTAGAAGCAGAGCTTTATATCTGCGCAACTACTAAAGGCAACGCTATGCCGAAAAATATTTCCCATATCTTCCTTTTATCGTGATAAAGACCATATTAATATCTAAAGATTACCTAACATGTTAGCATTAAGAATTACAAACTAGGAGTATGAACCAAGGAGTAGAAGCTGCAGTATTATTATGAAATATTAAATGTTAATGCTAATTTCCTTCATATAAACTCGTTAAATAAGATCTAGTTGTGTTCCACTATATTCTTCGTCTATTTGATATTTTATGAGAAATCTGCTTTATTAACTAAAGATATCCTTACTAAAATATTAACTTTGGACAAAGTTTCTATGATTTGTAATGCATTTAAGCAACATCTGTATTACTAAATACTAACTTTAAAATGAAATTAGTGTGTTGACTTCAAAGAAAATCTTCATTACTCCATCAATATATACTTTGAGGATTAACAGATGTTTTTCATAAATAGTTTAAGATATCAAATTTATGTTAATTATTTTCCTCTTTAGTTACATGTACTAATTGTGAATCAATTGCCTTAAATACTCTAAATTTACAAATTATGAAAAAGGTGTACGCTAGAAGTCAAACGCTAACAAAAACTATGTTTAAAATGATTTTAGGAATAACGTTTCTCAAAACGACTAAACTTGTATTATACGATCTATTTGTAGAATTTACCATTCAGGGAAAATCCTCCACGGCTTGTAGGAAGATTAGATTCGGATTTTATATTGAATTATACATTAACTACAGTAGAAACAACTGTTAGGTGTTTTGTTGTTTTACTGTAGAAACAAGGATGGTGTATGGCATGTATTTCTATACATGAATTTTTTAATACTATATATTGGATTTTTTAAAGGTGAGTCATAGTCGAGAAAAAGTGATATTTGAAGCCTGTTTTTTCGCTGAATACTTTTTTTTCAACGGTTAACCTTTGTTTTTAGAGTTTGTAACGTCTGATGAAAATAATGCGATTTCAAATTCATTTTAACAGTGACTTTCACTTTTCCACGTTGTACTGTTTTGTGTAATGGCTTGTAACCGTCAACAAAAAGAACTTCATTTAGACCGTTGTTTTGACAGTCAGAAATGGCTACTGTAATTTGGGCGTTAAATATAATGGCAAATAACATGACCGAGGAAAAAAATAAATTGACTGTCACATTTACGGGGAAACTTGTTACAGTCGTATGACTGTACATTTTACAGTGCTTTAACGGTTTGGTTACGCTAATTTCTTAGTGTGTAGGAGTATTGCGTGAGCTTAAAATTGCATCATCGAGAACGGAAAGTTCCTCCACATTAACCAGCAATGGGGTGAAACCTCTTCTCTAGGTTGTGAGAAACTAGTTGATGGAAAAGGATCATTATTCGTTTGAGGAATAGTGGATTCCACTAAAGTAGTCGCGTGAATACGCGAATGTTGTTGCAATCCTAATTTTTGCTTAAAAGCGTTGCCGCAAACTTGGCAGACATATTCTTTGTTACCGTGTGCTTCGCGAATATGTCTGTTTAAATTGTGCTGGAAACTACAATTTATTCCACAGACAGTACAGGAGTACATTTTAATAGCCTGATCTTTATTTGCGACTAACAATATGAACAGTCTGAATCAGCATATATACAGGATGGAAGCATTCGCCGTCGTCCAGTCAAGATGCTGCTCCAAAAGCATTGGTGTAATGGAGGAAAACGCTGTTTGGGATTTACAGACGCTATTACAGAAATTAAATGAGTGGTTTCTGATGATGATCTTCCCCTAGCAGATCGAAGACTTGCCTGTAACCAGAAAGATGGTGCACCACCACATTTTCACGCGTTTCTCGCAATTGGCTTGACGCCGAATTCGGTCCTCGATGGATAGGTCGGGGTGGTCCAGTCGCCTGGCCACCCCGTTCGCCAGATTTAACGCCGCTGGACTTCTTCTTTTGGGGGTATGTTCAAAGCATTGTGTATGCCACTGAACCAGTCACATTGGACAACCTTCGAGATCGAATCCAACAAGTTTCTGCCCTTGTTTCGCCCGATATGCTAGCTCGCACAAGAGAAAACTGGGCAATACGCTGTCGCCAATGTGTGAGTGTCGACGGACGGACTTTCGAACATTTACTTTAGAAACAGTTTGGTATTTCATTATGCACAATTAAAATGTCGGTGGCATACACTGCTTAGCTGTTTTCAGTCAAATATTGCGACTTCTCTTTTAATTTCTGTAATAGCGCCTGTAAATCCCTTACCATTTTTAGCTACACTGCACCAATGCTTTCGGAGCAGCATCTTGACTGGACGCCGGCGAATGCTTCCACCCGGTATAAGAGCGGTCCGAGCTTAGTGAGCTACAAGAGAGAGAGAGGAATGGAAGGGATGTAGAACCGGTCCGAGTGGGGGAGTACTCTATAGAAGCGCTTTTTGGCAATTTTACCCCATGATTCTTTTGGTTTCTTCTTAGCTGAAAGGTATCGATGGGACTAATAGTTTTACCTGACTTGTAGTAGTAGTATTAGTAATTAAATTAGTAACGGGCGTTATCGATATGTGATTCACGTTGCCAAGCAGCCATTGAAAAATGTTTCCCCCTGACCTGTATATTAGAGGATATTTTACTAAAAGTATATTTATTGTAGTAGGGATAGCGAGAGTACGTAAACGATGTGGCTTAATTATGGGCTAGACCATCTTGTTGTTTTTATATCTTTGCACTTTTGGCACTATTTTTGCATGAAGGGTTCGATTTAGAAAAGGGCCGAAATTCGTCGATATAACCGACCAACCGTTATGTCTTTTGTTTTGCACGGTATGTTTTGTCAGTCTGTTTATAGGGAATCCAAACGTAGAATGGGTAAGTATTATGGTTGGAAACACGTTATCGTCCATATGTTAAACTTTTTCACGTTCATCTCTTCTAACTCGGTTTAGTTTAATTACGAAAATATTGACCAGGTTCTCTGGGGCGCGAATAAGTAATCATAAAACTTAATTTAAGTTCTTCATCGCGTCAAGCCTGAAGATTTCTTTAACTTATTATATTTCGTTTAAAAGTGCCCTAGCAACAGTTTCGTGAATTGCAGCAGTGAGTGGTCAACAATGCGTGCAGTTAAACGGGATAATTACGTTTGTCTTAACTTTTGATTAGTCTGACCTAGCCTGAAGAAGATGTAACATATTTTACATTCGTATTTTCAAAGGAAGAGTGAAAAGGTGAAATCTTTCTTACGTACTCTGATCTTAAGTGAACACCAAAATGGCGCTGAACGACGCGAGAATTGACAACACTCGTTTTGCAGTCCATTTTTCTATTTAGTCTGTACTAAGCCTCTGACAAAGCCTCACCAGGCGTCGTTTGAGAATCTATGACGTCTCACCTGTGTCGAACTTCGTGACAAGCTATCATCCTCCTTGCTTATACTCGAACTAATTTGCGGAAAACCGAGCAATCGTAAGATTATTTCTAAAAGTGAAAGTAAATAACTCATGGTAATTTACATTCGGAATACACTGTTATAGACAAATTATAACACTATCTCCTTTCAAAATCACCAATCCCTCTTTTCACTCTCCCATTTAAAAGAGGAAAGAATGCTACAACAAGATCCGTGAACATCATCAACATCTTTCGACCAAGTGAAACTATGCACATCAAACGATGTGGCTAAATAGTAGTTTTCAATTATATTTGCTTCGTACTTTCACTGACGTGACAACATAACGGACCAACCGTAATGACTTTGCCACGGTATATTTTGTGAGCCTGTTTTTAGTGGAATCCAATCTTAGAATGGGTAAATATTGCCATAAAAAACTGTTCTCGTACATCTTAACTTTCTTTACATTCAAACTTTTCTAATCATGGTTTAATCTAATTAAGAAAATATTGACCATATTCCCTGTTGAGAGAAAAAAAGTAATCATAGAACTTAATTAACCTTCTTATAATTATTCTGTTTTGTATTCAGTTACCATAGTTACAGTTTCATAAGCGGCAGTGAATGGTTAACAACCACAGCAGTAAAAGTGGTGTTATCAACGCCAGGCCCACAACTTTGCAAATACCCTATGCCAAAATTCTACTCAAAGTCAAATACAAACGTTTCTTACAATTCCATTAAAATTACTCGTACTCCAAAATGGCGCCAACAGAATTTGAATTCCTCGGAAATAATCGATATTTTAAATATAGGTAGAATTAGTTTTTTCAAATCTTCAATAAAATTGATGATTTGAATATTAATCAATTATTATAGGTTCGCCCAAGAGACTTCCGTAAACGTAACGACATTTACGGTGAGTCTACCAACATTCACTCGCGAGTCTCAGAACGAATTCATTTATTGATGGCAATAAAGTTCAAATATTTACTTCTAGGAAGCGTGGAAGATTGAGAGCCACGCGTCATTTTTCAAAATCATGGCGGATTATTTAAAACGATCCCTCAACATAAAGTATTTTTCATATTATTTTGAAATCGATTCGAGTAGTTTGGTCAAGCGAGGAGTAATTGTTTCGGGCGATTATCTGAAATTTTTAACGATTAAAAGCGGAGTTTTAATTTTTTTCCTTAAATATTATATTAATCGTGTTCTAATCTTCTATTTAAATCAAAAACCACACTTGAAACATTGGACATTTTTTAAACTTGGGAAATTTACGAAGGACATAAAGTGGCCTTCATTAACTTACTAAAACATCCTCTGGACTTAAATTTTTCAAAGTGAGTCAAAAAGAAATAATACCAAAATTTATAACAACTCACGTATGAAACTCTATTTGTTGTATAAGAATGGAAATGTTATCATGAGAGCCAAGCCACGCTCAATTTTCGAGGGCCGACAGGAATATTTCAGTCCGTCTCCGGTGTTCGTCCAGGACGATCATAGTGTCCGCAGACAGGAAGAAAGTCACGACCACTTCCTTGCCCTTTTTAAATATGGACACACCAGTAAACTTTGCCAATGCAATCCACTGAATATCCAGTTCTTTGAATTTCATTCTTAATCAACTAGGTGGTAATGTTAATGGTGTCAACCGTGGTCGTTCTGTCGCTTTTATTCGTCATTCACTCCATCGTAACCAACAAATACAAATCGTTACCAACCAGAAACGTGTCAAGAAACTGACCCGAGAAACCCTGGAAAATGTCTGGGACAACGCGTCGCTGATGTGCACCGAACGTAAGATGTTGTTTTCTCATAACGGCAGATGACTGGCGCTTTTGGGAGACATTATTTTGTGCTGTAGCGATTCACTCCATTTCTTGTCGTCTGCTGGCTTCGTTGCGGCTGATCGGAGTGACTTTCATTTTGTTCTTCTTGGGTTGTTTCTTGCGGACGGAGTTCACGACGGAAAGCTTGGACTTGATCAAATCGGGAACTACTCCAACAATATTTAAAGCTACCGAGACTCTCGGTCATCTAAAACATTTAGTAAATAGGCGTGGTCTCGTTACGTCCTTTCTCCATTCTTACGATATCATTGCTGCGTATCTATAGGCAACGCAGGATCCAGTTGTTAGAGTATGACTAGACGCGGTGGATCAGAAGAAACTGTTAAGTTCTATAAAGGATTATATGAAGCCTGATGGATACATTCCGATTATTGCTGGGGAAATATCTCTAATAGCAGTGGACCCCTTTTTCACTTGGATATTTGGAGAATTCCTTAGATCTCATCCAGACAGTTTTATGTTCTTGGCGGAAAACGGGGGCCTTTACTTTTCGCAGCACAACGTTGGCTTCGACTACTTGCACTTCTTATTCAACACCTCTTGTTGAGAAGCTCTCCGCAAATGCACGAAAACCTCCAACTGATGTCGGCACTAATTTCTTACAGTAAACTGACTAAAGCGCCTAACCAAATGCTTTTATAACAGCCTGGAACAAATTTTTGAAACGCAAGTTTTGAAGCATCTGAATTTTGAGAACATGTCAAGTGGAAGAGACCTTTGAAAAGCACGACTGATTTGCACCTGTGTAGTGTCAGTTCTTCTTTCTACCTCCTTCTGATGCCGATGTCAGGAACAGTAGCCGTGGCCATAACTGTAATATTTTTCAATCGATTTGTTTAAACGCTGAAAATTTAATCTGTCACGACACGAAATCGATTTAAAAAGATACTACACTTCACATTTTCCGTTTATAAGTGTATGCCTAATAAATGTATTATATTATTGTTATTATATTGAAAATTTGCGAAATTAATTAGCAATTGAATCCAAACTAGATGGTCTTTCATATCTACTTGGCTCTATTTTATCGACAAAACGTACAATTTTCCCGTCCCCTAAAGGGTTGATAACTTGATAATGATCCACGGTTTCTTATCTTCTCCTTGGATGGAGACCACGAAATTAAAAAGGGTTGTCACGATTAAAATTATTGTTCAATTAACATCTACTTGCGCAGATTCATTCTCACGAAAGAATGAAAGGATAATAACTCCCAGATTTAAAGAAGAGTGACTTTGGCGAGGAGCAAGGATTGGCCAATAATAATCTTCTAATCTAGAAATATTAGTCTGTCTTTTTGTCATATAGGTTTAAAACCATGAAAATAGAACAATACACTTCGAGGCAAAAACCTTAAGGACTATTTAGGGTGGCACTGAAAAGAGCCTTTGTTGTTGTACAGTTTATAATGTCATGTCCAGGACTATCGAATCCTAGTCAATATAGTGCAGCCTAGTTTTGGCTTCTTGCGAAGCCACCAGGCAGTCCTCAAATACTCCCGTTTCCTCTTCTCCCTAATTCGCTGCTTCTTTTCGTACCTCACTTTTTTCAGCGAACGAATGAACATCAACCTGCACCATAGCGTCCCGCACCGTCGTCACTGAAGGCTTTGTTTTAGTTTTTCGATTTCCTCCTTTAGCCTTTTCACCTCATCCCGAAGCTTCTCTGCGTCAAATTCGTTTGCCTTCGCCGTCCACATAATTTTCCTTTAACAAATCCGAGAAATGATGCTCCTAACGGACTTGCCACTCAATATATAGCTTCCCAGTTTCTCTCCCTCCCCAACGCTTACCTCTAATGCTAGGTTTTCTGGCACTAAGCGAATGGTATACAGAGCCATCAAAAGTTTGAATTTTTGGGGGTTATTACTATCAAAGAGAATATAGGGGAGGAGTGGAAGGAATGCCCCAACTTGTTGCTCCTTTTCCCTGGTAAAGGGTGACTTCCGCTAAGCAAAATTAAACGGGCCGGAAGCTCTCATGTACCAATTTAGGAGCAACATCATTATTTTGTGCTTGTGGAGTGGGAGAGCTTCCACTCCTCCCCTTTACTTTCTTTGTTTCTATTAAGAAGGGGAAATAGACGATAATAAAATGACAATAGATAAGAAAAAGTGGCGGGAAAAATAGAATATGAATCATAGTTTCTTCTCTTAGGAATATTCCTCGAAAAATAATATCTATAAAATTAAATCGTTCAATTAGCAGACCTAATGAAATTAGTACTATTATTATCAAACACTGAAAAAACTACACAGCAATTAAAAACTTTAGTACTTCTGTCCATTCACAACTGAAAAAGCTTTGATTAGTACTGTATTTTAGTATTTCCCGTCAAATTTTCCAAATTTAAATACATAGAGTGATCAGCTTAATAAACCCCTTCGAAATTAGAGAGAGATTTGGGACTTTAAGAGGGATTTAAAATTTCAACGTATAAATTAAATCCGACCAAAAATATCACTTTCCCCACTTGGAAGTCCCTTCAGAATAGGTGAAACGAACCCATTTCCTTCCCAAAATCCCCCCCCCCCATTTTACATTTCTCGTTCGGTCTTGGTTTGCAGTCAGCACTTCTCATTCAGTAACGTCCGCTAATAGTCTGTATAAGATTTTCAGGAGTTCTGCTTTTTAATTTTACACGGAATTTTATTCCGTTAAAATTTCAGAAAGGGCACCAATCCCCTGTGCCGGACGATGGGAGAGAGAGAGGGAAAACGAAAGCGTGCAGGGAGAGAGAGATCGCTAGCGTACGCGATGGCGATACGAAGAGAGATGGAACCCAGATCGGAGGGAAACGAAGCTCCGCTGCTTAGTGAGAGGGGGAAGAGGGAGAGGGGGCACCCCGCTCGGAGAGGAGAGAGAGGAAAGAAAGGTAGTTTAAATCTCGCGGGCTTTTTTGAGTGAAAGAAACAAGTTGATAATTTTCGTGCACTGCTGCACTTTGTGCGCGTGATACATCAGAGATTATGCTGAATGGTTAGGTTAGGTTAGGTTTCGTAAAATAGAGGGGACGGTTTACGGTCATAGTGATTTCTGGTTTAGGGGATCCAGGATTTGGTTTTAGATACATTATTTGATTCGTATGGTTTTTAAAAATTATACTTTAGTGGAGTGCACAATTTAGTTTCATTAATATTATTTGAAATGTGACGTTATTAGAAATTAAGGGGATACACTATTGCGTTTCAGAAATGTTTTTAGTTGTACGATTTATTGGAGATCAACTATACGGGGGGTCACGTGAGCCGTGTAAAATTACTATTAAGGCCCAGCCCTTGGGCCATCTTGTTTAAGGTAATGTACTTATTCAACCCTTCACTTTTACTTGCTCTGTGAATTAAATTCCTAATATCCCCAATTTACGTATTTAACTTATTAGAGGGATCAGTTGTGAATTTTTATCGCGGGATGCAAGATGTCCATAAATTTAAACAAGAAGGGTAAATAACTTATTTTTATACTTTTTATGATTTTGGGTAAATTAGAAAATATATTTATTAGCCCAGGACTTTTAGGGTTTGACCTAGAACATTTGAACATAAAGATGAAAATTGGTACATGTGTTATTTTCGAGCCAACAAAAATATACTAAAAGTCCCCTGCTGTAGAGCGCGAGCTTTCGCCGCCATCTTGGAAAATGGCCGCCGGGAGTGCCAGCTATAGTGTATTCCACATTCTTCTTCAAAAATTATGAAAATTGGTACACATTATGACTGGTACCACATGAGCATCATAAAAAAATTTTACAGCTCTGTGTTCGATAGTTTGGTCGCCATATTGGAAAATGGCCGCCGTGAATGCTAGGTACAGTATACTTCACCATGTTGTTGGAAAATTATGAAAATGATAGATATTATAATCAGAGCTGTGTAAACCTCATAATAAAATATTGAAGCCATTCATCAAATAGTTTGGCCGCCATGTTGGAAAATGGCCGCCGGGAATGTTATTTAGATACAGTATATTATTCATAAATTATAAAAATTGGTAATAATTATGTTGAGAGGTTGGCCCAAGAAATGGTTCAGCTGTCGGATAAAGTTGACACATTTTCTGTGGAAAACGAATCCTTGAATGCGCAAGTAAACAACCTGCTGGAAGCTCTTAAACAAAGACGTAAATATTTTTAATTAAATGTTCTCATTAGGTTTTTTCTTTTGTATTTTTCATTAAAAAACTATCTTGGCAGAATCGGAAACCAACTTTTCACACGCAGAAACAGGGGAAGGGTCGGAACCGGCGTCCGCTAGCCGTTGGGGCTCTGTTCCCTTGGATCAGAGGAAAGCCGCGAAAATGCAGCGATTAGACAGTTTTGATGAGTAATTATATTTAACAATGGCGAATTTTAAGCGCAGTAAAATAGTTTTTACTATTTTTGCAGTCCAGATAAAGCGAAAGTGGAGGAGAAAAACTTGAATTTTCCAGTGCGGGGAAAGGCTAGGATGCAATTACCTGGCCATTCTTGCGTTGGGGTATATGGATTTTTTATTAGTAATCATATTCAGTGTTTAAAAATATTTTAGTAGTACCAGAAGGGAATAAGAGAGAAGGGACACACTTTATATCTCCATAATGCTTTACACTCGTAAAAACAGTCTACTAACCTCAAATTAACTACCCTTCACTGATTGGCTATCTAACTTCTGTCTTAGCTGTGACGTCACATAAGGTGACGTCTAGGTTGACGAATAAAAAGTAGTTTTGTTTGCAACTTTACATTGAAGGAGATAAAAATGGCCGAATTTCATGTTGATAAACGAAATCAAGCTGTGCAATTAACTTGGATACACGGGAATTGAGAACATACCAAAATCAGATAATTTGAAGGTAATAAATAGATGAAACTAATTATTCTGAATTAATATTAAACAATAAGAATTAGTTGCAACAAAATACATACTTGAGAATATAATTACACAAGAACGAAACATCGACAGCCCTAAGCCTTTGGAGATTGAAAATCTAGCAGACAAATAGGCCGCCTGATACCACGGAGAACTTAAAGAACTATATTTGCAGTAAATTGGTTAAAAGCTGTGTACGTGCGCAAAGTTTTCGCGGTTTTCTTGAGTTTGGTCGGACTCTCGTTACCAAAGCAGAGTCTAATGTCTCCCTTCTCTCTTATTCCCTTCTGGTAGTACTACTCATCTTTACCCGAAAATGAGCAGAAGCGGCGGCAGAAGGTATGTTCACGACATAGATCGGTCAAAAAAAGACCACGCACCCCTGAAAGCTTTTGGTCCCTGGATTTTGACAAGCTTTTCAACCAACCCAGCCCCCCCCCCGCAAAAGAATGGGTAAAAACAAATGGAAGGAGGATGCCAGAGGCGCACACCAAAACGAAAAGTTCGGGAAGCAAACTTCCAAAACGGCCCTTTTGAGGGCCACCTTATATCATTTTTGCCCTTTTTATATTGAAAAGGCAAGCTAATTTTTGCTCCTGGGCACGACATATTAAACTGCCCCCAAACGGCCCTTTTAATAGCCACCATCCAAAAATGTATTGAAATAACACACATAATATTTAGCCTACATTAACTATACGCCAGTAGGCCACCCTAAATATTGTTATTTAAATGTTAGGCCTATAAATACAAACCATTTCACTTTCTTCAGAATTCAACCGTATACTAGTAAAAACACCGTATTTGTGGTGTTAAAGGGAGGGTGAAGTTGAAATTAAAGTGATTTTTAATCGATTGTACTATTGGTTATAAGACCTATATGTGCTTTATTAGAATGTTTGAATATTGTTTACAAACTCAGTGTGTTAGACGAGTATTTCCTAAGTTTCCGCGGACAAAATGTGCAGTAAATCTTCGCGATGAACCTTTGATTATTGTTATATCGGATCACAATATAAGCATGATCTTGTAATTCCTGTTTAGAAGTGGTTGTGATTGACGATCACGATTAGATTTTGATTTCAATTAAGGAATAATTAGATGGAATACATCATCCTTAATTGATTTAGTGATTATATAGTTTTTGTATTCTTTTTATGCCCATTCTACATGTATTCCATGAAGCTGAGCATTTACGAGAAATATACTAGCCAGTTCTATTTATAATTTTTTTCCTTTTGTTATCTTTAGTTTAAATGAGAGCGACAGTTCAAACTCGCAATGTAGTTCATCGTGGTATCTTCCCATTGCGCAGAATCCCATTGGACCGAATCCCGCCAATATTTTTAATGAATTTAGTCCAACGGCGGGTTTGGTATTTATAATTAAAACGACTCTATTTGTCGAAAACAGCGACCCCAAAAATGATATGTAGTTTAATTACTATAAATGTCGTTTTTTAATGAACGCGTTTTAAATTCAATTTTACTGACTTGGAAACGCCAGTATTTGGTTAAGCTAGGTTAGTAATATTTTATAAATCACTTAACCATATTACACCTTTTCCAAAATACTGATGTTTGTCTTCATTGACTTCTCAAATAATATGCCTTTTCGAAACAATTACTGTTAAGTTAGGTTTGGTTAGGAGGACGTCTCTTCCTCTTTGGAGCGGTTATACACTTCAGGTACATTAAAACGACTGGCAGAAATTATATAACATAAAAAAATAAATAACTATTAGCAATTGGTTTATGTATGTCATATTTTGCTGATTTATTACTGTTTTATTCTTACAATCCTTAGTTTTAAAATAATTACTTAGAAAATGTTTGGATCTAGTGTTAATTTTACATAGGGCTTAAATTGTTTTAAGTTAATTTAATTTCCGGGAATTTATTTATTTAAATTACATCCGGAAAAACCCGGAAAAAGTGCGGGTTTTTCAGTCGAATGGGATTGGGTTCGGTTGATTGGGACTCAGAGCAATGGAACTGAACCTTTAGGGATGACCCCTGAAATAAAGCTAAGAAATTGAAAGGCAATTCTAGTTTAATCAAAGGGTCATCCCTAAAACTCTCTAATCGTAACTTACTTAGTGTATTCCTAGTAGCAGAAGTTCATAGAACATTTTCCACTCAAATTTGTCCCTAGATGTCACTGTTCTACGGTCCTATTTGTAACAACTCTTGTTGTTACAAAGTTTTCTTTGGATCCAAAAGCATTGTAGACTCGTAGCTCTGGTTCCTTATAAGGGGTGAGTCTCAATTAAAACGCAATTTTTGAATCCCGCGAGCCTGTGGTGGTGGCGGCGGTGGTGGTGGTGGTAGTGGTGATCGTGTTAGTAGTTTTTCGCGATTTGGAATGTGGTCAGAGTTACCCAAAGAAATGGTTAGTCAGAGCTAACCGAAGAAATGGTTATTTTATAAAACTTTTCGTTCGTCATTGAAGGGAGGGAGAGTGTACGTGAGACAATTGTGGTGAGGTGATTTTTTCGTTTGTGTATATTAAAAGGATGGGGATTATAATAGTATGTTTAAGCATTGAATTTAATTGTACAGGTAAGGTTAAGCTTTGTAAATTGTGGTTTACGTTTCCTCGATATATTTAAAGCTAGAGAGAGAGGATTTTAGTATTGCCTTAATTTAAATGTAAGGTTTAATACTCCCTTTAAAATTCCGGTCACCCGTGGACAATAAGGGTTTCACGCCATCAATCATCCCTCTCCCCGATTTCAAAATTCAAAGAAATCAAGGGGGATTTTTAAGAAGCAAAAGCAAGTAAATACCGACGTTTTATATATAGAATGGTGTTTATTATTAGAATTTACGTGTATTTCTCCTCAAATCGAGAAGAATTTTAAAAGAAAGTCCGAGCGGGCAAGAATTCTGGAAGCGCGCTTTGGAAATTTTTTAGTTTTTTCTTAGCTACAAGGTATCGATGGGACTAATAGTTTTATCTGAGTAGTAGTGGTAGCCTCGAACTACATTTCTTTAAAAACGAATAATATTCGTTTAAACGAGTACTCGATTCGGATTTCGAATAGGAGATTTACTATTCGATTCGTATTCGATTCGGTTTGAAAAACCACTATTCGCACAGCCCTAACACTAGCGTATTCCCCCGGTATTAGCTCTTAGGAGGTCCAGTGTAATACCTCGTCTTTAGGAGAGGTAAAAAGTAACCCCGAGTTTATTTCCGCGTTATACCGCATAATATGTTTTCCATCGTACACCCGCATAAAGACTAGATTACAGGGTGGTGTTTACCCCTCGTCAAATTGTCAGTGTAGAGTAATACTTTTGCAAACGCCTTCTATGATGTCGTGTGCAAAAATAAAAAGGTTGAGAAAAAGCACCAATGAAAGTTGTCAACATGAATATGAATAACTACTAAAATAATATATTTCTTATTATAAACCAATAAGCCTGATCAATGTAAAAAAGGAGGTAGGCAACCCTCAATATCGGGACATACAAGGGGGTTGACCCCTGCGCACTCTCTGGACCCAAAGCGCCTAGAAGAATTTATAGATTGTGGAACCATGGATATGTATAAATACTGAAGTATAATGTATTCCAAACTAAAACAATAAACCTGGGCACCAAAGAGCTAGTTGACGAGGGTAAAACAGAACTATAGCCGCGTTTACACGAGACACTTTGAAACCGTTTTAAACCGTTTAGGAAAGTACAAAAAGGAATTTCATGCCGTTAAAAGCAGAGATCTTTCACGATAAAATGCAAATATTGTTTTTCAAAAAAGATTAGGCCTTTCTAAAACGGTTGAAAACGGTTCCAAAGTGTCTCGTGTAAACGCGGCTATAGTCTCTCTGGAGAGTCCTGAATGGTGGGTTTGAAATTTGGAAAATGCATATCCCTCTCACTCAGACACTTATAAAGTTGGGATGTTAAAAGTAATATTTTTTCTCTGCTGATTGGGCGCCTAAGTGAAATGCCTTGCGATACATTAGAGATGGGAATCAATAATAGTTAGTATTTTTTACATATCCAAGCTCCCAGTTTGTAGGTTTATTTTATTTTTATTTGTCCTAGGTATTTTCCAAAATTAAACTTTGGTTAAATGATATACTGGAACTACTTTATCTTACCCAATTTTGTAGAAAATCATACATAAAACCTTTCATCATCACACACGGTTCTACCTTCGTTTGACTTATTAAGTCCTCCAAATTGTCGATATAAGCGAAACTTTCAAGATAAAATTCAGATTTTAAAAAACAGCCCAAGTAGCAAAGGAAGAAAGTGAGCGACATGAACCACGTGAATAGAAAAATTTTGACACTTGGATGATCTTCCCAAGAGTTCAGAGCTAAAATTGGAAAATTGCTATTAATGCAAAACTGTTTCAATATGATGACGGTCGTTAACAACTTGTACGGAAGAGCTTTTCGAGATTTCTCTCTCAAACTTATTTTTGCATTATGCGAAATGTATTACCTTTGAGAACAGATGATAAACTTTATGAACGGCAATGGTTTAAAAACAAAGATCTTAAGGCGCAAGAAGTTCTATTGTTTTTGTTTTAAAAACGGAAGCCCTTTAAAAGGAATTCATGGACAAAATCCCGACTGGTTATAAATCTCAACGGGAAATATCTCGACAACGAAGATCCCGACATCGAAAACCCGTTTCAAAAATGCAAAGACTTTATTAAGAGTACATTAAAAGAGATTAAATTTGAAGGTCAAAAATGTGTGTAACAACCACGGGTCACGAAATGTCGATAAGTTTCTTCGAACGCCCTGTGCATGGGATCTCGAAGTCACTCATATCAGTTTGAGGGGATAGACTGGAATTGAGAACATTCAGCTGTCGAAGGGCTTCTTTGTAGGTTGGACTGTCCCTTTTTGGGCACCAGGAAGTAAACCAATGCCACGATCGTTGATGACGCGGTAATCATTGGCAAAAATATGTGAAAATAAGTTTGGGCATATCTTGAAGGTACAGTCGACGAACCAATGTTAGTTTCTAGACAGTGACCTCAAGTAATCCCCAGAGATGTCAAAATATGCAAAAAAGGTCTGATCTACATTTATAGCCTTTTAATTTTTTTAATTTAATTTATAACTTGTACTGATTTTTTAACGATTATTTACGAAGAAAATTACTATTTACACACAAATTTGATATTTAATCTCTTTTCATGTATACTGAAAAAAGGAAATGGATTTTCGGTGTCTGGATATTTGGGGTCGGAAATTTTTTTCACGTCTGGATTTACAACCTGTCAGAATTTTTTTCGTCAAGACTTTGGTGTCGGGATCTTTGCTGCCGAGACTGTTTGTGTCAGGATTATTTCCAGACACCATAAAAGGTATTCTATTTGCTAACTAGTCACTTTAATTGAAAACTATGACTATAACAGGGATTTCCAGTGCAAAATGTCCGGTGCCGACTACAGTACAGACTCTTTTTGCTGTAGTTAATTTTCATAGCCTTGTTAAATACGGGAGTCACAGCCACAGGAACTTACGTTCGAAGAAGATGAGTGAAAACAGGTCAAATACATTCCACACAAAGGATTTCAAGAAAGTAACTGCGTTGCTGACATGATTCGTTTTTCGAAAGTAATCCACGTAAGACATAAGTAGAGATATCGTGACAAGGCTTAACAGTAGGCAAATAATGGTCTGAAATAAGTTAAAGGTTTAATTCGTTAACTATAACCTAGAGTACTAAGGTGGTTGTTACTTGGGTATCTGTATTCAAGAAGTCCGTAGATGATGTTATTATCTGCTCTGGTGGTGAAGACATAATATATATATCGGCAGTAGAGAAAAGGCCTTTGAACGTCCATCTACTACTGTTGTATAATATATTGTAGTTATACGGTATTGCAACGTACTGCATATTCTTTGAAAATAAATAGATGATTAATTTCAACTGTGACGGAAGGATGTTAATCCTAAGGAGTAATTCTGCCTTGTTCTTTTAATCACCTCTAGTAACTCAGGTTGGGACTCCAGATGGTTAAACTCGAAATAGCTGAAGTTATTCCATATCAGCCTTTTAGTAGTAAAACATTTGTTAGACGATAGATCAGGATTAAAGGGGATTATAAATGGTTCAGAAATTGGTAGACCTAAAAAGCTTGGGATATAATAATTTCCAAGCTTGGAAAAACCTTTTATATAGTTTCATTGATTCTTAAATTTTTAAACCAAAAGGGTTTTTAAATACTCCTCTAGTGTATGACATTTAATTCATTTCTATATTAGACTAGACAAGCTATCCGACGTAGCTCGGGTGCTTTAAGGGTGATGAACGTGTTGCTAGTCTGTGTAGTCATTATACACCAAAGAGTCATTACGCTAACCCGTTTTAAATATCAGTATGATATTAGTTTTAAGCTGCATTTATGCTTGTGAGGTTAAGGAAACATTGGGGTAGGAAAGAGGATTTTACAACTGAGGAGTGGAAGGGTAGGGTCCATAATTTTTAGTTTACGACTTCCGGTGACTTTACGTCATTACTTTTATTGACTAATGTGCAGAAAGGGTGAACTTCTGAACTTATGAAAGTAGTAATAGAATAACTGAATTTTTAACCGTGTATGTTGAAAATAATATAAGAAAGAGAGAGCAGAACCGTTTTTACAATTTCGCTGAATTATACCAGAAGTAGGATAAGGGACTAGCAGTATCAAGCTAACCAAATTCTTCACTTGGCGAAAGTGAATATTCTTGATAACACACCAACGGTTGGCCCTCTTGTAGCGGTTTCTGAATTTTCCCTCCAAAAGGTGAGAAGCTCGTGGCGGTAGACGGCCGAACTAGATTCAAGCACCCGCGTCCGTGTTCCGCGGCTTTAGGTTGAGGGGAAGGGGGTAGGAAATGTTTTTGGAACTCGACCAATTTTATTCTCTCTAGTGTAGGCGCGATGGAATGGCATAAAATCCTCAAATTTGTTCACTGGTGCCAGGATCTACTACCAATGCTAGAGCTCTTTACTTCTAGTCCCTTATCCTACTTCTGATTATACTGAATCCTGAACAATAAACATTGAAAATAATGCAGGTGTATGTCCTTTTGAACTTATTCGACTAATTTTCTCTATTACTTGATGTTATTTTCTTCGTACTCGCTTCAGAATTCTACAATAGAGCAAAATTGTAGAACTGGTTCAGGTAAAATTAGGAAATGACAAGAGTATAGCCTCGGTTGCGAAGCTATACAGCGTCAGGGTCATCCACTTTCCTATCGATATTAAATGTTTCTTAATAAGAAACCAACCTACACGACAACAACCACTGCTAAATTACTTGGCATTTGCTCGATACTTTTTTTTTTGCTTAAACAATTTAAGAATCATTTCAGAAAATTTAATGAACCACTTGTCTATTTTTAGAGACAAATTATTTTAAAATATTAAAATAGAGACGAAAAAATTAACCCCGATAAAATCGTGGTAATTTTTGGCTTTTCAAGTACAAATGTAGTATTACGTAAGATTGTGGATCCTGCGGCAGTAATCAATGTAGCCACTAAAGATGCGATATGAATGCTCAAACATTAAAGTTTCCTGTTATTAATGAAAAAACTACGATTAAAGAAATGTTCTTATCCTATTGTCCAAAAGAACGACCAATGCAATAAAAGACAACGAACGTTTTACGTGACACTGGGAGAAATTACTCTTTAAGCGAGTTATCGCAAGTTAGCCTGTAACTATCTTCTAAAGGGTTGGTGTCAACCTCGTTCGCTCTATGAGAGTGCTATATCTAAATAGGTGATTAGTCATAGGTGTCATCATGAGTTAATAATATGTTAGCTCCCTATAAGTTACTCAGGCAATTCATTTTTATAGTCCAGCGTTTTCTCCCGCGCCGCCGGCTTCCCAATTATATGCGACGCTCTGCGGCCGTCACGTGAACGAAAATCTTATTTACTCTTCTTTCCGGTTTTTCCCCGGAAGCGCGTGTAGTGGAAGCTAGCCAATGATATCGGAGCTATTTAAGCAGCCGAATATTTCGCTCAGTAGCCTCGGTTGAGAAAGCAGTTAAGAGATCAATGTATTTGATTTATATCAGTTGTATAATTTTCTGGTTTCAACTCACAACAACAACTCTTATCTTTAGCATTCTTTATCAATATCGGCAAATTGCATTGAGTTTTTTGTCTCAGTACTGACGCAAATGCCACGATTTAATGCTAAATTGTTAAAACATAAACATTCATGACTAAAACACTCCCTTGGTGAAAAAGCAGCCGACGACTCCAGGTCGAGGTGTACGAGCGGGGTTTTTTTTTCGACAAGAGAGAGCGCAACATTCGGATTTTTTCCCGCGCGGGCGAAATGAGAAGAAATCGCTGGATACATTACGCCTATGGAGCCTGAGTAACTTATAGGGAGCTAACATATTATTAACTCATGGTGTCATCAAACCTTGAACGAAAAGCGGATTCCCCGTGCTAATAAAAGAGCAATGTGGAGAAATTCGCGAGACCTACGCCGCTTTTCGTTCAAGGTCTGATGACACCTATGACTAATCACCTATTTAGATATCGCGTTCTCATTGACGGCACGATGTTGACACTAACCCTTTAGATGATAGTTATCATTCGCGATAACTCGCTTAAAAAGTTAGAGAATTGCCCCCATGTCTGACTGGTACATTTAAGAAAATGGGAACATAAGAAGTCTTTTCAAAAAGTAGCCCATACAAAATATGTAGCGGGGGAAAAGCTGAGATTGAAGGCATTTTTCCCTCACGTCATTTTTGAAATCGCCTACAGTAAGTCTCTTGCATGCATTTAAGACACGCGACGAGTGTGGCAGACCCGTTAATGTTTTCTTCCATGCAAAAAAATCTTCCTTTTTTTATTACCAAAGCTGCTTTACGCTTAAGGCTCTATTGATGAATTTATCACGGTAATTGTAAACCATGTAAAACGCACTTCATAATACAATAAAACCAATTTTACCTCCACAATGGCTATGTTTAGATTTAGTCCTTGCGTAAATCTGTCAAAGAAAATTTCCTTTGGAAGCAATTAAAATTCTGTACAAAATACCGTTTTTAGTGCGAAATTTAAAATCAATGAAGGTTGTTTGGCAAATCTTTGTCAAATTTCACTTAGCGGTTAAATGTTTCTCATGTAAAACATCTGATATGGGATGAATGTCGTCGCTTCTCGTCATGCGAACTAGCCTTTAAAGTGAGGGTGAGGTAGAAAATCAAGTGATTTTTCATCGATTCTTCTACTAATTATAAGACCAGTCTGCATAGTCAAACATTCAGGAAATACTTCCGAGTGATTTTAAAATTCAAATTTAGTTCAGATTTTAAGGATAATTTTAAAGAAGGACCTCCGACCAATCGTGTAACGCCTTGCCTTTTTGTTAACAAAATTTTCGTTGCACGCACCATGTCTCGCGCCACGATTGTCACGTCGCGCTCAAATTTTATCAAATCTCGTGATAAATTTCATTCGACACGGAACGTGCCACGATAATTTTGTTAATAAAAAGGTGGGGTGTTACGCGATTGGTCGGACGTCCTTTAAAATTATCCTTAAATTCTGAAAGTAATTTGAATTTTAAAATCATTCGGAAGTATTTCCAGAATGTTTCACTATGCAGACTGGTCTTGTAAATATTAGAAGAATTGATAAAAAATCACTTGATTTTCTACTTTACCCTCCCTTTAATGGGTTACTTTCTAGATAAACTTCATGCACTATATTTCGAACCTTGTTTTTAGGGGAGGGGTCTGAGAAAACGTGACGAAGAGTGTTCTGGAGGGACGGGGGTTCAGAAAATGCTTTTTTTGGCGCGACATAGTTTATGGACGGGTCAACTCTCACGTCGTTCTGGAACTAGCTCTCAGTAGGTCTCTAGCATTAAGAATATAGGAAGTGTCATACTTTTGAAACATATCTTGTAAACTTATGGTAACATATTTAGCATCGCTTAAGGTAACGCCTCAAGAGGATAATCACTCCATAAGTCTATGCTGTAAACTAGCGATGTCTGTACGTGAATTAAGTAAGGGCTACGGGTAATATTTTAGGAGGCAACGCCTAGAGGGGCTATTCACTAATGATAATTTTCGTTCATTGATTTCCATTGATGCTTTTAAAGTAGATTGAGATTAAGGGTTACTTATAGGTTACGGGTTATCATCTTAGTTACGTTAAAGCAACTATTCGTGCATTGGTGATTTTAAAAGGATTTTAGATTAAGGGTTACTTAGGGGTTACTATGCTGAGCCTATTCACGCATTATCCCTTTACTACTGTCGTGAAGGTAACAATACCAGCATTCTGAGACTAAAGGGGGTTTCTCATATTACATGGCACGAGCAAGGTTCAATAAAGAATACTTTTGTTTTCATCTATGAAATTTGGTTATAGATGTTATTATTGATTCTTGAATTTATAAAGGAGTTAAGTAAAGTCAACTCTTAAAACCCTAAACGTATAACGCTTAAATGACTTAGGCCTCAACTTCAAAGTGTAATTCAACTGAACACTACCACCATTGCTTGCCAGATACAGGCTCAAAAACACAAATTTCATTCCGATCTTCATTCACCTTATTTTTTGAACCAAATTAAAATAAAACTTCATTTCATACCAAACGAAGATTCATTCTAAACTTTATGCAATATAATTTCTTTTGCTATTTAAAATTCACGAAATATATAATTTTACTAAATCAGATTTAATTTAAAACTTAATGAAAAAAACATTCAAATATTCACACAATAATTTTATCAAACAAAATTTCATTTAATTTAAGATTATGAAAAAAAACTTAGTCCAATATAATTTACCCCACAAAACTGAAACGCCTTGCATCATAATCTAGCATAAAAGTAAAACTTATTGCATCACAATTTACTTTATAAAGTCATATTTCAAGAAAAGCTCTGGGCAATATTATCATATTATATCGAACCAAATTTCAACAAAACTCCGTCCAATACATCATATTTCAAGAAACGAAATTTCTTTAAACTCTTCATTCAATTTAATTAAAAAACTTCAATTATCATTTTATCAAAATTAATGAAGCTGATAAATTATGGTGCAATGACAAATATTTTATTAAACGATTGTAATAACTAATGTATATATATGTATTCATACATATGTATGTATGTATATGTATGTATGTATATGTATGTATATGTATGTATGTATATGTATGTATGTATATGTATGTATGTATATGTATGTATGTATATGTATGTATGTATATGTATGTATGTATATGTATGTATGTATATGTATGTATGTATATGTATGTATGTATGTATATGTATGTATGTATATGTATGTATGTATATGTATGTATGTATATGTATGTATATTATTTATTTCCTGGTTTTAAGCGGTAGTTGTGAACTAACCTATATTTTACGACTCGATCGTCATCATACACCTTGGCATAATTGTTATCCTGTGACTCCGCTTTGCAAAATGGCAGCGTTAAAACCTCAGATTAAAAATTATTTCTTAGATAGGAATTAATCTTTTATCATTTCAATTATTGAAAATACTTACTATTATATGCATTTCCTTTATTTCTCTTTCACTTGGCCTAAAAGTTCTTCAGTCTTTATGAGTTGATGTCCTTGTCGTTATTCTACTTTATATTCCAGTGAAAGCAATAAGTCTCAATTGCGTGCTGGTATATTTCGACTTGTCACATCTAGCTTGAGAAAGTTATTGTTGCTAAATAAATATTTCAGTGCCATATTGTCTGGTACTACCTCTTTTCAATTTCAAAGATAATATTTCTAAATAGCCAAGGAAAACACGTTTAATATTTAATAGGATATAATTATTCCATAAGCGTATTAGTAACGGTTAGAACTCAATTTTAATACTGTTAAGCCTCATTTTCAAAGCAACGCGTTTTAGCCAAAGGATGCGCGGGAGCAAATTTTCGAAGCTGGAGCGATTTTTTGGTTTGTAGCTATCGCCTAAAAAGTCGCGCCCTGTTTCTCGCTGAAAGTTTTTCAAAGAAACGATGGCTCTATAGGCCCAGTGCGATTTGACTGATTTGCATCAAGATGGTGGTAACAGGTAGGCGAAGGCGCCTGGTGTTAAAGTAAAAATATACAAATTTTTTTGTTGAAATATTATGGAATCGCTAAAAGACGATACAGCCAGAAACGCTCGGCTTTTAATTGTCTCTAGGAATTTAGAATTTTTGATTTTGGATGCATGGTTGTTAGGCCTTGGCGTATACGCCTTACGACTTTCACAGATATCAGAATATAAAAATTAAAATTGACCGATGGCTCCTTCTCGTTCGTTGAAAAATTAATGACGTCAACAGATTTTTAGAAACGGAGCGACAAAATCCAACTGAGATAGACGACCGCGATATTTGATTTTGCGCTTGATCTTTACTGATTTTGAGCTATCGCTGCCTAAAATCGCTTGCATGAAAACAGTAGTGTCAAAAGCGAAATCGCGATTTATGAACTTTTTGCGCTATCGCTGGTATTTTACCCGCTACCCGTTGCTTTGAAAACACGGCTTAAGACCTCATAATGTTATACCATAAGTTTATCGTTATTCTACTTTATGTTCCCGTTAAAACAATAAGTCTCAATTGCGTGCTAGTTTAATATTTCGACTTGTCACGCCTAGCGTGAGAAAGTTTTCGTTGCTAAATTAGAATCAAAAATAAATAGAAATGAAAAAGTTTATAATCTTCTTTCCTTCCTGCCTTTGCCCATGAATTTTATGCTGTTTGAAAGTCAAAAATGCACGTCATATAATCTAGCCAATATAAAATTAATAATTAAATTTTTCGGTTATTGCTGCTTGAAAAAATAATTGTGGCGTACCTCGCTAGCTCGCGCCACGAAACATTTTGCGGAAAATACCCATACGAGATTTCAGGGCCCTCAAGAACATGGTTACGTTTCGTTCCAGTTAATAGACATGGGGATGAAAGACATTTTGCGATACTGATTTCATCACCCATATTTCCCGTCACTACTCCAAGGCTCAGTCACATACTTTTTGTTATCTATTTACTTTTGCTAATATCATATGTTTATCATGTCTCTAAGTAGAGAAATGGCTGCTACTCCTATGGCAATAGTGTTTGTCTAGCTCCCTTTAATGAAACCCTATACCCTCTCCGTATCATTTACACCTCAACTTCAATACATAACTGTACTGCCTGGCATAGCGTTTCTTTTATCCCTTTGACAATGTCAGGGGTAAATAACGAAAGGAGTTATAGACGCTAGATTCTGTAGTGTAGAATACAGTGGGACCTTGAAACGTCATAGAATTTGTAACTAACGTGGTGCCATCTTTGGAACAGTATTGTAAATAAGACCAAAACCTTGAAAGTTTTGCCTTAAAATCTCGCACCGCAAGGTATTCTGGGTAAAGTAAAATGGCGGGTGTCGATGTTGTGAAGTCATCTCATAAATCAACCCAATATAATTATTATATTCAGTCGCGAGTAAACAGCGATTTAAAGAAGAAAGATAAGTCAACAATTTGCAATTTGAAGCCGGGGAAATCCTCAAAATGTGTTCAAACTTGTTATGCCGTAAGTGCGCGTTTACAGAGTCGGCCCAGTGAGCTAAGGCTTTTGCGATTTTTCCGAGTCAGTGCCAGTGGGAACTGAGGGATTAGGATCATCGACTGTATCTGTGACTAAAGAAATTAAAACAACTAAAACTGTATTGAAGTATGCAAAAACTACTTTAATTCCATTTCATTATCGAGTAAGGAATTTACCAACATTAAGATTGCATGTTTCTAATTCAAGTGCACCTTCATGAATAAACTTTACTCTAAGCCTAATTGTCACTTAGTCGTAAGCAGACGAACACTAGCAGACGAAAGTAGCAGACGAAAACTAGCAGACAGGAGAAAATCGATATCCCAGCATGACTTTCGAAACTTTGCTGCCACGCTATTGGTTGGAAAATATCATACTTATTTTGAATTATAGACGGCGCGATCGAGGCGTTTTCTCTTTTCTGTGTCTACGTTTGAAAGTCCCACTGTATTCTACACTACGGAAGCTAGCGTCTCTAACTCCTTTCGTTATTTACCCCTGACAATGTTTAAGGGCTGAAACCGCCTCTATCTCACGAGAGAGAGAGAGAGGTATTTTGGGGTTGCTCAAGTGAAGTTCGTCCCCCCAATGCCTGCCTATACGAAACGTAAAAATCTCCTTTATTCCTTTAGAAGATTTTTTTCATGTGACCCATTTAGTAATCGTCTCGACCGCTTGGTGGCTGCACCGCGACAGAAATTTCAAAATTTTCTCTTTTCGGATCTTAGCGCTATACGAGTTCCGACGTCACAGTAGCCTGCGGAAGATGCCTAGTTGTAACCCATATTTGTGTACTTAGAGGCATGATAAACTTATGCTAATATTAATATACCTGTCGGAAAATATCCATCTGTTTCACCGCTATATTGTCTGGTATGGCCTCTTCTCAATTCCAAACATAATATTTCTTAATAGCCACGGAAAACACGTTTAATATTTAATATGATATAATTATTCCATAAGCGTATTAGTAACAGTTAAAACTCAATTTTATTAAGGCAGTTAGACCTCATAATGTTATACCAGAAGTGATATCTAGTTTATTAGGGAGATGGTATAAATTCGCCACACTTGCAGCTTTTTCTCCAGTCCAAACGTAGGTCCGTAGTTAATACCCGCCTCTAAATTACAACCAGCATCTCATTGGTTCTTCAAAACTAGCGTCAGCGCGACGCGAATGACGAAAATTACGTATTTTACGACTGAGGAGAGGCGAAATAGCCCTGCCTCCTTTTACGTCCCGCTTGTATTTTGAAAGGGGGACTAGGACTATGTTGTGCGAATACTTAGGCATCTTATACCTTCTCCCTAATAAACTAGATATCATTTCTTGGTTATACCTAAAATTGTTTGGTTTGACCAGAACAATATTGAAGTGAAAATAGTAATGATGCTGATAGATATTCGAAGAACGTCTGTCGTTGTTTGACGTGAGAATTTTAAATGTGTCCCAAATTTACTGAAATACCCGCCCACAGAATAATCTCTTTGTCAAGGTAACCCTAGTTGCCTTGACAATCGGAAACACCAATATTAAACTATCAACTAATCGATGAAAAAGGTCGAATCTGCAATTTAAGAAAGCACCTTTTATTTAAAATCTTTCGAAACTTTTAGAACTTATTCGAGATAAATAATCCTGTTTGAAAATTTTACAAAATTATTATCCTTAATCAATAATTAAATAATCTCAACAAAGCTTTGAAAAGATTTAGGCGTCGTGATTCATTGATGGTACACGTTTTCAAGAGAACTTCAGGGATCTCTGATAGAAACTTAAGGGAAGCATATTATAAGCTTATGCTTTCTATATTTCTGGAAAACTTACCAACATCAGAGTTTTTGGAATTAATGGTTATGAAGCAAAGTGTTATATATGTTATATCGCTTTGGATAGTTTTAAGGGGACGTTTCAAAACCAATTTATTCAAATGTATATGACTTTCTATTAAATAGATAATAACCCTCGGATATCTCGCGTACAAGACAACTACTTATTAATTCATTGCTAATATAAACACTGTATTCCTGAAAATATAAATATTATACCTGTTCAATTATTTAGTAAACCTTAATTAAAAAACAGATCGATAATTTATGCATTTTCATAATGTCAAAAATGAACCCTGGGGTGTAATAGTGGACACTTGGCTAGTTGAGGAATAAGTAAAAGCCAAAAAAAACTAAAACATCTTCTGGGGAAAGTTACCAGTTTGCACGTTTTTTTGTGAAATTCAATAGAAATGGTACGATAAGTAAAAGGCTTAAAAGTCAGGACGAGGAAATTTCAGTGAGAGAAAAATAAAATAATGCCAAAAAAAAAGTGTTGGTCCGAAGTTACGAATAGGGACCGACTACAGCTGACGCATAGAGCTGGGCAATTCTACCGGCTCCTTTTCCTTATCGTTTGTTTTTTAAGGTCGTTTGCGGTTGGCAAATCAGAGCAACCGAGTTCGCAGAAAGCAATATTATTGTCTGTCAAACGAAAGAAGAGCCCTGAGAAATTTGTCCAAATTGGTGTCGCCACCATCGACCCCATAGTACTTTATCAACTTGTTGTGTTTTGTCAATAGTCGTCTGAAATATAGTCTGCTCTAAACAGATAGGCTTAATCGCAATAGAACCAATACATTTTGCAATATATATTTAATATGTTTATGTTTCATGGTTTTTTACGATCATCGAGTATTAAAGAATATAAAACCAAATTAACGACAAGACACCAGTTTTATCTTTGTTGAACTAGCATTGAAATATATTTTAATGACATAAGTTAAAGTACTTGTCCATAAGTCTAAGTAGTTCAGCATCAAAGCGTCTTCAGTCCACGTCTTCATCAGAGTCTTCGCTGTCTTCTTGCATATTAATTTTAAGAGGTTCAATTGTGGTTTCGATGATGGAATCTTTTTCCCAATAATCATGCATTATATTCTCGACGTGCTCTATTGACTTACGCCAATTCTCTAGTGTCACACGTTTAATGTCCCTCAATGTTGCATCTTTGACCGTCGAGAGTTTGAAGCCAGAATTCTGCTTCTCAACGTGGTTCTTCACTTTGGCCCATATTACCCCTGCAACAAAAATCAACTGCTGGAACAGTACTGAATTTTAAATAGCTGGACAGTTTTTGGATAACCTGATTTGTGACCTTAGACGGTACCCTACAGTGCGAAATGTCCTCCCAGATAAGTGTCTTGCTATCCCAGTATCTACGCACGTTTACTACGGTTGATTGCAAAATACACTTAATGGATTCGAAATCGGTAAGCGAATGGACAAGAAATTTGCTATCAAACGGTCATATAATCAGCAGGAGAATGAACACGAAATTGGTAGTCTAGAGGACCCGAAATTTGCAATCAAACGGTCAGAAAATCGGCAAGTGGACGGACGCGAAATGAACTGGTAAGCGGTTATGAAATCGCATGGTGAATAGACGCAAAAATGGTTGGTGAATGGACACGATATCGGCTGGGAAAAGGACACGATATCGGCTGGGAAAAGGACACGATATCGGCTGGCGAATAAACACGATTTCTGCTGGCGAGTGAACACAATATCAGCTGGCGAATGGACGCGATATCGGCTGGCGAATGGACGCGATATTGGCTGGCGAATGGACGCGATATCGGCTGGCGAATGGACGCGATATCGGCTGGCGAATGGACGCGATATCGGCTGGCGAATGGACGCGATATCGGCTGGCGAATAAACACGATTTCTGCTGGCGAGTGAACACAATATCAGCTGGCGAATGGACGCGATATCGGCTGGCGAATGGACGCGATATTGGCTGGCGAATGGACGCGATATCGGCTGGCGAATGGACGCGATATCGGCTGGCAAATGGACGCGATATCGGCTGGCGAATGGACGCGATATCGGCTGGCGAATGGACGCGATATCGGCTGGTGAATGGACGCGATATCGGTTGGTAAATGGACGCGATATCGGCTGGTAAATGAACATGATATCTACTGCCAAATGGACACGATATAGGCTGGCAAATGGATAAAATTTCGGCTAGCAAATGAACAGGATATCGGTTAGCAAATGGACAAGATATGGGATTGCGAATGGACAACATATTGCCTGGCAAATGGACAACATATTGCCTGGCAAATGGACAACATATTGCCTGGCAAATGGACAACATATGGGATTGCGAATGTACAACATATCGCATGGCAAATGGACAAGATATCGGATTGCGAATGGACACGATACCGGCTGGTAAACGGACAGTTCCTAACATTTCGATCGAAACCATAATTGGGAGGGCCCATTGGAACGCACTCCCGCAGTTTTGGCGACTTTCGAAAAGTGTTAAATAGCTTCAAAAGACTGCACTTATCGAAGGTGTTCATTGCTATTTAATCTCCAGTAATAACAGAGTAGCAAAGAGTTATATTTTCAAACGATTTGACGGCTTATGTAAATATAAGGGAATGGTGAAACAAGCCATAATCCGAAACATTTTCTTTGATATTATTGTAAAATTATGCTTATAAAGATAAATTTATATTAAAATTTTGGTAAATTAACATTTTAGAGTAAGTTTTTGAAATATAATAGATTTTTAAAGAAAGTTTTGCTTGAAGTTCAAATTTATATCAGCAGAATCGTGGAACTTTAGTGGAGAATAAGTTTCGATATTACTTGGGTTTTCTAAACTTTTAACTCAACCGAAATTTTACACCTTGGGAAGTTCACTTGTGAGCACTTGACGAGCATGCCGCTATCCGTCCGCTGCTAGTAATCTGTCACCATGGAGTATTATTAAAAGGAAACCACACGATTCCATAAACTTTTATCATTAAAATAAAATAACAGAAGTTTACAATGAAAAATGGAACAAATTGAAAAAGTCGAACGATGACATGATATAGATACAATCCAGATAAATTCCAACAAACTCGACGACGTTGGAACTTCAAAAATAGAGCAGCTGGAAGATTGTCCCATTACAAGTCTAAATTGAGCACGCGCGAAACTTAATATATCGTAACTAGTGGACTGTCTGATTGGAGTACTAAATTAAGGAAGTCTTAGACTTATTATGGGAAAGCCAGGGGGATGTCTCATTACAAGATAAAACCAAGGAAGTCAGCGACAGGTATAATGAATAAAATAAAAACCCATGACACCTACAATATCAAATAACAATACTAAATAATGGATATCAGATACTGAAATGTAGCGAAGCCAGCCGTCGGCTTCTCTATATTAAGTCCCGCATTTTCAGTTTTAGACTGGTTATGAAACAGTCCGCCGGCTTCTCTACATAAGTCTCGCATTTTCAGTTATAGTCTTGCTATGAGACAGTCCGCCGGGTTCTCGCGTTTTCAGCTTTAGTCTGGTTATGAGAGAGTACACCGGCTTCTCTAGCCTATATTAAGTCTCGCATTTTCAGTTATAGTCTAGCTATGAGACAGTCCACGGGCTTCTCTATATTAAGTCTCGCATTTTCAGTTTTAGTTTGGTTATGAGAGAGTACACCGGCTTCCCTATATTAAGTCTCGCATTTTCAGTTTTAGTCTAGTTATGAGACAGTCCGCCGGCTTCTATATATTAAGTCTCGCATTTTCAGTTTTAGTCTGGTTATGAGACAGTCCGCCGGCTTCTATATATTTAGTCTTGCATTTTCAGTTATAGTTTGGTTATGAGACAGTCCGCCCACTCCGCCGTCTTCTCTGTATTGAGTGTGGCGCGTTCAAGCTATACTCTTGTTTTGAGAGACTAGAACTTAAGCGTGCGAGACTTAGAGAAGCCGGCGGACTGTCTCATAACAAGACTAATACTTGAATGAGAAAGACTTAATATAGAATAGCTTGCGCACTGTCTCAAAACAAGAGTATTACTTGAACGCGCCACACTTAATACAGAGAAACCGGCGGACTGTCTCATAACCAGACTATAACTGAAAATGCGAGACTTAATATAGTCAAGCCGGCGGACTGTCTCATCACCAGACTAAAACTGAAAATCCGAGACTTAATGTAGTTAAGCCGGCGGACTATCTCATAATCAGACTAAAACTGAAAATGCGAGACTATATATAGTCAAGCCGGCGGACTGTCTCATCACCAGACTAAAACTGAAAATCCGAGACTTAATATAGTTAAGCCGGCGGACTATCTCATAACCAGACTAAAACTGAAAATGCGAGACTTTATATAGTCAAGCCGGCGGACTGTGTCATCACCAGACTAAAACTGAAAATCCGAGACTTAATATAGTTAAGCCGGCGGACTATCTCATAACCAGACTAAAACTGAAAATGCGAGACTTAATATAGTTCAGCCGGCGGACCATCTCATAACCAGACTAAAACTGAAAATGCGAGACTTAATATAGTCAAGCCGGCGGACTGACTTAATACATTCTAGTGTAAGAAAAAACAGGCTGAATTTAGAGCATTCGGAGGCTGTCAAGTGACAAATAAAATTAGTAATAATAATGGACTGTTTACTTTATTGCTTTTAGGCTTGTGTTTACGTGTATTATCAGTCCCGAGTTTTTAAGACACCTAGCAGACGCACGGACTATTAAAAGATTGTACTGCGGAGCCCATGTGCTACTGGGGTAATGATTTCGTGAGTTCCAAAAACCAAACCAAGGCTTAACGCAATATTAAAAGAGATAGATGGTGAAAAACATAAAGATAAAATATTAAGCCCCACCTCCGTTTACAACCCTCCCCCCCCCAACCATGAATTGGGTATTGTCGACTATCGCATGAGCACCGGACGCTAATTTCTGCCTTCTTATATAAATCACTTCTTGGTTTAACCAAGAAGCGATATCTAGTTTATTAGGGAGAGGGTATAAGATGCCTAAGTATTCGCGCGCCATAGTCCCGTTCCCCGTTTAAAAATACAAGGGGGACGTAAAAGGAGGCCGGGCTATTTCGCCTTTCCTCAGTCGGAGAATACGTAATTTTCGTCATTCGCGTCGCGCTGATGTGAGTTTTCAAGAACCAATGAGATGCTAGTGTTAGCTTGAAAATTTTTTGTGTATGCTAGATGGCGACATAGTCGCCGCGCCAAGTCCCCTTTGGTCAAAGGGCCGATAACCTCTGAGTAGCTTTCATTCCTTTCCCCCTTTTTTTTGGTTGAGCGGGGATGACCCTTTCTCTTTTTTCTCGCGTATATTTTTTGGGACCCTCGCTCTCTCGCTCCCGGACTTTGCAACGATGCAGTCGCGTTCTACCTTGTAACCTGAATTCGAATTATTAAACTTAATTTCTTTCTTTAAACAATTCATCTTGTCGCTCTTCCATTCATTTAAATATGAACCCTGACATACGTATAAACAACGCTTACATCTCAGAAGTGGGATTATAACTTAAAAACGCCGAAATTGAACGAGATGAATTAGGATTACACGAGGTTAGGCTTAGCGAAATTTTTGGCTCGAACGCCATGACGATAGCCTTAATCGAGAGCACGATCACCACGAAGTACTGTAATTAAAGCTGGGCTTAATTACATACTTATAGAGAGATACGAACGCAATTAGGTGACGATCCGCCTTTGCAAACTTCTCTCGACCACGAGGTCCGCGAATCGAGACCGCCATCATCGACGTATCGATGATAAGAACATAATTCATGTCGGAGATTGTAGAAGGTTGCCCCCACGTAAGACGGAGCACTAGGATAGCCAATTCCGCGCAAGAAATCTGCCACGAATGTAGGAGGGCCTTGGCTCAACGACAAAACGACGAAACGTTTTACAACGCGAGAGACGACGAAGGCTGTCCTACAGCGAACGGACTTTTCCACGAACCCGAGGTAGAAACCTACGACGACGAGGGTACAATGGCTGACGGTAACGGCGAAGGTGTACCAGCGGGATATATTTCCCTCGCGGGATTCGAAGAATCCACCAAGGCGGCCGTAGCGGCGGCGGTTCAACAGACGTTAGAGGCGACTGCTCAGCGTGCGACACCGGCTAGCGAACGTAGCCCGGTTAACGCTTCAGAAGCTGCCAAGTTGATACCGGAGTTCGACCCCATAGAAGCCCCTCATCAGGATGTCGCGATGTGGATTAAAAAAGTCGATGATTCCGCCCGAGCCTACGGATGGTCGGATAGTTTAACCGTAAGCTGTGCCCTACCTAAATTAAGAGGGACGGCCAAGGTTTGGTTCGAGTCACTCGACGTAGTGGTACGAACATGGCCCGAGTGAAAGGAACTGTTAGTCGAATGGTTCCCTCCCGCCAAGAGCTCGCAACGATTATATCGCGAGATGGAGAGACGCGTGAGACGTGCAGGAGAAAGCGTAGAAATATACTATCATGATAAGATCGCAAAAGCTAGGCTTTGTGGACTATCTGACGAAGCGATGATAGAATATTTAATCACAGGACTTAATGACGACTCATTAATTACGGCTTTATCGGTACGCGATTTCACAAGACCTCCAGAACTATTGTTGTGCGTTAAACAACTCGAAGAGCGTTTGCAAAGTCGCGGACGAAATCAAAACAGGAACTCTAACGAACGAACGCGTTATAATGAATCATCCAAGGACACCCACGGTCGTAACGGGAAAACTTCCGGATTTGAATCGCGTAGTACGGTTTCAAATAACGAGTATAAAAGATCCGGAAACGGACAAAATCGACCCCGCGTAAATGAGAAAGGGGAATACCTTTGCTTTAACTGTAGAGATTATGGACATTTCTCGAGAGACTGCCCAAAACCGCCGAGAAAAGACCGATGTACCATTTGTCAAAGAACCGGACACGATTCCAGACTATGTAGCCGAAAAACGCCGTCGAATGGAGCGTCTAGCGACGCGCTACACGTTGAAAGTAGAAAAGCTGACGCCGATGGCAACGTAAAATATTTCATGGACGCTTTGGTTGATGGACAACCGATGAAAGCCTACGTCGATTTAGGCAGCAAATGCGTGACGGTGCGCCGAAGTAGCGCCGATCAACTACGGCTACGAGTGAGAGAAACCGATAACGATTTCTTCATAGTGGCTACGGCTCCGGTCGTACGAAGCCCGAAGGGGTTTGCAACTTGACTCTAACAGTGGACCAAGCTTCGGCTGAGGTAGAGGCGTACGTGGTACCCGATAACGTTCAATCGATACCTGTCATGATAGGGCAGCCGTTTACCGAACAACCACACGTGGTGGTTGTCAAACGAAAGAATGCCTTGAGAATTTTCGAGGAGCGACCCGAGAACTGTGAGGGAGACGACCGCTTGAAAAATCTGACGATTCCGGATTTACCCGAGCCAACGGTTAATTTGTGGGCGCGAGCCGCTACCGTGATCCCTCCAAATTACGTCGGCTTTATCGACGTGATCTCCCGAGACGAGCTTAAAAACGGGACCGATTTATATATAGAATCATCGGTTCGTATGATTCCCGGAAACGAGTACTGTCTACCGCGAACGGTCTGTTCCCTCGAACGGGATGGCGCGACTACGATGCCGATTTTTAACGTATCGGATAAAGAGCTAATAATTGAAGCGGGGCGAAAAATGGCGCGCGCCGAGATTTGTGTACGCGAAACCGGTCCCACGAGAGAGGTCCTTAATACGAAGCCGATCGCGCTACCGCCACTTCCCGCCGAAAACGTAATTGCGGGCGAAAATCTCTCCATCGGTACTATAGAGCGATTGCACGGATTATTGAACGAATACCGAGATTGTTTCGCTAACGATCTAAGCGAACTCGGACGGACGGACAAAGCTGTCATGAATATAGAGCTTACGTCAAATGAACCGGTCACGTACAGACCCTATCGGTTGTCATTCGCTGAACGAGACCGCGTTAGAAAAAAAATATCGGAACTTTTAGCGGCCGGAATTATCGAGGAGTCGGACTCTCCATACTCGAGTCCCATTCTTATCGTCAAGAAGAAGACGGGGGACGAACGTTTGTGCATTGACTTTCGCGCGTTGAATAAGATCACGAAAAAGAACGCGTACCCTCTGCCGCTAATCGACTCACAACTCGAACGTTTGAGTGGAAATAAGCTTTTCACTAGCCTTGACATGATGTCCGGCTATTATCAAATTCCATTGAGCGAAGAATCAAAGGAAAAGACCGGGTTCGTAACACCCGACGGACACTACCAATTTGTAGTAATGCCTTTTGGACTCTCCAACGCTTGCGGAGTGTTTCAGAAAATGGTAAATTCTGTGTTGGGATCGCTAAGGTACGCTGTAGCCTTAACCTACATGGACGACGTACTGATACCCTCGGTAGACGAAGAGGAAGGACTCTTAAACCTACGTCAGGTTTTGGACGTCATACGCAACGCTAATCTCACCCTCAACCTAAAGAAATGTCGCTTTCTTTTGGGAAATATCAATTACCTGGGTTTCGAAATCGACGAGTCTGGCATTCGCCCTGGATCCAGAAAAATCGAGTGCGTGAAAAACTTCCCCGTACCCACCAACGTCCATGAGCTACGCCGCTTTCTTGGGCTCTCTAGCTATTTTCGGAGGTTTGTTAAGGGCTTCGCGGTTGAAGCCGAACCATTGACAAGTCTCTTACGTAAGGATTCGCCATGAGAGTGGCAAGAGAAGCAGCAACGAGCTTTTGAATCCCTGAAAACGAGGCTAACGGAAAGGCCTATCTTGTCGCTTTACGATGTCCAAGCCGAGACGCAAGTTCATACTGACGCTAGTAAAGATGGACTGGGAGCAATCCTCTTGCAAAAGTCACAGGATGACAGATGGCATCCTGTTTGTTACGCGAGCCGTAAAACCACACGCGATGAAGCTCTGTACCATTCGAGCGAGCTGGAAACCCTAGCGGTTGTATGGGGTTTAGAAAAATTTCGGGTTTATTTGGTCGGTCGCGAGTTTCACGTAATAACGGATTGTAACTCTGTACGGTGTACATTGTCTAAACGTCACCTAGTGCCGCGAATCGGTCGGTGGTGGCTACGCCTACAAGAATACACGTTTGAAGTCCTCCATCGTCCGGGTACTCGTATGGCTCACGTGGACGCGTTGAGTCGGTCTCCCTGGAGTGACGCGGAAGAAATTGACACAGTCAAAGGTGTGGAAATCTTTCATACCGAAGTATCACGAGAAGATTTCCTGACTGCTGCACAACACGACGATCCTAGAATCCGAGCTTTAAAGGAAAGCATTTCGACGAAAGAGAAGCCAACGAAAAGCGATTTGCAAAATCGTAGAGAATTTGCTTTGAAACACGGAAAACTCTTCAAAAGGGTAGCTCCGACGGAAACTGGGAAGCCAGAATCGCTTCTCTGGGTGGTACCCGATCGCGCCAGATGGCGCGTAGTTAAGAACTGTCACGATGACGTCGGGCATTTTAGTGTCGATAAAACTTGTGCTAAAATTCGTGAAAATTTTTGGTTTCCAAAGCTAAAACGCTACGTACGGCGTTATATTTCTTCGTGCGTCGAGTGCCTGTTTCATAAACGGCCGGCGGGAAAACGACCTGGGGAGCTGCATCCTATCGATAAGGTCGGAACCCCTTTTCATACGTTACATATGGACCATTTAGGTCCCTTCGTGAAAAGTACTCGCGGAAATACGTATTTGATAGTCGCGATAGACGCTTTCACGAAATTTACAGTTTTGCGACCAGTACGGAACTCTGGAATGAATCCTACGAGGCGGTTCCTCGAAGATTTAATTGGACTGTTCGGCGCGCCGACGCGCGTAATAACCGATCAAGGTACTTCGTATACCGGGAGATCTTTCGAAGGGCTCTGTAAGGAGGCCAAGATCTCACACGTAGTTAATTCGACAGCGACGCCGCGTGGTAACGGTCAGGTGGAACGTCTGAATAGGCTCTTAACCCCGGCACTCGCGAGTATGTGCATCCGCGATGACGATAAAGATTGGGATGCCCGTGTGCATCAGCTCCAGTGGGGCATTAATAACACGTTTCATAAGGCCACTGGCCGATCTCCGTTCTCTTTGCTCCTGAATTTCCCGTCAAGAAATCCGACCGGAAGCGTAATCGAAGACGCAGTAAGAGAAACTCTCGACGCCGACGTACTAGAGCGCCGTGAGACAGCTATTGAAGCTATTCGTGCGGACCAGGAGAAACAGAGACTAAGGTACAACGTCCGTAGGGCCAAAGCCCCAACGTTCGAGCCGGGTGACCTGGTGGTGGTTGAACGGGAACCACCGGCGACAGGTTTACCTCGGAAAACGGCTTCAAAATACAAAGGTCCTTATGTTGTGTCGGACAAACTCAAATACGATAGGTACCTCATAGAAGACCTCCCCGAGAATCAGCGGAGTCAGAGATTTTACCGGAATACGGCTCCGGTGGATAAGCTCAAACGATTCCTGATAGAGGATAACGCCGAAGACGATCCTCCCGGAAATGAGCTAACCACGGCCGATACGTCTGACGAAGATGACGGAGTCGATCCAGACCCTCCCCGACGCCCGATAAGGCAACGCCAGAAGCCCGCGTATTTGGATGATTATGTTTAGTGTTTGAACTTTACGTCTATTTAATCTCAGTTGCATAATTTAGTGTTTCGTAAACTTTTGTTTTATTTGTTTCTTTTTCTTATGTTAAACCGGAGTTTTAACAAGTAGGATGACCGAATGTTAGCTTTAAAATTTTTTGTGTATGCTAGATGGCGACATAGTCGCCGCGCCAAGTCCCCTTTGGTCAAAGGGCCGATAACCTCTGAGTAGCTTTCATTCTCTTCCCCCTTTTTTTTGGTTGAGCGGGGATGACCCTTTCTCTTTTTTCTCGCGTATATTTTTTGGGACCCTCGCTCTCTCGCTCCCGGACTTTGCAACGATGCAGTCGCGTTCTACCTTGTAACCTGAATTCGAATTATTAAACTTAATTTCTTTCTTTAAACAATTCATCTTGTCGCTCTTCCATTCATTTAAATATGAACCCTGACATACGTATAAACAACGCTTAAACTAGTTGTAATTTAGAGGCGGGGATTAACTCCGGACCTACGTTTAGACTGGAGATAAAGCTGGAAATGCGGCTAATTTATACCTTCTCCCTAATAAACTAGATATCACTTCGTGGTTCAACTAAAGAAAAAAAAAATTGAAACTTAGGAATTCTTGATGTTGTTAAAATTACGTTTAGAATAAATTTAAGGGACGAAGTTACAAAATGTGTAGCTACACAATTGCGCGTCTAAAATTTTCGATTGAAATATCAGTAATTTGTTTTTCAGAAAGCATAAAATGATGTATATTTAATGCTTTTAGCTGTAGCATCATTGGAGGAACGTGGAGTGAAGAAATGGTTGCGCGCTATTTGGATTTTCGGAACTTTGGTGCTGGCGTATGCGTGGTCGGGAAATTTAACTGGCACACTAATGACTGGCAAGTCCCAAAAATTTGACACTATCGAAGATTTGATTGCAAATCCAAAAGTTTTGACTCTCATGTCCAAGAATTGTAAAATATACAATTTAATAACGGTATGTAAAGCCCATTTAGTTTATAATATATGGAACATATATTATAAACTTATTCGTTTATAATATTTAGTTTCTACTGGAGAATGTTAGTCTCTCAGTTTGAAGTTTTTTATCGACTAGTGATCGCAAAGCTGCTCGAAACCAATAAGATGTTCCAGAATATTTTATAATAAGAATTAGATTAAAACATTCGTTCTTGATTAAAGCAATATGTGGTGCGTGCTTTTTGATAGTCTTTTTTAGATCTTCCCCCTTTTTTCCCAATTATTTTGTGACCAATTTGGCCGCCCAAAACTGTAATATTTCCCAAGACCATCTTTTTATTAAATGTCATTTAAAAAATCGGTCTGTGCTGGAACCAGGAATGCTTAAATTACCGGTAATTTACCAAATACCGCAAAAATTACCGAATTATATCTTACCTTAATCTTAGAATGGCAATTTTAACGGTAAATTAACTAAATTACCGCGGTGATAAGGATGTGAAAATATTAAATACCATAAATAACGGTAATTTTTGTCATTCCAAAACTTTAATCAGTAATTTACCCGATAAATTACCATCTTTAAAAATTAAATTGCGGTAATTTCACATCTCTAAGGAATGCATACAGCTAATAGGAATCATTGTGCCCCCATATATCCGTTATTAATTTCTATGAGGGTTTTGTGGGCTGGGCTTGAACCCTTTCCGTCACGATTCGTAATTCCGACGTCTTTCTAACTGTCATTTCAATGGTCGGTGGCAACGCGAGTTCCTAGGCTCGCAAGATGCAACAGCTAGGCAGCGAGATGGATTATTCGCATCATAAAATTCTTCATACATAATGATTAGTCTAGCTATTCCCACAAAATCCGCCTAGACACGTTGAGAAAATGGCCACACGATGATTACTATTACCTGTATGTATTTCTGGTCTGGGTGATACATAAAACACATGCATATATGGGCTTTATAAAATTTCACATGATTTGTAATCAAGTATTTTGTGATTGGTTTTAACTACACGGGATTATTTTGATTGTAACAGCAGGGATCCAAGTAATTTTAGAAGCAGGAATAGAGAACGTTAGCCTTCAGTCCTACTCATAGCCCAGTATAGAGCCCCTCCCTTCAACCAGGGGTGGATTAACACGAAACGAAAATTTTAAATTATCTTATTGGCTCACCTAAACTACGTTTTGATGACGTTGCTGACGGAGACGGCGAAAAATACGTTATTCCTTTTTACCCCTGTCGCTATGACCCGTCTCTTCTTTCATGCTCTCCCCCGGGAAGGGGGTCGTGGACTTTGATGCGCGCCCAATATACCCTGTTCTCTATTCCTGCTTCTAAAATTACATGAATCCCTGGTAACAGTAAATAAATCTATGTCGACAAAAACACTTGTCTCTGGGCTAATTCGTGATACAGTTGCACGCGTTAATTTTTCAGCAAAACGAAATTGCGTATCCAGGTTTGAGGAAAAAAAGGGGAGACTATTTCATTTCCTCAATGATTCGAATGTAACGGACCAATTGGCGAATGGCAAATCGGTTATCATTGATCAAACGCAAATGTTTTGGGATCCTGGTCGGGGACATTTGTTTAACCTGTGGAATCAATTGGATGAGAAGAAAAGACGGATTTATGTCGGAAAGAAAACTTACGAGCCCATATTCGCTCATATGTTTTTCAACAAAAGAATTCATCGAGAAATCCTTGAAAATTTTAACTACCTGTAAGTATTTTGGACGAATATTAGAGATGACCGATACCGATCGGTGCCGGTGCAAACAGGAACCGATACCGATATTTACTCACTATGATCCAAAAACTCGATACTTCGACCGATGCCGATATTTTTAGTAGGACAGTGCCATTTACAGATCATGGAAATAATTTAATTTAAAGTGTAATTTCATGAATTATACTTCTAAGTACACAGTTTAGAGGTATTTCCAAAATAATATTATTAGTTATTAGATAAACTAAATTCAGGTACTTTTTATATAAATGAGAAATCATCACGATTGACATTCATAGAAATGAAATATTATCAATACATTACTGAAAGACCTAAAAATGTCACGTAGCGCCATTTAAAGTATTTTAAACGAGTATCGGTTTAGTAGCATATTAAACGAGTATCGGTTTAGTAGCATATTAAACGAGTATCGGTTTAGTATCATATTAAACCAACCGATCCGATACTATCGGGAAACCCCGAGTATCGGTGCCTAATTTTAAAATCATTCGGAGGTATTACCTGGATGTTTCACTATGCAGACTGGTCTTATAATAACTAGAAGAATCGATAAAAATCACTTGACTTTCCACTTCACCCTCCCTTTAAAGAGACTGTAATCAAGGCATCGGCGGGTGGGTAAAAACGGAGCCTCCGAAATGAACTAGGCCCATGCATGTCAAATTTTATGTGGGGAAATATCCAGTTTGTCAAGGTAAATATTTTCACCATATATGTGTACGAGATGGCGCTTACATTTCCGTTGTGACAGGGGTCTTCCTTAAATTATCGTTGATATTTTAGGGGTCAGTCATAAAATTTTTATGATAGAGAAAAGTTTCATCCTAAAATTAACGTAAATGTTTTTGGGGCTATTCACTTTTAATTGAATCTTTCGGATAGATTGTATTGATTTTGTTTTGCTCATTGTCCAGGAATGGCTAGGGGCATGGTGCCATAGAGCCATGTAATTGCGTTAATTTAAGTGGTGTTGAGGTATTCCATTAGTTTATGCTTGAAAATCGCAACTGAAGTAGCGGACACATCATCCTCAGGTGAGTTATTTCAGGGAATGATTACCCTTCGGAAAAATGAGTATTTCGCAGCATCACATCGAGAGTGGGGAAGGCGTAATTTAAATCTGGGCCCCCGTGTTTTAATAGTTGACGCCGTATAGGAAAAATACGTTTGGTCCGGGCATCGTAGTATTTTAAATAATAAAACCAAGTCTATGTAAAGTCGACGGTCTTTGAGAGATTGCCAGTTTAGGGACCTCAGTCTGTCTTGTCGCCTAAAGGATTTCAGCACATACGGGATATTTGAAGCCCGGGTTTGACCGTTTGAACATTCTCCAGGTGGTTTATGTCCCGAACACGATAGGGGTTCCATAGGCAAGAGGCTGATTCCAATAAGGGTCGAACAAAGGTCGTGTTATTGAGGTCAAAGTTGTAAGGGATTATTAACTTGCCTCGCGTTGTTCTAGTTACTGGTAATTACTAATATATATATATAATTACTTATAGCTCAGCTTCAAGAGGAAGAGGGAGCCAAAGCAAATGCTGTGGATGATGATGATGATAGTGAGATGGAGATATCCATCGAGTAAGTTTTAGGCTTAACCCCCAAGTTACTAATATATTAATAGTGGGGATTAAATTTTATTTCCAGACAAACCCACAAGCAGAGGTTGAGGTGCAAGTCGGCTGACTCTGCTGTCAAGGCCAAATCAACAAGAAGCATTGTGAAGACACCTTCATTGAAGAAGGCTGAAAGTACTAGCTGCTTAACGGAAAAATCTAGAAAGCCAAGAAAGAAAGCCTCCATAGATCTGGGTGCACAGCAGTGCACCCGCCAAGTTGTCGTGCACTACCAGCAATCCTTTACCCGAAACATTTCAGCCTCATTTTGACCCCCTCTTAACTCGGTACTGGGGAATAGTACACCACTCATATTTGCACCTCAAGGGCACAGTGTTAATCCTAGGAAGTCCTCCAACTTCCAGCTTTCTAACTCATTTGGTTTCTGTGATAATCCTATGTGAAAATGACACATTATGAGACTGACTGACTGACTGACACATCATCAAAACCTCTAGGGCATTTCCGGTGGTGCTAGAATGATGAAATTTGGCATACTTTTACCACTAAGCATACAAGCAAAGGGAAAAGTCCCGAAAGCGGGAGTTTCCCCCTTTTAGCCCCTGAAATGGGGGTTTAAAATTAGAGTCATCATCTAAACCTCTAGGGCATTTCCGGTGGTGCTAGAATGATGAAATTTGGCATACTTGTACCACTAAGCATACAAGCAAAGGGAAAAGTCCCAAAAGCGGGAGTTCCCCCCTTTTAGCCCCTGAAATGGGGGTTTAAAATTAGAGTCATCATCTAAACCTCTAGGGCACTTCCGGTGTTGCGGGAATGATAAAATTTGGCATACAAGTAGGACTTAGCATACAAAGAAAGGGAAAAGTCCCAAAAGCGGGAGTTTTCCCCTTTTAGCCCATGAAATGGGGGTTTAGAATTACAGTCATCATCTAAACCTCTATGGGCACTTCCGGTGTTGCGGGAATGATAAAATTTGGCATACAAGTAGGACTTAGCATACAAAGAAAGGGAAAAGTCCCAAAAGCGGGAGTTTTCCCCTTTTAGCCCATGAAATGGGGGTTTAGAATTAGAGTCATCATCTAAACCTCTAGGGCACTTCCGGTGTTGCGGGAATGATAAAATTTGGCATACAAGTAGGACTTAGCATACAAAGAAAGGAAAAAGTCCCAAAAGCGGGAATTTTCCCCTGTTAGCCCCTGTAATGGGGGTTTTATAATTTATATCCCCTCGTAATAGGACATTATAATTTAACTAGCTGTTACCCGCGGCGTCGCTCGCGTATAATAAGAACTTCCATCAAAATGATACTAAGAATGGGCAGATTTTACTGATGACCAATTTTTTGTAGCACCCTAAAAGCGAAGGCACTCGGTGTTGCCCGTCAGCCCGTTGGAACATTTTTTTATTAATTTTCACGCGGACATTATTCCATAAAGAAGGGATTTGAAATTTCTGGCCGCCATTTAAAAAGATGGCAACAAATCGGACCCAAAAGACCATTCAGCCCGTCTATAGGTTAAAGGAAAGCAGTGTACTAAATATTTGCGAAATCGGTTGAAACGCGCGGACGTTGTTACATAGAAAAGATTTTCTACCTTTCTGGCCGCCATTTTTTAAGATGGCGGCGGATTGGAAAAAACTTTCTTAGTACGCGCCTACTACTTATGAGTAACGTTCCTGCAAAGTTTCAGCCTTCTAGGGCAAGCGGTTTGGGCTGGGCGTTGATTATCAGTCAGTCTGTCAGTCAGTCAGTCAGGACTTTGATTTATATAGATATAGATTTTTTCGTCTTTTAATATTAATATTTTTTACTAATATGATTCTTTCGTATTATTGCAAAATTTATGTTTTTTACATAATATTTTAGTAATTAAATTTTTTACTCATTTCCTTTTCATTTCGTCAGAAATGGTTCTAAGCGTGTTTTGATTCATTTAGTTTTTCTTAAATCTATTCTGTTGATTAAAAGTGTTACTTGCCACAATATTGTGTTCTTCGAATAGAAATACGGTTAACAATTATCACAGCCTGAGAAAAAAAAAGAAAGTTGAATGCAAAAAAGTTGAAAAAGGCAAAGCCAAGTGAAACTCTCGGAAAGAACAAATAAAAATCTAAATGAACAAATGTTTATTTCACTTCATAATCCTACTTCTATAAATCTACAAGAACATGCACTTACAAAAAGGAGTGAAATCTCACCAAAAACATCTCTGTAAAAATATGCCAAGTTGTTTGGCCGTAAAAAGAAGTGAGATCTAAAATACGGCCAAGTTATTATCTCCAGGTGAACCAACATTTTATTCGACTTAAAACTTCTCAAGAATGTTTTTCTGACTTTTTATTTTTACAGAGATGTTTTTGGTGAGATGTTAAACAAGGTGAAGTTTACTACACACATCTGGGTGGAAAGGAAAAAATCGCCAAAATTATACCCAAAGTTGATCTGAGGTATAATTTGGGGGGGGGGAATAATTGTTCTATGTTTAGTAGATGTCCATTATTTTATTAACAATTCCAAATATTTCTCTTTATAGCAAACCTCTTGCCCGTTCATCAATGAGGAAACCACTTCCTGGTGAATTACTGTTTTCCTTGGCTGGAAGTCCGGTTGATTTCAGTTCACTAATTGAAAGTAGAAATACTAAGGTGAAAATTGATAAGGATATAAGTTTTAATCATTGCGTTAAAAATAATTAAAAGCATTATAATCATCTTCATCTTTTCCTAGCCCACTACAGTTGCTGATTTGCAAAGTGCGGCAGAAATGCTGAAGAAAACCATCCCAAAATAGTTTTTTAATTAATTTTATAATTTGTTTTTCTGTTTAATTAGTTTTTATAATTTGTTTTTCTGTTTAATTAACTACCATGTCTAAATTTAATTTGCCTTATTTTTTCTTTTAAATTAATTTTGTAAATAAATATTTGTTCATACCTAAAATGACTAATGTTGATATTAACAAATTGTTTATGTATTTTCTACAATAAAGAATGCTGGTTAAAACCAATGAGATAGATAGAGTTACAATTCAAATCGGCTTGCCGCGAAACACGTTGTTTTTATCAAGCACGTTTATCAAAACATGACAGCGGCATCTGTGAGCCTCTAGCGGAACTAATTAAAACTTTTACTTGCTTATTTGCAATCAGAAACATCGTTATGATTTTTATTTCACATATTTATTAGATTAAAAAGGACTAGTTTTTATATCCCGAATCCTAAGACCCATTCACACCACTCAAGACCAACTTTTAATACTAATTATCTTTAAGTGCGGAACCTCTTGTGTAAAGAACTGTGAAATATACTGCACCCAGCATTCACGGCGACCATTTTCCAATATGGCGACCAAACTATCGAAAACAGCTGTAAAATTTTACTATGATGTTCATGTGGCTCTTATCATAATGTGCACCAATTTTCATAATTTTTGAAGAAGAATGTGGAAAACATTGAAGCTTGCATTCACGGCGACCATTTTCCAATATGGCGACCAAACTAACGAAAACAGCTGTAAAATTTTACTATGATGTTCATGTGGCTCTTATCATAATGTGCACCAATTTTCATAATTTTTGAAGAAGAATGTGGAAAACATTGAAGCTTGCATTCACGGCGACCATTTTCCAATATGGCAACCAAACTAACGAAAACAGCTGTAAACTTTTACTATGATGTTCATGTGGCTCTTATCATAATGTGCACCAATTTTCATAATTTTTGAAGAAGAATATGAATAACATTGAAGCTTGCATTCCGGGCGGCCATTTTCCAAGATGGCGGCGAAAGCTCGCGCTCTACAGCAGGGGAATTTTAGTATATTTTTTGTTGGGTCAAAAATAACACACGTACCAATTTTCATCTTTATGTTCAAATGTTCTAGGTCAAACCCTAAAAGTCCTGAGCTAATAGTGTTCATTGATCAGTTCGCCCCGATAATAACTGAGTAGCAAAAAGTTACATTTTCAAACGATTTGAAGGCTTATCATAATCCGTAACATTTCTTTCTATATTATTGTAAATAATGCTTCTAAAGTTAAATTTATATTTAAATCAGGGTAAATAGACATGTTGCAGTAAATTGTTGGATTTAAAAAGAAAATGTTTTTAGTTTTTAAGCCGCAGAATCAAGCAATTTTAGAGCAGAATGTTCTTTTCGTTCTGATTACTGTTTTTATTCTTATGAGGAAATTTGTGAAACACTTTTCATGGGTATGAATAAATTAGTTTTACCAGGGATAGATGTAATTTTAGAAGCAGTAATGGAGAACGGTGTAATGGGGGCGCGTGCCAAAGTCCCGGACCCCTTCCACGGGACGGGGAGGGGGTAAAGAAGAGGCGGGGTCATAGCGACAGAGGTAAAAAGGAATTACTTATTTTTCGCCGTCCCCGTCAGAACGTCATCAAAACGAAGTTTAAGTGAGCCAATAAGATAATTTAAAATTTTATTTACGTGTTGAAAGGTTGGGCTCTATGCCGGGCTATGAGTCGGACAGAAGTAAATACTAACCGTTCTCCATTCCAGCTTCTAAAATTACACCTATCTATGTGTATACTTAGCGTGATGTTGAAATAACTAGTTGATAAATGTTTAACAGTTTAAATTTTGCAGATAACTCATGGATAATACTAACTTCTAATGGAATTTTTGTAGAAATGAGTGTTATGACCTTATTGGTGAAAATTTATACGTGCCCTTGAAACGTACAAATAGCCAGCGGGCACATTTTGTGACCACTGCTTCTTCTAACTCATAAAAATCTTAAACTGTATAATTGTTTAGCATTTTGCTGCATTTCATTACAATTCTATTAAAAAGCTATTTAAAACCTGTTGAGGTGAAATGAGGTAAATATCATGAGATCCATATGAATCTGAGTTGATCTTATAAAAATAGTAATTTCAAAGTATGTTTAAAATTGATGTGCCAATTATGTATAGAATTTCTATTGACACTTGATAAGGAAAAATTATTTATGATCCCCCGTAAGAAAGTATCACTAACGACAGAATCACTTCAAAGACGAAAATGAATGCAGCCATAATGTTTCCTACAATCTAGACTCGGAAAACGGAAGTGAGAATGATCAAGTTCATTGGCTCTCCCAATATCAATGCGCCAGACTCCACTAGGTATTTTCGAGCGTAAAAATTTGCAGAAAATCTGTGGGTAGATAGTAGACTAGTTTCAAATATTCGTTGGCAACTGTGTAAAAAAAATGAATAAAATTAATTATAGAATAACACATCGACTGTAATTTAACGTAAAGCCTCGAGAATTATCCAGGAACTGAGTAATACCGTCCGCTGCCTACGTTAATCAAGGCCTGTGCGCGGTAGTTTCGAAGGACGCAACTTTTAAGAAACGCCACTTCTTATTTTCCCTCTATTTTACCGCCAGATGGCATTGCGAGCTGGAACGAAACGCGCGCGAAAACTAATATTTTAAAATTCCAAGCGCGCGAAAATGAACATTTCAAATTCCATAAAGGGACTGCAAAGAAGGCATCAGTGGGTGGGTAAAAATTATTTGGAAATACGTCACAGACATCACGTCGAGTGGAACTGGATATCTAGTCCTTCTTTTTCGCGAGATTGCAGCGCCAATTCCATGAAGTGGTTGTTTTCGAAATAAAACGAACTAAGCTTCTTTGAACCACGCCTCTCCTCGGTCACGCGCCTCTGACGTATTTCAATTAATTTTTACCGGAGCCTCCGAAATGAACTAGGCCCATGCGAGTCGCGAGGCGAGAATATTTTTTTAACCAATTTAGTTCGCCGTGGTTTTACGCTTAGGGGCGCTTATATTACCGTAAAATGAACAAAGTTCAACCCCGTGACCCTGCCAACTGCTTAAGTATTTGGGCCAAGGTTGCGGATTGTAAGTATACGTTTTTATTACTCTTACTGAATTATTTTAATTGAAATAATTTATTTTGTTATTATAACGGCTAACCTTGACCAACACTCCCATGTCTCTCGCACGGTGACCCGTGCGAATTGTCTCTTGGCCGTGATTAACAGAACCTCTCTGGCCAGTCCCTTACAACTTTGACCTCAATAACACGACCTTTGTTCGACCCTTATTGGAATCAGCCTCTTGCCTATGGAAACCCTATCGTGTTCGGGACATAAACCACCTGGAGAATGTTCAAACGGTCAAACCCGGGCTTCAAATATCCCGTATGTGCTGAAATCCTTTAGGCGACAAGACAGACTGAGGTCCCTAAACTGGCAATCTCTCAAAGACCGTCGACTTTACATAGACTTGGTTTTATTATTTAAAATACTACGATGCCCGGACCAAACGTATTTTTCCTATACGGCGTCAACTATTAAAACACGGGGGCCCAGATTTAAATTACGCCTTCCCCACTCTCGATGTGATGCTGCGAAATACTCATTTTTCCGAAGGGTAATCATTCCCTGAAATAACTCACCTGAGGATGATGTGTCCGCTACTTCAGTTGCGATTTTCAAGCATAAACTAATGGAATACCTCAACACCACTTAAATTAACGCAATTACATGGCTCTATGGCACCATGCCCCTAGCCATTCCTGGACAATGAGCAAAACAAAATCAATACAATCTATCCGAAAGATTCAATTAAAAGTGAATAGCCCCAAAAACATTTACGTTAATTTTAGGATGAAACTTTTCTCTATCATAAAAATTTTATGACTGACCCCTAAAATATCAACGATAATTTAAGGAAGACCCCTGTCACAACGGAAATGTAAGCGCCATCTCGTACACATATATGGTGAAAATATTTACCTTGACAAACTGGATATTTCCCCACATAAAATTTGACATGCATGGGCCTAGTTCATTTCGGAGGCTCCGTTTTTACCCACCCGCCGATGCCTTGATTACAGTCTCTTTAAAGGGAGGGTGAAGTGGAAAGTCAAGTGATTTTTATCGATTCTTCTAGTTATTATAAGACCAGTCTGCATAGTGAAACATCCAGGTAATACCTCCGAATGATTTTAAAATTAGGCACCGATACTCGGGGTTTCCCGATAGTATCGGATCGGTTGGTTTAATATGATACTAAACCGATACTCGTTTAATATGCTACTAAACCGATACTCGTTTAATATGCTACTAAACCGATACTCGTTTAAAATACTTTAAATGGCGCTACGTGACATTTTTAGGTCTTTCAGTAATGTATTGATAATATTTCATTTCTATGAATGTCAATCGTGATGATTTCTCATTTATATAAAAAGTACCTGAATTTAGTTTATCTAATAACTAATAATATTATTTTGGAAATACCTCTAAACTCTGTACTTAGAAGTATAATTCATGAAATTACACTTTAAATTAAATTATTTCCATGATCTGTAAATGGCACTGTCCTACTAAAAATATCGGCATCGGTCGAAGTATCGAGTTTTTGGATCATAGTGAGTAAATATCGGTATCGGTTCCTGTTTGCACCGGCACCGATCGGTATCGGTCATCTCTAATATTCGTCCAAAATACTTACAGGTAGTTAAAATTTTCAAGGATTTCTCGATGAATTCTTTTGTTGAAAAACATATGAGCGAATATGGGCTCGTAAGTTTTCTTTCCGACATAAATCCGTCTTTTCTTCTCATCCAATTGATTCCACAGGTTAAACAAATGTCCCCGACCAGGATCCCAAAACATTTGCGTTTGATCAATGATAACCGATTTGCCATTCGCCAATTGGTCCGTTACATTCGAATCATTGAGGAAATGAAATAGTCTCCCCTTTTTTTCCTCAAACCTGGATACGCAATTTCGTTTTGCTGAAAAATTAACGCGTGCAACTGTATCACGAATTAGCCCAGAGACAAGTGTTTTTGTCGACATAGATTTATTTACTGTTACCAGGGATTCATGTAATTTTAGAAGCAGGAATAGAGAACAGGGTATATTGGGCGCGCATCAAAGTCCACGACCCCCTTCCCGGGGGAGGGCATGAAAGAAGAGACGGGTCATAGCGACAGGGGTAAAAAGGAATAACGTATTTTTCGCCGTCTCCGTCAGCAACGTCATCAAAACGTAGTTTAGGTGAGCCAATAAGATAATTTAAAATTTTCGTTTCGTGTTAATCCACCCCTGGTTGAAGGGAGGGGCTCTATACTGGGCTATGAGTAGGACTGAAGGCTAACGTTCTCTATTCCTGCTTCTAAAATTACTTGGATCCCTGCTGTTACAATCAAAATAATCCCGTGTAGTTAAAACCAATCACAAAATACTTGATTACAAATCATGTGAAATTTTATAAAGCCCATATATGCATGTGTTTTATGTATCACCCAGACCAGAAATACATACAGGTAATAGTAATCATCGTGTGGCCATTTTCTCAACGTGTCTAGGCGGATTTTGTGGGAATAGCTAGACTAATCATTATGTATGAAGAATTTTATGATGCGAATAATCCATCTCGCTGCCTAGCTGTTGCATCTTGCGAGCCTAGGAACTCGCGTTGCCACCGACCATTGAAATGACAGTTAGAAAGACGTCGGAATTACGAATCGTGACGGAAAGGGTTCAAGCCCAGCCCACAAAACCCTCATAGAAATTAATAACGGATATATGGGGGCACAATGATTCCTATTAGCTGTATGCATTCCTTAGAGATGTGAAATTACCGCAATTTAATTTTTAAAGATGGTAATTTATCGGGTAAATTACTGATTAAAGTTTTGGAATGACAAAAATTACCGTTATTTATGGTATTTTATATTTTCACATCCTTATCACCGCGGTAATTTAGTTAATTTACCGTTAAAATTGCCATTCTAAGATTAAGGTAAGATATAATTCGGTAATTTTTGCGGTATTTGGTAAATTACCGGTAATTTAAGCATTCCTGGTTCCAGCACAGACCGATTTTTTAAATGACATTTAATAAAAAGATGGTCTTGGGAAATATTACAGTTTTGGGCGGCCAAATTGGTCACAAAATAATTGGGAAAAAAGGGGGAAGATCTAAAAAAGACTATCAAAAAGCACGCACCACATATTGCTTTAATCAAGAACGAATGTTTTAATCTAATTCTTATTATAAAATATTCTGGAACATCTTATTGGTTTCGAGCAGCTTTGCGATCACTAGTCGATAAAAAACTTCAAACTGAGAGACTAACATTCTCCAGTAGAAACTAAATATTATAAACGAATAAGTTTATAATATATGTTCCATATATTATAAACTAAATGGGCTTTACATACCGTTATTAAATTGTATATTTTACAATTCTTGGACATGAGAGTCAAAACTTTTGGATTTGCAATCAAATCTTCGATAGTGTCAAATTTTTGGGACTTGCCAGTCATTAGTGTGCCAGTTAAATTTCCCGACCACGCATACGCCAGCACCAAAGTTCCGAAAATCCAAATAGCGCGCAACCATTTCTTCACTCCACGTTCCTCCAATGATGCTACAGCTAAAAGCATTAAATATACATCATTTTATGCTTTCTGAAAAACAAATTACTGATATTTCAATCGAAAATTTTAGACGCGCAATTGTGTAGCTACACATTTTGTAACTTCGTCCCTTAAATTTATTCTAAACGTAATTTTAACAACATCAAGAATTCCTAAGTTTCAATTTTTTTTTTCTTTAGTTGAACCACGAAGTGATATCTAGTTTATTAGGGAGAAGGTATAAATTAGCCGCATTTCCAGCTTTATCTCCAGTCCAAACGTAGGTCCGGAGTTAATCCCCGCCTCTAAATTACAACTAGCATCTCATTGGTTCTTGAAAACTCACATCAGCGCGACGCGAATCACGAAAATTACATATTCTCCGACTGAGGAAAGGCGAAATAGCCCGGCCTCCTTTTACGTCCCCCTTGTATTTTTAAACGGGGAACGGGACTATGGCGCGCGAATACTTAGGCATCTTATACCCTCTCCCTAATAAACTAGATATCGCTTCTTGGTTAAACCAAGAAGTGATTTATATAAGAAGGCAGAAATTAGCGTCCGGTGCTCATGCGATAGTCGACAATACCCCCTTCATGGTTGGGGGGGAGGGTTCCCAGGTAGCAATTCACCATGTAAATTACGTGTACTTTGAGTGTTCTTAGTGTATATAACGTGTTTGGGTTTTTCATAAGTGTGAAACACGTGGAGTATAGGTTGAATATATCACGTTAATAGAGCTGTTGATTTAGGGAGTGTAAAACACGTGGGGAATAGGTTGAAACTATCACGTTAATTGTGGAGTATATTTAGACGTGTAAAACACGTGGAGTTTTGGTTGAACACATCACGTTAATTTGGTGGCGATGTAAAGCGTGTACAACACGTGGAATATAGGTTGAAAATATCACGCTAATTTTGGTGATGATTTAGGGCGTGTAAAACACGTGAGGAATAGGTTGAATCTATCACGTTAGTTGTGGTGTATATTTAGACGTGTAAAACACGTGGAGTTTTGGTTGAACTCATCACGTTTATTTGGTGGGGATTTAATGCGTTTAATACACGTGGAGAATTGGTGGAAAATATCACACTAAGTTTGATGGTGATTAAGGCCGTGTAATATACACGTGAACATGAAGTTGAATTTAACAGTTACTCAATATGCCTAAATCATGTGACAATGAGGTTGAAAAGAACAAGATATTTGTACGTTTGATTGAAGTTCATTCTAACAAAGTAATTGAAATATATACTATTTCTAATTATTTGTTAATTTATAGTATCACAATGTATTTAACTTTAAACTTCTAGTAAATCAAATTTTCACACATCCAATTGCATTAATATAATTTTTAGAAAGGCAAGCACAGGTGATATGTATGGGTACAAATAAATAAGTGATTATTGTATAGACTTCATCGTTGTTAAGACCGACCGTCATTCATGGCAAATTGTTGAGGCCCACATTTTCTTTCTCCAATATGGCAATGACACCTACCATCTAGTACCGTTTTCTATTGACATTTTCCCTGGAGTAATATTTAAGGATTAAAAATTAACGTTGCTTTATAAGTGCTTTAAAATACAGCTACGTCTCCTTCAGTATAGTGCTCCTAAAAATAGGTAGGGTGTTCGGCCGTTCGCTTTTTTAAATCTTTCATTTTAAATCGAGATCTAAAAAATATTAGACCTCCTTATCTATCGCATTGTTTTAACCATTTGGTTTTCGGTCGGCTAGCTGGAGGTTAGTTTCCAGCTTTGCGTTTCAAATTTAACCTCGATATATTTTGGACTTCAACATACAACAGCAAGTTAAATGATCATGTGCCATTTCACGCATTTAAAGTTAATCTTATGATATCTATTAGTAACAACAACGTGATCTTCACTGTTGGTTAACGTGAATAAGATGGTGTTTAGAGGAGACATGGTATGGGTGTTTTACACGTTCATAATTAGGTTTACCATACACCGCTTTTAGACGCGTAAATAACGGGTTTTGGGTACCCGAGAAACGTTGGGTACACGTGCTACCCACGTAAATTAAACGTTACGAACATTTAATTACCTTACATTATTTTCACGTGAATTTTAAGTGCAAATATTGTTTACATCTTTAATAAAAACAACGTGATCTTAACTGTTGGTTAACGTGAATAAGACGGTGTTTAGAGGTGACATGGTATGGGTATTTTACACGTTCATAATTAGGTTTACCGTACACCGCTTTTAGACGTGTAAATCAAGGGTTTTTGCTACCTGGGTTGTAAACGAAGGTGGGGCTTAATATTTTATCTTTATGTTTTTCACCATCTATCTCTTTTAATATTGCGTTAAGCCTTGGTTTGGTTTTTGGAACTCACGAAATCATTATCCTTGATTCGATTTAGAAATAATTGTAGAACGATTTTCACGTAGAGTTAAGCTAGATTCCCACTCGACGGAAAACACGACGGAAACCCGGCAGAAAGGGGTTCGACCAACAATCTTTACGCCGAGCCCGACGGAATTTCCGTTCAGTCGGGCGTAAGTTGTGTTCTATTTTTTCGGTCGTGTTCGGCGTTACGCCGGTGTCTCAGCCAATGAAATTATCCTACTGACAACGTCACAAATTTCAAGAGCACACGCATACGCGAGATCGATTGATAGCCGCCATTTTTTTGTGGTTGACCAAGGCTTATCGAAAACATACTACCAAGAAAGCAAAATTATACTAACGGAAGTAAAATGAGATTTGATGTTAATAAGGAAGACTTTACTGAGGAGGTTAGAAAATATCCCTTCTTGTACGATCTAAGCGACAAGGGGACAAAGATACCAATTCAGAGTGTGAAATGGATGTTGTGGAAACAACTCATATCTGTCACGTGGCCCAAAAATATCTACCGCCAAACTGAAAATTCAGTCGTTGTGTGAACGGTCTACCGCCGGACGCCGGCGTAAGTTAAAATTTCTACCGTCGGCTGTGTGATTTCCGCCGGTTTTTTTCGGTCGAGTGGGAATCTAGCTTTACATATTCAACTCCTTCAAGTTAGGTTCAACACCTTTAACTAACTTGTTAATGGCAATTGAAAACAACAGTCGTACCTTTTCAGCACCGCGGGCAGCCATCATTTTCTTTTTAATTTGCTCGAGGTTTTTTTTTCTCTAGTCGGAGTACGTCATTCGCGTCTGTATGACCTATCCCCACGGGATCCAATAGGAAAATCTAGAGCAATGACGGACATTAAAGGGACTGGAGAAGCGGTTTGAAAATATTGTTATTTGGGCCATGATATCTTAATATTTAGAACTCACATTAATTACGTTTGGGTCTTCAGCCCGACTCAATGCAGCCCAGTGAAAATCTCATTCATGATGGCATATGCGCTGCACGAGATCCCTCCAAATAGATAAATTCGACTATTCCATACATGAAACAACTTCAGAGAAGAGGGCTTCTATGCTAGGAATGTTCGCTACGCGATTTGGCTTCTTCAAACGGAGCCTGAGGCTGGCTATAGCCTCCCGCGTTTATCGCAAATGTGAGGCCAGGGGTAGATTTAATTTTAGAAGTGGGAATAGAGTAATCTAGGAGCGCGTCAAATTCCCGGACCCCTTCCACGGAAAGGAGGGCTATGAAAGAAGAGGCGTGTCAAAGCGACAAACGTAAAAAGGAATAACGTTTTTTTGCCGATCCCGTCAGCAACGTCAGCAAAACGTAGTTTAAGTGAGCAATACGAAAATTTAAACTTTTCATCACGCGTTAGAGGGTGGGCTCTATACTGGGCTATGAGTCGGACTGAATTAAACACTAACCGTTCTCCAATCCTACTTCTAAAATTAAATCTATCTCTATTGAGGCTTAATAATAAAGCCGACGGCAACCAAAAATGGGCAAAGGCGTATTTCACAATTACTGACGTTCAAAGCTACCGATCGCAAAACCTAAAAATTAAATGAAAAAAAAAATGAATGCCGGTAACAATGATCACAACTGAAAATAACAGCTAACAGCTAAAACGAACCCGAACGGTAAACACTTGAAGTTGGTCTATCTGTGCTGCTGGTCTGCTACTCCTTTCATTTATTTTCTATGGCAAAAATACAAATTTTGGGAGGTATTGGGATATTAGGCCATTTTGTGTTTAAGACTTTTATTGTGTAGGAAAGAAAACTAGCCTTTTTAAAGAAATTTTGGATAACTATTAATATCATTATTGATTACTAGGTAAAAATTGAAAAATATTTATAAAATTTGGACGAAAATTTTCAAATAACAAGACTTCCTTCGAGTTTCAAATTGAAGAATGCTCGTGTGCTTTATTGAACTATTTTATAGAAACAAGACAGTCACTTTCAGCTTGAATTATGCTTGAAATTTTATTGGACATCCCCTAGCCCTTAAAGGGAGGATGAAGAGGACAATAAAGTGATTTTTATCGATTCTTCTTCTAATTATAAGACCATTTTGCATAGTGAAACATCCAGGAAATACCGTCTGCGTTCTTGAACTATTTATTACAAACAAGACTGTCACTTTCAGTTTCAATTGTATTTTGCTTAACCTCCCTTAGCCCTTAAACACATTTTTAATCTTTTATTAAATGACAGACACAAACGCTAAATCGGGTTCAAGTCGGGCGAGAGAGCGGGCCAATCCAAAGCGTCAATTCCTTCGTTCTCCAGAAATCTTGCAACGAGTCCGGACGTATGGGCTGGGCAATTGTCCTGCTGAGCCTGAAACCATACACTAAAACAATGTTTTAAGTTAGTCAAGAATAATTATCAGGTTATTAATATTAATACCGTTCACGACGTGGGCTGGTTACTCATACGGAGAAAAAAATACCAGCGAACAGGGCGGATCTCTATTTTTAATATTACAATGCTATACCTCCTAATTTCATTTGATCTTATGTCTGTCTTTTAGAATACGATTAAGAATGTATTTAATGGGAGGGTGAAATGAAAAATCAAATAATTTTTTATCGATTCTTCTGCTAATTATAAGACCATTCTGCATACTGAAACATCCAGGAAATATATCGGAATGATTCCAATTAGGTTCAGATTTTACGGAAAATTTGAAATAATGACCTCCGACCCATCGCGTAACGCCCTGCCTTCCTATTGACAAAATTCTCGTGGCACGCTCCACGCCGAATGAAATTTATCGCGAGATTTAATAAAAGTTGCTTGCGATGTGACTATCGTGGCGCTAGATATAGAGCGTGCAACGGAAATTTTGTTAACAGGAAGCCAGGGCGTTAAGCTATTAGTCAGTTGTGCTTATTTCAAATTATCTTTAAAATCTGAACCTAATTTGAATTTTAAAATCATTCGGAGACTGTATTTCCTGGATGTTTCACTGTGCATATATAAGAAAAATCGATCAAAAAATCACTCTATTTTCCTCTTCATCCTTCCTTTAACGGCTAGGGGATGCCCAATAAAAGCAACATTTGAAACTGAAAGTGACTGTCTTTTTTGTAAAAAATGGTTCTATAAAGCACACGAACATTCTTCGATTTGAAACTCAAAGGAAGTCTTGTTATTTGAAAATTTTCGTCCAAATTTTATAAATAAATTTCAACTTTTAACTAATTATTAAAAATTATCCAAAGTTTCTTTAAACAGGGTCGTTTTCTTTCCTACACAATAAAAGTCTTAAAACACAAAATGGCCTAATATCCCAATACCTCCCAAAGTTAGTATTTTGCCATAGAAAATAAACGAAAGGATTGGCAGACCAGCAGCACAGAGAGACCAACTTCAAGTGTTTACCATTCGGGTTCGTTTTAGCTGTTAGCTGTTATTTTCAGTTGTGGTCATTCTTACCGGCGTTAATTTTTTTTTTTCATTTAATTTTTAGGCTTTTCCATCGGTAGCTTTGAACGTCAGTTGTGAAATACGCCTTTGCCCATTTTTGGTTGCGGTCGGCTTTATTATTAAGCCTCAACAGAGATAGATTTAATTTTAGAGGTAGGAATAGAAAACGGTTAGCGTTTAATTCAGTCCGACTCATAGCCCAGTATAGAGCCCCTCCCACCAACACGTAATAAAAAGTTTAAAATTTCAGATTGGCTCACTTAAACTAGGTTTTTATGACGTTGCTTACTGGGACGGCGAAAAGTACGTAATTACTTTTTACCTTTGTTGCTGTTGAAAATATTAAATAAAAGCGCGAAAGTCTAGGTTGGGATTTGCCCATTTTCTGAAAATAAAATTTAAAATAAGAATTTTTAGTTCCTCACGATAGGAGATCAAAGGTAAAATCAGTGGTCCCAAAAACCCTTCAACCCTTCAAAATTTATTTATGGGATAATTGGTTCTGTGCAAGGTAGCACCGACCCGCCGCCAAAAAGGCGACAGTTGGGACCACCAGCGAACACTCTCATCCTATCGTGATGAACAACCTTTAGAAATCACCAAAACGTCGTAGAGTAAAGATGGTAAATTTTTTTCTGCCATTCAATTTTCAAATTGTCGAAGTTTCAATTTTTTGTTTTAACATGTTTTAAGAAATAAAGTTAGTGTTTGTTGTTTACACCACTGTTGTGAATTTACTCGATTCGCTCCTACAATTAAATAACAAAGACGTTTTCGCCCAATTATCTATTGCCAATTATATTGCGACCAAACTCGTAATAGATCCTGTTTTCAGTCCGGGAACTTTACGAGTCCCCGCGAAATCGCCATAGCTCTCCCAAGGAGTTATAACAGTCGCTATGACCAGCCTCTTCTTTCATATCCCACCGTCCCGAGGAAGGGGGTCCGGGACTTTGACTCGCGCCCACATTACTCTGTTCCCTATTCCTGTTTCTAAAATAAAAATCTTTCAATGGCCTCACATTTGCGCTAAACGCGGCTATGGGCAACCCCAGGCTCCGTTTAGCGAAGCTCAATCGCGTAGCGAATGTTCCTAGCATAGAAGCCATCTCCTCTGAAGTTATTTCTTATATGGAATAGTCGAATATGTCTATTTGAAGGGATGTCGTGCAGCGCATAGGCTGCAATGAATCGGGCTGAAGTCCTAGACGTAATTAATGTGAGTTCTAAATATTATGATATCATGGCCCAAATAACAATATTTTCAAACCGCTTCTCCTCTTCAAAAGACGCGAGTTTTCTCTTAAAGGGAGCGGGAAGTGGAAATCAAGGTGTTTTTTTATCGATTCTTCTACTGATTATAAGACCAGTCTGCACAATGAAAAATTCAGGAAATACCTCCCATTGATTTTAATATTCAAGTTAGGCTAGTATTTTAAGAATAGTTTTAAATAAGGAACTCCGACCAATTTCGTAACGCCGAGCCTTTCTTGTTAACAAAATTCTCGTGGCACACTCCATGTCTCGCGCCACAATTGTCACATCGTGCAAATTTTTTCAAATCTCGCGAAAAATTTATTCAACTCGGAGCGTGCTAAGAGAAAATTGTTGATAAAAACGCAGGGCGCTACGCGATTGGTCAGAGGTCCCTATTTAAAATTATCCATGAAATTTCAAACTAATTGTCGTTTAAAAATCGTTCGGTGTTATTTCCTGGAGGTTTCACTATGCAGATTGGTCTTATAGAAGAATCAATAAAAAATTACTTTATTTTCCACTTCACCATCCCTTTTTATGAACGTCTGATTTGTTTCAAAGTATTGCGCCACAAGACCAACCATAAGGTGCCATAACATCTAACAAACATTATTACGACAAAGATTCGATTCTCGATTATGAATTATCGCCACTCTAACCAAGTTTGCCAGATTTTGAATAAAGGCTAATTACTCGTGACCAATTCATCCGAATTGAATTTGGTGAACACTTTTCAAATATGAATCGACCCCAAGGAATCCAAAAATCGCATTTATATCCTCGAGAACATAATATTTTCAAAGTTGATAATTTTGACATTTCCGGTTTCCGGTATAAGTATGCAAATGACCGCTTTGGAACGGGTAAAATATGAAAGAGAAATGCAAAACTTTTATAACGCACTTTATTCCAGAGCGTTAGCTTGAATAGTTTTTGAAATATAGTAAAATATGTGCGAAAAACGCAACGCGCAAAGACTTCTTTAACAGTCTGTACGTATAGTTGAGATGATAATTGTCACGTCGTCGTCCGTACCAGGTTTGTATTCCACAAATCTTTGTATGAGATCGAAAACCCAAATGTCAGATGGCTTCGTAAAACGCAACACCTTCTCAAAAGAATGCCTGTGGCGTGATTTTTGGTGGTTTTATACTTGCCAAGTGGCACGCCGTTATTGTTTTAAGTCCACAGCTGTGGTGGCCGCACCTGGCTGTCCAGGCCTCGTAAATGTCAAGTCGAGAATCTCTTCAACCCCGTCAACCATACTCGATGTCATCCGAACTCGAAACTTCCACGTTGTCTATCCAAATTTTCAGTATAACGGCTTGATATGTACCCGTGCCATATCCGTGATTAACGTTACAAAAGCGTAACTAAACCGTGATTATTTTACGTATGGTGCGAGCGTGTTTGCCTCATAACCTTGCACCACAACGCCAATTC